>NW_024881820.1:0-666333 GCF_019059575.1 Amphibalanus amphitrite
TAACTCCGTACAGGAACAAGATACAGACGCGTGGATGGTCTCATTGTGTTCAGCTCGTCAAGACGCATCGAATGATATACATGATGACCTCGAGGTCACGTGACCTGAGGTCAACCTTTGACCTTGACCTTTCGAGGTCAACATATGTATCATTCGATGCGGATTGACGAGAGGATCACGATGATGCCCTTAGTTTGTTCCTATCTTGACTAATTCGAGAGTTATTCGAGAAAAACTCTCTCCATATTTAGCGCCGCCATTTTGACTTTTTCGACCCCTGTGACGTCATCTTTGACCTGACCTGAAAATGACCTTAGTAAAAATTGTAGATCTTGACCGTGCGTATCCGATGCCGTTTACCGCTTGTCGCTATCTTGCTTCGTTCTCGAGATCTCAGGGGGGGGGGCGGTCATCCGCCCCCCCCCCCCCCCGTCGGTACTAAGTTGGCGCAGACCCCCGTCGGTGCGCGGGTTAAATGTATCAAGCAATAAAGAGGTTTTAAAGTACGTTCACTAGTGTCCGTATAAATATGACAATCTAGTATAAATCAATGAATAATAAATAGACAAATGGACCGCATGATGAGAAACAATATGAGACGACAACTATCTTTTGAAAAATATCATGAAGAGAGAAGAGAGATAGAGAATTTCCGGCGTCTTTTTGCATACTACGACACACCTTTGTTTTACGTGCGCAACTACCTGCGCTGAGAAGTTTGAACACATATGCATGCCTAGTTATTAGGTAGACTCGAGGTGTAGTGGGCCTCAGTACTGGCACAAAACGACTCTCGGCGATGGCCACCATCCATATCGGTGGCTTTGGCTTTGCGGACCTCTGAGTGAGAGAAAAGGGGCTCATGGTCTCCAAACTGTTAATCATCCCTTCGCCTGGGCAGCTGCGAGAAGCTGACGGGTGAAAATTAGAGACTTCCTCAGACGTCTGGTGGGAAACTCTTCGATTGAACATGGTCATGATTCGGTTATCAGTTTCACTCTCAGAAATGGCGCAGGCGTTTGCGGTGTGCCGGTGGACAGGTGAAACACAGTTTTCACGCAGCATGGTTTATAAGAATTTCTCATGATGGTGTTTTGTGGCGGGGTTGAATGAATGGGCTTGGGTTGGGTGATTTAGCGATGAAATCACGCGCGATTACTTACAGGGTGCAGTAACACTATTTGTTGAGGGTCCTTACCACCACAATGTAATCGGCACGCTTTATATAGTTATTGACGATACAGCTTTGCATTGACCGTCGCTCGCAGGAAACAGCACCGAAGTGCACGTCGTGCATTAACTGTGCAACAATGCCGCCGACGGCCGCGGCTTTTAATCACAAAAGAGCTTTAGAACTTGCGCTGGGATCGCTGCACGACCTTTGTACCAGACTCAGCCACACATGAATGATAAATGAAAACAGTGTTTGAGCACCAGGCTTCACAGCTATTGATACCATACACTTAAAAGATTAAGGAAGCATGATAATCCTCTCATTAGGTATATTTTAATCACTTCTCAAAAAAAACACCTCTTGCGTCACTTTAGCAAAAAGGCTGGACAATGTTTACCTTTCGTTACCATCAGTTTAAGCCGATTCAGTGTGATGGTGACATGTTATATCGGTCATAAAAAATACAGATTTCCCTGATTTTATAAAATGTAAATTTGTTAATGTGACACAAAATTTGTATAAAATAGTAAAAATTTCCAAAAATCTAGCTATATATTATTAGCTGCTTTACCATTCTATAGAACATCAAACTGTGTCTTCAATGGATGACATTTTATGATCATGATCATCGAAATGCTTTCGATGACATTAGGTATATAGAGTGCCTGGATATCAAATTATGCTAATGACGAGAATATACATGATCATTGTAGTGATAAATAGTGATAAACTACATGATCATTGTAGTTTATCACTTCAAAGATCATGTACAGCCCACCGCTAAAGTAATGTGCGGTTTTACCAATCTCAACAGATGGTTTTGACTGCCGATATTTTAATGCGGAGTGATCGAAAAGAAGACTCCCATAGATAAAGTTGCATCTGCAAGGGTAATGATACAGGTTAGCTACATTCAAAGATGCATTGTGGTCTGGCTAATCCTAAGCTTCAGAAGCAGAACATACCCAATACTGAAACCTCACAAGTCACATTGCTTATGCTGTGGACTGTACCTATATTTGTTATTAGCATAATTTGATATCATCTAGGCATTCTAAATATTGTCATCGAAATGTAGGCAACAGAGGTGTAAAATTGCCAATTCACTTTTCTTCAGTAGCATTGGCCAAAGCTTATTTTGAAACCGTTTCGCTTATTAACAGTGGAAGTTGCGCCGAAACACTTTCAACACCGGACCGCTGGTCCTTTTGAATATGCATGATGCTGAAATTAATTTCACGCAACAGTTCCGCAAAACTGTGCATCATAAAGCAGATAAATGAATTGCCTTTGCCCTTGCCTTGGGTACAACTGCGATTCCAGCCACTATGGCTGCTACTTACTCCGATTTAAACTGGGTCTTCAGCTATTTGAAATTATCGAATGATGGCGATGCATGGTAAGGTAAAAATGGCTTTGGCTAAAGCTGACTATATTTGGAGGCGTCCTATAGCAATGAAATTTCAGAAAGTGACGCCCGTGAGCACAAATGCTGCATGACATCTGGAGGCCAATATGTGTAGCGCGAACTCCACATATTTTCCAATATCTGTGAGCAAATCGGTACCGTCGAACAATGCGTCTGGGTGTGGAGACAATGTTTCCATTCCGTCGTCAGTTGCTCGCCATTGTACCGAGACAGCCAGCGCCGCCTGGTGACGCCCGATCCCGGACACAGAGGTCGCCACGGCGCCGTAAGCGCAGGCTGTCCATGAGGGGTCCACTGCCTGACTTGAAGGAGCAGCCCGTCCGTCGTTTTCATCCGCAGGATGCTCAAATTCTTCTCCTTCACGCCAAACCCTCTCTTCGGGCTGGACAGGCAACTATATATCATGCGGGCTGCTCCCTTGGAGCGGCACCGTTGCTCCCAAGGCACAGCCGGGTGCAGTGAGTATATTTGGGGGGGGGGGGCTGGTCGGCCTGTTCTTCGGGACGGGCTCAGCCCTGTTGACTCACGAAGGTGTCTGCCCAGACCAATGTCTCCCCCTAATTCCTATCATCCTTCCGGCTCAGAAATGGTCTTGTCAGACCGAAAGGGCCTAACCAAGCAAAAAAAAAAAAACTTGAAGGGCTTGAAGGAGTGACGGTCAAGTAGGTATAGGTGCAGTGCAGTGTGCACACTGGCGGATTCAAGGTGGGCATTTGGGGCAAATTGGCCCATTCGTAGGCCCGATACAATGATAAATGAATGCAACTTTTGATCAAATTTGCTGTTTTTCTATAATTGGAAGAAAACTTAGCAAATTAGATTTACAATAGTTTCCTTTAAACTGCACAACAGTGCGTAAGGAATAGAAATCCCTAAAAAAAATGCAAGGTCTGTGCATCGATGTTCATCAATACCTTTTCAAGTCCAGACGCTCCGGCCTCGGTAACACAAAATATGCTGCAGACTAATGAGATGTCACCCCTGATAAATTATATCGAAAGTGTTGCAATTTGATGTCTTATCAACAGTGGAGCGACACATCTGGTCAGGTGGTGGCGAGCTTGGCACACTTGTTGAGATCCCGTCAGTCCTCCAAATGATGCATGGTGCCAGGACATGCGCTATCAGACGGGGAGCATGCATCTTCCGTGTCTGCAGAAATTTGTTTTGAATCGCGTGTGCGAGACTTCGGGGGCTGTCATCGCGAGATTGCGTAAAGCACGTCAACAGGTGCCACGAGGGGTACTTATACCCCTGGGCCGGTGGCTCGTGCCGACTCTGTCAAACAGCACGTATACGTGCAACACCTAAATCCAATCATATTTCAGGAGCTACGTTGATCTATTGATTGATAAGTAATTGATGTAGGTATCCAGTGCTGTTTGACTGAGTTGCAAGTTTCAAGGCGAGTGAGGTTGTGAACATGATGTCTAAAGGATTTCTGGTGAGTCAAGTGCTTGTTTTTCGTTGTTCAACTACAAACTAACCAAAAGTACGCATATCATGTAATGATGGACAACACTTCGAGTTACACACTTCTCCGTTTCTACGAGATGTGATACCTAATGCTCCTGTTTTATACTTTAGGGTTAATAAACTCCTTGCTAAATTCATTGCATTTATTTCATATAATGCAGCCCCTTGATGTTTTTATTTCACGGATAATAGCATCTACCTAAATAACCATAAAATACTCTATAGCAACGAAACACCTTCCTTTGATAATAATCAAAACGGAATGTTAAACATTAAAACACATAACAATACACCACCACAACACACGAACATGCAGACATAGCACAGCTACGTTTTGCCCAGTCAGGCATCTAGGTCATTACATCTAGGTGGTCCCGCCTTGGTCCCGCCTCATCATGCGTTCATTGACTATACGCTCAATGTTCGACATAAATATGTTTTGTAAGTCAAATGGAGTTATGACACTGAAATCCAAGCCTAGTAGGTCGTAGCGTCTCCGTATTGCGAGGCTAGCTTTCGCAGATAATCCATTACGGCCTATTACACTATTTCTAATACACTGGACAATACCATTACTGCTTTGATTGATGCGACGGTGAAACATGAGCTGTCTTTTAGCCAGAAGCATAGGACAAGTAAGTAATTTGACTCGATGACACAGTTCATGATTTCTGGTTCCAAGTGGCAAATTCATAAGCTTTTTAATACACCGATGATACGCTACATGCATTTCACGAAGAGATCTCTGATTGGTATCAACATTCCATAGTTCACAACTTTGTTTCATTTTCAGATCATGTTGTGGATGTCATACTCTGCCCTTCTGTTGTCCTGCCTTCAAATAGCATCAGGAGTGAGGCTGGATGATCATTTACCGGTCGGCCCGCCTGCAAACCGGGCGCTTCGCCTCGACCTAAGGCCCGCTCGCCAGCTGGACGGAACTGACCGAAACCGGATGCCCATATGGGACTGCAGTGACCTACCCTACGGCACCGCGAGCGGCGTCTACTCCATCCTGGAGGGCGCCGGCGGCCCTCCCGTGTGGGCCTACTGCGACTTCAGCGATCCCGCCGGCTGGACGGTGCTTCAGCGGCGACAGGACAACCCCACGCAGCTCAGCTTCGCGCGCCAGTACGACGACTACCGCTACGGCTTCGGCCAGCTGAACTCGGAGTTCTGGTGGGGCCTGGAGTACATGTGGCTCATCACCTCTCGGCACGACCGCGTCTACGAGCTGAAGATCGAGCTCGGCGACTGGGTCGGCGCCACGCGATACGCTCTGTACGGCCAGTTCAGCGTCTCTTCACACGAGGGCCGGTTCCGGCTGTATGCCGCCAACTACTCTGGTGATGGCGGCGATTCGCTCAGCTACCACAGCGGCATGCAGTTCAGCACAGATGACGAGGACAACGACCTTTGGTCTGCAAACTGTGGTGAGGTGTATGCAGCCGGCTGGTGGTTCAACAACTGCCATGAGAGCAACTTGAACGGCATCTACTACGGCAACAATAATCCGACTAGCGGCAAAGATGGGGTCGTCTGGTACGCCTGGCACGGGTTCTACTACTCGCTGAAGGACGCTGTAATGAAGATACGTCCCAGGGTGAAGCTGACGTAGGAAATGAGTGGGATTGGTCCGGTAAACACTTACATATTGATGCACATTGCACACCGCACGGGATATATGAGGTTCTAGGCATTGGAGGACGATAAATATACTGTAGGTATCTTTCTGGTCCCGTCCACATCCAACGGCTGAAGACCGGCGCATCTATGAATGTTGGGTATATGTAGTTTTGGCTTAAGTAAATGTGCTGTTGTTCCAATTGTCCTACTCTTACTGTCGGCTCGGTCTAATAAATACTTTCTGTACTTGTATTGTTGTCGTTGCTGTCTGAGAGGGAATAAGCATTGTAGGGTTTAAATGTGCCCTAGCTTATTAATCCGTGCCCCGTGGGGGAGGGGGGGGGGGAGGAAAGCGCCTCCCTCACATTTTTTGTCGATATCAGCTCCTCAAGAATGGTAGATATCGTCATTAAACTTTCAGGACCTTCTCTGAGCATCAATTTTACACCTTGCTGCGGCTAAACATGTCTCTAAACTAGACGATGATAGGTTGGCTGCAAATGACGTCAGAGTACGTCATCTGCCATTTTCGAGAAAAAAAAATATGCGGGAAGAGCTGTCATGCCTACAGTTTTGGAGATAGAAAAAACAATGTCTGAAGGCAAATAGGGTGTAGTACCGCGCACCGACGAGGGTCCGCGCTGGTCCGCGCCAACTTAGAACCGACGGGGTATCCGCCTCCCCTGAGATCTCGAGAATGAGGCAAGATAGCGGCAAGCGGTAAACGGCATGGGGTACGCACGGACAAGATCTAAAATTTCTATGAAGGTCATTTTCAGGTCAGGCCATAGATGACGTCACAGTGGTCAAGTAAAAGATGACGACCCAGGGGTTCAAGTCAAAATTGTGAGGCTAGAAATGAAGCAAGATTTTTATCGAATAACTTTCGAAGCAGCTAAGCTAGAAACAAACTAATGGCACCATCGTGATCCTCTCGTCAATCTGCATCGAACCATATATGTGTTGACCTCGAAAAGTCAAGGTCAAAGGTTGACCTCAGGTCACGTGACCTCAAGGTCATCATGTATATCATTCGATGCGCCTTGACGAGCTGAGCACAATGAGACCACCCGCGCGGCTGTATCCTGTTCTGTAAGAAGTTATTAGCAAAAAATGGTGGCTCTTGATGACGTCACATGACCTTAGAGTTGCCCAAGAGCAAAAAAAGCCTCAAGGTAGTCAAGTTTGATCGTATATGAAGTCATCCATGGTATATTTTGGGCCATTATGACGCGTTTTAGTGGAAAAACGGGGGATCGATTTCTCCCCATTGACTATAATGGGGAGGTCAAGAAATTGCCCTGACCTTAGTTAGGTCATCGATATCAAAATTCCGAGAGATCAAAATTGTAGCTACCAACGGCCTTATTATGTACATACATCCTGCGACTTTCAAAGAACTCCGTCATCTACTGTAGCTGACACGGTGACAAAGTTGCAAAAAGTGATGAGAGGCTTGGTCATTCGAAGTGACCTGGTGACCTGACCTTCAAAGGCAGGTAGGAGGTTCAAATTTGCACATCATGTGTACAATTGATGAAGGAAAAGTCATGCTAAATTTCGTGTACGCGCCGTGGATTTCCCGCTATTTACGAAAAAAAACTCAGGGGGGCGGTTAACCGCCCTCCCCCCCCCCGTCGGTGCGCGGGGGGTGCTACAGAACTGCTACAGAACTGCTACAGGTGCTACAGAACTGCTATCTGGGATTTTTTTAGCATTTTGCATTTGGTCCACAAAAATAAGAATGTTTTATAGTTCCCTATAAAGACAAAATGAAGACAAAAATGCAGAAAATATCTTATACAACATTAGGTACCTCGACATACCTATTTTCAGATCGATAGCTCCAGTTTTGGCAAACTTATATCGAAAAAATATTCAAGATTGGTGACATCAACTTGTCACTCAATTTTTAGCCATTCTAGACCACGTAGCGTAAAACTAACACCACCATTGGATTCCCCGTAGCGAGCTGCATCCAGCATCGAATCAATACATTTTATACAAAAATACTTATTTTGAAATTTGACCAACTATACCTGATCTTGACCTGACCTTGACCAGAGTGTATCCTAAACCGGTCCCAATGGTCGCTTAACCGACATAATTCAATTTGAAATGTCAAATTGACCATAAAACATGTATCACACTACCCTAGTATAGTTGGGTTCATATTGTGACCCATAGTGACATGACCTGTGACTTAGCCTAGTATCATTTACCTCTTTTAGCAACACAAGTATTAAAGGGACTCTCCCACCTTCAAAAAATGTTAATGAATTGGCATTAAAGTGATGTCGCTGGGTTCAGAAAGAACGAAAATAAATGTCTACCAAATTCCACCGAAATATATTCACCGGGATATTTGACTTTTACTTTTGTTTACATTTTGGGTTCTCGCTGTTCCTAGCGACTTTTTTGGAAGCAATAGTTTGGCAGCTGATAGTGCGGCATTCCTTGCGCTCAAAGCAGCATATACCACCGCGTGCTACCAAACGTTTTAGTAAAATATTTAAAATCGTTAGATCTGCATTGACGTATAAACAAATTCAGAGGGGGCATTCAAATGCATTAGCCCCTCTGAATCCAAAGTGCTGCAGCTTTGAAATTAGATATATTACATTTGAGGCATTTCTGGATGTTTTGAGTGCTCAAACCGGTAAGTGTAAGCCAGGGACCCCATTTTGGCTATCTCAACTCAAAACTAATGTTAAGGTGGGATGGTCACTTTAATTAAATAACACTCTATCGATGATTTTCGATGACATGCCTTTTCTCGATGTTGTAACAGTAGGTCTTCGGTGGAGGCTATTGAACACCGTTTGAATTTGTAAGCGTCTCCGAAATTCTAAGGGGGCCGAAACGCACCCCCCCCCCCCCGACGGGCGGCAGGGTTCGGGAATAGCCCAACGGGGCGCGGGTTAAAGTTCGTTGGCTTAGCCTAACCTGAAAATAGAGTTGGTGTCATACAGATCCGGCCTGAACGGTCTGAACTATGATCAGGAACTATGAATGGATGAAGGCTGGGTACTGCACTAGTCAATGTAGTGTCATGCTATGAATGCTAACTTAGGAAAAACTCTCAGCTAAGGCGGGATGGCTCCCTCCTCGGTTAGGGAGGGTAAGTTTTTGGGCGACGTATTTATTATACTCCGGGAAAAAACTTTGCCTTTGGTAAATGACATCGCTCATCGGACACCGAACGTGCATGACCCCTTCTACATCTCCAGAACGGTTCGGTGGATTGCGCTTAAATTTGTACACCGTCAGGAGCTGCGATCACTATGGATGGCCCGTACCACTTATGTAGTCAAGGACGGTTTTGGAGTGTCTGCCTTGTGACAACCTTGCACGGCGCCGCTTGTTGCAACTCACGACCGGTTAGAATACTCGACTTCAAACACCATTAGTGCGCTGATAGAGGTGTAATCTTATGAACGAAATACAAACGCAAACTTTGAACAAAAATACATCAATTTTGGATAAATACAAGGCATATATCCCATAAAAAATATATTGCAAAACAGGAAGACAACATTTAGAGGACAATCAAAGCAAAAACCGACATTTCCACAAATATCCACCTAATTTCAGACGTAAGCTAGTCATGAGTCATAGCATGTGAAAGAACCCGATAAGCTGGGGAATCGTTCGCTCAAAACTGTTAACCTTATGTATCCCGTGCAGAATGCATCAGCACTCGCTGTCTGAACATCTGTCGTGCATTTCCTACGTCAGTTTCACCCTGGGACGTATCTTCATCACCACATCCTTCAGCGAGTAGTAGAACCCGTGCCAGGCCGACCAGACGACCCCTTTCTGGTCGGCTGTCGGGTTGTTATTGCCGTAGTAGATGCCGTTCAAGTTGCTCTCATGGCAGCTTCGGTACCACCAACCGGACGTGTAGATTCCGCCACAGTTGTTGGCACTATTCTGGTCGTTGTCCTCATCTTCTGTGCTGAACTGCATACCGTTGTGATAAGTGAGCGAATCGCCGGCATCACCAGAGTAGTTGGTGGCATACAGCCGGAACCGGCCGTCGTGTGAAGAGACGCTGAACTGGCCGTACAGAGCGTATCGCGTGGCGCCGACCCAGTCGCCGAGCTCGATCTTCAGCTCGTAGACGCGGTCGTGCCGAGAGGTGATGAGCCACATGTATTCCAGGCCCCACCAGAACTCCGAGTTCAGCTGGCCGAAGCCGTAGCGGTAGTCGTCGTACTGGCGCGCGAAGCTGAGCTGCGTGGGGTTGTCCTGTCGCCGCTGAAGCACCGTCCAGCCGGCGGGATCGCTGAAGTCGCAGTAGGCCCACACGGGAGGGCCGCCGGCGCCCTCCAGGATGGAGTAGACGCCGCTCGGGGTGCCGAAGGGTAGGTCACTGCAGTCCCACACAGGTAGGCGGCTCGTATCACCATTCTCGGACCTACGAGCAGTGCTGGGCTCGAGGCGGAACGACCGGCTGCGAGGCGCGTCGCCCGATTTAGAAGCATGCAGCCTCATAGCTGATGCCATTTGAAGGCTCAGCAACAGCAGTGCAGAGTATGAAGACATCGTCTGAAATGGCAAAGCAAACGAATGCATTGGTGAGTAAGAGCGATATAAAAAAGGAAATGAAATGGCTACGCGGTTCATTGCTGACCGTTCAAAGAAGCATTCCCACATTTTGCGGAGCTTTTCTTAAGCATGTAAATTGAAGCATGTGTTGATATGTCATGTCCTAGGTAAGGTGTTACGGACATTTTACGCTTAAAAATTGTGCTTACCTCTAAAAACAAAGTCTAAAAACAAAGTATTTACGCTCATGTGCATAGTTCGCTCTAATCAAGCAAGCGAGAAAGCTGTTTACCTTCAAGTTCCTTGCCCAGAATGCTCTTGAGGCCAGGCGAATGACGCTGAAAAAGGAGTGCTTACGACGCCTGTTTTGGCGACAGCTCAATCCCTGAACTTCTAAGACTTACAGAGCACTTATTAAGGCACCCTCGCTATTTGACAGAGTCGGCATGAGCCACCGGCCCAGGGGTATAAGTACCTCCTCGTGGCACTTGTTGACGCAATCTCGCGATGACAGCCCCCGAAGTCTCGATCACGCAATTCAGAACAAATTTCTGCAGACACGGAAGATGCATGCTTCCCGTCTGATAGCGCATGTCCTAGCACCATGCATCATTTGGAGGACTGACGGGATCTCAACAAGTGTGCCAAGATCGCCACCAGCTGACCAGATTTGTCTTCTTTGTTACTGAGACAGATAATTATCGCACTTCGAGGTGATCAGTCAGAAATGAGAAATGACGTATTTCGGCCAAAATTAGAAGGAGGGAGGGACTGTTTTAACTTTTCAAAAGCTAATCGAATGGTGACAATACAAGAATAACAGTTGTGTTTGAGAAATCCAAGTGTTCAGTAAAATGCGCTATATGTATAGGCAAAACAGGAATAGTCAGAGATGTTGAGTTAGAAATTCAAATGTTATCATACCAGCTCAACTCAACTGCATACCATGCACATATCACGCGGAGTCGTGCAAGATAGTCCTAAAATTAAACATTTTGCGTCTCATAGGAAGCTGAATGCCCCTTAGTACGTAAAGGGATAGGATAGCACCCTTCTGTGGGATGACTTATTTTTGCCGAGTATATCCGTGCTTTGGCGTGAGAATATAACAATTTTCTAGCATTACAATGTTAAATTATGTAGTCAAAATTTAAATTAATTTTGTGATTTAGTTGTGTAGCGTACTTTGAGCAATGACAGTGATGTTCTTTACACTATTCCCCTTCCCACTATTGTGAATAAAACCTGGGTCCATCGTTTTGTGAACCTCGCCAAGACAAGAACATTATTCTGGATGCATGAGAGGCCCATTCATTATACTTCCAATACGACGCCAAAAGTAAATCACGAAAGCCCTGACAGTTCCATTTGACATTTCAGATGGGCAGGTGTCAAATACACGGAATTTCCGCCCGGTGTCGCCGCTTTTTTCTCTCTAAGCGCAACTGTCGACCGCGTGGGGCAGGTCGCCCCGAACACAGCAAGAACATGCAGTCGATATCTGTCACACGTCCCGCGAATCACTTCAGGAATCAGTTCAGCACTCAAACAATGGACCTGGAGCTGCCGTTCGCAGCTTTTCGGGACGATCAGCACCCCGCGCTACGTGTAAGGCCCGCACGCGCACACCTGTTCTATTGCCTGAGCCGTGTCAGCGGATTGCGCATCCACCTGGGTCTCTGCGTCACCCGACTGCTGCACCACTTCTGCTGACTTTAGGCGTTTGATACGGCCCCGACGTCCCGGTATAAAAGTGCTCTGGTCGATAGGAACGGTGTCTTGTCTTCGTTCGAGGGCAGCCATCTACTATCCGTACAGCCATGAAGGTGCTGTCTGTGCTGCTGCTCTTGGCGCTGGTGGCGGCGGTCGCCGTTGGAAGACCAAACGACGTTCTGGACAGCCCGGCAGCACGTCAGTCCAGCTCGGACTCGTCTGGTGACTCGGGCAGCTCGGACAGCTCCGAGACTGAGGTCTCCGATAACTCCAGCTCCAGCGGAGGGTACGGATCGAGCAGCTCTGAATCGGAAGGCTCCGGCAATCCGTGGACGTCCGGCTCGTACGGACCCGGCTATCCAGGGGTAGGCCCCAACAACCCTGGCCTCGGCCTCGGCAACCGCGACGGCTCCGGAGATTCCGGCAGCGACTCCAGCGAGTCCAGCGAGTCCGGCAGCGACTCCGGTGAATCCGACAGCGATTCTGATGAATCTGACAGCGATTCTGACAGCGATTGACAAGGGTTCTGACAGGAATCCTTCTGGTAAAGCGACTGTTGTTCTGATGCAAATCAGCACAAGCCGCAAATGAGCGGCGACGCAGGGGAAACCATTAACCGTGGTAGGAAACCACCGACATGCCTTGTCCCAGTGACGTATTTTGTGGGCATCGCATAGATGCCTGAATGTTACATTCTAATACTGTCATGGAATCAACGAGCTCCTGCTAGTAGTGCGTCTTCAATCATTTACTATATAAGGTTGAGGTCTTTTCATGTTCAACCGGCTATGGAACGGTTCAGGGTGTTTCACTGTTACATGTGTTTCGATTTGTGTGAGGGATAATAAATGGTTAGCTTACGCATAACTCTTACGGTAAACGAACAAGCCCCTATCGATTCTTTTTAGCTGCTATGACCATAATTTTTTTTTAATCAGTGGATTTCTCTTAATTAAAGCTTAGTGACACAGTTCGACTCGAAAACCAGTAAAAACGCTCTTTTTGCGCCTTGTTGTGACTCCTGAGCATTGGATTGGAAGGCGGTCGAATTTGGCGGTCTATAACATGTTTTGAATTGGTATGCGACCTTACCCGAGTAAAAACCAATTATTTTACACTAACAACCCAAGCAGCACGGCAGTCGGCACATCACGATACCACATTCTACGAGAACCAGCTGAAGTAATAGGTATAGCATCTTTCCCATGCACACCACGGATGCGGAGCAAGCGCGGAGTGAGATGCTGCTACTTCGATACCGAACCATCGTTTTGAATGACAAGCCAAGCTCTTGAAAGGCAGAGATGTGAAGCCTGATTCCGCTGAGATGGGACTAAAGGCTCTGTAAGCCCCCGCCTCAACGGAGACACGCAATGCTTCTCGATGTGCTAGACGTAAGGCGATAGTTTTCATAGACAGTGTGCAGGCAATAGCAGGCAATGTCCAGACGGACGCGATTTGGAAATGCAAAAAGCTTGTGCTTATGGAGACGCCTACCTATTTATTCGTAATTCGAAATTTATTTTAAAAAATGGCACAGTTTTTCATGTCCGCGCGGCAGGACTTCTGCACAGCGCAGCCTCAATTAGGCGTGACGTTATCGATGAGGACTGGCAAAATGGAGCACTGACAATATTTTACCCCTGGAGTCTGGAGCCATCCTGATTATTTACCAAATCCGACCAATCCTGGCGAGGGTGCCGATTTTTATCACTGATAAGTCGAGGATAAATGTTTTATTTTACAATCATTGTTACCAAATAGTTCCAATTAAAAGGCCAGAGGTTATACCTCCAAGCGACCAGGGCATCGCTGGTGAAGTTCAAGTTCACCAATCAGAGCCCGTCTGTTTTAGGTGCCAGTGAAGGTCACCTTGAGGACACCACACTCAGAACATGTCTGACTCGGTTGTCGTGACTGCTAACGACCGCAGTCAGTTTGTCAACAGCCCGACAGACTGGGGCCTGTGTGTCCTGCACCTGTTTCGATCTAACATTCATTATAACGGCGCGTGAAGACGAATTACTTATTCAATCTGTATCCAAGTATCAGCATTCTCATGAAACCGTGGGGCAAAGTTGGTGGTCTGTGTACAGTGCCTTAATTAGTGAGGGTGACATTAGTTGTTTTGTTGAAACTACATAAGGCTTTGCCGTTGCATTTGAAAGACCTGTTGCGGTGGCATTTTGTGGAGACGATTTCGTGCCATATTCAAGCTGCAAACATGCCCAGAACTAGTTGATAAGTTGAAAACTACACACTTTGGCTGGTTTAACACTAACAGCATGAACACATTCAAAGAAAATAATTTAAACACGCTTTATAAAACGCAAGAAGAGCCATTAATTGCTTCCAAAGAACACATACGGCCGTCAACCCTCCACTGTCGCCGTGGACTTGCTGTTAGCTGATAAAGCTGTCGCTACCTTTTTGGTCATGTGTGTGCAAAGAACGACCGCAGAGCTAGCGCAATGGTTGAACGCACACTGCGGCCAGTCAACGGCCTGGCCTCCCCGTGGGTGGATATAGGCGGAGGTCACAGGTCACTTAGTGGCCGACCATCGCAGGAGGACGGCGGCACCATGCGCTGGTGACTGTTCAACAACTTCAAGGTACTGGAGCGTGCCATTCGATTGACATGTTTCTGCTGCCCCTGGATCGGAATTGTTAGCGTGGAAGGTAGGTATGTCGCTCATCAGTCATCGGCGTAATGTGAGGTGTTATTGCGTGCATGTTGTTTTGCTAGAAGATGCGGATTTTCGGCAAAAATAATTTTAAAGCTAACAAAATAATGCAAGCTCAACATACCAAGAAGCCATTAAGGATCAGAGGCGGATCCAGCTCAGAGGTTGGGGGGGGGGGGGGCAAACCATAACTATTTATCGATTCTTTCCATACATCGTCCATAGGCGTAATGTTAAAATTATGCCGTTTGGGGGGGGGCAAATGCCCATTTTGCCCCCCCCCCCCCTGGATCCGCCACTGTTAAGGATCAGACAGATATGTCACTCCTCCTCGGCTACTCCATCTTTTCCTTCTCCATCAATCACAACTCCGGTAGGGGACTCGCTGTATCTGTGCGAGGTCGTATAAGTCCAACATAGATAAAAGATGTTTTAGAGCGGCACGATGGTCGCCTTCCATCGTTAAGGGAAGAATCGGATGTTTTCAGCATTACAGTATGAAGTGCGCAGAGCCTAATGTATTGCCTGATTTTAGCATTCAGAGGAGGTTCTCAACAATTTCGTTTCGTCATGGTTTTTCACGAGATAGCACAGTAAGTTCGTCGCATGCATCTCATTGTCTCATATATAATGTGATCAGCAGATTGGGTGGTAAAGGTGGAAATGGGTGGGCTTATGTCGTCATCATTTTTAATGGCCCATACGCCTGAATGAACAGCCATCATTACACGTTGAACGGCTGTCTATTACACCATTCACCATAGTACCTAACCTATTCAGTCTTCAAGCAAGTGCTCTAAGATACCTACATCATAGGCGGCGGAACGGGGAGGGCACCGGGGCACAGTGCCCCTCTTTGATTTTGGCATTTTTACATTAGCCCTATGGGCGTTGCATGGAAAGAATGGGGCCAAAAGTCGGCAGTGCCCTCCCCCTCCCCTTAACCCGCGCCCAGATGGGGTCTGCCGAGCAACGCGGTCTGATGGGGGGGGGCATTTTGGCCCCCCTTAAGATCTCGAGAACCACGCAACATAGCGACAAGCGGTAAACGGCGTTGGATAGCCCCAACGGTGAACTACCTTGTGACCCAATTTCATTGACCTCGGTCAAACCGATGACGTCACAGGTCAGGTCAAAGGTCGAATTTTCACCGTTTACAGGCATTTCAAGAAATGCGTTGTAAAATCGAGTAAAATGCATTTCATTGAAAATCATCGATGGGGAAATGTTCTTCAAACACATATTTTGCTATTTGAGGTCACTGATACCAGGTCAGGTCACAGAGGTCAGGTCACTGGGGGGGTCACAATATGAAAGTGTCGTGTGATGCATGTTTTATGGTCCATTTTACATGACAAATGCGATGATGTGGGTCAGGCAGACTTTTGGGCCAGCTTAGGTCACGTTTTGGTCAAGGTCAGGTCAAGGTCAGGTCAAGGTCAGGTCAAATAAGGTCAAATTTCAGAAATGATATTTTTGCATAAAATGAGTATCGATTCGATGCAGCTCGTCACGGGGAGTTCAACGGTGGTCTCCGTTTTGCGCTACGAGGTCTAGAATTGCTAAAAATTGAGCTAAAAAATTTGACGTCATCAATTTTAACAGTTTTTTCGCTATAACTTGGCCAAAAAAGAGGTATTGATCTAAAATTTGGTATGTATATCGAAGAGCGCACGGACTATCACATATGTTCCGGTTTTTTTTAAATTCCAAAAAATTTTGGAAATTTTTTTAGTTTTTCTAAAAACTTCAATTTTTTGATTTTTTGGGGTCAAAATCCCAAAACTTCGAAAATCCAAGATAGCAGTTTTGTAGCGCCGTCTTTTCTCTACACAACCACATAAAGAACTTTAAAATTGCTTGTTAACTGTAGAATTGGTGAGCGTTTCAAGATGCCATGTTTTTTGCTCATTTTTACTCGAACATGACCTCAGTTTGACCTCAATAACTCCTGACCTAAGGTGACCTGTGACTTGAAATTTTGTGTTAAGGTGTCAAATTGATGCCCGGTAGGGTAACCAAAATTTGGCGGCGCTGCGCGCCGCCGTTTTCTCGCTCTTTAAGAAAAACCGCAGGGGGGCCAAAATGGCCCCCCATCAGGGCGCGGGTTTTAACTGAAGGTGTTCCGCCGCTACTGACCTACACGTATGCTTCATTCATGTGCTCGTTACTCTGCACTAATTAAACAACACTGCACCACATTCCAGAGTGACTCATGCGACGCCAGTTGTCTATTCATATCCTGGCTAACGTGTGTTTCTTTGAGGTTTATCACAGTGCAAACACGGGAGGAAGGCTGCCTAGGTGGCAGTCGGCAGCCAGTTATGCCGCTAGTTACCCCTTGGCTCTCAGTACACCGCGAGACCCCTTAGTGTGCTGGTGCAATCCGTCTGTGAGACATTTGGCAAAGGAGCGACGCACGAACACTGTCCACGACAGAACCATGCCGTGGTGGTCGTGCAGGAACGCCCAGGTGCTGGAACGAACAGTCCGAATGGCGCTGCTCTGCTCCTGGATCGGATTCGTCGTCTGGAAGGTATGACGTTAGCGTTTGTGGACGCGGTTTGTGACGATTTTTGGCACATGATAACTTTCCTTCCCTGACACTCAAAACAGATTCCTGCCGAGTTGCATGTAACGAGTCTGTTATCAGTTAACGCTAAGAACTTTCGGAACGTCTTCCAGGTGTCTTACTTTTACCTACCGATTGTATGCTACATATATCGATTGTATCTTACATATGTGTGTAATCGATTGTATATAGCCAACAATGGAAATGTGAATGCCAATGGCGTGTTCTGTCGCGTTTCAGGTGACAGTGCTGCTGTCTGAGCCAACTGGTTCCGTGACTCGCTGGGATGACGACTTCGAACATCCTGTCATCACCGTCTGCCCCTACTACGTCTTCAACCGAGAGGCCCGCAACGTCCTACACTGCGGATCCGAGGAGGAAAAGGAGCTGCTGTTCGGCAATGATACTCTCCTCGCCCTCTTCAAAAGAGAAGGACTAACGCTGGAAAAACTGTTACACACTTATCCTGATGAATATTTGTTCAACGCGTCCCTTCAATTTGTTGAAGAGTATGATGGTGTTTGGAAATCTGTCGTCGACTATGCCAGAGGTGGATTATGTGGTACTTTCAATATGACCTCGGATACTGCTCTGATCAGGGTGGCGCGCCGGCAAGATTATGAACAAAACGAAAAAGACGTAATACATTATTCATATTGTAGATTTAATGATACTGAAAATTATTATTATAACTATGACACATTTACTGAGGAGAACTTCAACTTCACCTGGGATGATAATTCCACAGTGTCTGAGTATCAGGCCGGCAGTGATACTCCAGATACGGTGGAGGAGATTGAAACTGGTCAGACTGATCAATATAACGTAGGCCAGGGCACCATGGAGCTTGATTTTAGAAGTGATGGCACCACTTCTCCTCAAGCATCCTCAAGATCTCGAGATACGAACACTGAATCAGACAGTACCAATGATACACCTCCAGCGAGCAGCTCTCAAGATGTAGAAACTTCGACAGCATTTTACGACTCATCCGATACCGTACACGCCAGTGATGATATCCCTGCCACCGAAGACCCCGAACGACAAAGGAAGGAAGTTAAAAAAGCCAGCATTGCCTACCGCATCCATATCCACAGCATGGACGACTTTGGGGGATCTGAAGACGCACATCTAACCTTGCGCTCCGACGCAGAGATGACAACGTTCAACCTCATGACCACCTTCACCAACCAGGAGCTGGTGATCAACGTGGACCGTGAGGTGATGCCAAATCTTCGTCGCCAACCGTGCGAGGAGGATCCCGCCTACAGCCGGAGAAGCTGCTGGAAGCGCTGCTTCATGGACTTTCTCTCTTGTAGCCTGGATGGCGGTGATGAAAAGCCCGTCTGTTCCGCTTCGGACATGATGTGGTTTCAAAATGAGTATATGGAAGGTTTTGCCTCTTTTCCGGTTGAATTCTTCGGTACGAATATTCCCCCATGCTCTTGTCCGCGGCCATGTCACAAGCAGCGATACACTGTGTCCCTCCGACCTGGAGAATTCGGTAGCTCCGATGAGTGGTACCTCGCACCCGTGAGCTTTCGACCCGTGCGGCGCACCGTCGAAACGTTCGTCACGTACACCTTCCCAGACCTCTTGGCGGACATGGGAGGCTACCTGGGACTCCTCCTCGGCTACTCCATCCTCTCCATCTTTGATGATCTCAAGACACTGACACGAACAGTCTTCTGTAGGTGGTTTAGTCCAAAGATTAAGAAGGTTGTTGTTGCTAGTGATGCCTTATCAGTGATGGAATCTGGCGCCCTGAATCCCCCCTCCAAAAGCGGCGTGTCTCAGCTTTACAACTCGAGCAAGGGAGACGGAGCAGAGAAAGAAAGAATCGTGCGAACCGGGACTGTCTTCGAACGCCGCGACCTTTGTTCTCAAGTGCCTACTCCTTGCGTTGTGCTCCCGGCAGCGTATTCGCCAATTGTATTACACGAACCGGCCCATCAACTAGCGACATCTCTAGTGCGACGTCATAGCCATCCGCCGCGACAATGCATGCATTGAGGCTAGATTTGAGTTGAGACTATTTTTGCATTGTATATGGCTATCAGGCATGCATGTGTCGCCGTAGCCGAGTGGTTAGAGTCTCGGTGTGATGGACGACAGGTCGGTGGATCGATTCTTGCTTCAGCGGTTCTTTTCTCTTAAAAAGAAGTCGGTCGTAGATGCGCATTTTTGGCCCCTACGTTCGCACGCCAATATCGTACGCCCAATAAATCTCTGACTAGTGTTCATCTGATTAAGGAATAAGTTGCAAAAGAACTGCAGTTGCAGTCTATACCTGAACTACCAATTTTGTTACGGCACTGTCGATATTCGTCAAAGTCGGAAGAGCTATTATGAAACACACTCGAATGACAACGGATTCCTGTATTATTTCATCGATCAGATAAGACATGTATAGATATAAATTGATGACAGCCCGCCGTGAGCATGCAACTTAACAACCAGTCCCAAGTTTTTTTCATAAATGTCTAATATAAATCTTTTGACTAACTAGATTCCAAGTAAGAGGACTTAGGTATCCCCCTGGCGGCTGAAATGTAAAAGTTATAGTTAGGGCATAGCTCCTATAGATGACGCTCTGACGGCTGGAAACTGATTATCTCGTCCCGTGATTACGCTAACAGCTATGCCGAACTTTTTTGTGCATGGTGATTCTTACACGAAAAACTATCTAATAGCCTGCTTACCAGCGTGCGATTTTTACTTTTCATCTCAGGTTTCGCTACTTTTAGGTACTTTACCTTGCCAAGTGCCCACCTACTTTCAAAAGGTCAGCGCCGCCCCTGTCAATGCTGCGTGCTATCACCCATTGGCAGTGATAAATATTGATCAATGAGTGGCCATCGCCCAGCACCATTTGTCTTTCCATTGGCTACGTTCGCATAGTATGCACTATGCATTAGTGATGTCAATCACAGAAAATCAGAACACCGCTACCAAACCAAATACAAACAAAGACCATTGGAAAATACCGAAACCGAACCAATCGGTTGGACTGCAAATATCTATCTTATGCAACATATTCATTAGAAGAATGCCTACGTCTGATTTCTTAGGTGCACGCCGTTACAAATGCATAAAAAACGCACAATGACATGACACGAAAATCGAAGTCGCCGAGTGGATTCGAACCACCTACCTCTGAATCACCAGTCCGATACTCTAACCACCTCGCCACGGCGATAATGTACCCCACGTAGCTTAAATATCAATAAGTTAAAACCTAGCTTCAATAGACGCCACCAGGGCGAGGACCGAAAGTATGACGCCACGCTGACGTCACTCAGGAGGCAAGCTATTGGTTGGCCGATTCGTGTAATACAATTGGCGAATACGCCTCCCGGCACGCTCAGTAATTCTCGACAGGAATTGGACTTTGAGAAGAGCACCAAGAGACAGAGTTAGGCATTGCTTACGCATCCAAAGACGGAATCGACATCCTTGGGGACTTATTTTACCTGTGCCGATAAACAGCTTGAGAAACAGTGATTGGAACGATGGGTCGTTTGACCCCAAGAACGGTGCATCTCCCTCTTAGAAAGTACGAGTTTTGCGCCCCTTGATATGATTAACGCCTTGTAATATGTTATTGGAACTTAATCTGTTGACACGTGAAGTGAACCTGTACAGAAACCGATCATTTTGAGTAGCATTTCTACGGTCAGATGTAATGTGTAGATCTTACCATTGGTGTTTCAGCAATGATGACTCATAATTGCTGATCGGTGAGACTCAGAGAGTGCCGGGCAGCATTTGATGTGTAGCAATCGGTGTTCTGAATTAAATGCCCAACAAGCTGGTTTTACATTTCAACTTTAACATTTCAATGAATATAATTTGTCAAAAACTGACAGATTCTATGCTACTCATTCTTGGTCAGCTTCCAATACAATTCGAATACCGTAAATCGCAAACGCAATAAATTGAGGCCCATTTAGCTGTAGGTATTTACATGAACAAAAATCGTTACAACATGGTTCAGCTCCATGACAAACTCTAGCACACATGACATCACGCCACAACAACTATTATTCACGTAACTCGAGGATATGTCTGTTTGCTCATATGCCGACCAACAGCGGTGTCTACATGTGACGACATTGTATCGCAAACACAGTCTAGTTAGGGGGACACGTGGGAATGACTTGCCAGCCCCAACTGACCAGTTGCCAGTTGGGTCCCGCCGCGAGCGGACGGTGGATGAAACTGCCGGACGTCCGGTGGGACGTCCTACGGCAGAACCATGCCGTGGTGGCCGTGCAGGAACGCCCAGCTGCTGGAGCGAACAGTTCGAATGGCTCTCCTCTGCTCCTGGATCGCATTTGTCGTCTGGAAGGTGAGTTGCGGTGGCTTGAGAGAATTTTGCATTAAAATATATGTTGCTTATGTGTAGACGAAGCCTTAGCCAAGATACCTATAAGAAACAGGTAGGTCCGATGTTTCGAGTTGGTTTTGAGTAAAGCCCCCGTGACGTCATTATCATTTTTATGTGGAGAATTCCGCCTACAAATAAAATATCCCACATACGAAAATTCGTATTATGTAATGAAAAATTACAATCTTTCAATTTCATCACGAAAACTATATAATTTATTTTAAAAAATTAGAACCCTTCAAGCGTTTGTCCCAACCCCCGCTACACCTTTGGTCACGTGACTACGATGGTGATCTTCGCTTTTTGCAATGTTGTGACCTAAACGGAAGTAATAAATGTTGAAGATGTATTATTTATGTTGTTTGAAGCAGCAATCGTGTAACTAGATTTTGAAATTATCAATAAACTGCTGTAAAGAGGTCACGTGATGCTACCAGATCATGCACACGACAGCATCTTCTTGAACTTCGATTTCGAGTACTTGTACCTTCTTTGAGGCCTAATAATGGACGTTTACAGATATAAAATGAAACACTGAATCTAATGACGCCAAGATTTAATCTTTTTTGCACTTCCAGACTGAGATATCCTGGCATGAACTTTGGCCAATTTGTGTGTAAAGCCTATGGTGAAGGGAAAACTTCACGCCCAGCTGACGTCACAGACCTCGGCTACCAAATCGTGTCCGGTGGGGGTCGGCCTTAGCCTCGTTACGTTAATTAATTCCAAGAGCATAAAACAGTCAAAAGGGACCAGAACATACACTGTAAACCAAATTGACAAGTCTTGTGTAATATAACCAATCATCTCTTGGTATGTTTACCAACTGATACTTTTCAAACAAGCCGTTGTCTGGTGCATTGCTTGTCAGGTGACAACTACGAGTCAATAGTTACTATGCACACCAACTTCTCAGTATCCAGACCAACTCTACATTTGTTTCAACGTTTGTTTCTTAACCAGTTTTGGAAACTTGTTGCCGCATGGTTATTTAACCGGCGCCTAACTTGTACTGGTCAGCTGGTCAGCATACACATGGTCAGCTGCGCCCGTGACGTCAGACTTGGCGGACCAATCAGCGGTCGCCGTCCGGCCCCGGCGCGGCGGTTTCAAACCGTTCAAACCAGCAGTTGTCGCGCGGCCGCCGTGCAGCATGGATCAGCGACGAGGGCTGTTCCAGCATTTGTGCAGTAAAAAGTGAAATCTGTGAACTGTGGTGTTCGTGCTGTGAGTGAGGCCCGCTCTGGCCTGCGGGACGCACTAATCGTGCCTATACCCGCTGTCGAGACGCCTCCCTTCCCCTGCGCGCGCAATGTAAGTGGGCCAGACCTTTGCATGCACATGTGAGCAGATGTTTTGCGGTCGGTGTTTTTTTATATATAAATACATTTATTTGCCTTTAATTCAACTCTTTGTATTTTTAACTTAACTGATGGACATATATGGGCTGTAAAAGCTAATCTGGTTGGCGATCATGCTTTATTCGAATTATCTGCGTGATCGTGCAACTGCCATGATTGTTATGGTCAATGTGGAAATATTCGTCATACGGGCATGTTATACTTCTGGCTTGATGTTGATGCGATGCACAAAACCATGTTCTTCCACATACGCAGCAGTTCTTGCTTCAAAGACTTATATGCTGACGGTGCACGATAGGTATACCTTATACCTCATGCATTTACCACATCCATTCGAAAATATGCACTTGGAATTGTCTCCAGTCAATAGTATTAATTACATACTACGTGATGTAGGTACGTGACCGTAATAAATACTAATGATTCCAGAAACTTCCGAATGGATGTGGTGTATGCATTCATCGATTATATAACCCATCAGTATACCGTTTCTTGTCAGCGCAAGCCTTTGAGCAATAACTGATGCCAGTCATGATTTTGTGCACCACTTCCAGCCAAAAAATGACCTGTCCGTATAGAAAATATTTCCTGAATCAGTATCGTGGCAATTGAAAACGAACGCAAATCGTAAGTTCTTAAGGTTATCAACGCAAACAAAGCGATTGTAAGAAAGAACAAGTTCGAACTGAGCGTTAGTACACTTACTTGTTGACAATTTGTAAACTAGCAATGCCCAGTCAAAGGCTAGTTCATCAACAAACCAGGGGTTGTTGAACCGACAAGGAAACGGCTATGCCTATCCAGAAGTTGGTAGGTTCACAAGGCCCAGACTAGTACTCAACAAGGTGACGCCTATGCGAATTGGAACCAAACTTGTAGACAAACTGTTAGTTTGTTGGCCAACACGCCTGGGGTTGGTGAATCGACAAGGTGACGCCTATGCGAATTGGAACCAAACTTGTAGACAAACTGTTAGTTTGTTGGCCAACAAGCCTGGGGCTGGTGAATCGACAAGGTGACGCCTATGCGAATTGGAACCAAACTTGTAGACAAACTGTTAGTTTGTTAGCCAACAAGCCTGGGGCTGGTGAATCGACAAGGTGACGCCTATGCGAATTGGAACCAAACTTGTAACAAGGAGCCAACTTGTAGATTTGGTTTACAGTGTAAGTGATAGGTAACGGTTTTCTGTTGCAGTATCTTAGCGCAGTAAGGTCTTCGTTGCAGCTTTGTGTTGCAAACAATTTCCACCAGTGTTTTACGTCATCTTGGGCATATAGAAGTTTCACAACAATACGCATTGAGCGATCGAAAGATTGTGAATCTAATTGCCTGGTTGGGATTACTAATGAGTAATGGCACTAATTAAATACCTTGTTCCAACTTCCAGGTGACCGTGCTGCTATCTGAGCCCACCGGATCGGTCACCCGCTGGGACAACAACTTCGAGCAGCCACTCATCACCGTCTGTCCGCACCACGACATCGACAAGAGCACACGTCAGATCCTCAAATGTGGATCGAGTGAAGAGAAGGATAACTTATACGGCAATCTCTCACTTGTCGACTTTTACACCAGAAACGGACTTCCCCTTGATAAGATGGCTTCTGTTCCGTTTCCCTTCGGAAACAACGAAATGCTTAGCTATGACGACTCCTTTGGTATTTGGACGAGAAAAGTGAATTACGCCAGAGGTGGACTTTGCGGCACTTTCAACAAAACCGCTGATCCCCTTATACTAATACTAATGCGTCGACCAGAATACGAAGAAAATAAGACAGAGAACGGCTATTGCCGTACTTGCATTGATACGATGGATTTTGATAGTTATTCACGTGGGACGTATTCATCAGAATATGAAAACGTTCTGGAGCAAGAAACCAGGCTCTCAAACGATGAACATCAGAACGCAAAAGATCCAAGGAACTTTGATAGCTCCTTTAGAAAAGCAAAACAAAAAGTTGACCAGAAAGACGTTGATGCACATCTACCATTTGAAGCAAAATACGATACAGTGCAAAGATCGAGCTTGCCAACTTTGAAGATTTTTGATCGAACCCAAGATACCAAACAACTCCCGTTGCGTTTCACTAATGACCTGAAGGACATCCATGGCCATAGCACAACTGAGAGCGCTGGGCGGCTGGACGTGTATACCGATGAACATATCAGTCGGAACGGTGAGCAGACGCAGGCTGATCTTAAAATGACCAATAATCCCAGCTCAGAAGCTAAAACGTCCAACACCCCGAGAGTCGCCTACCGTTTCTACCTCCATGGACTTGATGACTTCTGGGGAGCAGACGACAGAGACCTTACCCTGCCATCAGATGCAGAAATGACAACGTTCGACCTGATGACCACATTCTCCCATCAGGAGCTGGTCATCCACGTGGACCGAGAGGTGATGCCCAACCTGCGTCGCCAACCATGCGAGGAAGACCCCTCCTACAGCAGGAGTAGCTGCTGGAGACGCTGCTTCTTTGACTGGCTCTACTGTAGTCTGAACCACGACGAAGACGGCAAGGACAAATCAAAATGCCTTGCCGCTGAAGTACTGTGGTTCAAGTGTTACAGTCCGTATGAAACATTTGTTTTATTGGAACCCGATGACCGGGCATGTTCTTGTCCACGCCCTTGTATTAGAGAGCGCTACAGTTTGTTTGTTCGGCCAGGGACATTAGCTAGCCCGAGAGGTGCGTTCGATGTGCCGATACATTTCCGCCCTGTGAGGCGCACTATCGAAACGTTCGTCACGTACACCTTCCCGGACCTCTTGGCGGACATGGGAGGCTACCTGGGGCTCCTCCTCGGCTACTCCATCCTCTCCATCTTTGATGATCTCAAGACACTGACGCGCTCGATCCTCTGCAGATGGTCCTCGGGAAGGGTGGTTGCACCAGTTGATCCTCTTTCCGCTATGGAATCCGGCACAGGAGGTCGGGGTTCGAGGAGCGCCCTAAAAACGTCAAGGGGAAGACGTCAGCCCCGATGGCGCGCCTCAGGGCGAGGTCGCCGTACAGGCTGGACAGCGACTGTTCAGCAGCGGAACACAGTAACTGAGCAGAAACGGCCGGGGTCCGGGAGTGGGCGCCTTCCTTCCTTCTCGACGGAGTCGGACGTTTTTAGTATCACTTGATTTAATTGTTTGCTGTTAACAATGCCTCATATCGATGTCCGTCTATCAGTAGTTAATACATTATGCTGAAAGGCAGCAAATCGCAAGTCACCAACGGCCAACCCTCTTTTTGAGCCCGAGTAGGTATTTTTTATAAATGCGTCAATGGGTTGGGTTGTTAGCACTGCAGAGACGTTTAAAAATGATTGTTTTTAACCTCCCCGGCGGAAGAGGGGCTCGGGATCACACCCCTGACACCTGATACAAGACGAAGCACTGAGTCGCAGCGCAGTGCGCACAGCAGGCCGCAAGTGCAACTTTCCTCTGAAAACCTCTATATTTCGTGAGAAAATAAACGCATGACCAATGCCTATCTCGGTTTTCGCTGTGGTTTAAGGTCACGATTAACCCGTGATCACATAAGCTGATGATTCGCAACGTAGAAATTAAACGACTAAGCCTAAGTGCACCTTTTAGGATTTTATATAAAGGAGTTAAAAGCGTCTGTCCTTGTAGGTACATATTTACTTTAAATATCTTGAGGTTTACTACAGATTGAAGCATAGGTATTTCCTACGACTTACACTAAAATATTAGTGATAGTCGTACTAACGAACTACTTACTTACGGCTGTTTTCAGGCGTTGAAGTGTTGACTGTTGCTACTGCAGCTTAGAAGCCTGCTGCGCAACTTTACTGTCGACTCTCGGCCGTTTACTTTTTCAGTACAGGGTGCTCGTAACAGCGTCATCTACGTCCATCCAACGATAGCTGCTTCATCGCTAGCGCCACCTAGCCCACACATCCCGTCACCCTTTGAAGGCATAGTGGCCTGCAGAGGGTACTGGTGCGGCGAAGACGTGTGCCAGCCTGCCAGGCTGCTCCAATCTGCGTCATGCGGGTGACCAGTCCTTTGATGTCCTTGCAATTTTTCTGGGTGAGGTGCGAAGTTTCTCCTAAGGCGCAGAATGGTCCCAGCTGATGCAATGGTAATAAAAATGGATCCACCCATTGGCCATTGCCCTGCTTGATCGGTAGGTATGTGGAAAGTGCAAGGCTCAGCAGAAATTTGTAGGCATTTTCTTAGAATTGGTAATCATAGTCCATTCATGTGTGAATGAATGAATGAATGAATCGTACCTAAAGATCGGAGTCAAAGCCATCGCTACGAACGCCTAGCCCAATCTTGTCTACTTTAAAGCCAAAGTCCTTGACATGTTTGCTTCGTAATGACGCTCGCATATAATTTTCGTTTTTATCAATTATCGTTACAGGTATTTTCCAAGCAAAATATTATTTGTTTTGACTAAATAAAAGGAATATATTCAAGTTAAGTGAATAACTCAAGCTACTTCTGTCTCGACATAGGCACAATCTTGGCGCTTTTTAGCTAGGCCTTATACTAGAGATGCAATGTCTCCTTACTTCAGACCGTTCAGACGTCTTTCTGTTGTCTATTTTTGCAGGAGCAAGAATTTTCAATGGTACATTTTTGAGTCTGTGCAGTTAAATATTCTAAAAAAAAGTCTGGCCGTTGGTATCCAGCATGAAAACGAGTCTCAAGACAGTCAAGACCGTCCTAGAGTGAAATATGTGGCTTGGAAGCTTGAAACACATTGTACGGTATGCGCATTCTCATTACCGTCTCTGGAAGCATTTCATCATAAATATTTTAAATATCTTTATTAAAATATGATGTCAGTTCCGTTTTGCTTTGTCCTCTCTCTGTGATAACCTCAATGTGACGCCTCCGTGCGGTCTGGTAGTACCGCGGTAACAAAACCTGCACCTCTACCCGCGATCAGCTGATCTCTCACTACACGAATGAATGATCCCGCGGCGCCATTCGCTGGCTGGCCGTCGTATGCTTCGCCCGTGAGTATCGCTCTTCCCGTTGTTGGCTTGATTTTGCAGCTGTACATTGGGTTTATTGCAGGTAGACTAGAGTCATCATTGGTGCATTTCTGTTGCTTACAGCCTTTGTCTTTCACCATTCCTGCTGTTTCAAACGCTTTTCGTCGGCCCCAGTTCAAGGTCATCTCAATGCTGTGTTTGTTTTGGTTTGGTTTGATGGAAAGGAGGGGTCTGTTTTGGTATACTATGACCATTCGTCGATATATGTCATTCCTAGATATGACAGAGCCCTGCCCGGGCGCCTGGCGGATCCAGATAGGCGGTTTTGGAGGCTGCGGGGCAGGGCGGGGGCGGGGGCATACCTAGGGTAAGTGGCTCCTATGACGCACACTTCCTAAAAGCGCACACCAAGAACTTTTTTTAATGTAGTTCCTTCAGCAGAAGCCAGGAACGAAAAAATCAGCTGTCAATCACTTCCAGCGACATTTGTGCTGCGTGTGGACGGCGGTGGGGTGTTGTCGGCTCAAAAGGTGAGTAGTTATGGCGGATATTGTGATTGAGGTGCAATGTTTCTTCAGCAAAAAAGTGCCTGAAGCAATAATGCATGTTCTAAGACGCATGCACTTCTCGCGTAAACCTGAATAGGCCGGAAAGATCGATGGGCACTGACCGGATGGGAATGAAACGGGACTCAGTTTAGGCGTGCATGCTTTACCCAGAATGCGTCAGTGCTGACGGGAGGGGGCTGAATGTCAGGTGTGTGTGTTTAGGGCAACTGGTTCTGCAATGACGCACACTTTCAGTGCTGCAAATGCGCACAGTACATCTGATGATTTCTAGCCTTCTTTCTTACAAGGAACAGCTTATATCACGATGAATTGACATGCTAGGCATTGGCACAGTGTAGAATGCGGCATTGAGCTCCACCCCCGGCGGTGGAGCTGGCAAAACGGCGGTGGAGCTGGACGCCGGGCCCGGGAGCTCGGCATGTGAAGCCGGACCCGGGCGCTCGGCTGGTGACGCCGGGCCCGGGCGCTCGGCTAGTGACGCCGGGCCCGGGCGCTCGGCTGGTGACGCCGGGCCCGGGAGCTCGGCAGGTGACGCCGGGCCCGGGCGCTCGGCATGTGAAGCCGGGCCCGGGCGCTCGACTGGTGACGCCGGGCCCGGGAGCTCGGCTGGTGACGCCGGACCCGGGCACTCGACTGGTGACGCCGGACCCGGGCGCTCGGCTGGTGACGCCGGGCCCGGGCGCTCGACTGGTGACGCCGGGCCCTGGAGCTCGGCAGGTGACGCCAGGCCCGGGCGCTCGGCCGATGGAACATCTCGTGCTGACTCCGTATCCATGCGGGACGACGAAGAACTAGATAGAAGTCTGCATGACGTGATGCCAACCCCTCGCGTGCGCAGGAAAGGTAAGCGAAGGGCAGTTAATAGAGATGCTGTGCTGGTAAAGAGGGCATTGCTTGAGTCCGACGGTAACAAGGAAAAAACAAAGAAAACAGCCAAACATGGACACGTGAAAATAAAACAGGTAAAGCCCAATGAAGAGCAGTCATCAGAAAGTGAGACGACATGCATATACTCATTAGCGTCGCCACGGGGGGGCAAGCGGGGCAGCTTGCCCCCCCAACCTCGGACCGGGCACCCCCTGAGATCGATACAGATCCGATGAGATTTTGGAGTCGGGAAAAAATGGGGGTACCTTTCTGAGAATGCCTGTGAGGTCAGACTCGGTTGGAGCGTGCAGTTCAAACCAGAGTCTGACTCGCAGTCGCCAAAATCTTCAAGACTCCGAGTCCAGACTCAGAAATGTCAATGCTGCGATCCATTCCATGTTCCTAGTTCGTTCTTAATTACATTTTACAGCTGATTTTCATAAGTTTTGGAGTGCTGACACAATTTTCGTTCAAAGCGTGAAACGAAATCTTAGGGGCATTTCTCAACTCTCGTCAAATGTCTGCGACAGGCTCAAGTACCGTACAAGTGTCGCAGGGCTCATGAGCTTGCTTTAAACAAAGGCTCCTAAGGAGCTCCACTGAGCCCTAAAGAAGCTTTCAGAGGGCCCAAACCGGCCTCTGAAAGTTCCACTGGTGTCCATGTTCTCTCAGGGCCCATACAGGGATCTTCGAGCCTTCGAAGTTCGAACATTTCTGAGAACCTTAACTGGCCTCTGATAGTTCAGTCAAACTTTGGAGGCGACAGACCTTGCTAACCCCAAGCCGGCATCTGAGGGGTCACAGCTCACGTGTCCCTCTGAGGTCCGCAACACCATGTTTATTATGTCCCTACGTAGGGTCCTTAGGGATTCGACACAGACCCCGAGGGTTCACACTGTTATCCGAGGGCTCCAGGCTCACCCTGGGCCTAGTCTCTTAGCGCCCGCCGCCCACACTGGCTTCTGAGGGCCCCACATTGGGCTCGGAAAGCCCTAAGGCACCACGTACACGTAAATATTTGAGGTGACCCACGCCGATCTCCGGGACCCTAAGCATGCTTCTGAGAGTCAGCACTGACCCTTAGTGGCCTGAAATGGCCTGGAAGTCCCAAACCTATCTCTGATGGATCCCTTGCCGCTATGCCGTGCGTAACTTTTGGTTCCCTTAACAGTTTTTGTGCACGTTTGCAGCGCTTCCCTTCACACGAAAAACGAGAAACTTTTGTTCACACTCGAGTGAACAAAACACTTCCTCTCACTAGAGCAAAGATGAATACTTCCTTCATACTTCCGATTCACACTTCCGACATTCACTCTCCGCCGAATGCCCAACTTAGCTACGATCGGCGGCTGGGATAAGTCCTATGCATTTCACGTAAAACCTCTGCATGCATGCGTGAATGGAGGTTTTAGCAGGGTGATCCGATTAAATGCAGCGTTTTTCACCTTTTTCTGGGTAATGATCATTAGAGTCGAGCGTCTGCACAGGGGCCCTCTGCAGTGCGTCGGCAATCGCAGCCACTATATACTAGTTATAATTCTACCAGTCGTTTTTGTCATGGAATTTCAAAATTTCGAATTTTTCTGTAAAAATTACATGTCATAGCTAGAAGGAAACCTTTGTCACCATCGGATTCCTCGCACCATTGCGCGTCGAATGATATGTAAAACGAGTGAGTAAAGACTGGGGAAAGGCAAGTTTTAACACAAAAGTTGATTTTGCCCCCCCCAACACTGGCGGATCCAGGGGGGGGCCACGGGGGCCATGGCCCCCCCCCAAAGGCCTAAAGTGGCCTGTTTGGCCCCCCCCAAAACGTCAGAAAAATTGCTAAGAAAATATACCTTGATAGAGGTTTTTAGCCACTTGGTGAAGTAAAGCTTTCCACAGCATAATATGGAAGCAATATGGTAGCAGTGAGGGTCAGTCAAAAGTTGCGCGAGCGGAGTCGACCTTCAAAAAAAGACTGTTGTTGGCACGTGATTATGGCGCGGCAGCTGGTAGTTGGCGATGTTTCGCGTGGTGTGGCATCACTGGCGGATCCGGGGGGGGGGGGGGGGGGACACGGGAGCCTGAGGTGCCCCTAACAGGCCCGTGGTGCCCTTGCTAGGCCTGTGGTGCCCCTGGACCCTGGCAGGCCTGTGGTGCCTCTGGCGGGCCTAGGGTGCCCCTGCTAGGCTGCTGATGCCCCTGGGACCTGACAGGACTGTGGTGCCCCTGACAAGCCTAAAGTGCCCCCAACAGGCCCGTGCTGCCCCCAATAGGCCCAAGGTGCCTCTGCGTGATGCCGTGATGCCTGCGAGGCCAGGCCGGTGGTGCCCCTGCGAGGCCGGTGGGGCCCCTGACAGGCCCATGGTGCCCCTGCGAGGCCGGTGGTGCCCCTGGCAGGCCTGTGGTGCCCCTGCTAGGCCGCTGGTGCCCCTGGGCTCTGACAGGACTGTGGTGCCCCTGACAGGCCCAAGGTGCCCCTGCAAGGCCGGTGGTGCCCCTGTAAGGCCTGTGGTACCCCTGCTAGGCCTCTGGTGCCCCTGACTTGCCCATGGTTCCCCTGCGAGGCCGGCGGCGCCCCTGGCAGGTCTCTGTGTCTCTGACAGACCTGGGGTGCCCCTGACAAGCCTGTGGGGCCCCTCACAGGCCCGTGGTGCCCTTGCTAGGCCTGTGGTGCCCCTGGCGGGCTGGTGATGCCCCTGACAGGCCTGTGGTTCCCCCGGGCGTACCAAGGGGGGTCATGACCCATGTGGCCCCCCTTGGATCTGCCACTGATACATAATGTATATTGATTTGTAAAGGCGTTATGGCTTATGCAATATGCAATTGCAGGCACTTGGCATCCCTCTTTTATCCCTCATGGGGGCTCTGGCGGACTCCCGAGGGCCCACGTCTATCTCCGGGAGCCCTAGACAGGCTCCTTTGGGTCCTTTCAGTCCACTATAGCATAAGAGGTCTCCATGCGAGTCCTATACATCTGAGGGCGTACCCTGACGTCTGAGGTACCCAACTGCAGCTCCAATGGTCTCTTACACTGGCGGATCCAGGGAGGGGGCATTTAGGGCCATGCCCCCTTCCCAGAGGCCTTAAGTGTCCCGTTTGCCCCCTCCACCAAACGATAATGAAACATAGTTGAATCAGTGCGTGGCCCAGGAGCCGAGTTAGACAGGGGGTGTTTTATCACCTTCCGGCCCGCAAATGGAGCCAAGCACTGACTCGAAGCGGGTTAACTGGTCGACAAAAGCAATGGTAAGTGTTTACAAAGTAATATAAAGGCATGGGTCGGGTGGGCTACCATTTATATATTTTTCTTTTTAGTTAAAAAAAAATATTCATAGTGTCAGGGCTGTGACGAAAAATAAGTGGCCTAAATCCGATGAGAAAACAGGATTTGGGGGTACCCTAGGTTTGGCTCCTGCATGAGTTGGCCCCCCCCAAAACGCAAGCCTGGATCCGCCAGTGCCCCCCAACCGAAAATCTCTGGCGACGCCTATGCATATACTGCTGCATGAAGTTTTCACGATCGTGTGAAGAGTGGATACAATGTCAAGTGTGCACTGGCTGGGCATGCGTGCCATGCACTGACGCTGAAACAAAACAGACAAGTTTCACTTGTGACCTCTGCCGACAGTAGATACTGGGTCAGTGAAAAGGTTTCGAGTTCATGATGTGTTCATGATGCGTTCATGTTCATGGTTTGTTTCATGATGTGTCGAGTTCAAAGTTCATGATGTGCTCATGGTGTTCAACTTTGAAATAAAGTGATTTATTTGATCAATACCTCGACATGTTTATTAAACCTGTTGGAATTGTTCTTGTGCGCATTTGAGGCAGCTGAATGTGCGTCATAAGAGCACCGGTGCTCTATTAGCGCACGTCGGACGTTGGTGGATGTTTTGCCTTATATGTCATAAATGATGAAGGAACGCTGGAAGGTAAAAGTCAAATCAAGAAAGCAAATGCTTATTTTTACCGGTGGAGCCTCAGGATCCAATACTCATTGTATTTAAAAACGGTTTTCTGCAAGAAACAAAACACCAACAGGTCCATAAGTATGACAATTAAAAAAGACAGTCAGTAGCGATATAAGACGTAACCAAATATAAGTACGATAGAAGTAGTAACCAAATAAAACGAAACACATAGCACACAAACACATAAACGCAAAGAAAACTCACGGATTGTTTCAGGTCTGCAGCCACCGGCAAGAACTTGACACCGCCGATTTAACGTTCGTTCGTTGGCGTTCGTATAAGTTCGTTCGTTCGTATAAGTTCGTTCGTTCGTACAGGTTCGTTCGTTCGTACAGGTTCGTTCGTTCGTTCAGGTTCGTTCGTTCCGCTTCGCGCCGCTCACCCGCTCACTGTCCTTTGGTGATTTTGTAAACGGACGCAAAAGCATAAAACATAAAAATGACAAAAAAGCGATACCAAAACCTATAGAAAAATAACATAATCTCTGGCCAACGAAACAACAATTGAATCAGCAAATTAAATCTGACTTCACGAGACAAACGCTAAAAATATATATATAAGACATGTGCCGTTAACATAAGATACCTGCCAACAGAAGAAAAACTCGACAGATTAAGATCCATTTTGCAGCCAACATAAAAAGATACTCGGCTTTAACACCCGGCCCATTTGATACTATGGGATCAAATTTATTCAGATTGAGAGATTTTTAACTTTCCGTGATTTTAACTAGCTTTTGAACAGGCCGCCAAATCGTGGTACCTTTACACCGGATTTTGACGGATCGTACCCTCGAGTCAGTGCTTGTTCTGACCTCTTCTATCAAGCCAAGAGGCCACACACCCCGCGGGACTGAACTGTCAACAATAAGCACCACATCGCCTACCTGCAAATTTGTCTGGAGCCTTGACCACTTGGCCCTTGGCTGAAGTAATGGGAGATATTCCGCACGCCAACGTCGCCAAAACTGCTCTGCAAGGAACGATGCTCGTTTCCAGTTCTTTTTGCTAAACGCATCTATATCTGTCACCATTGAGGCTGGTAGCAAAACAGAACGTAAATGCAGCAAGTGATTGGGCGTTAGCGGCAGGTCGTCTCGAGGGTCACTTGTCACTGGTACCAAGGGTCGATTATTCATAATGCTTTCCACTTCACAAAGGAATGTGGTTAGTGTTTCGTCAGTAAATGTTTGCTCCCTGAGTAAACCGCTCAGTATCTTACGAACACTCCTAATCAATCGCTCCCATGCGCCTCCGAAGTGAGAGGCACCAGGGGGGTTCCAACGCCATTCAATACCTCGATTTATCAAGTCTCTCCGAATTTGGGCCTCATGCTGAACAAGAAACTCGAGCTCTTTTTTCAGCTCACGATCCGCTCCCACAAAATTTGTCCCGTTGTCAGAACGCATGATTCTTATTTGTGAGCCCCGCCTGGCCGCGAAGCGCTTGAGGGCGCATATAAAAGAGTCAGACGACAAAATTTCGACTACTTCCAGGTGGACGGCGCGAATGGCCAAGCATGTAAAAATGACACCGTAACGTTTGACCTGCCCACGCCCTCTCTTGGTATAGAATGGTCCAAAATAATCTACCCCGGTACTCACCCATGGCTGCTCACTTTGCTGTATTCGATCTGCAGGCAAATCAGCCATTTTTTGCGTCTCCGTAGTACGAAAAAGCCTGCGGCAGCGGAGGCATTGGTGGAGACATCTCCTAACCGCCGTATTGGCTTTGATTAGCCAAAAGCTCTTACGCAATTCCGCCAGGACACATTGACGACCTGCATGGCCAATCCTCTCGTGAATATCCCGTATGATTAATTCCGGAATTCGCCCTTTATTTGGAATGATCAAAGGATGTTTACTTTCATAGGCCACGCCCATCGCGTGCCCTAAACGACCTCCTACTCTCAGAAGACCATCCTCCAACGTGGGGTCCAAAGACACAAGGCTGCTGGACCGCCGCACTTCCCGTCCTGCTTTCAGATTCTCTACCTCCTCCGCATAGTACTGACCCTGAAGTTCCCTGATGATAATATTCTCGGCTGACTTTAGCTCTGTTACAGTCAGCTCTGATGCTCGTGCTGATTTCTGTTTACCAGCCAATGTGTCTATAACGCGTCGTACCCACGCAACTGCTCTCTTCAAACGCTGCCACGAGGAATAATGATCAATCAATTTTTGAATGCTCGAATTCTTTTGAATCTTTGTTTCATTTTCTGTTCGGCTGTTTAATGCAACAGTGGTCACTCTTAGTTCAGGGTCCTCTGCATTATCTTCTAAGACAGGGAATCGGGGCCATTTCTCCCGTGATTCAAGTAGAAACGATGGACCTTGACGCCACATACACTCTTTGAGAAGGGTAGTTCCATCGCACCCGCGTGACAAAATGTCGGCTGGGTTTAACTCCGAAGGAACCCATCGCCATTGGTCTATTGAAGAGCCGTCTCGTATAACTGCCAAACGATTTGCCACGAACACATGAAATCGCGCTGCCTCATTCTGTATATATTTCAACACTGTAGTGCTATCAGTCCAGAAGAAGATGTCTGGCTTAAAATCGAATGGAAACGCTCTTTGTATTTCTAAATTGACTTTGACAGCTAGTGTTGCAGCAGAAAGCTCCAGCCTTGGGATACTGAGAGGCTTAATTGGTGCTAAATGGGATTTGCTGACCAAAAGATTGCAAGACAGTTGACCGTCTCCATTGACGGCTCGCACGTACGAGGCCACCCCGTACCCCCTTTCGCTGGCATCCGAAAAGTGATGCAGCTCGAGGAGGACGGCAGAGGAAAGGCCACCGAAACATATGCACCTGGGAAGACTATACTGGGATAGACATTCTAGATCTGCTAACCATTGCTTCCACTGTCTGTGGTAGTGGGATGGCACCTCATCGTCCCAACCTAAACGAAGGCGAGTCAGCTCTTGTAAGAGCATTCGGGCCCGCATTACATACGGACCAACATGCCCCAGTGGATCATAAAGACCTGCTGTGGCGGACAGAAGCCCTCGTCTTGTGACAGGCTTGCCCCGAAATTTTTGCAAGTCAACTTGATATTCTAAGCGATCAGAACGAACGTTCCAGCCAACGCCTAAGGCTCGCTCAGAAGGCAAAGTATCTGATTTCAAATCTAGTGTTTGGATACCGGGCGAGTAGTCAACTTCTGGAATGGATTTCAAAACTGTAACGCTATTGCTAACAAACTTGGTGAGATTAAATCCACCTCTCAGACACAATTGCTTAAGATCAGATGCCAGCTTCACAGCAACATCTTCTTTTCCAGTCGATGCAAGACAATCATCCACATAAAAGTTATTAAGAACTGTCCTAGACACCAATGGGTCGTACAACCGTTCATTGTCTAGAGCGGTGCGACGAAGCGCAAAATTTGCACAGCTAGGAGAGGAAACAGCGCCAAAAAGATGAACTGTCATCCTATATTCCTTAGGATTCGAGGCGATGTTTCCATTGGGCCACCATAGGAAACGCAAAAAATCACGTTGTTTCTCGGGAATCCTCACCTGTAAGAACATACCCTCGACGTCCGCCATGAAGGCAACGGGTTCTTGTCGGAAACGAAGTAGAACATCTGTCAGGGTGTTGGTAAGGTCAGGTCCTTGTAAAAGCTCCTCATTTAGACTTTTTCCTTGAAAGGAGCTAGCGCAGTCAAAAACAACGCGTAATTTGCCTTTCTTAACAGGGTGTTCGACTCCGTGATGGGGCACAAACCATATCCTACCTTCTGCATTGCTCGAGAGATCGGGAGCTCTTTCAGCGTAGCCGTTGTCTAACAGTTTATCAATTTGCTTGGCATATTCTCTCAAGAAATGGGGCTGATTCTCGAATCTGCGCTTCAGTTGCACAAGGCGCCTATAAGCCACAGACTTATTGTTTGGAAGTTTAAGACTTGGATCACGAAACGGCAGGGCTATTTCGTACCGACCATCTATCAGCTGGCACGATGCCTTTACCATTTCGTGCCACCTAATGTCTTCTGCGGACAGACCCAACCGATATTCAGCCCTATTACCATAAACGTCGTCAAGAGCCACTTGCAATTGGTTAACTTTCAGACGAACTGGAGAATCCTTATCAACCCCACCTAGGACCCATCCGAACCTGGTTCTCACGGCGAATGGCCCGCCGTTCTGACTGGGAACCACCTCAAACGGCTCCATCACCGCCGCCACATTATTCCCAAGTAGAAGGCCTACGTCGTGCTTAAAGTTTTCTTCTAAGTATACCCCGTTTTGTCTCAAGTACGGCCATTTGTTTAAATCTCTAACGTTCGGGGCATCCTCGATGGACACTGGGATCTTATTTAGAACAAATAACGGAGGAAGTTCTAATTTATTGTTGTGTTGTAAATCCTCCATGGTAACCTTCGAAACAACGCATGTTTCAAATTTGTGATCTGTGTTGATAGTAGAAAGAGTAATTGAAGTACTTTCGGCTGGTTCAACCCCTAAACTAGCGAGTAAATTTCTTGAAATGAACGAATGTGTGCTGCCGGAGTCCAAAAAGGCAGACGTGAACTTCGTCACCCCAAATAACGTAACACACACTGGTACGACTTGCAATTTTGCTCCTCCACTTGATGCAAGATGGCCCAAAGTGACTGTTGAGAGTGGAGTTTGTTTTCGGTCAAAATGAAGGATAGTTGGGTGCCGACTCCCACATTCTGTACAAATCTTTTTATTTTCACAATATTTGCTTAAATGATTCGGTAACAAACAACCAAAGCAAAGCTTATTTGACCGTATAAACGTCATTTTGACATCTCTGCTCTGCATTCTCAACTCGGGACACTCGGCGACTTCATGATCCTGCTGACAATAAAGACACGAGGAGTGATGAGAGCTGACGTTACCGGCTAAAAGTGTCCCTCTCGCGTGATATTTGCTTTCATGTTTTCTATCTTGGTAATTTTTCGTTACATTTGTTAAATGTCTCCCATATGACGGGTTGGATGCAATGCGCGCCTCCCTTTCAATGAAGTAAACAAAGTCTCTAAAGTCTGATTTTCGCTGCTCTGTTTGTTCAATATCATCGACTTTGATCCGCCATTTATCCTTAAAAAACGAAGGCAGTTTGTCTAAGAGCAAACGGACGGTTTTGATGTCGACTGAATCCGTTCCGCATGGGAGGCTTAACAAGGCATTCATGGTTCCCCTCAACTGAATAGCAAACGTTTCTAATCCCTGGACGTCATCGAGCCTCACCGCGGGGCATTGTATCAGGGTATCGACCAGACCCGACGCCACCTGAAACGGACACCCGTAACGTTTATCCAGCAAACTTACCGCTTCCACGAACCCTCTCGTTGGTGGCAGGTGTAAGCATGTGGAGACAATCTCCCTTGGTCGTCCGGAAGTGTATTGGTATAAATAATGCAATTTTTCATCTTCATCATCTACCTTTGTAGCAATATTTGACTTAAAAGCCCGCATGAAACATTTATATTTACTTAAATCTCCATCAAACGTTGAAATCTCCAAAGGAGGAAGATGGAGTCGTCTAGCCAGGTCATAAGAAGGATTTATGTCGCTACGCACGTTCGATTGGGCTGACTGTGAGGCATGAACGTCCTCTAAGTGGTCCCTAGTTGCTGAGGGCGAATGAGCTGAGGGAGAATGAGAAACATATTGCATGTTTGGCGCGTTATCCCGAAACGCGGCGTCATCACGTTCAGTTTCCTGAAAACCCATTGCAATTCCTTCCTCCTCCCTTTCTAACGCTGCTTCCCTCGCACTGACTTCCCCAATTTGCATTTTCAACTCCAACATCTCCTGCCTAGCCTTAAGTTCCTGCGCTTGGCGATCTAGCAAATGTTTCTGCTCTAAATATGATGCCCTAGCCTGTAGTCCTGCACGGCGTACTCTTTCGGAGACTATCGAAGACGAGGCCGAAGCTTGTGAACTTACTTCCCAATGAATACGTGCTGCCTCGAGGCCAGAAATATCGGGAGGTTTTAATGGTGATCTTGTGCTAAGCCTTGGCACGTCATCAGCGTCCGGTTGTAAAGGCACGACTGGGCTATTTGAGCGGCATGCAGAATTATCTTCCTTTAGGCAAGTTTGAAGTCTCTCAATCAAAACAGATTTTGTCCCTTGTGTATCCTGTCCCATCTTATCAAGCAGTATTCGCAACTGCCCCCGAGTTATATTGTTGAAATTTCCCGACATGTTTAAAAGTTGGGTGTATAGCACCGGGTAGCAGTGTATGCTGACTTGCAAAATGGATGCTAAGCCAAATATGGTGAAATAGTAAACGATAGATGGCTAGCCGATAAGTGCTAATAATATGTTAAAAATAACAAGACAAAGAGAATAAAGGAATTAAGAACAATAACAAAAGGTTGGGCTAAAGGGATAAAAGGACAGTGAGAACGTGATTACATGTCACGCAAATTACCTACTAAAAGTTCAGTTAAACGAAATTACAAGACCTCAACATCAAGCAATACGTGATCTTGTTCGATCTTGTGTACATACATATAAGTTCGTTTACTACCGATCAGTTAGTACTTAGTAGCACTACTCGCCCTATGTCGCAATGCGCAATTCGTAATCGTATTCGTTAACAACAGAAAATCAAACCAGCTCAACAACAGACAGAGGCCTAAGCTGACCCAACAACAGAAGCCCGAACCCCTACCCAGCAGGTTCCAGAAGACAGCCGTGAGGTTGCTGAAGAACGCCGAAGAATATAATATGAAGTCACTGTACCTTAGATTTTGGGATGATAGATTTGAAGGTCTTGCAGAACTTACTGTGCCTCTCACACAGATCAGAATCGAATTAATCCACCTTGTTGATTCTTCTTGCAGTTTTCGTACTGACGAACATTGGATTCAACTTGATTTCTTAATTTCCGGAGTAAGACGATACCAAACCAATCCAAAACTTTTACCGGTGGAGCCTCAGGATCCAATACTCATTGTATTTAAAAACGGTTTTCTGCAAGAAACAAAACACCAACAGGTCCATAAGTATGACAATTAAAAAAGACAGTCAGTAGCGATATAAGACGTAACCAAATATAAGTACGATAGAAGTAGTAACCAAATAAAACGAAACACATAGCACACAAACACATAAACGCAAAGAAAACTCACGGATTGTTTCAGGTCTGCAGCCACCGGCAAGAACTTGACACCGCCGATTTAACGTTCGTTCGTTGGCGTTCGTATAAGTTCGTTCGTTCGTATAAGTTCGTTCGTTCGTACAGGTTCGTTCGTTCGTACAGGTTCGTTCGTTCGTTCAGGTTCGTTCGTTCCGCTTCGCGCCGCTCACCCGCTCACTGTCCTTTGGTGATTTTGTAAACGGACGCAAAAGCATAAAACATAAAAATGACAAAAAAGCGATACCAAAACCTATAGAAAAATAACATAATCTCTGGCCAACGAAACAACAATTGAATCAGCAAATTAAATCTGACTTCACGAGACAAACGCTAAAAATATATATATAAGACATGTGCCGTTAACATAAGATACCTGCCAACAGAAGAAAAACTCGACAGATTAAGATCCATTTTGCAGCCAACATAAAAAGATACTCGGCTTTAACACTTATGAAAACTGCTTGTGACCATTTTATCAGCAAAACAGGGTTCAGTAAGTCTCAAAAGCAGTTTTCCTACTAGGTGTGCGTTATAGGAGCCACTTACCCTACCTACCTACCTAAAAGCGTCTACAAATTGAAAAAACTGCTCGGATTTCGATTCTTTATGCACTGTCGTTTAGTTTAAAACAAAGTTTTCCTCACAGAGGTGGTTAAATTTTCGTTTTATTCTCGAAAAACAGTACATTTTCATCGATGGTGGTAGTGTGTGTGTGTGGGGGGGGGGGGGGGGGGGAGCCGGGCGGAGGGATTTGTCGTAAATCAAAATGCCTCCCCTTGGTTCGCTAGTGTGACGGGTTGTTTTTGCATGCCATTGAGCTTCCGTTTGTCTGACTTCTGAGTGCGTGCTGCGGACGTATTAGAGATTCAGAGATATTCGCAATGCCGATGCGTAAATGTGCGGCATTGTTCTTGCAATGCACAACACTGTGAGCCGCAAAACATGGTGTTATGCTATGGTTGGCGGTTGATGTTAAAAGTCATGACAGGGTTCCTATATAGCGTGTGTCATGTAAATGTTTCAAGGTCAGTAGGTTAGGTGATAGGTTTATCTGGTCAGTAAGACTTGCAATATCATTGTCTCCTGATTTCTGATGGATGTCTGTATATCTTTTGATGCTATATTTCATCATCTCCCCACGCAGGCACTTTGTTTCGAAGAACTCTGCACCAGTATGTCAGGTGCTGTGAAGCACCACAAGGCTCCAGACAGCTCCTCCGAGGCGGCGCCTCTCGACCGTGGTGCGGTGGTTCACTCCGGTCACCCTGCACCAGTCCGTGTCGGCCACGCAGCCCCGGACCGTCCGGCTGTCCCGGACCGTCCGGCAGCCCCGTCCGGCGGACCGGCCCTCCATCCGACCGGCTCCGCTTCTAGTCTGCAGCAGCGGCCCGCCCGCCCGGCCGCTCTAAACAGCCACCATTCGATGACCTCAGGTCACTCGACGATCTCGGGTCACTCGACGGTGTCCGGTCGCCAGCCCCGCCCGGTGTCACTGGTCGTCTCAGGTCATTCGCCAACTGCAGCGAGCTCTCGTACCATGGAACACCACCCTACCATCTTCAGCAATCTCGATAGACACGGCAACCATATCAGTATCGGGAGTCATAGCAGCCATGGGAGTACTGGTAACCACGGTAGCCACGGGAGCCACGGGAGCCCCATGTCGCCTCAGGAGCCGCGCCAGCCGCCCTGGCGGGCCAGCCGTCACGCTGCCAGTTCTCCGGAGATGCGTCGGATGGTTGTCAACCATCGCGACACCCACCGCACTGCCAGCGGAAACCATGTTTCAAACTCTGCCTCAGCCGGCCAGCGTCCTCTGCACGTGACCTTCTCTGACCACGTGACCGGTCAGCGGGGCTCGTCTGACCATCACGTGACCGAGCACCGTTCCACGGAGGAACACCGTGCGGTGCGGAGGAGTGTGTCTTGCAGTCACACAACGTCTCACTCTAGTTACACGGGGTATGGGGCGGTGCATCAGAGAGGCTCTGCCACTAACGCTCAGCATTCGACGCACGCTGTCTCCTGTCACCGCGGGCAGACTGGAGGTTCAGCGGCGTCCCACTCGTCCCCTACAGTGGAGCGTCAGAAGAGTGCCCCCAACATCGCCGGTCGCTCGCAGAGCTGCGGTCGTCGCGCGGTGGCCGAGCCGTCTCCGACTGGGACGCGCAAGTCTCCGGCAGCGGCGGTGGCGTCAGCGGTGGCGGTGATGGCAGGAGTAGTGGCTGGCGGCCATGAGAAGGCTGCCTCTGGTGCAGTGCAGAAGTCGGAGCACACTGTCTCAGGGACGAACCCGGGAACTAGCTCTGGATCTGGTCACAGGGCTACCACTGCCAGTGCATCGAGCAGCTCAACTGCATCAAAACATACCTCGGAGCCCCACTCTTCTGGCGCCCACAAGCGTCCCAGCTCGATCCGAATCTGTCACCAGTCTGTGCGTCAGACGGCTGCCGCCGCTGGACAGCCGCGCTCGCCCCTGTCACCGGGAGTCACCAGGGGTCACCGGTCTCCACAGCAGCCACAGTCGCCTCTGAAGCGGAATAAACCGGCTAGTCTCACCACAGAACGCGTGGAAGGTCGCCAGGGTAGCCGAGACGGGCAGCTGTCGCAGAGTAAGCCGACGAGCAGAGATAGCGGCATCGTGGTTATTGGGGCCGGTGAGGTGTGCAGCAGTCAGACGGAATCGTGTGGAGGTGTAGATTCTGGTACCGCCGGCGTCACCACAGCCACGCCTTCCACTGCCGTCACTGCTATCAAGGGAACCAATACGGCCACCGCAACCAGCACTTCAACTGCTGCGGCAGGTTCAAACCAGAGTGCGTGCGAAACCGTAGCTGCATTTGGTAATGAAACGAAAACTAACACTACAACCGCAAAAGAAGCCATCATTTCACCAACCTCCGAAGCCACCGCCAAACAAATGTCCGAAGCCAGCATTTCAATCGCAATGGCCGAAACTGCGGCCGCGAGCGCGCCTGAAGCGCACATCGAAGAATCGGACGGCGACGCCCGCAACAGTATGGGATTTCAGATCACGTCGATCACTGCCAGTCGCGCCGACGCAGCGGCCGCCGACGCCGACGCGGACGCGGACGAGTGGGCCGACGGCGGCGACGAGTCTGTTGACGAGGACGCGTCGGTGGTGACAGAGGCCGCGTCCACGTCGTCGGGAGGCGGCGGCGGCGCGACGCTCGCGCTGCTGACCACGCCGGCCGAGTCGGCCACCGGCGTGCTGCCGGCGATCCCCACTGCCGACGGGTTTGGGATCACACTGGTTCCCGGCGCGGTGCCGGTGGTGTCCGGGGGCGAGGCTAGTGCTCTTGTGCAGCTGCCGTCGGCGAGCGAGATGGACCTCATCACGGGGTCGCCCCCGAGCTCCGCCGCTGCCGCTGCCGCTGCTGCTGCTGGTAACCCAGGCAGCCCGGGTAGTGCCAGCGACTGGCAGAGTCGCTTCAAAGTGGTGCGCATCGAGACAAACGTTCCGTTCAAGTGCGGCCGTTGGCAGTGTATGGACTATCACGACCAACCAAAGGCGGACGGTGAAAAAGACAGTGTGCCCGAACTGATACCCGCAGAGGAGGCGCTCAGGGCTGCCGAGTGGCACGCTGCCACCGCCGCCGCCTCCCCGCCGGCTGACCCGCCGCTGGAGCTGCGGCGCCGCGCCAGTGACCCACCACCGCCCCCACCTCCTGCCGACCTCCCCCCGGAGGCACCGGTGGCCGCCCAGCAGGGGAGGACCATGCCGGACCTGCTGCCCAGCTGCAGTCTGCTGAACCTGGTGCGAGGAGCGACCGGCGACTACACTCCCGACGAAAGGTGAGTCCCGTTCCGGTGACCACTGGGCGGGAAATGGGGCCAGGTGGGGCAGCACGACGCGGTGGGTGCCCGGGGATAAGACAGGCTATCCGATGCTGTCTGGTGGTCTGGCTCGTATTGTGGCAGCTCTTGTAACTGGCTCGAACCTGTATCACTAGCGTCCGGGTAAATCGATACATTCCTTACGTTGCATGAGGTTTACGTTTATCGTTACGTTCATTGAAGTCTCTGTGAATCCCGGAAATATGTGAATCGACACCGACCTCCAACTGTGTACCACGATATGCATTAGACCGATCAACAAGATATGCCATTACCGAGGACCATACTTATTTATTGACAACAGCCACGTCACTGCTTAGATGATATTTGAAATGAATTTGCTACACCAGTCTTTGGTTTATGATTACTGCTATTGCCTCCCGATGGTGGTGATTTTGATTGCCTTCGAGCCATTACGAACGAGCTTGAGCTGCTATTTCCATGAGAATCTACTCAAAACTCCCGGAATGCGATCATTGGCCCGCACATGTCCGATCCCATAGGAAGTCGATCCCTGTCCCAAACCCACCAGACCTGCCCTGAGAATCTGTCCGACGGTGGCTCGTGCGGCGCGCACACGGTCGATCGCAGAGGCTCTGTACCTCGCGCCGTCACTGCCTGTGACGTGACGTGACGTTACTCGGCCGTCACGGCCGTCACAAGGGTCACGGTCACGTCGGACGGGTTGACGGCTCGTAACAGTTGGCTGAAAGGTCACCTGAACAGAGACCGTGAGCTGTGAGCTCTCTGATTATGGGAGTGAATCGAAATGGAATGGAGGTTGGTGCGTGATCGATTTCGTCGGGAACGGGTATAATTTGGAGCGGCATTCGATATCAATTTTCAGCACAACTGCCGTTCTCAGCAAACAGCACTGATCCAGTTTGTGTGTAGTTGAAATTAATGTAATTTAATGATGATTTACCATTGCGTAGTTAGCGCGTAGGTTGTCATCGAACTGGCACGCCAAACTGTCGTAGCGAGAGTGTTGTGCATGTTTTCTGCTGTGGCTTCCCGAGTCTTAGCATAGCAAAAAGCAGTAGCCGCTGCTATTGGCAGTGGCTAGTCTTGCACATACTGCATACTTGCTCTGCAACAGCGCGATTCATTGGAATTCCTGCACGGGCGTCCGTGGCATTCGTCACTGGACCATACGACCTCAGCCCGGTTACCAGATCGGTGGCCAATGGCTGCCCCGGCACCATGCCTGAACGGGCCCGGGGCCGGGTAGAACAGGAAGGACAAACGGTCTGAAGGGGCCGAAGCGGTGCGGAGGACTGTCGTTCGCAGCCGGGTGAAATGAGGCACTGGTCGTTCCGTATTTGAATTATGCTCTCTGTTGGTGGCTGGTCCTGGCTGGGTCGTCCTTCACCTTTTTATGCCCAACGATGTCGGCCATCGCAGCACGCCATACTGGGCACGACTGCTGCCGTTTTTCGTCTCCAGGAAATGTTTGCTGTGGATGTTTGGATAGTGTGTCCCATTCGTACGGCTTCGTTCGGTGGATGGTGAGTGGTCACAGACATGACTAGGCAGTCACCAGCGCAGGTTTTGAATTGAATTAGGAAGTGGTAAGTATGCGACTGACTGGTGTTGTAAAACGAAACTGAACGCTGAATTGTGTATGACTGCTTGCAGTTGCATCTGTTAGACTGAAGAAAAAGTAGCATGCTTTACCGGCTGGGCTCTCATCTGTTGGCATCCAGTAGGTAGGTGCTGCGTCTGCGGAGTGTAGATGGCTTCGCAATGGAACTGTTGGATGCTTGGGTTGAGACAAATGTCTGATCTGCCGTCCAGTTTTGGTGTTATACGAGTAAGTAAGACAACACAACCGGACACTTTCAATGGAACGCTTCTGTCACCTCTCTTGGTCCCACCCATGGCCTCTGTCCCGTGTCTGTCGTCGGGTGGCAACTTCAAATAAACCACTCCGTCATAGGCGCCCTCCGATTTCAAGGACTTTGTCGACTTCTTGCTCCGTTCCCATCGATAGTTTATCAGTAAGTGGTGCTCGAAGATCCCTACCATATACGATGATTGCCCCAATAGTCAATTGGATGCGCATCTGACAAATGGTCCTTGAGTCAAGCCCGACAAAAGCGAAGAAGCGTATGGAAAAAAAATCATCCAGCTTATCTAATGTGTAAGGTGGTCCACCTTACACTTCCACTTACACTTCAGCCTTAGGTGGAAGTCCTCGACTTCGAGTATGATTTGAGAAGAGATCAAAGTAATACGACATTTAGGGAGAATACGGACGCTGCGCTTGACCGCAGTATATTTTTAGGAAGGTAGAAACACAGCTGATACTAACAGTAACCGCAGATTCTGAATTCCTCTCTCCATCTTGCTCCACCCTCTCTCTCTCTCTCTCCCTCTCCCTCCCCCTCTCCCTCTCCCTCTCCCTCTCCCTCTCCCTCTCCCTCTCCCTCTCCCTCTCCCTCTCCCTCTCCCTCTCCCTCTCCCTCTCCCTCTCCCTCTCCCTCTCCCTCTCCCTCCCGCGATCGATTGTGCTGTCGAACATGGATTCTGGCCGGCGACTCGGCGAAGGTCGCTCGATGCTCTGTCGGTAATTACAGCAGCATGTGGCTAGGATTGGACACCGGGCTCGGTTATTGGGTTCTGCTGCCCGGCCAAATGTCCGTCCGAGGGCATTTGTCCCGGGCTGGGAGACGCAGTTGCCGTTGGCCAAATGGCCATGGTGGGATTTGGATGAACTGGGTCGCTGCGGGCTGGAGTTAAGCTTCTTTAAAGGTCGATCAAAACCCATCTGATCCAGTGATAGTGGCTGGTGGGATTGTAATCGATGGGATTTTGTGTCCATAACCAAATTGGACAACGGCATAGGTGCTAGAAAAGGCGAATACAGGGCCAGGCCGGACCATGCCCTGCCTACCTCCTTAGTTTGCCTACGTCTTAATGTTTCCTGACTATGATTACCTGCATCTGCCTACCTACATTTGCTGTAAGGTTATTCGCAGCAAGAATCAACTAGCTGGGCTTTTTGGCACCCGCAATGGGATAGTTGCACCTAAATTCATGATAATTACAATTTATGTGGAAAAATTCGCCTGCATGTTCAGGCTTCGTGGTCATTAGAAGCGATTTTCATCAGACATTGTTTCCCCATTTAGCCCGAGTTTGTTGTTTGTCGTGTCCAATCGTGCTGTCGTGCATTGCCACGGCCCACCCGCGACAATGGCTACACGCTACCCCCTACAACCTGCAATGGCTATCTATCAGCCTATACAATGGCTGCGAGTGCCGGCGGTGCCGCGGTGTGAATCGGCGTCCAGTCGCCCGCCGAATCCCCAGCAGCTGGACTGGCTGGTCGGTCCTGCATCGCTGCACTGTTGCGCAGTTGTCACCGCCGCTGCAGCCGTGCATAGATCCGGTTTGCAGTGCTGCGTTTCTGCGTCTGCCGGCGGGGGTGGAGGGGGCGGGGGACATGTCGCTCAGCAATGCATGTGGGCCGGGTACGGACGGGAGGTAATCAGTCGTCTGGTTGGGAACTGCAGCGTCCTTGTCTGCCTAGGCAACACGGCAGCTGCGGACCCAACGGGCTATCCCACACGCAGACTTTCGTTTATAGATACGGGTCAATGAACTGAACAAACTATAAGAGCGGTGCATTTTATCTGTGCGGGAGGTCATTCTCATCGTCCTTGCGTGGAAGAGTACACGTGCCACGTGGGATACGATGATACTCGACCGGCAGACGGTGATACTCATATGATAATGGTTTCTAGGACTTAAACGATGGTACTGGCATCCAGCAAAGACCATAGCCATTATTCACTATATCCTCTGGGCAGGATAAATTCCACTATACCTACGCCCCGGGGGCAGGCGTTATGTAACGTTTGGTATGGTAAGTTCATACGGCGAAGCCTGTGGCTGGTGTATTGATATTGAGCAATGTGGCCGGCCGAACGCCTACGGTGCAGCGCGATGGCTCAACGGCAGAAGAATGTAGCTGATTATTATTGCGGGGATTTGATAAATCCTGTCAGACAATAACAAACTGTTGGGCTTTGAAGAGCCAGCTCTCCCTTACAGTTAAAATGGCTGTGACCACGCGAAACACTGGTGCCATGCCTGGACCCTTCATGAAAAACTAGATGTGTAAAAACACGCGATGTCATCAGTCTGTGCACGAGAGATGCCGTCGCATGCTTTTCTAGTCTGTCGATATTTTTTCCTTGCTGTCTGACCACTGCACTGGGCAACCGTCCAGTCAGGCATGTAAGGAGGTCCTACTCTCGTTATTATTAAATAGGGCTGTGATTGGCTCGTCATCTTGCTATTTTTGGCCAACTTAGCTGTGGCTGTATTTCGGTCCGGCTCTACCAATAGCAGGCTGTTGAATAATTCCACAGAAGGCGAGCACGACTGAATCACCGCAGTCACATGGCATCTCATTACGTCCTGGAATATTCACCTCCACCAAGTCCTGCACACCGGCAGGCGGGCCCTAAAAAGTCCGCCGAGGGCTGAGCTATGGACGTCTCCTGCAGAGCCGACAGAGCTGCAGAGCTTGCACTGCACGTGCCGATATGCCTGCTCCCCCATGTGCCATAAACCGCAGCTCTGTGCGCCTTGGTGTTCATGTTGAACAAAGTGTGGATCGACGTCACGCCATTGCACATTTGGGCCGTGATCATTGCGATAGCTTCTAGCTGGGACCGTCGCGAGGCTGCACGAGCTGATAGGAGCCACGCTGTGTGGTTGAGCGCTCGTCGAATGTAGAGCCTGCTCTTGCCAAACTGGGTCGTTCCACATCATTCCTGTTTCATCATTGATAATACACGGCTTGCCCCAGACATTTTTCAGCTACCGGGCTGGTAGGTGTGGAACTGTGGATGAGTGGCAACAAGTTGGTACGAAATGTCAGATGTCTAAGCATTAGAAAGAAAACGACATGTAAAGAAAAATAAATAAGTGATAAACAACTTCAATTCGAAAATGACTATGTCGTGAAAAATGCCGTGTACCGATTCGAAAAAACATCTCCACATTCAATGAAACACTACGATCTCGGGGCAACTGTCATGTTTTCATGTCACTTGACGTGGCACTTGTTCAGTTGGCATGTTTGTGATGGACGGTCACATGGTTGGTATGTGGCTGCCAAGCACAAATACAACACGACGCCCGACGTCCGTGTTACGCCCCTGTCTGCGATCCCCGCAACCACAGCCACTGAGCTGACCTTTCTGACCCCGTCGGTGTGCAGAATCTGTGTCAATCGAACCGCATCTGGGCATTGGCCAGCGTTTTTTTCCTCGGCATCGCTGGACCAGCGCTCTGTCGTGTCTGTATGGCCCGGGCCTGTCCTTGGCAACGGTGGGACGCGTCCGCGGGACCCGGGAAGGACACCCTGACTTGACAGAAGGACGACGGCCGCTGGAAGTGTGTCTGTGTCACTGGAAGTGTCTGTGTCACTGGAATGACAGACTGGACGGCCGCTGGAAATGTGTCCGTCTCTGGAAGGACGCCTCCTCTGTGGCGGGGCGCGTGCCGTCCGGCTCTGGAGGGTCGGCCGGTCGGCCGGTGTCTGGCGCTCCGCCCACGGGCCGGTGTCACGCTGTTGGCGGCCCGCGGCGAGTGGTTCGGCCGGTCTCCTGGCGAGCCGCGGGGTGTCAAGATTGGACCGTGACGCTGTTTGGGTGCTGTCGAGATGCCAGAGCTGGCTGGAATGGAGTCGGTGATGCAACATTTGATTCGAAGCTGTTTACATAAAAAACGAACTTATTTTCAAACTTCAGTGTCTGAGGACTGCGCTTTTCCAGGACGGAAATAGGAAATATTCATGCATATTTCCATTCCAAAAGGGCTGATGATAAAAATAATGCGATTTTATTTTATCTATCAGTAATTGAAAGTTACGATGGAGGGGCCTAGGGAAATTATGACCTCCAGTTTAAAATCATTTAGTAAACACTTAACATAGATGTACGGAAAAATAGGCTCGTCTTCGTCAGAGTTGATTGCATCATAGACCCTCGACCCGCCACTCCTCGAGTCATAGATAGGTATGAGATAATGCCTTTATCCCATGACACTGACCATTGTTAACCATCTCTCACTTTGTCTGGCCGTAGGTGAGTTTTTTATATATGTATATTTTTTTAGGCCGACAATGTCCAGAACATCAGCGCCAAAGCTGTCTGAATTGTGCGAACGTTGCGTTACCTGCACGACCACCTGACACCATTTTGGTGCGCTGCATTGGCTGAGCTCATCGGCTGTTGGGACGGGAGTGCCCTCGCGCCGCGGGACAGACCACCCAGCCTCTCAGTCAGTCCAGTCAGTCAGTCAGTCACCCTGGAGAAGCGTGTTCCTGTTGTATCTGCCCTCAACCGCGAGTTGTTTGACAGGCGGGCAGGGCAGTGTGATCAAGCAGAATGTGGGTTGACTAGTCCTTGGGATAGAGGTACAGAAAAGATTCGATTTCACGCTGTTGGCGAAATGGCGACTAGTTTCAATGCTGAGAAGAGTCCCAGAGCAACTGAAATTTCCTGGCCGTCCCCCATACCGTCACTCAGTTTAGCCGCAGTCACTTCGTGCAGAAGTATGCAAGCTTTTGCTGGTCCAATACTCACTGCAACCTCGATTGAGTGATTGAGCTGCGTTTGTGTATTTGATGTTTGTTTGGAAATCAACCCAGTGGAAGGCTCCCGAGCAGGGGTGTGCCCTGAGGCAGACTGTTGTGACACCTGGTGGCGGGTGAGGAACTAAAGCTTCTGTCCATCGCCACATGATGATCGGACGCCTGATTCATCGGACATGGGTGTGGGTCGTGGGGTGATTCTAATTTCGTCCGTGTGTCCAATCGGTTGCAGACCAGTTTAACGCTTCAGTGCAGTTAAAAAAATTGAAGTTACCGAAATTGAAGGCTTAAATTATGAATGGGTCATAAAACTATGCAATATGCGGGCCTATGAACCTAAATGGACATGGTCGCCTGATGAAGATGACATGGCATATACTCAAAGACGGGAGTGAAGCCCATATTTGGCCACCACATCATCGATGTTGGGGTGCTCATTTTTTCGACTGCATTGATAACAACATCGGTGGTCTGCCCTGCACGGTTAAAGGAAATAGTTCACTTTTTAACATGGGTTTTGAACTGGAATAGCAGTTCCGTAGCTTGGGCTGAGACGAGCATAAATCAGGAGCTTTTACAGCCCAACGATCACCCTAGGCAAAGATATTCTATTTCTCGTCCCGATTGCGTTGAGGATGTGTGCCTTGCATAAATTTCCATCCAGTATGAAAAGAGCATGGGTCCCGAAAATTCTTCAGAAACTAAAGAAATTATCTACGAGAACTCTAGATAAATTCTCGTACTGATCAATTAGGACATTCAGGGGAACATTATCAGATCGAGCAGATCGCCCAAATGCCGGTGGCTGCGATAATTTCTCTGTTTCTGAAGAATTTTCGGGACCCATGCTCTTTTCATACTGGATCGCGTGTGCCTTACAGAAACTGAAAAGTTCTTCCTATATCAAAATATAGAAAAAAAATCTTTTGTTATAAAAAGGTTTTATTTTCTTTGCTGATTATTTTGAACATAAAAAATAATAAATCGTTGCAAAAAAAATAATTTCATGAAAGTGAACTATTTCCTTTAACTTTCAAAGTGGTAGGGTCGTGTCACATTATGCGTGCTGATTGTCCATCATTGAGTGCATAATTTGACCTAATGTAACCTTGTCTACCGTATCAATATTTGCAATGTCATAATGCAATATTCATAGGTGTGGATCTTATTCTTCATGTCCTGAAATTGTCCAGCGACTGCATACAGATACGCCAGAGACGAGTGGCCACGAAACTAGTAGTACTGTACTCGACCGCTAGGGGGACAGCAGTGAGTGCTTGAACCAATAGTTTCTAGCATTGCCGCTAGGTGTCGGGATGAGGGCTTCCAGTGCGGTTAATGACGGCACAAGCTTTGGGTGGGTGGCGCTGGCGCTGTGAGAAGCTTCAGTAGGTGGCGCCTCACTCATCTTTTCTGATCTGTAGACTGTAATCCAACGTGAACTCGAACCGTGTTGCCGGGCGCTGCCGCTGCCTGATGGCTCGTGTTCGGGACATCGGGCTTATCAATGATCATTCATCCTGGCTATCCTCAGGACAAACCCATCTGCATCACCCTTCACGCTTCCCTTTCCGGGCTGCCGGTCACCCTCACCCCTACCAGAAAACCGGTACAAGTGGTGATTGCTTGTCCTCATTGGGTCCTCCCTGCGGGGTGACCATTTGAGCAGCACAGATGGAGTGTGCCATCGAGACATTCCGTCCCAACGGAACGGTCTCTGCCTCTGCGACGCACCGTCGATGGTAGGCTTAGTTCAAGGTCTCCACTCTACCCTATCATCCCATAGCTCTGCAATATTCAACCTAAAACTAGTGCGAAAAGTGCTGTCAGAATATGAATAAATTTACCGAATCCATCCTGTCAGTCTTCTGTCAGTCCCTAATTGCGTTCGGAACCTATTCGCCGCAGCTGTGACTCCAATAACCCGGGGTGTCCTTCATGACCCAGCGGTTGGCTGCTGATGTCAGCACAGCGACCGTCCCAGCCGGGGTCGGACACCGATGACCCGCCCGGGGGCACAATGGCGTTCGGCGAACAGCGACCAACTCCTGTCGACCTGTCGACTGGGCTGGGTGTAGCGGGCACGGAGGGTGGCGGGCGCGCTGTTAGGCTTCTGAGGAATGCCAGAGCTGGGCTTCCGGCTGAGCTGATCGGAAATGGTGAGACTGGAGTGGTTTGGAAATCAGTGCTACGTGAAAATGTGTAGAATGAAACTTTCAAAAGCCATAAGTGCTGCCTTTCATTAGTTTCTTTTGGGGGGGGGGGGCCTTTGCCTCCTCTCTTTACAATCAATGATTACCTGCAGAACCAAAATGTCCTTCACGCTCACCGAGGGTGAGACCCATCCCTTGCATGTGAGAATTACTATTCTGATCGTGAGGTGTGGCGCCAAGCCTTCTGGGTCACCGTTTTCCTCAAAGCATTTTTATGGTTCTATGGGGCTGAACGACCATTCCTGCATACACAGGGCGACTTTTACACCCGTATCAGAGTCGGCATCCCCTTTCACATTGTTCACGGCCATTTCTTTGGCTGGTCGGACCGAAACTGGTGGCTGCTTTCATGTGCCGTTTAATTCTCATTAGCACAATGCAGCAGTAGGTATTGTATGTGAAACGCCATCATTTAATGCGAAGTGTTTATTTGGTACCATAGGTAATAAGGTGCGGATATCTATATGCAGAGAAGAAAGTTTCTACGTTATTGTCGGTAACTTGTTGTTTGTTGCCGATCATACTTTGCATGTAGTGCCTTTTTAATACCTTTATAACATATGATACCCGTTTTATGCGGATTTCCTTCCATTCAACATAACGTCCAGTGCCGGCCCTCAATAGCGCATCAATCCGGCAGCATCAATAGCCCCGCTCGCTTTTCAAACCTCCGCCGCTCTTTGTTCCATCTGCGGCCTCCCTTCCTCTGCAGTGTGTGTGACTCTGACCCAGAGCGCGCCGATGCCCTCTGGGCCGGGGTCACGGTCGTCGGCTCCGTCTCTGCGCTCGCCGCGAGTTGATCGATCGTGGACGGCTGCTCCTACCTCCCGCCACCCTCCCTAGTCCCTTGCCTCCGCTCTCCTCTCTTCGCTGGTGCCAGCCGACAAGCGAACTCCATTCCCCTCTCCCTCTACGCACACACACCATTGCCGCCAAACTCGCACACTATCGTGCACAGCAGCTATTTCTGCATCGTCGTATTTCCTCGACGGCGCAGTTTCGTCGCAGTGTTATGTTTTTGTTACGCCAAACGGGCCAAAGTTTCGCAACTATTGCGAAAGGCCCGACTGCGGACCGGCCGGCCGACTGGCCGACCGGGCGAATTGGGCTCGCCTTGCAGCTGGTGCCGCAGCTCGCCAACCGAAATCACCCTGTTTACGTTCGCTGGGCTGCACAAAGTGCGCATGCGCGGAAGTGCGGCGGCCCTTTGTTGCAGCGCCACGGGTATTGTGCGCGTAACGGCATTGTTTTGACTGGTAGGTCCATTAGCTTCGTTGAAATTGATGGGCAGGACTGGTGCCGGGAAGGGGTGAAGATTTCAGGGCCGTCCCCGGTGCATAGGGGAAGTGGAGCTGGGAAATGAGCAAATCGTTAGGCCGTTGAGCTCCCATTGCAGTTCCCAGTCCACCTCATCCCTGTTGCATTTGCGAAATTATTGTGCTCATTCTAATACGTTAGGACCAGAGATACATTTATAAATTGTCCTTTTGGGGCACTTGCCTACGTTTTTCTTGTTTATTTGCCGTGTTTTTCATCATCTAGGACGTAACGAGAATAGACTGGTGGCAGTTTATTTTAATTGCTATCATGTTGTTATTTATATTTTTCAGTTAATATGTAACTTCTGTTGCTTTTTCAGTCCATATTTATTTGATTGTTTGGTACTGAATGCATTCGTTTTTTTTCATACGTCACTATGCTGTGTCGAAGCTGCTTCTGACTTCGAATCAAGTGGACAATTTGCCTCTGATCACTGAAAACTGATACGCTGGGATTACATGTCATGAAATGCATTGCGGTTGATTTGGCAACCGCAGATCCATGCAATTACCGACGTGATGACCTTGGCGATGCCAGTACCGGCGGACTTGCCTGCGAGTTATGCTGTGCCGCCGAACAACCGTGCGCTGCGGGAAGCCTAACCCTCCAGGCAGACGGCTGAGCCCTAGCTAGCTAGGACAGTGAGACATCTCGTCGGCGGCGATATTTTGAGGGTGAATTTTTGAATACAATGTACAGCTTTGAAAGCGTGATCGAACAGCCGCAAAACACACGTAATCTTATTTCATAAATATGAAGCCATTAGGGATATTAAAGATATCCGATAACCCTTTGATGTCAATCTTATGAGCATGTGGGCTGCTCCGTCTGGCAGCCCGTCGTACATTTGGCAGCAGTGGTGGTAGTGTCTCATGGTAGGTCACTGCCCGGGTGACCCCGTTGGTACTGGACTGGGACACTCGACAACAGGCACTGCGTCATCCCGGGCTTCGGTTCAGCACCCCCTCCCCCTCCCCTCTACCAGCCCGAGGTGAACTGTGACCTCTGGAGAGGGAGGGAGAGAGCGACCCGCCCGAGAGAGCGAAAGAGCTCGACTACCTCCCCCGCCGCGGGCTCCGGCGCGGAGAATGTAGTTCATGGCACTGGTCCACCCTGGGCATGCGAACGGCGCACCGAATTTGGCGTGAGGCCGAGCGAATGACGTCAACGCTTACCAAGCAGAAATACACCCCCGGTGGCCGCGGCGGGCGCTTCCGGTCGGCTTTTTCTGCGTCTCGCCATGTCGGCAGATATGGCCGGTGTCGCCGCCGGCTTCTCATGTCGAAAGCCACTCTGCGCACACTGGTCGGAAACGCTCCAGCGAGAGGCCAGCGGCCTTTCCGCAAAAGTTTTTTGCTTGTTATTCCACAACTAGTGAAGCAAACTTCATAAAACTTTGCATACCTTCTCTGTCATATGTAAGCTATCATTTGGATGTCAAGCACTAAATATATGACGTGAATCTGTTAAGTTATGACGTCATAATTGAGTATAATACAGGATCTAGCACCACTTTAAGTCAACAAGGGAAATTGGGAGCTGCTATTCGGGCACCGGGAATGGTTTCATGCACTCCTTGCAAGGTCCAGTGCTTGACTTTAGCATTGTTGACTTTGCGTGACGTCATTTATGACGTCACTAAGGCCATATAAGTTTTTCGTCAATAACTCCTGATCAGATGGAGCTAGATAGTCGGGAAAGCCACCATTGGACTCAGGAAGACCTGCCGAATCGAATGATATGCAATATGACCTCCTTCAACCATTTTCGTGACCTGAGGGGCTCCGACCTGACCTTGACCCGAGGTTAACACCTTAAGTTGACTTCACCCGAACACCAAGTATAGCATTCAACGCGCCTGAGCTAGACAAACACGATGATGCCAAAATCGCGGCAGTGCGACCATTTTTGGCAAAGTAATTAAAGGGACCCTCCCACCTTAACATTAGATTTGAGTTGACATAGCCAAAATGGGGTCCCTGGCTCACAATTACCGGTTTCGGCACTCACAACATCGAGAAATGCCTTAAATCGGAAATATTGAATTTCAAAATTGCAGCATTTTGATTCAGAGGGGCTAATGCTTAAGTATACCCCTCTGAATGTGTGACGTCAGCGCAGATATCTAACGATTTTTAAATGTTTGACTAAAACGTTTTGTAGCACGCGGTGGTATATGCTATTTGCGCGCAACATCTGCCGCAAACGCCGCACTTCTAAAATAAAGTCGCTAGAAACAGCGGAGATCCCAAAAAAGTAAACAAAAGTAAAAGTCTAATATCTTGAAAACCGGTGAATATTTTTCGGTGAAATTTGGTAGATATTCGTTTTCGCTCTTTCTGAACCGAGCGACATCACTTTCATGCCAATTCATAAACTTTTTTGAAGGTGGGAGGGTCCTTTTAACCTAAAACCGAGCCCGTGCCTTGTGGCACTTACCTGACCTAAGAGGTCACTGGCTGACCTAAGACCTTAAAATCGGGTAGTACCTAATTTTGCGTCTTATAACGGCACACAAGCTTGTTTTTTCCGCGAGGCTCTAGCTCAATTAGAGGCGAAACGGCGAGGGAGTTGTACCAACCCTCCCCGGTCAATATAGAAAACCAATCGGTCCGGCCAGGGTTAAATACCGGAATTGTGCTCTAATGTAAAAAGACGGCCCAAGGTAACCCGACGTCAGTGACAGGTGTCCTATATTTGTAGCGTCTTATATTCACGAAGGTTTCAATTTCCACTTTCTTCAGCCGAGTGATAGTTGTCAATAGCAAGGCTCTCTAAATGCAAGCCGTAATCGCCACGCAATATGTGGAAGGCTTTTGATGTCAATACATACATAAATGCATACATAAAACGCGCTTTTCACAAAATTCATAAACTCAAGCGCATCTGTTTTTAATGACCAGTCAACTACGCATGGATGCGTGCAGGCCACACAGGTCAGCGTAAGCCGGGCGCGGCGGCCGAGCCGAAACTAGGGCGGGGCGGGCGGTAGTTGGGTAGGAAGAGCGGCTCCTACAAATTTTGCGCAAATATGCGCAGTTAGCTTTTATGTTGCCCTGGTGTAAATTTAAATCCTACTTCATCTCACAAAAAATCAGAGTGGAACTAGATGGGACTACCTGTTGTTTCCTTACCTAAACTTTGCAGTTATATTCCAGAATCACTGTAGGAGAGCCTTCATAAAAAAGCTATAGTACATCTTAGTTAGGGATTTAGTATGCCAAAAATTTTGCACTGACCAGTCGGCAACTTCATAGCGAACATTTTGATGCATAATATGTGGAATTTCAATTTGGTGTCTATCAGCAATAGGACTCTGAATATCCGGCTCAATAAACCTCTTGCTCCGCGTCAGTTTCCGAGTTCTGGGATACCCCATCTTCGGGGGCTGATTACAGTTATTTTTGGTCACCCGGATTAGTTTTTTTGGCCTACGGATAATAATTTGATCAATTTCAAATCGATCTATATAAAAAATAATCCGAAACTCCGGAATCGCCCGTGGCCTCTCGTGAGGGCGTTTCCGACCAGTGTGCTGCGGTCTGATGAGGGGCAATCACGGGCTGTGCCGGCGCGGCGGCCCGCCGGCAGCGGTGCAGGGGCCCTCACGGGTGGCCGGCGAGCCCGCAGACTGCCTGGCGCCGCGTGACGTCACCACAGGGCCGGGTCCCTGGCCTACATGTCGCTCACAGCTGCGGCACATCAGTCCCACGCACAAGGGGGAAAAGCTCAAATTATTGAGCGCTCAAAATATTGAGCGTGTGACGTCAGAGGCTCCCATAGGCGTAATGCTGAGGGCTCAAAAAATTGAGCCGTTTCAGGAACACGTTTTGCAAAAGCAACTCGCAACACCTAGGGAGAAATGGCAACACCCTAGGAGAATCACTAATGATGCAAAACAGATTAGGCTTTCATATTTTTCACTGCTCAAGCTTCAATGATTGGGGGAACACCAATTTATAGGTCGAAATCTTACGGCATACCAGGATGACTTAAAAACAGGCCAATATTTATGTCGAAATAAAAGTTATTTTTTGTCCATTCACGCTTTTTACTAGGGTTCCGTTGGAAAGAGCATTTTTCATACTCGTTAGGCGGCACGGGCGGACATCGATAGCAGCGCCTCTATCGGTCACTAGGGAAAGCTGGGCTGTAGGCGACGAAATACCGGCTGAGTTGTCACAAGTTAAATAGGTTTATAGACATCCGTCTTGTGAAAAAGTTGAACTTTTGCCTCCAATATTTCTACAGACAATTTTAGAAGTGCCTTCACATAGATAACAAAACCGTTTAAATTATTTTATTCACTTCAAGCCTTCCCTATTGTTCTTGATGATGCGGGATTTATTTCTAATTAGTGTTTCTAGCTTAGTAAAAGAACATATTGTGCAAACGATGAAAAAAGCATAAATGAAACATTTTAAATGCAATTTTCTGTAACAAATAATGGTAAATTATCTACACATCAAGGAAAAGGTGCATGCTAACTGATAATTTACAGTTCTTGGGGCCAGTTGGTTTCTTCTTTTCTTACGTCGCCCCAATGGCCGCGAATACACTTGTGATAACGCCTATCGTACCCAAAATGATTGCGATTCAATTTCACATTACCCATATCTGAGAATATTTTTCATTTGGCGGCGCCGTTTGTTTATTTCGTCGCGACGTCTCCGGTCGCGTGGTTGTCGTCGTCCTTGTGTTGAAGGTAAGTTTTTATCGTTTTAGTTGTACTTAGATGTTAAAAGGTACACTGAAAAGTTTGAATATGCTGTGATTTTAAATTTGGAAACACGTAAACGTCAATCAATTCACGTTTTCTTCGATTTGCGTGCAGATAAGTAACTGTCGACGAAAGTGGCGCCATCCGATATGATGTTTTGAAGGAAGGAGACACAACATATTTACGTGAAAATTTTTGTTTTCTAGTGGTCTAAGTGCTTCAAAGAGGCTGTGAATGTTTTCTTCACACAATTTTTCATTAGTTATGATAAGGTAAAAGGTAGTTTCAGTCTTAACTTTCATATAATTGACATTAAAACATATGATAGTCCACTGCTATCAGTGATTGAGTACCTTGGTATTTGGCATTATTAATTTGAATGTATTCTCTATCCATATGTCCTGATAGTAAGTGACAATACTCTGCCAATATGTTTCCATAGTTTTCACATTCATTTTCCAGTCCTTTACATAACATCACAATTTATAATCAACAAAACTCAACTCCTTCATTACTTCACAACACTGACAGCATGACAGACTGACAGTCAACTATTGTGTGGGTGAATGCTGAAACAGGATAGCCACTTTGCTGACTGGCTCGCTCATATGAAATAAGATAAAAATGATCCTTTATATCATTTCCATCTGGAGGATCGGAGTCAACGGAAAAGGAAGGCCACTTTCAAGCCTCAAGGTCTAGGCCGCCAGACGCCAGTCGGCAGTCACCACCAAATTTATAATAGATTAATTCATTATTATACTTTGAGACCCTTAGGTCACTGGATCAGCATCACATTTTCAGTTTCAATATAGTAAAGGTTTTTAAATTTTATTTGTATGATGTGAAATATTTTCCTGAATCAGAATTTAATTATCCCTAGGTACCTGGTAGAGGTTTTGGATTTAATGCTCATTGTTGGTGTGCAGTCAGGATTTTTTGACAGGTCCAGATAGGGAATCCTGAGCAATTTTATAGTAAAGTGCCAGTGGTCTCCTTATAATCACCACACATTTTATCAAAAGCATTTGCAGAATTCATTCAATGAAGAATTTTATCAATGTTGCACCCATTTCTTAGACGACCTAGGCTGCATCTTTTTTTAGTTCCTGTTGTATGACATATTTTCCGTTTTGTTCCACTGCATAAAGAAAAAAAATCGTTTGAGATCACCAAACAGCTTTTCTTTTTCTGGCAGGTCTGCACAACCAAGCGGTCGCTGGCGAGGACGTCGGCCGTCCCTGTGGGTAAGGTCATCTGCTCAGCCTTTGTGGAGATCAGCAAGACGTCACCAAGATGAAGACTTCGCTGGAGCAGAAGCCGCTGACCCGTGTCCGATCGGGCAGGTCATGCTCGACGGCACGAGCCACAACTCGAACGACTCGGTGACATCAACAACATGGTGGAGCAGGTGAATGAGTTTGGCGACGTGTTGTGCGACTGCAAGAAGGGTTGTCTGCGTGTTCTGGCCGGCGGAGCGGCGACGCTGCGCAGTCTGTGCTGGCGGTGAGCAGCTGGCCGTGGTGACCGCGCGCGCCCACATGCGCCGACAACCTGTGCGGCTTCGACGGCCCGGAGGGGTGTTCACGGGCACCGCACACTGCTGCGTGCGCTGTGTGCGGTGCGTCCAGCAGGCGTGGGGGTAGGGGATGGGTAGGCGGTTCTGACGTCACGGCTGCGTGCGGTGGACGGTCCGCTGTGGCCGGTCCCGACCGGCCACAGCGATCGCTGTGTGCGGTGACGGAAGGCTGACGTAGGGACGCAGTGGGCGGAGCTTGGAGACTGTGTGCGGTCCGACCGCACACAGGGCCCGTGAACAGCCCTCGGGACAGCCCGATGCCGCCCACTATGCGACGCCGACCGAGCACTGTCCGCACGGCCACATGGAGGTGTGCCCGCGCCTTTTGCCCGCACGCCGCTACCTCGCAGCTGGTCTGCAACCACGCCGTCGCCGCCTGTAGCCCGATAACAAAACGGCTGTTGATAATGCCGCGTGTTCTTTGTGATGTTGCTACTGTGATCGTTGCTACTGCTGGTCTGAGACTCGATGTTTCCATTCGTCCTTTGCATGTTAAGGATTTGATAATGATAAGCTTAGTCCGAGCTTAGGTCGTTTATATCATTTGTTATATGGCATATTTTGGATCAAAGCAGTACGACACTGCCTCCTGCTTTTGTGATGTATGCTGGCAAGACGCAGGTTCCGGTCGCAGGTCACCCGGACCCGGTTCCAATGTGGTCGGGCTGGCATGCGATAATGTGATGTTGTTTTGCTCGTCTCTGTGTTCCACACTTGATGATGTTTGTGAATTTAACCCACATTGTATAGTATTTTTGTTTGTTTGCGGCCGATGGCCTTGTAAGTTGTAACCGTGGCAATACAGTTTTTCCTGCTATAATTCTCCAATATTCAAGCGTGGGTGGATATCTTTCTGTATTCACGTATTCCCTTCTCCCAGTACAGTCAGAGAATATCAATTACAGTATTCATACGGATTATTCAAGCCTTGTATAATTATTTGAGGTGTGCCGAATCCGAAGGACCGATAAAACTACTAGCGGAAAATGTGACATGATGCCTTGGGTTTGTGAAAAGTTTAGGTACCACGTAGCATTCAACTTCCTGCATTTCTGTTTCAACTCAGTTTAACGTATTTCAACGAACATAACATCAAAAATGGCAGCCAGTACCGGCTTCACCTGTCACGGAGAACGCTCAAAAAATTGAGTGTAGATGCTGGCCGGCACTCAATTTTTTGAGCGCCAGCTGACTGTCGTCTGTCGCGGCGCTCAATTTATTGAGTATCGCGGTCCCGAACGACAAGTGGCGCTCAAAAAGTTGAGCGTCTTTAGGGCATTTTCTTTCCAAAAACACCGATATAAATTATCACGGCGAGTGTTCGAGAAGAAACCTTGTTGCTCTCTCTTGCCATTGATACCTTATTTGGATACGATATTTGCCGTAGTGTGACGCTAAAGGCATTGTAAAATACCATCGTTTCGCCTATTCCTTCATAATGGGGCCCGCTCAATTTTTTGAGCGCTCAATTTTTTGAGCTTTTCCCCCTTGTGCGTGGGACTGACATGGCGATTGTTACCGCCTGTATCAGCCGGCTGTGAACCGTGCATAGAAACGGTGACGAGAGGGGCGCGGGTGACCGATATGCCTGAGTGGGCGATTGGCGCTTGTGAAGATGGGCGGATTGTTCACGGTTCACGTGGGTGCTAGGTGGTCCTTTTTGCCAGTTGAACAAATAGAGAGGCGAGGATGTGGTGTGAGGTCGAACTTTGTCCCGGATCCCGAGGCGCCTAGCTGGACTGTGGCCTTTCTGTCAGAGCAGCTCTGTATCGAACCGGAGAGAGACGTTTGTTTATGTTTGTGCATGAGGCACGTGCGTGACTGCCGCGATCGAAAGTTTATGCTTCTTTTTTGTTTTTGCTGCTGCACCAGAGCTAAGATGGAAAGATACTAACAGGATAGAGACCTGCGCCCGTTCTTGTTGATAGCTAATTTCATTTAGTTTTCTATAATAAGCGCCAATCCATCTATACTGTTTAATTAGTTGGTGTTTTTGCCGTTCCAATTTCGATTTTTTCAACAGATGGCGTTAACATCTTACAAAAAGGTTATTAATGCATAAACCAACTCTCTGCTGATGCGTACGCTGCTTTAGTTGGCATAACTTTCTGCTTACAGGTGACAGCCATCTTCTCAACCGCCATGTGGCAGGAGCTCATTTGGTCGCTGTTGACAGACTATATGCGTGAACCGCAGCTCCAGGCCTGCCAATTAATTTAGCATGTGCAGTGTGCACTGTGCGGTTATGAGTTTATCTAGTCAGCAATCGTATCAGAGCTGTCAAAACCACATTTAGACTGAACCAGATGATTGGTTGCATAGTCCACCTTTGAAAGATCAAGATGGATCATAATAAATGTGATTTCATGTTGTTATTTTATCGCAGTGAGAAAGGGGTGACTTTGGAGTACGTCTTATTCATGGAAGTTTCGACTTTTGTTGCCCCCGTACTGGCCTGTTTCATCACCCTATACTCTGTTCCGTTTCAAGTTTGCAGCCGAAGTGCCCTGCTGAAGGCAGTGCGTGATTTCTGTATATACAGCTCTTGCATTTTAAGACACAAATTCTTGAGCGGAGGAGCGATCTGCCGAAGAAACTCCGACTGCAAGCTTGATATGGAACAGACTATAGTTCCGTGATTATTTTCAAGGGCGCCCTTCGTGCGATGTCGTGCCTTGTTTAGCTTATCGTGCACCTGGCTATTGTGGTCACGGGTTGAGAGGTTTCGTGATAATGATTCACTGTTCTTTATCACATTGTTGAAGCGGGTTATTGCATCAGCTTCTAAATGTGGAACAGTCTGCTCTAGTTAGTTTTATTTTATTAAGCAGTATCTAACATCGCTACCTTACCGCGTAGAAGACAATTTATAGATTAGACGGGTGTTTTATTTGTGGAGCCATATCCCGTATAGTCTTGTGTCTATTGAACTATTTTATGCTTGGTTTAAAGTTTGTCATGCTTCAAGTTCAACTAATTATGAATATCTGGGTATTTCTTCGGATGCGTCGTCACGAGTGACTTTCTTGTTGCTTGTTCTTGTTGCTTGGTGAAAAAGTGCAACAAATCAGAAAGTTATGGCAATGTCATTTCTTATTTCCAGTACAGCAGGCCTATAAAATAGTCCCCGGCGTAGGCGGGTCACCAGTGGGCAGTTAGCGCCTGAGCGCTACTCAGGCGCCACTTGCCCGCATGCGGAGAGGACTTATTTTGTAGATCCACCACTGTACATCTCCCTAACACATAATACGATAATTTTGATTATGATGAAACTGTCTTTTCCAACCACTTTCCCTGAAGTCTTCTCATTGCTTTGGGAATATAGGACATCCTAGGAACTTGAGTCAGAACACCTGCAGCAATGGCAGAAAAAACGACGAGCACACGATCCCTGTCGTGCCTGGCGTCGCCAGTGATGTCGCTCAAAAAAATAAAAATAAAGATAAGCTTAGGCTGACCTCAACAAGTTCAAAGCAACCATTGACTCACCTGGCTATTCCATGTTCCCGTTTATAATGCAGGGGTGGGAAGGCATGGCTATTTGGAACTGACAGCGTGTGCTCTGGCCTCTGGGTCTGTCATCGCTAGTGGAGAAAACAGCGCATCCTTCCTTCCAATAGATATTGGGAAGAGTTGCTGAGCTTCCAAACTTGCTGCTGATTTCCTATCATCGCCGAATTATTTTTCATGTTACTTTCCCTCCATTTCGCACTCAACCCCGTTCGTTACCCTGTGGTACCCACCCCCTCCCCTTGCATCTGGCGTGTGCCAACAACCGCCCCTCTACGCCCGGTTCTGTCGCATCTGACCCGGCGTCGGCGCCCGGTTTTAGCCAGTTTTGGCCGCTCCGTGGCCAAACTGCAGTTAGCGGCCGCAGACCCCGTATCGATCGCTGAAGCTGAACGCTCTCCGGGGCAGCTCGGGGTGCGGACGAGGCGAGCGATGGGTCCCTTGACCCTAGACGTTCTAGCGGACCCTGGTGGCACGATGATACACTGGGGATTGTGTGAGGGTGGAAAAGCCGTAAGCCCTTCAGTCGACCCCGGGAAATGGAAGGGGAGGTGGAAGTGTTTGTGGTTAGCGGTCACCGTTTTGTTTGAAAATTGTGAAACATATCGTGCAATGTCTGCCTTCTTTATGGGATATTACCAGCGTGGTTGATAATTTAGCCTAGTAGCCGTTGACTATAGGTGCTATATTTCACAACGTTTTATGCTCGCATTTTCTGGCATTTGAGAACTAATCCACGCTAAAAAAAAAGTAAAAATGCAAATGCCTTTTGTAATATCTGAAGTGGAACTGAACGCACTATAGTTCGGACCAAAAGATGGACGGATTACTTATTTTTTGTTTGGTGACAAACATTTATTTTCCTTCTACATGACAATTGTCTTTGTTGTTGTTTTTAGACGTTCTTCGTAACCTTTTGCACTCTGCCAGAGTCACGTTTCACTTCCTACCTGTCCTCGCGGAGTTTCTGGGTTGTTATATAAAACCTGCTAGAAGCCTTGGACAAGCCTTGCGATCGTGACTAAGGCCTATGTGAAAATGTCCAATCATGATCAAGGTCTAGAGGAGGTAACTGGGGGGCAGACAGCCATAGCCATGTTCGGAATTAGCCACTCTGTCTGATATTGAATAATAAACACTTTTTCCTCTGGGCAGTCTGTAGTGCTCAGATAACATCACCGTTTCACCTGTCGTTGACGTAAGGTGCGGCCGCCGGCCCGAGGCGGCGCGGCGGGACCTGGGGACTCGGGGAGCCCTGGGGCGATCGAGCGACCCACTTTTCTTGGGCGCACCCCGCCGGCCGCGCCCTGTCCCGCCTAGCAACAACAGTCGCCGCCGCCGCCGCCGCCGCGGGCCGGGCCATTCGACGCAGGCTGGTCAGGACAACCACAGACCGTTACCGCGGATAGATATGGTCATTGACCATGGCTCAAGACCGTTGCCGTGCCGCGTGCAATATCAGAAAATGCTGGGTTTGATCTAGTTTAAACTGGATCGACAGGTTTACTATAGGCTTAGAATGCATAGGAAATGCCAAGTTTTGTGGAGTCTGTGAGATATGATGGTTAGTTAGTAGTTACCCTAAAGGAAAACATTATCTGTTGTTTCCGACAATTTATTCCGGAAATATTGATATCCACGGAATCGATAATCCAGCAAAACTGTGAACCTTCGCGACAAAGGAAACGCCGGTCGCTCGAGCTCGAAGGTATGGGGCACAGCGCATCGATCAGAGACCAACAACCATCGTACGAGGACCTTGTTTTTAGCTGCATCCTCTGCAGTGCTGTCCTCTGTGCCCGTGTTGTGACGGCCTTGGCCTACCAAGCTCGCCTATGAGTATGGACGTGCCTCCTGTGTGATGGACCCAATCAGCCGGTCTGTAATCTCATCACCAGTCACCACCCGACGACCACGACAACGCAGCGATGATGGCCGGGTGGTGGCCGAGACGGGCGTACACTGTAAAAAAAAGATTAGCATCCATGCTGCTAATTTGGTGCTAAAAGGGTTCTAGATTTAAGTAACTTCCCCATTTGTTGCTTACTTCAAGTACCCTGTGCTGCAAATCACATGATTGGTGCGCGAAGAAGTACCATGATGGCGCCAGCATGTAATGGTGCTGCTAAATTTGATTCTTGTTTTACAAGGTGATTGGCGCTAGCATCTGTTTATCTTTATGGCGCTGGTTATAGCACGCTTGCAGCTGGTGGTGCTGTTATTTAGTACTTAGGTGATTAAAATGAGCTTGAGGGGGTTTGCCCGGGAAAAAGCGGACCCTTAAGGTGCTAATTTTCTCCGGGATTCGGCATTCGGCCATTTTGTGACCGCCATTGTGTCAGTTTGGACGCGGATGCAGGTGCACTGCGCTGAACTCTGGGTATATGTTGGTTTGGTTATGGCATACATATTTTTAAAACGTTTGTTTGAAGTCAATATGTTATAACTGTGAGTGTTCTGTAACATTGAAGTGAAGAAAAACAAAGCTTTTTGTGCAAACCGCCGGGGTCGAGCGCTAAGCGCAGCAGCTGTGGCCAGGAGGCAGGAGATATGGCCAGTCGGCCACCTATCTCATGAGCATGAGCACTGACCTGGAAGCTCGCCAGAGTGATAGCGGAGGAGCCTATAGCGTGGCCGTGATGTGCACGTTAAAAGAAGTTCGGTGTTCATTTTCATTCTGCTATGATGGTTGGAAAAAGGTGAGATCGAGACGGGGCTTTTTCAGACGGCGTCTTTTATCAGCAAATGGCTGACGGGAGATGGCGTAAGGTGGCATAGCGCCCATGGGTACATTCGTTGTTAATGTTGACTAATACATCGTTGCACGTGCCCACTTGATGTTTGTTCTAAATCAAACGGTAGCGGTGGTACAGAAAAGACGTGCTCGCGCGCACACACACACAGACACGCGCGCGCGCATATAGTGAAATGCAGCAATTTACCCAAATTGAGCAGCAGCTGTTCTTTGAGTGGCAGTGTGTTCTGTATGTTCTACAGCTGTATAAAATGAGACATGCGTGCTTACTCGTATATCTAGTAACTAGCCTGAATGTAAGAAAGTTGTTTCTGATACTTCGGTGAATTGTAAATCATCGTTGCTTTTAATGGGCCTCTTGAACTGGATGTTTTGTATTATTTACCACAATAACCTGATTTAGCACTCCTAGGGTGCTTAAACCAAGCAGCTGCTAGCACTTTTTTGGGTGCTCCGATTTGACATGAGAACCCCTAGGGTGCTAAAGTACTAGCACCCATCGGATGCTAAAATAAATACCCAATCTAGAAGCTGGGTGCTATAACCTAGCAGGGGCTAAGTCTAGCACGTGGTACCTTTGAGCACCATGCTTAAAACTAGCAGCTTCAAAAATATGGTACTAGGTGCTACGGAGCTAGGTTTAAGCCGCATTTAGGTGCTCAGATTTGACATCTGAATTAGTACCATTGAGGTGCTAATCTTTTTTTACAGTGTACTAAACACGGCGGGAGACGGGAGATTCGGGGGCGGTGGGCATGGGGTTATTGGTGTGAAAGAGAGGGACTAGACCGACTCCGGTTATATAAAGCGCATTGTGATTTATTATCTCTTTATACTTCGGTTCTTAATTTAAATTGTAAGTTGAAAATGATAAAGTTGCAAATTGGCATGACTTATGTTTAGAGCTTACGAGCTCCTCATACCTTATTTTTATGGTCGTATGTTCCATTTACGGACGTCAAGGCAAAGGGCTACTTCTTCACCGGTGTCTGGGCCGGTTTTCTAATGTTTACAATTATGGGTGGTCCGAACGGTCGTGCTGTCGTCAGGGCTCATGTTGTTGTCATGCAGCTGGGATAAGTTTATAACCTACTGGTTGGTGTGCAATCACAGTAGAGCATAAATCAATTTACGTATCGCAGCCGCTGTATTTTAGCACACGCTGATAGCTGTTTCAGTTTTATGCGGTCTACACGTGGTGGCTGACCGTTACTCGTAACCGTGTAACCCTGCTGGCTACAGTCGCCGCCGTTTCACTCTGTCTCATGGCCACGGCACGGCAGGTCGTTGCTACTTTTGGCGGTGGCCTGACCGCCCCGGGCCGCGACTGGCCCCGCCCACTATGACGTCATGACCCCGGTCATCTGGGTCAACGACAATAGGATAGGGGGAGGGGGAGGGGTCGGCGTCGCGCTGTCTGCGCCGTCTCGCGCCGCGTCGCCAAATGCATCTCGGGCGTGAGATGAGAGGCGGTGAGCTGCGCGCTGTGTTGCCCAATGTTTACCGAACGAATCTGCTGTCACCGCGCGGCTAAATCGGCCAACTTGCCTGTGCGAGCGAGGTCAACTCAAGGTCAAACAGACAGGGCGACTTGCTCGCTGTTGCTATGGCCGGTGACCGGTCCGCGAGGCTGTCACTGACAGAACGAACTACCTGTGGCAGCTGTCATCGGGGAGGGGGGAGGGTACGCCGCCGCAGGCTGTCACGTGGGTCGCTCGTGAACCCGCCCCAGAGAGCTATGACGTCCGCAGTGATGTGATACGGCTGTTTAATGCGCACGATGTCGGCTTGGTACACAGGTTTTCAGCGGATAGAGGCGATAAAAGTCAGCTGGGAGCCGTCAACCGGAGGAACTTGTCACAAACATGTTCGGATTTGGACTGTGATGAGCGCTCTCCACCCACGGTGCAACGAGTTTCAACTAATGGCTCGGGTTCGCTAATGCAGATACGATGTTGCAAATCAGCGCTGAGCTTGTTAAAAGCATTTAACCCAAAGAAACAGGATGTAGAGTTATGTCATTTAATAAATCATTGCGTTCGCTTATGCGGTGATGAATTTTGTGACGTATCACCACATATGGAGTGATTCCACTTTTCGAGGAGATGATTTTCGGCTGTTACCGTCCGTAATACTCGTTTTTCGGTCCATCTTCCCGTTCATTGCCATTGAGTTTCCTTCCAACGGTCATTAACGGCGGGTAAAGTGCCTCAGAGACCGCCCTCGACTTTAGAGCGAAGTCATGATTTTACGCCGAACGATCAGAGTTCTGCAATGGACAGACGGTAGATGGGCGGAGAACAGTTTGGTTGTCTGTGGGACGGATGCTGGTCGGTTGGGATGTTTAGGTTCACTCTGTGGCTTTCAGTGACTTTCACGGAAATCTACGATATCTCGTAGAACGGTAGCTGTCCCGCCGGAGAAAATTAATACAGCTCCAATGCCTGGTATCTCCCATCTCCCTTCAACACATGCCCATTGTTCAATATTCATTAGGCAGGTACTGTTATATGCCTTGTATCATGTTTTCATCTATTTTGAAATTAAAAGTTTTTTCCTCTTATCGAATGTCATGCCGTAATGGTAATGGTAATATGGTGTTCCCTGATAGCTGCTGATAAGAGTGACCGGTTTTTTAATAGGTTGTTTCCCCACCTTTTTGTTACCTTTGCGTGCGCGTCAAAGTGTCAATCGCGCTGTGGTAGAACACTGAGTTATCGAGGCGTGTCTGTAAATACTTACAATATAGTGACAGTCGTTTCTGTTTTATTTCAGGTGAGTACTCAGCTCGGTGTCACCGGGGCGCCACTTGGTAACAGCCATTGCTAGTCTGCTTACGGTAATGTACCGAAAAGATTTCGTATATCTATACGCACTTCTTGAAATATGCAGTTTCATGGTGTTTACTGATGCATATGGAGGAATTTTGGTAATCTAGATATTTTTCATGCGAAAATCGTGTGAAAATATGGTAGAGTGTGGTCACTTCTCCGCGTGTTTATGCTGTATGATTGCTAGTCTACATAGTCGTACATCTTCATTAAACAAAAACAAGCATCGATTGCGTTCACCAGCACTCTCCAACTACATTCACCACACCGCACTGTTCAACCATGCTCATCATCAGGTTAGCATATATCGACAGTCGGTCTTTTCGGTCTGGGGTCAACGGCTGACCTCGAGTCCCTCCAAGAACAGTCGGCTGTCGGTGGCTCCAGCGGGTCTCATCAGTCATTGTCACCGTAGGACAATCGCTGCACGCTCACGCACTCGTTACCATATAAACCCTCCCACTGCAGTGGGATGGGACTGTCCTGCGTTTCCACCCTCAGCTGACGCACGTTCAACTGCGGGCCGCGCGTTTTTCGGCGGTAACAGGGGGCCCTGCAGAGTTTCCAGGCAAGGCCGCGCATGGATGGATAGATTATTAGCTTGCTGCGCACATGCGTGTGCGTCAGTGGAGATCGTTCTCGATTAATTTCCGATGCTAGGTGCGTGCCTTTGATCATTCTGTTCCAAGATGGAACGTGCGGACGGGTGGGCAGCAGCTGCTGCTACTGAGAAATATCTAATGAATTCAGCTGTGGATATTTCGGCGACTTATGTGCGTACCAGAGCCCGACTTCCTGCAAGGCGACCTTTGTTGAAATAGCTGGAACTGATCAAAGTTTATTGGACTGTGAACGCGAAACTGGTTATTCAGCTGTGCGGGCTGTTATTTTTATCCCAATATCAGGCTTTTGCAGCAATGCAAGATGTATCGCAAAAATATTTGAACAATCAATCATGGGAGACTGCATTGACAATGCCAGTGCAATGGAATGCCTAATTAACCGTCGTAAGATTTTGCAACTAGCTTCACAACTTCTTGTTCAGACGTTGTGAATCGGCCATTTGCAACTCAACTAAAATCTGGCCCTATCACCGAGCATTATATTATCTCTCCACTCCAATCTTAAAACCAACTCGACTGTCCAAAACCGTGCGTCTGCACTCTAGGACCCCTAAAGCCTCCAATCCTTAGTCGTCCGCGGCCGAGTGAGCCAATGGCCACCCGCGGTATGGTCTACCAAGCTAACAATCACCTTGGTAACCAGCAAAGTGCCAACCCGGCTTCCCCTTAGTTACCTCGAGCGCCTCGAGCCTACCTGCCGCAGGACCGGCCGAGGTCGGTCGGCACAAAGCCCGGTCCGATTTCATCAGCATAGCACAGAAAAACAATGTGACTCACCGCGCAAAAACCGTCAGATTTTGGCGAAAAACCGCGAGCACCGATGGTTTGCCACACCCCTAGCCACGGAAACCGACGGCGGCGCCCACTCGAGTTTCCTCATTGGATGCCGGCCTCTACGACGTCACGATAGTGTACGGTGCTTAAAATGCATGTGATTGCGGTTGTTAGTTGAGCGACTTACCAGCGCTAAATGTGTAAAATCTGATAAGAACATGGATATGGGTGTGTAGGGGAAACCCATTTGACTTTTGAGTGATATGCCTCTTGCCTTGCTTTCGTGGTCACCTAACTACGTTCTCAGCCTGGTGATCGATATATGTTAAAATAGGATAACAGTTACTGACTGGTGACCAGACGATTGGAGACGTGGCAATTAGCGGCCTAGTAACCCGCAGTTGATGGTCTGAACATCGTTATCCTGCTGCTGGGCGCTGCCAGGTGCCACCGTGCAAAAACATCGCCTTATTTCTGACCTATTTATGCGTTCCCGGATTGCATTATATCCAGTCGCTGCACAGGACTGGGCATACAGTGTCGACCGTGACGTGGTAGGCATATCGGCCGCTATATATAGAGAACTTGGACCATCTGCCGCTGACAGAACGCCAATATATTGTTACCGACTGGCTGGATTTCTGCGGAGATTGAGATAGGTATAGCTAATAATGTCGGAGGCTACGACCGTCATGACAAAGCCAAGCAAAAAAAAAAAAAAATGAGGCGTGATATGTTCGCGGATGAGCCCAAATTAGCCGATGACGCAATAGTCGCAACAGTGTAATATTTGCAGTCTGGGCTCATCTTACCGGCGTATATTGCAAAAGAATGGTGCGTGTCATTCGTCAAATTCATTTCGTATATTGGAAATATTATGGGATGTGGAAACATGACGAAAGATACCGCCATATGAGTGGGTATGCGCCCGCGCCACACCCATAGCTGTAATTTTTGGACCATCCAGCACATAACTCGAATCACACCCAGAAGTAGGTCGTGCCACTCTGTCCATTGCCCACTGTTGATATCTCCCTGAAGGTCTGTTAGTCTGTTTTACCGGTCTTTGTGTTTGTAGGAGAACGCGGCGGTCTCCGTTGCTTCTTCGAACGGTCTTCCGTGAGTCTTCCGCGTTGACGGAGGTCGCATTGCCACTTCATTCGGTTCGTGAAACCCATGAGTCGGGAGGTTTTGGCTGACTCTTTTGCCGCCTCATTTAGGGAGGTGATCTCGTTGCAAAATTAATGTTTTGCAATAGCATTGCATTGCTGTCAATTAGCCGAGCTGCATTGACGTCGAGGACGTCATTCATGATGTCAGTTATTATTATAGGTGTGGAGTAATTTTTATGGACCGATTATGTTTTCGTAGGTGTGATAAACAAATCGCACAGCGCCCAGTTAAAGCGGTGGTCTTCTTATGGTAGCTTTGAGCTTTTATGAGGAATTGAGACAGAACGTACCCCGATAGTGTTCAAAAATGTTGGGGGTCTTCTTTACTGTAGGCCCGGGCCAGTGTTTCGGCGAATGTTTGCATGTGACCCGAGTGTGGTGAAGCTATTAGCTGAAACAAAGCGGAGCCACCTGCTCTCATGGGGCTTCCACGTTGACATTTCCCGCCCACTGCGGCCATTCTGCACTGCACTTAGTCCGCTGACGTCATACCTGGTGACGTCACACAACCGGCTGATGTATGACGTCAACGGGACGTCGGCACGGGACGGCTTCCTGTGTCATTGACGTCACAACAGTGGCTGATGTCAACCCCGCTCGAAACGCTGCAGTCTTTTGCGCCTACGCTTGCAAATGTTGAGGAATAACTGGCAGATGGCTCTCCTTTTGGGGCCGCCAATGACACTTTTCGGCTGAATTCTCCGAAATGAAGCGGAGGATTCCATCGATAGGATAATTTGCTGAATTGACTTTGTCTGCTTTGTCTGAATTGTCTCTGAAACGTGCTATGTAGAAGATTTCGAGAGTCACAGGCGGAATAGCGGCCCCGGCCATGCAGCGTATCAGGATATCGGCGTACTCTTATATGCGTTAGGCATCCGCAGGGCGACCTTGCCGTCAAAGATAGCCTCGAGTCGAGTCGAGGACCTGTGGTGGATCCTTCGGAACAGGATATTCGGAGAGACGAGCGCGGTGATCAGCTGTGGCTACTTGTCAGCTCAGTTTGTCAGCTGTTCTAAAACATATTACATAGTGGCCTTCAGGATATGAGTTGAGAGCAGCTTGAGATATCGATAAGCCTGAAGGCCCACCTGGCCTTGGTGTTTGTTGTTGATTGTTCGGCCAGAACGCGAAACTCCATGTTGACAGATAGTCACCACAGATCTACGCATCTAACTTATTTTTCGTGGCGATTTTTTTCGACCTCGCTGCTTCGTTCCTGATAACGGATCAGAGCAGAGTTTGCTGAATGAATTTGGACCTGAACTGAGCTGATTTAGCTAGTGGAAGTCTCGGCCACACTTGATTGATCGCTCATCTGTCAAATATGTTTGCATCTAAAACATGCTTTTGCATCAGTAGAATATTAACTAAAAAACACCTTCTTGTGAAATGGTTGCATCTGCAAACTCTCTTTAGCTCAGCGAGGTAATTATCAATATCTGCAGTTAGACACAATTAAAACTCAAGGCTGATTAACTGACTAGTTAAAGAGGTTGTGTCTCCTCAGCTCGTTTCGTTTTCTATTTCTTCTTCGGATCCTGCCAGATCGTTTCGGCAATCAGCAACAGGCATTTTATCATTGAAATTAAAGTTGCACCTTTGTGCATTTATGCATTCTGCACATGACGTGTTCAAATGGTAAATGTGGATGTGCCTCATCGGGCAGCATTTTCTCCATCTGTACCGTAGTTTCGTGCAACTTTGTATATTAGTTTCGTGCAATTTTGGCCACCAAGAGCAACTTTGGCCCACACCTGGAAAACTAATTTGTTTTGCTGTAACTCTTTACACTTAGGGAAAAGAGTTACAGCATAACAAATTAGTTTCCCATGTGTGGGCCAAAGTTGCCCTTGGTGGCCAAAGTTGCACGAAACTACGGTATTTCTCTTACTACGCTGAGTAAGTGAGTAGTGAGTACGCACTACGCAGTGCACATTTGACGATGCCAGTGGTTAACCTTGGCCCAACGTGTTTTCGTTATTGAGCGCTCCAACCGGTTATTTGGCAAAACGTGTCGATCTCCGATTGAAGCCTGACCTCTTGCTAGCAGTATTTTGCTTATATGCACTTAGCATGTATCGCCTATATAATTAGATCAGTGATTTAATCTGTCTGATTTTGGTCAATTTCAGGACGCATGTTGGTTTTGAAGCGCTCCTCCTTGTCCTTTTTTGTACAGCATGTCAACAATTGCAATGTTTTGAAGATAAGCACCCAAATTGTGATGGACCTGACGGGCGTTATCTGAGTAAAGCAGGACTAAAGCAGGGCTTTTCAGCGTTACTGGTATGTGATGTCAGATTTCTGTTTCTCCTCGTGTGTCCCGATTATCAAGACAGTTTTCGGAGATAATTGTACATTTGTTTTCGGCTCACCTCATCAGCCTTCCTATCCCGTTCTTTAGGTACAGCGAGCAATCATTATTTAAATGTTTGATCAAAGTGGGCATCAGGACAGCTAAAATATTGCGCGACGTTAATTATTAAGCCCGCAACAGTGTCTGACTTTCATTTGCACCACAGGCGGCCTTACCCATAATTAGCATAATGAGGCGCCAGCTGTTACCAGGAGCAATACAGGTGCTTGTGGCACCATGTTTCTATCGATTCTAAGTCGTCATTTTCCCACTGACGTCATGAGACCAGCGACCACCTGATTCCGATCGTCCATCATTCTACGTGTTTTATTATACACGAAAATTGCATCGGAAGTATCGAACGACCACATCCTTGGCTGTATAAGTGACTCTTGGCGTCAGTCATTGATCAAGTTTGGGTTGGGCGGAGTGAGAAATGCCAGAAATAGAACCATTCAGAAATATAAATTTCTTAACTTTATCAATGCATAGCATTAAGTGAAATCAAGCACATTCCTCGGCTCGGTAGCTGTTTGCAAAAATAGCAACCGCTATTTCTATTTCTATCTATACTACTATTTGAACAGGATCCATCTGTCTGTCTGTTTGTCCGCCACGCCGTGTAGTGGGTTCAATTTAGCCGGCCTACAGGGCAGACGGTATATCGTAGGGGGTTGAAATTTGCACACCTTCTAGGTGACAGAACGGGTCAGCGCCTTTTCTAGGTTTCGGCTCGCTGGGGTGCACGGTTCGCGCGTGGGGCGCGCTGGAAGATCGCCAATGAAATTTTGATCGGTTCGTAGATCTTCATTGAGAGCCGGGGTCGACAAACTTTGCGGACTAAATGCATGCCGATCGGTGGCGGGTGCCTCGCATTGGCGGATCGGCAAGTTTTAATTTGAATAAAAAGTGGCGAAAAAATGTGTTGATTTTCGTTCAATGGAAACAGTTTGTGATACGAGCATGCTCAAACAACAGGTACAGATGCGCCGCATTTGCCGCAATGCGCCACATATGCCACAAAGCGCCATTTCCGACAAATACGATTAAGCGTAATGGAATGGCACGAATAGGAGCAGGGCTGGGAACACTCTAAGTCTAATATTTTAGTACTGATTGGATCCAATTATTCTGTGACCTGACATGACCCAGCGGTGTTGGTAGGGGTAGGGGTAGGGGTAGTGGTAGGGGTAGTGGTAGGAGTAGTAGTAGGGGAAGGGGTAGTGGTAGGGGTAGTAGTAGGGGTAGTGGTAGGGGTAGGAGTATGGGTAGGAGTAGTGGTAGGGGTAGGGGTAGGGGTAGGGGTAGGGGTAGGGGTAGTGGTAGGGGTAGTGGTAGGGGTAGGGGTAGTGGTAGGGGTAGGGGGTAGTGGTGGAGGCAAAAGTAGAATTGTGGCCCGGGCTGATCCCATCGGACGAGAGGTGACCTATGTGACCTGGCCTGACCCAAAGTGACCGGGGCTGACTCCCTTGGCCTTTCTAGACCCCGTATCAGCCAAATTTCATCCAACAAAGCCCTCTGAACAGTTCTTTTTTAATTCTCTTCACATTTCCGTCCATATCTATGCTTCTAGACGACACATAGATTTGAAACAAACACCATTCGAAAGCAAATAGGCTGGTGCCGCAATTTTTTCCTACCACGCAGCAAAGCAAGTGGCGCAGCCGCTTGTCTACTATACTATTTGTGAAATGAAACTCTGTCTGTCTGTCTGTCTGTTTGCACCGTGCAGAGGGGTGCTTTGACGCCGTGCACAGGTCAAACGGTGCGGTCGAGGGGGCTGAAAATTTCGCAGGGTGTTGATGACGTCACGCGCACGTGCAGTGTCGAGATGCGAGTCCCGGGGGGTGGATGGTTCGCACGTGGCACGCGCTGGAAAAAGGTGCTTTTTCTCCAAATTTTGCTCGGCTCTCAAGCTTGGTTCAAGGCATCGGCAGCCGGGTTCAATCGCCTTTGACAATAAAATGCATGACGATCGGCGGCGAGTGCCTCTCATTTGCAGATTGGCCAAGTTATTTATTTTGATAAACAGAGGCGAATGAAGGTGTTGATTTTCGTTGAATGGGGAAAGTTTTCAATGCGCTGACAGAAATGCACCGCGTTTGCCGTAATGCGCCACATTTGTCGAAAGGCGCCATTTTTGCCGGAAATTGCACAACTTTGTCAAATATGGTCCGATAAAGGTGCAATTCGGTGAAAGGATGCATGACAAAAGGACAGGCACAAATGCGCCACTTTTGTCGCAACGCGCCACATTCGTCACAAGGCGCTATTTCCACCAAATATGATTAAGAATAATGGAATTACACGAGTAGGAGCACAATTAGGAACTCTTTTTTTAGTTCGTCAGTTTATATGATAATCTGCGACCTCACATGACCCAGTGGTAGTGGTGGTAGTGTAGTCGTAGTAGTATTGGTATGAGTAGCGGTAGGGGTAGTGGTAGTATTAGGGGTAGTGGTAGGGATAGTGTTAGGGGTAGTAGTAGGGGTAGTGGTAGGGGTAGTGGTAGTGGTAGGGGTAGGGGTAGGGGTCGGGGTAGGGGTAGTGGTAGTGGTTGGGGTAGTGGTAGGGGTAGGGGTAGGGGTAGGGGTAGTGGTAGTGGTAGGAGTAGTGGTATGGGTAGAAGTCGTAGAAGTGTGGCCCAGGCAGATCCAATGTGACGTGGTTACCTATACGACCTGGCCTGACCGAAGGTGACCTGGCCTGACCCAGTGTGACCAGGGATGACCAACTTGACCTGACTTGACCCCGTATATGACCCAAATTTCATCGGGAAATAAGTCCTCAGAATAGTTATTATGTTCCTCTGCACATTTTTCTCTATATCTATGCTTCCAGACGACTAATCGGTATGAATCAAACACCATTCGAAAGCAAATTGGCTGCAGCGCATTGTACGGCTACGCAGCGAAGCAAGTGGCGCAGCCGCTTGTCTACTATACTATTTGTGAAATGAAACTCTGTCTTTCTGTGTGTGTGTTTGCACCGTGCAGAGGGGTGCTTTGACGCCGTGCACAGGTCAAACGGTGCGGTCGATTGGGCTGAAATTTTCGCAGGGTGTTGATGACGTCACGCGCACGTGCAGTGTCGAGGTTCGAGTCCCGGGAAGTGGATGGTTCGCACGTGGCACGCCCTGGAAAAGTGCGTATTTCCTCAGAATTTTGTTCGGTTCTCAAGGCATCGGCAGCCGTGTTTGATGGACTTTGCAACTAAAATGCATGACGATCGGCGGCGGGTGCCTCTCATTTGCAGAATGGCAAACTATTTATTTTGATAAACGGAGGCGTATGAAGGTGTTGCTATTCGGTAAATAACGACAGTTTTCAATGCGCTTACACAAATGCACCGCGTTTGCCACAATGCGTCACATTTGCCTCAGGGCGTCATTTTTGCCGCAAATTGCACAACGTTGTCAAATATGGTCCGATAAAGGTGCAATTCGGTGGAAGGATGCATGATTAAACGACAGGTACAAATGCACCGCGTTTGCCGCAATGCGCCACATTTGTCACAAGGCGCCATTTTCGACCGAATACGATTAAGAACAATGGAATGCCACGATAAGGAGCAGGGTTAGGAACACTTTTTTAGTTCATCAGTTTATATGATAATCTGTGACCTCACATGACCCAGTGGTAGTGGTGATAGTGTAGTGGTAGTAGTATTGGTAGGAGTAGCGGTAGGGGTAGTCGTAGTATTAGGGTTAGTGGTAGGGGTAGTGTTAGGGGTAGTAGTAGGGGTAGTGGTAGGGGTAGTAGTAGGGTTAGTAGTAGGGTAGTGGTAGGGGTAGTGGTAGGGGCAGTGGTAGGGGTAGGGGTAGTAATAGGGGTAGGGGTAGTGGTAGGGATAGTGGTAGGGGTAGTGGTAGTGGTAGTGGTAGGGGTAGTAGTAGGGGTAGTGGTAAGGGTAGTAGTAGGGGTAGTAGTAGGGGTAGTGGTAGGGGTAGTGGTAGGGGTAGTGGTAGGGGTAGTGGTAGGGGTAGTGGTAGGAGTAGTTGTATGGGTAGAAGTAGTAGAAGTGTGGTACAGGCCGATCCAATGTGACGTGGTGACCTATACGACCTGGCCTGACCGAAGGTGACCTGGCCTGACCCAGTGTGACCAGGGATGGCCAACTTGACCTGACTTGACCCCGTATGACCCAAATTTCATTCAACTTAGCCTTCAGAATAGTTCTTATGTTCAAAATTTTCCTCTACACGTTTCCGTCCATATCTCTGCTTCCAGACGACAGATCAGTTTAAATCAAACACCATTCGAAAGCAAATTGACTGCTCCCGAATTTTATGGCTACGCCGCGAAGCAAGTGGCGCAGCCGCTTGTCTACTATACTATTTGTAGAATGAAACTCTGTGTGTCTGTTTGCACCGTGCAGAGGGGTGCTTTGACGTCGTGCACAGGTCAAACGGTGCGGTCGAGGGGGCTGAAATTTTCGCACAGTGTTGATGACGTCACGCGCACGTGCAGTGTCGTGTTTCGAGTCCCGGGGGGTGGATGGTTCGCACGTGGCACGCGCTGGAAAAAGTGCTTTTTCTCCTAATTTTTCTCGGATCTCAAGGTATTGGCAGCCGGGTTCGATGGACTTTGACAATGAAATGCATGACGATCAGCGGCGGGTGCCTCTCATTTGCGGATTGACAGCTTATTTATTTTGATAAACAGAGGCGAATGAAGGTGTTGATTTTCGGTAAATAAAGACAGTTTTCAATGCGCTTAACCGAATGCACCGCGTTTGCCGCAGTGCGCCACATTTGTCCACACTTTGTCACAACTTTGTCAAATATGGTCCGATAAAGGTGCAATTCGGTGGAAGGATGCATGGCAAAACGACAGGAATAAATGCACCACTTTTGTCGCAATGCGCCACATTTGTCACTAGGCGCCATTTCAACCAAATACGATTAAGAATAATGGAATGACACGAGTAGGAGAAGGGTTAGGAACTCTTTTTTAGTTAATCAGTTAATCTGATAGTTTGTGACCTCACATGACCCAGTGGTAGTGGTAGGTGTAGGTGTTGTGGTAGTGGTAGTGGTAGTAGTATTGGTAGGGGTAGTGGTAGGGGTAGTGGTAGTAGTATGGGTATTAGTAGGGGTAGTGGTAGTTGTAGGGTAGGGGTAGTGGTAGGGGTAGTGGTAGGGGTAGTGGTAGGGGTAGTAGTAGGGGTAGTAGTAGGGTATTGGTAGGGGTAGTAGTAGTAGTGGTAGGGGTAGTAGTAGTGGTATGGGTAGTAGTAGGGGTAGTAGTAGTAGTAGTGGTAGTGGTAGGGGTAGTGGTAGGGGTAGTGTTAGGGGTAGTGGTAGAGGTAGTGGTAGGGTAGTGGTAGGGGTAGTGGTAAGGGTAGTATTAGGGGTAGTGGTAGAGGTAGTGGTAGGGGTAGGGGTAGGGGTAGGGGTTGGGGTAGTGGTAGGGGTAGGGGTAGCGGTAGGGGTAGTGGTAGGGGTAGTGGTAGGGATAGTGGTAGGAGTAGTGGTAGGGGTAGTGGTAGGAGTAGTGGTATGAGTAGAAGTAGTAGAAGTGTGGTATAGGCCGATCCAATGTGAGTGGTGACCTATACGACCTGGCCTCACCGAAGGTGACCTGGCCTAACCCAGTGTGACCAGGGATAACCAGCTTGACCTGAATTGACCCCGTATGATCCAAATTTCATCCACCTAAGCCCTCAGAATAGTTATTATGTTCAAAATTTTCCTCTGCACGTTTCCGTCCACAGCTCTGCTTCCAGACGACAGATCAATTTAAATCAAACACCATTCGGAAGCAAATTGGCTGCTGCCGCATTTTCTGGCTACGCCGCGAAGCAAGTGGCGCAGCCGCTTGTTCATTTCTATTTGAAATCGTTCGGGAATCGAAATTTTGTATTGATAAAGATATTTTCTAGGAGGTAGGGAAAGTGGAGAAAGCACTACTGTGTCGCATGCCTTAGAGCAAAGGTTTTTATACATTGTCATAATTATTTAGCCCGTTATTTCCTCATTGTACCCCTTTTATGAAGGTCGATGTCGCTTGTCAAAGTTACGCGCATTGACACCGTCCTTCACCGAAGACCATGGTCATCTCCGCTCATTTGGTACCGTTAAATGTCATCGCCATCCCTCGGGCTAGAGTTCAGCATACCGTCTCAGTTGTGCTGATCGCCGACCGCCTCGGATGAAGTCCTGACGTCTGAGCTCTCCGGTACACGGCGAGGCCTGGGCAGGTTTCGTGCGTGCTGGGTAGTTTTTTGTCAACCCGCTGAATCCGAGGGGAGCATTATCTTTTGGTACAACCCACATCACGATATATTCGCTCACGCCATGCCTCACCCTGACTGACCCCGCTCCTTCCCGTCTGACTCCGTGGCTTCGCTCCTCTCCATGACTGATAATTGCTGGAATGTTGTAACATATAATAAATGTGCATGGAATAGTTGCATGCCGTGTCTTATAAGACTACACTGAAAAAATCCCTCGATACCTGCCATTTCTCGTAGCGTTTTATCAATTATACGCGATCGCCTCATACTGTGATAAAAGTACATACCTACCTTTCATTGCCAACACGTGACAGAACTGCTACACAGCATCACACCGTAACCTATTGTGACTAGTCCAACACTAACATTAACATTATTTCCCTACAAAATACAAAACGACAGCTTTGGCACTGGAACTAATTGAAACTAGGCTCTCTCGCATTGCTGGTGATTCACGACTCATTGAAGGGTCAAGGGATCAACACACTTGCGTGAGTTTGATGTCCAAACATAACTAAAACGTACATGTTTGGCGAACAACGTTTTCGAAGGGTGTCCAGCAGCTCCGGTACCTATATTGGACTTCGTTCCTTTTTGGCAGTCAGACCACCAAGGGCAACTTTGAATGCTGGTTGAAGAGCTGCGACCTGAGCCGTCGTTCGCCTTTGCTATACCGGGTTCTTCCTGTTTCATTGTCTACCACCATGGTCTTGAGGTCCAGAGGAGTCTCTTATGAAAGTGGTGCCTTGAAGAGGAACTTGACAGTGTCGACGCCTCCCATTTTTGTCTTCGCCACCTGCAAGGTCTGGAGGACTGTTGGCCCATGATCAGGGGCGGCGCCACGGGTTTTCGATAGGGGGGGACGGGGACCGAAAATCGAAAATCCCAAAAGTAGATACTGATCGTGTATGCAAAAAAAAAAAAACGAGGCATGTAACGCCGCGAAACTTGGCAAGGCCCAAAACACATCGAATGGTGCATCCCGTTTCCAAACTTATCCTAGGACACCTAAGATCGATCACCTTTTCAAGCATCCTTGACTCTAAATCAAAATTTGCAGTCTTGCCAACTCAAAGCTGGTTTCCTACAAGCTGCGAATTGCTTAGGTATGAGTAGCAGTGCCAGCTATTCTTACGTTTCGTACTTTCAAATTTTCGATCTTACGTCTGGTCAGCTTCAGGGCTTCACTCGGGAATCATGGAGGAAAAGTGGGAATGTCTTCTGCTCTGACAAGTGCGCCAAAACTGCAATATAATTTCAGAATCATGACATCACCACCTGATCCATATGCAACGGGCAGGGTGCAGCTAATGGCTAGCCGTCAGTGGTCATGTCATCGGTGGTCACTCAAAAGGCCATGCTAGGTCATGGAAGGTCACCAGCCGTTATTTGATCACACTTTCTGATGGATTTTACTTGCCAAGAGCTTCGCGGGAAAAACGAGCGCATGCACCGTTGAAAAAATTGAGTGAAAGGGTCTCAGGTCCGGCGACCTCTGCAGGTGAAATGCCCCAGGGTAGGATTCCGGTGCTTGTTGATTAACTTCGTCAAAAATGGCAGTAGAGCTGTGATGTCGGCACCATTGTGTTCGTCATGATCGAGCTGGCACGACCTGCATCGTTCTCATATTCACCCTCCAATCGTAACAACTACAGCAGGGATTGGCAAATGGCGGGGCACCCCCTTTGGGAGGTAATGAAGGTCTCTGGAAACGTCATCCCACATCTCTTTAGCATTAGTGGCTCTCCTTATGGAACAGGTTTATTGACTGGTCTGTTTCACCCCAGAATTCAAAGACTAGTCAAGGTAAAACCGAGCGCACCACAGTGAGCACAATTTGATAAGCTGGTGTATCTCAATTTTCATGTAGAACCTTTCACGTATCATGGACCTAAAACCCTTTCGTGCACTCATGCAAAAGCAACTGCCATGTTTCAACAGCTGGTAATGGCATTTTCACAGCCGCTGACGTAAGAAGGGGAGGGATGGGGGGCTCGATTAGACCCCCAGCCGTTCGACCGCCGACCGAACTTAGTTTTGCAGAAAAAAAAACGAGTGCTATCGAACCCCTTGACGAGAGGGAGCCGATGCTATATCCAATTATTAAGGTCTTGGGCTACTGCGTGCTTTTTTGGTCCTGCCTGTGATCTATCCGAACACTTCTCCCCACAAGTGCTGGGGTTAAATGGCATAGATTACAAATGGTTCCTGTGGTAGAACTGCCATGCTTGAATTTGACTAATTAGGAATGGAAAATTTTCATATAGTAACGGAAATCTATGGAATTTCAGTGAACTTGGTTTTATCGGCAATGGGGTCTGGCAGTGGGGTGGGGAGGTAATAAGTAATAACCCTGCCTGGCGCCCCAAAAAGGGGGCACGATCCCCGAGGCCCTGCCGATCACCTTATAACTACAGGCATCACAGCTCCACACCTTTTGCAGATGGCCAGGACCCCCTGCGATGCATCCCAACAGCAATCTTTATTCAGAACCTGCCTTGATTAACCAACGATGCATTAAATGCGACGGAGAGCTCTATAATTCATTAATATCAACTATCGAACGGGCCTCGCCGATAGGGGGGTACTGTACCCCCCTAACTTTCGATAGCGGGGGACCTGTCCCCCCCGTCCCCCCCGGTGGCGCCGCCCATGCCCATGATGGCGCCTAGCATTCTTAAACTTTAGGACGATCTGCTTGCGTAGTTTCGCCTTTCGAGAGGACCGCTGTGCTAGTTCCAACCAGGGTTGTATACCAATCAAGTCGATTGAATTGATTGATTTGATTCAACGCGTATTTTGAGTTGATTGGATTGAGTCGATTGACTTTTCGAGATGACTGGTTGACTGACTCGTTTGACTTTAGCGACTGGTTGACTGATTTGATTCCCGAAAATTAGAGTGACTCGTATGATTGAGTCGATTGAATGGAAAGTTGAAATAAGTTTTAGTTGACAAAAAAAATGACACCAATTGATGACATCAAAGATCACAAAACTACACTGAAAACTGCTTGTCATCACAACTGCAATATGGGGTAGATGGCCAAATAAAGAACAGGGCCTAAACATGAACAGCCAACTTTGACTTTCAACTGCAATAACTGCTCCAATCCTGTGATAGAACCTGGCCATGGATGAGATAATACCTGGCGATGCACCTACCTACCTTTCTGCACTCAGCAGGAAACTTTTTTTTAATCCAGATGATAAAGTGCAAGGCCCTATATACTAATAAAGTGTGATTAATTAATAATTCACACCTCCACATCTGGCCTTGCCACATCTCCTCAGAAACAACCCACTGAACTCTATAAATATCTGAAACCCCTACAAAAATAACTGAAACAAAAGCGTCGTTTTCGTCTCGTTAATTACGTTTACGTAAATTAATAGCTAATTTGCTGCATTGTTTAATTTGCAGCAGAACGTTTGTTGATCCTTTTTTCCTGAGAGCCTAAGCATAACATATTTAATATATTTCATTTTCCTTAAAATATTTTACCGAATATTATTAGGTGGTTTTATTTCAAATGAAATAATAATTAAAACGATGGTGTTGTACAACCGATTTATTTTATGATGACCTACCATACTACATGATAATCAATGGCGTCATCTTACCAAAAAATCAAAAGACGTAGAATAAGGATTTATAAAAGCGTAGCATACTTATCGGCAAAACGTTTTGTCCAACGTTTTCTTTGTTTTTTTTTTTCGCAGTCGCACCGTGCCGTTTTCGCGTTTTAATTTGTACCTACTTCCTTTGTCTTTAACTTATCCTGTGGTTCCAGAGTCCCTGTCCTTTCCATTTCCTTTTAAATATATTTTTAATGCTCATCCCTATCCCCCAGTCCTAACAGTTTCAAATTGTATTGCAATAAAATGTTTTGAATTCTTCACACATAACCTATCTACCTTCGTTGGTACTGTTGGTAGCCAGTGACACATCTAGGCAGGTAAGTAGGTACCTACCTGCTTTCCTGCTGTCTTCATAAAGCATACCTAATGAAGTTGTCAAATTTGTAGCACATTTTCAACACTTTCATATGGTGTCAGTGTGGCATGAAACCTAGCTAGGTTCATTATGTTCAGGCCCAGGGTTTAATTCAGAAGAGCTCCGCATAACTCACATAATGATAAGAGACAGACGGGGGCTTTACATGGGGTAGATGGCCTGATGACTTAGCTGGAATATGGCCAAAATTAAATTGACAACTTTTAGGTGAAAGGTGGTGATTTGGGTTAAGGGGCGTTTGTTGAAGTCAACTACTGGGTTATTTTGCACCCATTAAATGAAACTTCTGCTCCAATTCTACCCATTGAACCTCAATATCATGATCCACCTGTCCATCACTATGTATCCTTCCTTATTACATAGAAACTTTGAATGGCATGGCAATTTATAATTTTAAATGACAATATTTTTATGTTTCTTCTGTAGGTAGGTAGGTAGGTAGGTAGGTAGGTAGGTACACCAGACTGCTATGGACACTTTTCCAAGTTGGTGGGGCAAAAAAACCTAATGTATATCTTGGTTTGAGTCGTTTGATTGAGTTGATTGATTCCTTTCATTGTCGCGTTTGAGTCGATTGAATCAATTCCCGAAAACTGCTCTGACTTGATTGATTTGATTGGTTTCCCAAATTTGTCGTGATTGAATTGATTGCTATTGATTGAGTCGTATACAACCCTGGTTCCAACGAACTTCACCTGGCAGATCGGGGGTAAATAAACGGACAGCTCCTCACTGTTACGAGCCACTTCGGCGGAAGCCCTGATTGTGAATCCTTTGTTCCGTTTCTGAGTTTAAAGCGGCTGTTTGTTTTCCGGTGCATAGTTAGACGACGTGTTTGCGAATGGTTCCGGCATTGCGAGCGAGGTGTTTCAGTCCAATCCAAAAATAGATCTAAGAGGAACCGAGATTCTACGAAAGACTCAAGTTAATTTGTGGTAGAGTTCCAGTTTTCACAGGCACAAATAAAAACGTCAGCTACGGCCTACGTGTCATGCAGGAGAATATACATGAGTGGTTCTGAGATCTCTTCCTGGACAATAACTTCATAGAGCCTGAAACAGTCACGCATTTTTAGATAATATTTTAAGATGCCCACACAATCACGAACAAAGGAACAAAGGTAGTTTCAACTTTCAAACTTGCTGGGCACTTCAAGGTTTGATAATCTGTTATCTTTAACAGCTTATTTTATTGAAAAATTCCCCCTTCTGTATGGTTCTTGAAATTCACTCTTCACCTCAATTCATTCATTCCGATTGTCGTACGATCTTCGATGTTAGCTTGTGAAGACATTGTGACGCTGTGACAATATGATGCCGTGTTTCGTGGCACTGTGACCTCATCGTGACCCATTGATTGTTACTGGTACTGACGGCAATTTATAACTGGCGGTTCAAGGCAGCGGGGGTGATGGGACACGCGCTGACCCCGACTGGATCGCATCCATTGCTCGTCACTCGTTCTATGTTCCGAATACATCACACGTGAAAAGACGGCGAAGTGCACGTGAATCCTGCTTCCTGACTCGCCTAGCACAGGTTTTTCAATAAATCCTTTGTTAAAAAGGAATAGATAGTGGCTTCGCCTATAAAGGATAGACAGACCTCGGAAACAAAAAGCATGTGAAGCTGAAGTGGTGCCGCACCTGGCCAAGCTCCCCTGTGAGGCCTGCTCTCTGCAGGCCGGTCGCAGTCATCGAGATCAAAACACCGGTTTGCCGTTGGCACAGCTCGGGCTTTTGTTGGCCGCCGAGACCCGGTGGTCATGCTGGATCATGTGAGCTGGAACAACGACTAATGAACTAGCCACGTGTTGGTGGGGTCGTGAGGTTTGCTGAAGTCACTGAGGCCAACTTGCCGGCCTGTGTAAACGTGTTGCCATTGAGCGATGGACTCAGCTGCTGGGAATGGGGAATGATGTTATGCTCCGTAGCTTGAGTTTGTTCAAGTCTTCTGGTTCGGTTGCTATCCTGTGAGCTGTTTTTCATGTAGCTCTCTCAGTGGCATAGCGCCCACTCTCCAGCCCAGCATATTTAGCTAAAACGAACAAGCAATCAATTTTCTTCCGCCATTACACGACTGGTAACTGGTAAGCGATCCTTACGTAATCCTAAAGAATACAGTGTGCATTGCACGATCAGGCGTATCCGTATGGGGTATTCCATTGCTGACACGATGTGTAGCGTAACTGGGATAACCATTTTTCACTATGCATTCATCTGAAAGATAAGAGAAACCGTCACAATGTCTCTTTCATCACAAACAGAAATCACAATTTGTGAGTCACAATATCTTTCGGACGTCATACACACAGAACATGGGGGACCCACCTGTTGGTTGCTGACTCAGCCTGATACGATAAATTGTGGGGTGGAGCCGCGTGGGGAAATTTCAGGTGGAATGAATTGATGGCCTGAAGCGATGAAGGCGTAGGCGGGTTGAGGGGGACGGGGTAAATGTCGATGTGGGCCCGGTGCCAGCCAGCTGGGCTCCGAACCCGTGTTATTGCCGAGCGACTGACGTCAGAGCCTTCAGCATTGTCTGTAAACACGATGGATTAGTGTGCCCCGTCTTGTACCGGTCAGAAACGCTCAAGGTGGGCCGGTCGGCAGGAGGCAGGGATCGGCAGTTGCCAGCATATATCGGTGCTTACCTATGCCTGGCTTTGTGTTCTGTGTTCAAAGGCCTGACCTTAAATGTTATTGCTTCGGAGGGACACACACGATCTATTTCTGGTCTTGTCAATGACCTCTATTTTAATCGTGATGACGCTGTCAGTGCTGATAATAGCAAACAGATGATGGGGCATTCCCAATATTCATTATCCCCTTTAGTTCTCACGTAGCCATGGACGGGCAACAACTTGGGCGGTGCGATGATGCGTATTTGTATCTGCAGTCAAGGTCTTTCTAGCTAGTGTCTACCGACAGTACTCGTAACTGACATCCAAAGACACGCCAAAGACGCCGTTTGGCTGTCAGGCAGTGCGGTGAACGGTCCCGCGTACCGCCGCGCCCGCTCTCACAAGGTCAGCGGCACTCGGTGACCGGTGCGGCAGCGCGCGGGCTGGGTGTGCCGCTGACGTGGCCGCCGAGGTCGGTATTTACACCGGCAGCGTATGTTTACTGGCCTTTGTTGAGCATCTTTGATGAGTGTAGAACGTGTCCGCATTGAAGGTCAGCCGGCATAGGGACAATGTGGGTATGATTGGTTTTCCTCTGGGTACTTTGGTTCTCAGTTTATTGGAGGAAGGTGGTGGGATTCGCTTTGCCGTAATGACCTTTTGAAGCACACATTTTGAGTCGAGTATACTTGTACAGCCCTCTGCAAACTGCGTGGTAGGTATTCTTTTTTCGACAAAACCGAGAATAACGCGAATACTATGCTATCGGTCACTTAAAAATCGTAACAGCAAGACGCGCGAGACTCCGCACCTTAGATTTGCATAATCATCGTGTTCATTTTCTATCCAGTTTGGCAACAAAACCCAAAAGTTTATATTTGCCCCCAATACAAACTTTTGCATTTTGTTGTCAAACAAGGCGTATACCTTGTTTAGTGATAAACCCATTCGAAGGAGTAGAGCATGGCGCATCTATTTGCAGTGAGTTCCGACCGACTGATAGCATAGCCTTTGAGCTATTATCGGTTTTGTCGAAAAAAGAATACCTACCACGCAGTCTGCTGAGGGCTGTACGTTCCTCAGTCATCAATTCAGTGCTTGCTCCCAATTGCTTGACATTTTCTGATCATCGTTGCAAGATAACTTGTTGCCCTTCATGCGAAGTAAAACCGATCGGTGAATTTCTGAACAAATATTGTGTTTCATTTGTCCATTTTTAAAACCCCAGCCAATCATCCAGAGTACACCCGTTCCCAGCCCTCTCAGTGATGAATCGTTTTGCCTGGCTGTGTGACAGCTGTTGTGGCGCTCTCCATAATTCCACGAAGCCGTTCTCCATTTTGGAGATTTCCTCTATCCTTCGTCAATCGTCATCAGTCACGTGACAGAACATCCACAGACTTGGCACTTGCATCACCCCTTTTCCGCTTCGATACCATGTGATGTTGTACCTACTTTATCCAAATAGACGAAATGCGCTGCTCATGTCAACGTCCTGACGCCAGAGTGACGTTCTGTCATTATTTGTTCACCACCCCTGTACCTGAGGTTTGATCGGCCTTGTCTTGGCGAGGAGCAATGGAAATTGGAACCTCGTCGGCCCCACCTGAGTAGTTCGCCATTGTGTCAGCAGATGGCAGTGCGTGCGCTCCCTGCACCAATAAGAACCGATTCTGACCGCAAAACACTGACAAGAACACAAAAACTCCTTTAGTTGGCGACCATTGCTGACGGGCTGCACCTTGATGCTGGTTCTGGAAACAAACAATAAACTTCCTTTGTCATGCTGTCATTACCGCGGCCCGTTTAACTATTTATGTTCTTCCGAGCTTGAATGTGGTTTTCCTAGAACGATTTGTAATCTATCTGCCTGGGATTTGCATTTTTTGCTTTCACTTTTCAAATATTCGTTTGCCTTGAAAAAATAGCTTGCTTTAGACGATATTACTCAGGTCGTCCTGGCACCGGATACCGACCAGACAAATCGCTGCAATGTCGTCGGGCGGCGGCCAGAGCTCGGAGTTGACCCCGATTGGCTGAACTGGCTCCTGATGTCCTCGTCCTGCTGGGCCTTTATTGGCTGAATTGGCCGCGGAATGCTCACCTGGATGCCGCAGTGTTCTGGGGGTTCACCAAAGGAACATCTGAACTTCTGATATTGAGAAAACTTTGACCCATAAACTTCCGACGGAAGCTTATGTGGGATGATAGGCACAGATTATTGGTTATGTAACTGAAGTAATAACATGGATACGTGGGTAATACGATGAGCCATAATGCAGCAGTGACCTGCGGCTATCGACCCAACATCGAACCACTCGGTGTCTTCTCCTAGTATTCCTCCATACTTTCTAGAGCTTTGCGGGCGGAGTCCCGTTGCCACTGGCACTCGCCTTGGGCAGTTGGAATCTCCTGCGATTGCTCACCGTTAGCTATTGCGCTTCTGCGAACACACACAAAAAAAAAACAGTGCACAGTGCAAACAGTGCTCTATTTAATCACGCTAAGAAATGCGCCCTATAGATAGTTTCTTACCTGTAGGCACTCCGCCAGCAGGATGTCACGAAAAGATGAACCCATCAGTCTTGTATTTCGGGAAAAATAGCAAACTTAAACGGGCAACGGCTCAGTCGTTCCATGCAGCCACCTCATGCAGATTGCGACCAAATCTGGACAGCTGCCAGGCTTCAGCAAACCCGGTGCACTCCCGCTACCGAGTGCATGAACGCCCGACCCTGTCGAGGTCAGCCCACCTACACGCGGAGCCTGTTGCCACCCGGCTTATCGACTGCGCAATAAGGTAGCGCCGCGAAGTCACCGTCCAAAGTCAACCCGGGATCATTGTGGGTAAACATCGGTCGGGATTTGTTTAGGAATGAAGAACCGCAGTTCGTTTGGATCACTATCGTACCTCGTGGCCGATGCTGGTCATGTGTCGGACCGGCGACTTGGTATCGACCATGGCTTGTCTAGCCGACGAAGGCCGCAGCTGTTGACCTACCTCCGGTGAATGACCGGCGCCATTCAGAAGTGTGAGCGAATGGCCCGGGCTCGGGTGGTCAGCCGCCGACGTGGAATGGTGGTGGCTGTTACACGGAGGTGGCGCTGACTGCTGACGTTACGGGCTCATTGCACGGCATTTGTGGTGTTCTGTCGTCTGGGATACTTGGACTCCCGGAGGTCTGCCACTCGCCGACCATGCGGGTGTCTCGTGGCTGTCGTGCGAGTCGTAACTTTTCGACAGGTAATAACACTTAACCTACCTATCGCTGCGTTGCGACGTTGGGGAATGTCGGAGACGGAAACGGAGACTGCCGCGGGAAGGGCGCGAATGGCGTTCTTCATGAACTATGCTAGGTCACGCTTTGTGGAAGGATCGGCTCCCGGATGTGGCGGTAGAGACCGTTTACCGACGCCGTCGCCACTGATAAAGCCATCCGCCGCCGTCTAGGTCGCCGACTGTAGGGGCGGTATCGAGGGTTGACCTGGTAGTGACATAACTCGGGCCAGGCACTCGGGTTAGCATGCTGATCCGCCACGACGGCTTTTCAAGTCAGTTGGAGTGAATTTAGAGCCGCTTCATCGCTGCATTATTCAGCGAATGGGGTCAGCGGTGACCGGATCCGTCCTACCGGACCTCCATAATCCATCCAGCGCCAGGAGGTATCAGAGCCTGGCGGGGGTGCTTCTTAGCGGCCTAATATGGGTGCCGCGCAGCAGGTGGTGGTGCCCCGACCCCCGTCCCTTCCCCTGGCGACGCCCACGCGTGGTGGCGCGCTGCCCAGGCCTCCTGTTTACCCCGTCCCCTTCCCACCCCCGCCGCCCCTGCAGCTTGGCACCACCGACTGGCCTCTGTCCATAAAGATGCCGGCGAAAGCAAATGGTGTTGATGCATTGTGAAGGGACGCTCATGCCAGCTCCGCCAGCCTACCTGGCAAGGTGGCACCCGTGTCCCAGCCAGCCGAACTAATGGACTCATGTTTGACCTCTTCCTCCCAGCAACAGCAACGTTTGTTGTGGTACATCTTGCAACCTGCGGTATGTTTTGGATCCCGGTGTATGCACCTGGCGACTCCGACCTGACATCCGAAGCTTACAACAAACCAGCAAACATAGCCGTACCGCTGTTCGGGGTGTAACTGTAAGGTGAACACTGTTCTGAAAGCTATCGGATAGAGATGATCTCATCCGATCGAATGGCACAGGTCCGATGGTCAAGAGCTTGTTATCATGCTGACGTAAATGTCGCTGATTGGTGAGTCACATGTCCACTTTATCCAATGATGGGAAGATGTAACAGGAATTACACACGTCCACTTTCGGTCAAATGTTGTGAAGAGGTAACAGGATAGTTATGTAGGCAGGTTTATCGTTAGGACTGCAGTAGGATGAAGTTGTTTAATGGTTGTCCTGTTTCAAAAAGGTCGTGTTTTTTATATCATGCATCGGACACGGTGGTCAACTAGAAAATGGTCTTCCTATCTACATCTCTGATTGCCATTTATCAAAGTGCTATAATACCGTGTTTCCTAGAAAGGCTCGTGTCTGTGATTGAAAACAGTTCATCTAATCCAAATAAATGCACGCTCTAATCGGAAAATAACAAACCACCGATTTTTCGGCCACATCACCGTTGAGCAGTTGGATCACACCTGTGCTAACGACATAGGTCACCTTTTCCATTAGCTCAATCCCTAATTTCCATCACCGTCTTAACCATCACCCTGCAATGAGAGGCAAGACAAGATGCAGCTTCGTCCGCAGGCGGACACGCCGCGGCAGCATCTCGACCGGCACCCATCAGGCTCGCCAAACGGCCGGTCATGGCGGGACGGTCACGGCCGGTCGTGGCGGGACGGTCACGGGCCGACAGTAATGAACGAGTGCCATGAACGGGTCGGACCATGGGGCGGTGACCGGTACGGAGAGGCTCGCGCGAGGTGGAGGTGCGCCACACCCTTCTGCAGAGAGCGGCTCCCGACCGTCCACCGACCTGCAGGTGCGCTGTTCCACCGGGCGTGACTCGAATGGGTCAGTTGTCCCGCCTGCATGACTCGCGACTCTCACCGGTGTTCGTTCGTGCCTGGTGCCCAACGGCTTCAGTGACTCGGGTGACTCGAGTGGACTACGCCCGTCTTGAGTCCACTTGGGCCCTCCCCGCCTTGACGACGGCCTCGCAACAGAGTCATGCTGGCGCTGCTACCATATTTGGTTTGACTCCGTGGGCACTGCGCAGTTGGATCGCTAACAATGACTCGGCACGTGACTCACCTCGACTCGAACGAATGATGTCAGCGCGTGACTCTGCCCCGCTGCTGCGATTGCCGCAGTACGGATGGGTGACATCACCCAGGCCTATCAGCTGGGGCGTCCGGTCCGCGTTGTTACCCTCCCTCCTCCCGCCACCCACGCACGGATCGATGCGCTTCGCCCGCTGGCGATTATGTTAGGAACTTTCCAACATTTCCGCTCTCCCCGTCTTCGTTGGGAGTGGAATCTTCTCCGCTGCTAGCGAGGAACTGCGCAGCGCCGGCGGCGATTCTGACGCAGTTGTGAGTCTGTTTGTCCGCCGTTCTATGCGACCGCACCCTCGCGGGCCCGCGGGCGTGAAGCGAAACACCCTCGGATCGGCGCGACCTCCATTTCAGAGCGGCACCGAACGGCTTTCAGTGCTGTTTTCCCGCTGACGCGGCTGCGCGGTACGCCGGGTTGCGAGGGTCAGTTCCGGATGAAGCGGTGGGATAGTCAAGGTGACTCCTCCCTCCCGCTCCGCGCCACTCTCGGGGTGCGTGCCTGTGTGCGTGCGCTGAGATCATCGCAGGCCCGAGGGCCACCCGGCGGAAACGGTCTCCGCTGAGGAATGGCCAGCCTAATTGGAGCCTTCCAGAGAAAGAGTGGCGTGATTGGTAAGAGGGTTCTGAGGAAAGGCTCAAGGGGATGCATGTGGTATGCAGGTCAGTGTGCGTAGAGTGGAGGGGGAGAGTTAGCAGTACTTTGCATTACAACGGAAGTTGATTTTGCGGTTCAACTAGGTCTGCAGCGGTGCTGGCATCCGTATTCCGTATGTCGGGGCTCACTGCAACTTTCCAATGCGGTCAGGCCATCACTCGCATTCATTCACGTTTGCTGATGGGAAGGATGAGTCGCATTTTCTTTCAGCTCCTGTTCGCTCACATGTCGCTACTCTAGGAACAAAGCGGCCCACCTGTTGCCGCTGTCAGTCCCGGCGGCGTTTCTGCTGAACCCGCCTCGGGCTGCCTTACGTGTGCTGTCGGGCGTGAATTGTGCTCACGTGTCTGGATACCATCTACTGAGGCACTTACATGAACCACATTAGCATAGACGATACGTGCCGCCTCGGTCGGCCGGGCAGCAGCGGTAGACAGCCTGGCGGCCGCGATATTCTGGAACTGACTGCTCAACTGTGCAGTTACTCTGCCTCGTCTGCAACGAAGATCGGCTGATCTAGACAGACAGGCGCCTAGAGTTTATAGCCGGGCATTGGGCGATCATCACTGCCTGGGGCTAAAACCTGAACTCTGGAGCGTGAGTCAGAGTATAACAGTCGATGTTGACGCCAGACTGCTTGGCGACCGAGGAGCAAAAAAGGAGATCGCGGCGATAGTTTGCTCGGAGGTGAACTTTGAAATCAAATCACCAGACTGTTTGCACTCTAACTTCGCCAGCTACGCAGTACGTTGCGTTCCATCATCGCCGCTTGCTCCAGCTGCCTGACACGTAGCTAACTATTTTCTCCGCTCTGGGGCACATTCTGCCCTGTTCTCGTCGCCGCACGGTCTGCTCGGTCGGCGCGGCTGTGACGTAGTCCGACCAGCTGTGTGTTCGTCACGCAGGGCGGCACACGTTGGGCTTCGTGCGGCCGCCCCGCACCGCCGCGCGCCGGCTCACACCGCCCTGTGCCCTGTGTTGTAACTCCGCCGGGGCCCTGTTTCACCGGTGATAGCAGCACGCCGATTTTACGACTTGTCAAATTGGGTTTCCATGGAGACATCAACAGGCCCATTGCTCCAACACTACCACAAGTGTGACGTCAGCTCGCGCAATTTGATAGCAGCGTGGTAGCAGCAGCCCGTGAAACACCGCCCGGGTAGTGGTGACCCTGACCCGTCACCGGCACGCAGTGGCCGCCCGCTTGATCTGTTAGAGACGGGGCAAGTGGCGATAGATACGCTTAAACAGCATTGCTCCCACAAATGCACAGGAGTGGTTATGCAAACGTGTTTGTCAAAGACTCTTTCCGTGGTTGATAGAAACGGAAGCGTCAAGCATGTATAAATGCGGCGTCTGTCGTTCAGCGGGCGTCAATTAATGTTCTAAATGCGTTTTGCGTGTTGGGAATGCAGTGTTACGATTCATCTGCTGATGCTGCATACTTCGACGCTTTAGTTTGGGCGAAAGTTGTTATTCAACTTCGGAAGCCACGCAGTTTCATCTAAAGCAGTCATTAAATGAACGCCCGGAAACGATAGCGACAGCATCCCAAGGATGCGCGTTGCGCGCATACGGTAAAGGTGGCGAATTATGCTTCGGCATTATGTGAACTTAACAGCTCTTCAAATTTTCATTCTACATTTAAGCCCACGGACACTAGCAGAGTTCACAACAGATTTAATGTTTCTAAAAGAAGCTTCATTTTAGCGAAGGGACCTAGGCATATTGCAATTTACAATAAGCTGCTTTACACTGAATTTCAGTGATGTGGTGTCGAGTCTTGGGAGTATCCAAGACGACCGAATAATCCTCTTCCAGCGAAATTTCACCAGGTTGCCCTCAGTGTTAAAACGCCCAACTTGGACTTCCGTATAGTCATGTTGTGCGCTCTGCTGCGCCTGCACCTATTTGCAAAAGTAACCGAAATGAGAGAGAGGACAAGTATTCCACTTTTTGCCACCTCCCAAAACCTAAAATGCTAACCAGTAAATATTTGATAACGTTCCTCATCACACCAATGCATGTATTTAACGGGCGTATCTACCGTTCAGCCCATGGTGCCTCCTTAGCATGCATCACACTACCCATACCGCTCCTACCTATGTATTCTCCTCATTACAAATTTGGCCAACGCCCCATAATGGGCTCCCATAACAATCACCGTCGATCGCTCGTTCATGTGCCGTTTCTGGGTCACACCTGGGAGACCCGAGGGCTGGCACCTGCGGCGTGTAGCACCGCTTTTTCTCCGAACCATCGCCGCCCGAACCGCTGCCGCTGGCCAACGAGTGTCGATGCATTCAGCCTTGGATCGAATGACCGGCTGACCGGACTAGTAACAGGGTGGCGCTCTGCGAATCCCTGCTGTTGCGTGGACTGGGAGAACAGTGGCGGAGGCTGATCTTCTGAAGGTGTTGGAATGGTCTGAAGGCGCGTTTGGTTTACTGCACGCACGGTATTGGATTTTGTGTGGGGCTGTTGGAAAATGTCGAAGATGGTTTGGAAATTTTGAGTGCGGGATATTGTCACCCTGGGGCCTGAACGTTCATACCTAGAACCAGTAAAACGCCTTTTGGGCGACCAACGGAGCGAGCGAGAGGATGGGCCTTGCACGTGCGAAATTGCGAGGGGGTACCTCCAACTAACTTGTGCACTGCACCCTACTAACCGGTCTTTAGCGATGTGCCAAATTTCAGCGCAATCGGCCTAGCCGGTCTCGAGATCTGGAAGCGGCACACTGCACGTGCGCACGTGCAAGCGGGGTCCAAACTGACTTTTGCACGGCACCCTACTAACTGGTCCCCAACCGTGTACCAAATTTGAGCGCAATCGGCCCAGCCGTTCTCGAGATCTGGGAGCGCCCCCTGCACGTGCGCACGTGCTGTAGCACCCCAACCTTAACACATGCAGATGAATTATCTGATGGAGACCTAACTGTGTACCGAGTTTCAATTCAATCGGCCCAACCGTTGTGCCGTTATTGAGGTTGCAATTTTGGGGGTTCTTAAAAAATGTCCAACTTTACCACGCGCCACGTGCGGTGGTTGGCAAGAACGCATGGTGGCCATCACACCACAGAACTTTTACGTCCAAGTGACATTCAGTAAAGAAGACCGCTTGTCAATCGGATGTCCCGTTCCTAAGATATTAGCTTTTGAAGAGCGTCCCCACGGCCGGCCGGCCGGCCGGCCGCTCATACTCAGGATTTTCCCTTAATTCAGTACCAGTATAACGCCTTTTGGGGCGACTAACGGAGCGAGCGACAGGGTGGGCCTTGCACGTGCGAAATTGCGAGGGGTACCTCCAACTGACTTGTGCACGGCACCCTACTAACCGGTCTAGCGATGTGCCAAATTTGGGCACAATCGGCCCAGCCGTTCTCGAGATCTGGAAGCGGCACCCTGCACGTGCGCACGTGCAGAGTGGGTCCCAACCGACTTGTGCACGGCACCCTACTAACCGGTCCCTAACTGTGTACCAAATTTGAGCGCAATCGGTCGAGCCGTTCTCGAGATCTGGAAACGACCCCTGCACGTGCGCACGTGCAGCAGCGCCCCAATTCTGGCACATGGATATGCAGTGCCTAGTGGGTGCCTACCTACATGCCAACTTTCAGCGCAATCGGCCAAGTAGTTACCGAGATATTGCAACAATTACAAAACGGACATCTCTTCGTTTTGCACGTGGCACGTGCATAAGGGGTCACCCACATGCATCAGGAATAGTCCAATACTTGGTAGAAGGAATGAAGCTACCCTACAAAAATTACCGCGTGTAAATCGGTCAAGTGGTTGCTGAGATATAAGCCTCGCAAAAGCGTGACCACGGCCGGCCGCTCATACTCAGAAATTTCCGTTAATCTAAGGAAAGACTACGCTCGCTTCGCTCGCTCCGTAATCATGAGAAAATTGTGTATTTCATCGGTGTGAGCAGAAATCGCAACCAACAGTCAAAACGTACTAGCGCTCGCCGTTGTTCCATTTGACATTTGCTGTCAGCGACCGGCTTGTAGGGCTTTTGAGTGTTCCTATCTTTGTCCGCGCAGGCCCAGAGTTCCTCACGGCCGTCACCCAGCCGCGCTCAGTGAATTCCAGCAGGAAAATCGCACACTTAACCGACCAAAAATACGAATAACTAGTTTGGAATTCCTGGACTTGTTTACCCGTCGTTGTCCTTGAGCCGAGGTAGCCTCGAGTTCGACCATATCTATCACTATAACATATGCAATTGAAATGAAATAATCAGGATGAAAGTTGACTTTAAACGCAGGACAACTAGCCTGCCCTGCTCCTCAGACCGAGCTGAAAATATCCGGAGATAACCGGATCTACGCTGAGCACCGCGGTGTGAGTGGCAGTCCCAACGTGAAACACACGGCTGGTGAAAGGTCGGCGCTGCTGCCGCTGCTTTGATCAGTGGCTCTTCTGCAACGACGCGATGGAGTGGTTTTCGTCACGCAACCGGTTAGCGGCTGCGGCCCCGTCTAAATGCGGCGTCCCAGAACCACGTCATTTATAGACCAGCCAGTCCAGAGGACCAGCAGTCTCCGACTCTAAAACCCCAGCTGGGTGCTGGAGCTATCCGGCTCAACTCCACCGCCGTGAATCACACTGTCGCAACTGGTCAGACTGTGGCTCTGATCGCAGCTGGACGGATCGATGTAAGACTAATGTCACTGCCACCATTGCCGCTGACACCAGCGTGCGTTCCTGCCATCTGTACGTTTCTCTTACTTCCTTCTCTCCTGAGTTTCAAGGCATGGACGACGGACGTGAACCTCGGGCCCCGAATTCCATCATGTCCGCGTGTTCCGCCGATGGCTCGCGGGTTGGCTCCAGGAGGAACGTTTCACCATCAGTATGCCGCGTTGCTACTGCTGCCGATGTCGTCATGTTGCTGTTGTTGCCGTGGCGGTTCTCCATGGGCTATGTCGCGTCATGGGGTATGAACGTGACCTGGGGTTGGACCGCTTCACAGCGCAGTGCGGCGAAACGTCCCACGGCCCTCAACTGCAATGAAGCACGAATCGTATACGGTGTTAGGTTTATGGATGCACCACTTATCATCATTATTGTAATAAAGATTGTTCTCATCACAGGAAACAGCAACAGCAGAAGGCTGCCGTCAACTGCATGTGTGTTTTCCTTTAAGTTCCCAATGCCTAAGCCTGAGTGTTGAATGTGCACGAATTTTGATATCGGCCCTAGAGTCCTTGCCTACCCTTTATCCACTGTAAGGTGACTCACTTTGCTGCGGAGTACCGAAATATTCCTCCCTTCCCTTCCCTCTGCTCCGGTCTCCCCATCACTTCACCGCCTGCTATGGAACCCTTTGTCCCCCCCCCCCCCCCCCCCGCTTACCTGGCCGGAAGGACGCGGGAATCCCCATCCACCTGTGTCGGGGCGGGCCGCCCGTGACGAGACATGGGGAAGTCTTGCCCCCTGGGTATCGATGGAAAGTTACAGACCATTGGGGAAATCCGGCTCGTCCCCTACAAATTACAATAGGACGCTCTGAGTTGTTTGTGTGCGTAAGCATATGGACCAAAATTAGGGATTGTTAGGTGCTTTTCCATGGCATCGCAATTTGGATACTTCGACAAAGCATTTCTACAGGCGTCGTTTTGTTAAACTGGCGGCTTGCTTCTTAAGTAATAAGAAAATTTCGCTTGCGTTTCTGGAGTAGTGAAGGACATAATTATATTATACCTACCTAATCGAAGGATCCCTTGGCCGGGTCAGCATAATCAGCAGGATGCGGACGATACGGTTTGCGGACGAAGCATATGATTGACCTTTGACTTGTAATTCTCGCAAAGGAATGCATAAATGAAGAGGACCTGTTGAATCTCAATGACTGTTTGATCGCATACATCGCCTCTCGCGACATGACCCTATATCCGGGACGACTCCAAAGCTGGAGCTTCTTTGACGGGCAAGTCGCCAGGTATGCGTATCAGCCTGGTGCTACATGCGTGCATCGCGGCGGGGATATCACCTTCGTTTGTAGCCCGGGGGCGTCCCCGAGCTCTCAGCTGGCTTTGTTGTGCTCGGCGGTGCAGTGATTTAGGCACGGGTGCCACCTGCCGACCGCGCTGCCAAGCGCCGGCCGCTCATTGGCTGTCGGTGGTGTGACGTCATCCGTCCGGCTCGGCCCGGCAGGTCGGCCGGCCGAGCGGGGCGACCGCTCCGAAAATCAGTCTCCGCGCGCCGCCGCCAGCACCCGCCTCCCGGGCTCGCAGCCTGTTCGCCTCCCCGGCCGCTGCCGTCGCGCTGTCGCCAATGTTGATCTACCTGTGCGTGGTGTGTCCGTGGCTGCTGCTGACGCTCTACCTCATCTGCGTCCTCCTGGTCGCCTGAGGAGCCCCGGCGGTCGTTCGAACACAGACAGAGACGGGTGTGACACGCGGGATGATGGCCTCGGCACCGGCTGGCCGTGGGCCCGGCACGGCCCTGCCGCGGCCCACCCTCGATGTTTCTGACCAGCAGTACATGATGGCCATCTTCCTCTTCATCAAAAACTACGTCAGGTAGGTGAAGCATCACCCGGGTCTGGTTTCTACCGGTCTTGTGCTGTGCAGTGTTTACGATACGCCTGCAGCGTTGACCTTCATTGGTGTGTATGTGTACCCCGTAGTTGGGTCGTTAGTTTGTCGGCTGTGAGCAACCCTCCCACCGGTCCAACAAACCACCTGCGTGGGACTCCCACGCCGCCGCGTGCGCCAGCCCTGTTGATCGGTCACGTGACGCTAACCGTAGTCGGTCGGTTGAACGGTGGTCGGTCACGTGACTGCAAAGGGGCGTTGACGGTACGCGTGATAGTGTCGCGGTCGACCCTAGCACAGGGCCGGTGGGTGGGTTCCGTCTCCTGCGGAGCGCTCCGATTTCTCCCGGGTGTTGCTGTGAAGAATTGGGCCGCGCGCGGCTGGGGCACGGTGGGACGAGCTCGCCGTGGTCGGCGGCCGCCCGTAATGGGGCCAACGACAGGTAATAGCGGGTCACCTCCGCCGAGCCGCGGCCGCGCCGTCTCTGAGGGCGCCTGGCGCTCATTGAGCCTGGGAAACGATCCCACACTCGCAGGAGATGGGCGTTGTGTGGCTTGGAAACGAGGTGCCTGGCGTGGGTTTGCATCAGCGTCTCAAGACCACCGCTATGCAGCATCCAAGATGCGCTAATGCGCTAGGCACGTCAGGCTAGCCTCATGACATATTTTTTGTTTCCCATTAACCAGCTCAAAGGATCGCCGACATTGTTTCGCAACAGCCCAGCTGAGCCCGAATCGCTTTGAAGACACTTCGTGTCCGTGACTGCAGGCTTCCTAAGTCGTCGACGAGCAGGGAAAGGAACGTTTTCCGGGCATCACCGTCCTCGGCTCGCCTCGAGTCCCGTTTTCCTGGTTACAGAGCGGGACAGGACGCCTCATGAGGACCGGTTTTGAGGTCCGTTTTTGGTGGCATCGTGTCGGTTTTCCCCGATACCGTTTGTCGGAAGGTCCCCTGTCAGGGTGATGGGACGTTTCTCAGCTGTGACGGACACAGCTCTATCTGCGGCTGCCACTGTTTGCCGACGCCGGGCGCGCCTAATGCAGTGTTTGCCGATGGTCGCTGTCTGATATGATAGCCGAATCGATCGCTCGATAAGACGGTAGGCTAGGGTAGACGGTGGCCGGCGAGGCTTTGGCCAAACCACTCCGTTGTTCCGCCATGATTCACCACGTGCTGTGGTTGGATCGATATGGTGCACCGGCGACCGCAAGTCGATCTGAAATTGGAGGGGAGTTAACCAAACACGCGATCGACAATATGCGATGTGATACTACGAATGAGTGGTTTCCATGTAAAAAGAGGTATGCTGATGATCTCGGATGTCATTTACTCAAGAACTGAAGCGATTCAGTCTAATCATGTGTCAAAACTAGTTCCACGGCCGGTGTAGCCCTTTCAAAACTAACAGGTACCGATTTCCCATGAATGGCCAACAACACACCCGCCCAGCGCCCTTATTTCTATGCTAGACACAGTGTCTTAGCTACAGGCTGCGCTATTAACCAGCGAAGTTCCTCGAAGCCCGCCTTCCCTGCCCTGCGGCGCGGTGGCGTAACGGGACCGCCAGCGGGGCGCAGCGCAGCAAAGACTGCGGACTTTCCGTCGGCCACTCGGAGCAGTGTGGGCTGTCGATGACGTAGTGTGGGATGCCTCCATAACCACGTCCTGTGACTGGCGGTTACGTGGTGGATGCGAGCTTCATGATAAGGGTCGTTAGGGGAGAGGATGGTGTGATGTTTTTCGGCGGGGTGCCTCATTTGTGACATCTTTTGCTACCTCTTCACGTAATACATGAGCCATGCAAGATGAATAATATTGCCACCTATCACCGTGAACCAAAACTGTAAATGATTGTAAAGACAATCTTTGTTAGTGATTGCTATGTTAAATTTATCCTCTTGTTCATCCTCTTCGTGTTCAGTGGATAGGAAAATTTGTTTGAAGACTCAGGTGGCTGGCCAACTCAGGTGTGAAAGCCTCGTATGAAGTTCACCGGCACCGGTGCGCTGAGCAGTGGAGGATTCGCTGCCTCGCTAGCTGTTACCAACGGCCGTATGTGGGTCTGCACGGGCACATTGGGCCCTGCTTATCAACAGTACCGAGGAACGTGCCAAGCATGAGTCATCGACTTTCGGAGGATGGGCAAAGTTCGCCTGCAGGGATGACAATGTGATGTTATAGATGTAAACAATAAACATGTCATGAGATGGGTGAAACTACAACGTTTGGTGAAATGTCATTTCAGAAAGATGGGAATGACCTTCGTTTTCCTTCAAGCGTTTGGTGCACTTGTGGATTTGGGGTTCGATGCGCCTTCCTACTTCCTCGTTCGATTTGTCCTTCATCAACTACGCTGTATCACTTCTTTGTCTCCAGTGTTGCAAAACTAGTTTACTGGCACTCTTGTAGGTTACGAAACCTCGGCGCACTTACGACCTTATCGCCTCATTAGTTGGTACTTAAGATCCCGATACACAAGTGAGTTGAAAGGTTAGTTGTGTTAGTGATCTTCATCGGTGACGGGCACCGCTTGGTGGGCTGCGGCATGTGTCGGATCGGGATGACGGACCTTCCAGTGGGTGCCGGTGCCGGCTGTGTGGAGAAATCGACAGGTGCTGCCGCCTGGTGTGGAACACCAGATGGTGTCGAGGTATGGAAGGCTGTCCAGTGTCCCGTATACGAAGTGGTGACGTCTGGTGGTGTCATCTGGTTGGTGACAGGCTTTAGCATAAAAAAGAAATAATTAGCAATAGCATATTCAAGGTCGGATGAAAAGCCTGACAGTGCGTTGGAAAAGGGTACCTTCTTTTGCTCAAGCTATGCGAAACGGGATGGTGTGTTGGAATTTAATTTCGGCCAAAGCTTGCGGTGAAGTTGTTAAGCTGAAGTCAGAATTGCTAGCGGCTACTATTATCAAATGCATTCCAGGGAACCTCTCAAATGATTGGCTTCGTTTCCGGTCGTCACCTGCGCTATCGAAGGGTATCGCAACACACATGTGCTAACATCAGTTGCCGGGGGCACAGTCTGGGGACAATGGTCGATGGGATGGTGGCCGTCCATTGCCTCCAGATCCCTCCATTTGTCTTCCGTTCGGGGAACATTCAGCAATCATAGACGACACCCCACCATCAGCCTGTCTCCATGGCCCCCGGGCCCTGCCTGAGGGCACTACCAGCCTGTGTTCCTATGCGGCAGACGCTCATCCGTCTGCCTCATCCCCCATGACCTCATTGACGCGACCCGCGCGGACCTACATCAAAGGCTCATCACTATGCGGCGTGTCTTGGCCGGCGTTGTGTTTTTGTCTCCTGCCCGTGCCAGAGGCTCAAGCTGCTCCCGGCTTTCCGGCTGTTCATTTCCCTGGTGCGTGTCGAGGCATGGCTAAAAAGAACGCCTCACGTGGCCGGGCACGTGAGTTTTCTGTTTCGCTGCCCCGGGCCGGCGGAGCCCGGGCTATGAAGCTGGGGTATGGGCTGACGGACGGAGGCGACTGGACGCTGAGCGGTTCAGGGTCACCGCCGACGGTGCGCCGCGGAGCAGAGGAGGAATGTCGTCCCGACGGCTCTCCATTGTCCGGGAAGGTGGGACAGCTGACGTCACACTTCATTGACGACACACACTAGTGACTTCACCGCGCTCAGCTTGCTGGATATGTGGGGGCGGTGACATGTCCAGAGACTGGCAGGGGCTGATGCTGGAAAATGAGACTGAGAGAGCTTGCTGGAAGGATTTCAATGAACGGATATGTTGTTCTTGTTTGGGTTGCGCCCTGCTCTGCTCTTTAATGGCGGTAAGTTTGTCTTGAAAGCTGCTTCTAGGGCATCATTCTGAAGGAAGACCCCTCTCAGTTCGTCTGGTTTTCGTAGCAAACCGACCGTCGGGCCCTTTTTCTGGACCGGCGATCACCTCTTCGTGAGCGAGGCACAGACCTCATGAACCACGCCAACTGCATCCAAGGTCAACTTGGGTCGAATTATCGGCGCATTAGCCGAATCTGCCGACCGCCGGCGGGTTCCGAGACGGTGATTGATGTGACTGGCTGCTAATTCGCCGACCCCGTTACGAGAATGGCGTCGTGTTATTGTCTGACCTTGGCATTTACTGCGTCTCAAACCGCTTGAGCGTTTCCATTCAAGGTGAACAACTTCGGGATGTGTTTTCGCCTTTGCGTCCGGCAGTATGTCGTTGGTCTCGATATAGCACACCCGGTTGAGTTCGCTGCGTAGCTCAAAATAGCTAGTAACCGGACATATGTAGGAACAAATGTGGTGCCACAAGAAAGCTCTCGCCAGCCGTCGCGCCCCACCGCAAGTCCCAACCCCGACGTGCGTTTGTAGCTGGCCCATTTAGCCCGCGCTCCGTGCCGTGCCGAGGGTGTGGTCCGTTTCACAAGAGCGCCGGCGGGCGACTCATGCCTTTCACTGGCGCGGCCTGGCTACAGTGGCGTGATGGCCTGCCGTTTGGCACCGCTATCCGGCTAGTCACTCTGGGAGGAATGACCGCCACAGTGTGCGGCGTAAGCCGTACTTTGGACGGCGGATGTGGTATTGGTTGCTGTCGTTCAACATCGTGGCACTTTCGGAGAATGTCTTGGTGTAAATAGTGGTCGAGTGAAGTCTAGCGGTCAACGACATGAATGTTTCGGTCGTTGTTGCGCGAGAAGATATCTACATCTGAATGATACTGAAGCCAACGTGCTCTTTTCGTCTTGCTCAGGAGGAGCTTATGCCGACGCGAAGCCCAGGCCCAGTCTACTTTCGATGTTATTAGATTACGCTAAAGGTCATATGGTGACGTGCCTCTAAAAGTGATGTATGGCAAGCATATTGGGGTGACATTCAGAACTGAAGGCAATATATAATGGTGTATTGGCACTGAAACATATCATACCTAACCTTCATGCAATATGGGTGAAAGTGTCGGCTCATGACATGGTTTCTAAGACCAATTTCAAGCATTGTTTTACAGGACATCAGGGGGGCAAAATTTCCTAATGGCTACGAAATATTGTTCTTTTTATCTGATAGCTGCTGCTAACAAAAACGGCATGCAAATGTCCAATGAACAGGCTTCTTCCTCAAGCATTTATGTTCTAACATGGATCGCGGTCTGGCAGCACCTATACGTTGGTGACAGATTCTGGCACAGTGGTCCCAGACCGATACAGTCTGGAGAAACACGGACTGTTAGACGTTGGTGGTCCTCGTCTCCGTCCGTCGACCTGACGTCACAGCTGTGTGTATATAGTCTCCGCCCGTTGACCTGGGGTCTCAGCTGTGTGTCCGCCCGTTGACCTGGGGTCACAGCTGTGTGTATACCTGTACAATTGTGACGTCGCTGTAAGCTTTGCAACATGCCCACTGATGTTGAAACACTCGCGTGTCATCGGTCTGATCGATCCGACACACAGCTGCAGTGTCACTGACTGGTGGGTCACAGGTGACAGGGGTCACGGTCACGCCTGCCCGTAACGTCCGCGAGACGCCTGGCGTAACGGTGTCCGTCACGGGAACGTGTTGACGACCCAGGCACTGAGTCACGGCGGTCTGTGACGGGCTCAGACTGGCAGCACACCTGGCATAAAGGGAGAGAATGGCAGGTCATACAACGGCTGTGGGGCCACCTGCCTATGGATACGGTACCCCAAGCTTTGTGTTCTAGATCGAATGATTCGCATGAAATATGTGAACCTGCTGCCGATGCTGTTCGGATGGGATGCTCGCGGAAAGCGATTACGTAACGAGCTCTGTGTGACCCGTGCTCCAAATTATTGAAGCCAAATAAGTTGTGCTGTAATCTCCAAGCCTGAGGCCTTCGCATGTTATGCTCCAGATAGATTGTTTAGCTATGCCTACATTTCAGTGTGCGATACCTGAAGGTTCTGAAGGCACCTTCAATGGTGCTTCAGCATACAATAGATGGCGTCAAGGCCTTTTGCTGAGTGAAACAAACCACAATAAGGAATGGAATTGCTACGCCGAGGATTGAATAGTGGCGCAACCCTTCAATCTGGCACAGAGATGCACCATCTCGCCACAAGGCCACCTACCCGACCACATTTTCCAACACACCGCATTCTGACCCCGCTAATCGCCTACCACAGAGGCACCTTCCAGTACGGCGACACTTCACGCTTCAAAAAAGCGATTTGAAGTGTGAAACCTGTCCCCGTTTCCCCCAGGCCGGCGTGTCAGCCTCTCGGTCTCTGTCATCCCGGTGTCAACGGTGGCGTTTTTCTTCGGTCGGCGGTCACGCGGCTTGCCAGGCGGCCGAAGACGGGGCGGGGGCGACGGGCCGTGTGCCAGAGAATGCCGTTTGGCGGCGATGGGTCCCGTGGCTCTGACCGTGGCAGCGGCGACCGTGACGTGGCCCGGCGCCGGCTCCGAAATAGGCGCCGTCGGCGGCGGACGCTGGAGGTGGGGCTGGGCTGCGCGCGCCTCATAACAAACCTTGGGGAATCGATCGCACCGAGACGGCCGGTGGCGGCTGCGACTGTGACCTAGAGCACTGGGGATCGGCGTCCGGCGTGGTCTACGGGGAGACGATGACGAACGACCGCTGGCCCGCCCTGGAGGCAGACGTGGAGTCCAGTCTGATATCCAGTCTCTCCGACAGTCTGACCAGTTTGGCTAGTCTCGGCAGTCTGGGCAATCTCAGGTGAGAGAAGCAGCGTGGAGCGACTGGGGACCTCAAGGCTGGGGTTTGGGTTGGCGCCAACTTTGCCATAAGCATCCGAGTGTGATTTGCGAAATTCCGCCTGACATTCGAAAGCGGAGTTCCGCTCGGCGGAAGTCGGGAGTTCCGCTCGTCGCACTGCGGCGGAACGGTTCGTGCAGTCCAGTGGAGGTGGTCCATTGCGCAGTGACCTTGCATGTGGGGACACCGGGGATGCCTAGTTGTGCTTGCACTTGGTCATTGGGTCAATGTCATCTTGTACGTTAGGAGATAAGAGTTGCATCCGCATCAACAAAGGGCGTTCTATTATTTTGTTCGTCGATGTCTTGGACTGTTATCTTATATAATCATGACCTATGCTCCACTCCAGCCTATGTTTACTTGCTCGAGTGTGCAAAGTTCATACTGGCAAGTGGCATTGCCAGAATTAACAGGTCATTATGGACAAGATGAAGCCCTTGTTTATTGTTCAGTGCCGATGCGTCTTCTCTCTATCTGAGCCTTATCCCTGAATCAACGGTCCATCCGTTTAAATCCTACATGAGATGCTGACCCTGAGGTGACTTGCCCCACTCCGTCGCTACAAAGACGTACTCTTCAATGACCCGGGCCGACGAATGGTTCTGGAAATATCCAGGACCATTGACCTGAGCGGGGCTTCGCGCCGCCCTGCTGTCGTGGACATCGGGGGCTTTTCGGGTGGAAATTTCCACTCGTGGCAGCAGACTGCGGAGGCGGGTCTGGAGGGTGTTGTCCTCTTTCTTGGTGCTTCGTCAGCAGCGTCGCCTGGGTAACGCCCCCTCGCAGCGACGCCATAAAAGTGACACTTTGAAAAGAAGGAGATGTTGCAATATGATTCCACATGTATTTATAGCGTACGCGGAGGAAATGGCTTTGCAATTGAACGAAAATACTTTCTTGAGCAAGTGAGCTGATATCAGTGCCAGCCGTATGTCTTAGATTGAAGTACCTATGTATTCAATATAATGACATTGTCTATATTGACTATTGCACTCCATCGATTTTTGAAAGGAAATTTGATTCTCATCAAGGCAATTTTCCCCTTGATCGGCAACTTTCTTCGGTCTTCTATAAACTCAACCAGAAGAACTTGCCAGACCCTTCCAACAACTCGTCTGCCGCGTGTCATCTTTGGTGGTCTCTGAGTTCTGATAGCGGCGGCGGTAGCGACCAGCAACCTCCAACCCGGACCTGTTCTGCTGTGATCAGCATATCCTGTGTGACAGCCACGTACATGCCTCGTGCTCTGCTCTGGTTTTCGCTTCAAATTGAACGCCGCCGAAAGTCTTCGAGAATGTTTGGCCAGTCAGCCGCCCAAGATAGCTCAGCAGACGAACAATGAGCTCTTGAGAAGTTGCTAGGGGCGTTTTATCTCGCTGGTTTAAAGAAAAAGCACTTGGCATCGGTTTAAAAAAGTATTGTTTGGCCATCTCTTCATATTGTCCGCGTTTTTGTGATTGAGGTCGTCTAGCTCTTTGTTTTAACTGGCGCTCATCGCGGGTATCAGGACAGACGTTTGAAATGTTGGAATGATGTAGGTTTAAAAGCTTGAAACTCGAATAGACAGTACCGAGAGGCGAGAACTGATGGATCCTTTCTAGTGCATATGCTACATGAAATTTTGTTTTAGATCGATACAATTAAGACATTACATTATGTTGATGTCGTACCTATTCACCGAGGTCTTTCAGACAAAAACAATATAAAATGACGTTGATTGATATGCTAATCAAAATGTTTGAACTTGCTTTACTTTGAACCCCAGAACCATCGTTGACAGGATTTCTTTCGAACTAGACAGGTTTTTATTTAGACGGGCGTGTCAGACTCACGAGTCACGTGGACGTGGTCGTGTCGCCAGAGCTCGCTAATTCGTCCATCAGTCGGAATGTTGGCTCTGGGTTAGTTTTGGGTGGCAGAGGCGGCGGCGGTCCGGGGTAGGGCGGCGGCGCCGTGGCCGATGTTTGGCCAGGGGCGCCGCCAGGTCGACCTCTCGCGGCGGCCTCGTCGCGCACCGGTGTCGGGGCGGCGCGCAGGGGCCGGTTTCTGTTTACGTCTGCGCTGACACAGCGCGGCGGCGGCGGCGGTGGCGGCGCGTCGCCCCTGCCGCCAAGGCCGAGTCGTCTGGCCGACGGCCGGCCGCCGCCGCCGCCAGGCCACAGATCGGAGCTGCCGGCTGCGCACCGTCGTGTGACCGCTGCTGCTGCTGCCGCTCCTCCACGAGGACCCATCCAGTGTGCAGACTGTGGGGCTGTGGAGTGCGCCGATCGGCTGACGGACCGCGCTGTGACCCTCTCCGCGTCCCTGTGTCATGGTGGGCTGGAGCGTACACCGCCGGCTGGACCGTATCCTCTGCGTGAGCTCGTGTCTGCTGGCCGCCCCCGCCCCCGCCCCCGCCTCAGAGGCCGCCATGGCGCGACCTGTCCGCACTGACGCGAGGTGAGAGCTCTACCAGCTGGAGCGTGCTGATTTTCAGCTCGCCTCAGCCCTGTTTTGTCGTCAGACCCAGTACCTGGCAGTGTCTGGCTATTCTCGCGATTCTGGTGCTCATGCAACCAAACTCGTACTATCTGCACCCTGGCATTTGTGTTTTCTCAGCCTTGCGACGTGCTATGATTTGTGACTGGGGCCACGGACGGTTAACCGCCGTCGAGACGCTGTGCTTGCCACGAGAACGCCACGTCTCTCGGCTAATGGCCCGCGTCTCGTGCGCCCCGGGCCACGAGTTGATGGGAGTGCCGTCCATTGGCCTAGTTCTCGGCACGTTTTGCCGAGCGGCTGTTGCCTCACCAGACCCACGTGGTGTGCGCAGTTCGGCCAGGGTGGCACACCCAAGGTGTATAGGCGCCCAGGCTGGCGAGCCTGGCTGGGTCGATCATGGAAGGGTGTGCCCGAAGCCAAAGGGTCGTTTGCTGGGGCGGAAGTCCCCTGTGAACCCGCGTGAGTCGTCGCGTTGGCGCCGCGCTATTGATCCTGTGGATTAGTCCTTATAAGGTGGCGAAAGCCACACCCCATTTGCATTGTCCAGAACCTCGTGAATGATCTGTGTCCACAGATGTTTTTGTCGTTTTCTGACCGTGTTTTTCTTCTGTTGCAGTGCCTCACCCGGTGGCAGTTCGCTGGATAACAAGATCGAGCCGATCGACAACAAGATCGAGCAAGCGATGGTGAGTAGAGAGCGGCCGTTTGTGGGGTTCTGCGTCGCGTTCGTTGGGGCGCTGCGCTTCGGCGACCGCGCGTGGTGTAACTGCGCAGTGCGGGCAGCAGATGGCGGGCGTGAGGTCCTGCTCCCTCAGGGCAGGGGCGCCGACTGGCCCCTGAACGCCTCAGGGGGCGGAGCCCACCCTCTGGCAGCCGTTCAGGAATTTGGCCGCAGGGCGTCGGATGTCATCGCCTGCCCTGGTCCGTCCTGAAAGCCATGCACATAACGTCAGTCCTGAGGGCAGAGACGCATCGGTAAGGGGTCATTGGGGTCGTTTGGTCGATCGGTCAAACGGTGAACGTCAACTGCCTTCCGTTTCTTTCGATGTTGGTAAATATTGGTGACGAAGCGAAAACCCTCGTGTTATCCTGGCATATGCTGCGTCTATCAATGAGAAAAAGGTCTCCATCCAGCGACCTACTTCTCAGTCTCAACAATCAGCCCCCTCATTTTCAGCTGCTGGGGACGCCCATGTGCCGGTGTCGTGCGGCCGGTGCCGTACCAGCCACGTGTTTCAATGGCGTCGAACCGGTGTCCTTCCTGCGGTCCCGGATGTGTCATGCACGAACCTCGCTGCACGCAGCCCAGGCCCGTCCTACCAGCCCCCCCCCCCCCCCCTCCTGCCCACCCCTCCGAACCCGGGCCCAGGTAGCTGGGGAGGTTGAGGGGCGAGACGTCGATTACCGAGTCAGCTGAGCGACCCACGCTTCAGTCACGTGGTGTGTTGGCCAGCCACTCGGCGAACTGGGAGGAATCACGAAGGGGGCACGTGATCGATGTCGGTGTTTGGCGGCTGTTGGGCTAAACCAGTGGTCGGCAGGTCATTCGGGGTCGTGCCCCCTTTTTAGGCGCCAGGCAGGGCCATTACCCCCACCTACCAGACCCCATTGCTGACACAACCAAGTTTAGGTACTGAAATTCCATGCATCTGGAACTCTTTGGGTATTTCTGCATTTCCGATGCATCAAATTTAAAACATGACACTTCCTCCACAAAACATTTAATATATCCCATTTAACCCTCGTACATAAAGGGGCGGCCGGTGGTTTTTCGTAAAAGCTCACGTAAAAGCCGTTGGATCACGACCAAATTGTACCCTCGAGCCAATCATTTTGTTTTCTTTACCTGCCCGGGAAAACCTGAGGCCAGTTTTACCAACAGAAAAATAACCGCCAGCCGGAGTTTTTGCCTAAAAACCGCTTCACATACCGTAAGCGCGATGAGCATGTAAGTGGATAGGGTTTTACCGTTTACGCTCCGTATGTGAAGCGGTCTTTAGGCGCAAAACTCCGGCAGGCAGCTATTTTTCTGTCGGCAAAACTGGCCTCTGGACCCATAATGATCATTGGCTGATGAGCTTTTTCTGTAGATCATCTTGAGCCATAAAATCTCACTTCAAGAAGTTATAGCGGGTCCCGATTTTCTCGACACTTGTCTTTGACCTCCTGAATGAGACGAAATGACAAAGGACTTTAAAAATGGGCAGCAGCGGCTTCCTATAGTCACGGGTAATACGCTCGTTTTTTATGCACAGCTCCATCTCAGAGTCCGAGAGGCCGCGGGGGTCCGATCGACTCCTCCCCCTTACGTTAGCGGCTGTGGAAACGCCAACAGACGGGCGACGGTTAAAAATTGCAGCTGCTTTTGTACGACTGTACGGAGCCGCAGTGAGATGGTGGGGCTAGCAGCTACGTGAAAATTGGTATCTAATCAATGTGTGCTATGCCTTTGACCTAGGCTAATCTTTGAACCCTGGGATGCAACGATGGTTCCATCAATGAGCCACTAACTCTAAAAAGCTAGGTTTTCTCAGAATCCCTCATTACCCCCACCGAAAGGGCTCCATTACCCCCAAAGGGGGCATACCCCACCATTTGCCGACCCCTGGGCTAAACACACGCGCCGACCACGTGGTGAAGCGGAGCCCGCGGCTAAGCATTGGCCAGGACTGTCTTTATTTGGTGGTGCGGGAGGTTGCGCCGGTTTTCGGCGAGGTTTTTGCTGACGACCCTCAGTGGGCTGGGTGGATGGTGCAGAGATTACGACTTTGCTGATGGTGGGGTGTTGTTAGGTACTTTGCGTCAGAAAAAAAAATAGAATCTAAGTTTTGAAAGATTGGGGTTTATCGACTAAATAGCATGTCGCTGCTTCATCCTTCCGCTGTTTCAGTTTCGGAGCTGTACTCTGATCTCGCGCAAAGCATTTGACAAACCAGGGCCGCGGAGTCGATGGATTTTCGGCGACTCCGACTCCGACTCCGACTCCGGCTTTCAAAAACCAGCTCCGACTCCGACTCCGACTCCGGGCAGAATTGTCGACTCCGACCGACTCCAACTCCCGACTCCGACTCCGCAGACCTAGCAGGGCTGCGGAGTCGACAGATTTTCGGTGACTCCGACTCCGACTCCGGCTCGGGTTTCTAAAATCGACTCCGACTCCGACTCCGACTCCGGTCACAACTGTCGACTCCGACCGACTCCGACTCCGACTCCGACTCCGACTCCGACTCCGCAGCCCTGTGACAAACCGTGAGATTTTTCGGAGGAAAGGCTGAACTTACCAATGTTCATCAGGTTTAGAGATTCAACTATTCATTTATCGCTAATCGATGTCTATCACGAACGTACTATGAGAATAAAAGATACGCGCACCTGCATACGCGACTATTATACGCACTAGCATACGCGAACCTGCAGTTAAAGTTGGGGTATGTGGCGAGGTGACCCTATCTATGGAATCTGATGCTAGACTCGCCACAAATTGGGTCCTGTCGCGTCCGTCTCTGTTTAATGTGCGGTGACCTTTGGCAATAGAAATACTTAGCTGGCCAAAAGTGTTCATCAACATTCAACCGTGCATCGTTGGGAACGTACCAAAGAATGTGACCTCCTGACTTCACTAAATGAATGTGGCTTCTCTTGAAGGCCACGTCGCGGCGATGTCAGCTGCTATTGCAGGGTTAGATAAGTGTCAGACCTGAGCCAGCGGCATAAGATGGAACCAGTCTTTCCATTCGACCGCACGGCAGAAACTGTTGATAAGTGAAAGAATTCCTTCTATTTTGTATACGGTGTTGAATGTTCTCAGCTTATTGTCAACAGCAGCGTTGCACTGAGCTCGCCATCTCGACAGGTGCTTCTCGGCGCTACACCCTTCCGTTTGTTAACATCAAATTTTGCATGATTTAGCGTGTCTGCCGATTGTAAAAGAGGTTCGTTTTAGAAGTGACTCGAGTAAAGACCGCTCTTTTTGTTTAGCGGCTCGGGTGCCTTAGCGAATTGGCATAAGCGTCCCCAAAAAGATGGGGGGGGGAGCAATCTTCACATTAAATGTCCGGATCATGAACATAGTAGCAGCGAAGCACATGAAATTATTTATCATGTCGTGATTATGTAAATTGTATATCCTCTCACAGCAGATCTTGCTGGGGGGCAGATCCGACTGCCTTCAATGTTTGTGAGTTGTCAAACAAATTCAAGGGTAAATTTCATTATCGGCTTGCAAAATACAGCAGTTGAGATGTCGCAGAGCGCACTTCTTTATATACAACTCAAGTGCGCTGTATACATATCTTTATCTCGCAATGACTGTTATAACCATTGCGCAGTTAATGACAGGTTTATCTGGAGCTCTTGCCAACAGTCGAAACCAGATCCCTATCTTATCATAACATCGTGTTGATTGTTGAACGATGCGCACATGCCCGTCAAGGTCAAAGAGTCGTCAACCAAGCGTGCATGAGATATACCATGTCTCGTGCATGAGCACGTGCTGGCTAATTAGGCTGACTTTATCCCAGTCAATTCAGGGTTGTATACGACTCAATCAATAGCAATCAATTCAATCACGACAAATTTGGGAAACCAATCATATCAATCAAGTCAGAGCAGTTTTCGGGAATTGATTCAATCGACTCAAACGCGACAATGAAAGGAATCAATCAACTCAATCAAACGACTCAAACCAAGACATACATTAGGTTTTTTGCCCCACCAACTTGGAAAAGTGACCATAGCAGTCTGGTGTACCTACCTACCTACCTACCTACCCTACCTACCTACCTACAGAAGAAACATAAAAATATTGTCATTTAAAATTATAAATTGCCATGCCATTCAAAGTTTCTATGTAATAAGGAAGGATACCTAAGTGATGGACAGGTGGATCATGATATTGAGGTTCAATGGGTAGAATTGGAGCAGAAGTTTCATTTAATGGGTGCAAAATAACCCAGTAGTTGACTCGCCCCTTAACCCAAATCACCACCTTTCACCTAAAAGTTGTCAATTTAATTTTGGCCATATTCCAACTCCATTTACACTAAATATCAGATATTGCAGTTGAAAGTTGGCTGCTCGGATTTTGGCAGTGTTCGTGATTTGGCCATTTACCCTACACCATGTCTATTTTAATGGATAATATGCATCAATAACATATTAACCATAGGGAAATAGAAATAAAATATCTTACCTGCATGTGACGGTTTCGGTTAGGCAGAGACTGACGGGCAGCTGAAAAATCTTTCCACACAATGTGCATTTGAGACGTGGGATGTTGTCAGATTGGGAAGGAAGAGATTTGAAGTATTTAGCGGTCCACGACTCTGGACGTGGCATGTCATTGTGAGGTACCTATGTGAAGAATTCAAAACATTTTATTGCAATACAATTTGAAACTCAAACTGTTAGGACTGGGGGATAGGAATGAGGATTAAAAATATATTTAAAAGGAAATGGAGAGGACAGGGACTCTGGAACCACAGGATAAGTTAAGGACAAAGGAAGTAGGAACAAGGAAAATTAAAACGCTGTTGTTGTTGTTGTTAAAGAGTTAGGGGGAAATTAAAACGCGAAAACGGCACGGTGCAACTGCGAAGCAAAGAAAACGTTTGCCAATAAGTATGCTAAGCTTTTATAAATCCTTATTCTACGACTTTTGATTTCTTGGTAAGATGACGTCATTGATTATCATGTAGTATGGTAGATCATCATAAAATAAAGCGGTTGTACAACACCAATTTCGTTTTAATTATTATTTCATTTGAAATAAAACCACTTAATAATATTCGGTAAAATATTTTGAGGAAAATGAAATACTCGTATATTAAATATGTTATGCTTAGGCTCTCAGGAGAAAAGGATCAACAAACGTTCTGCTGCAAATTAAACAATGCAGCAAATTATAATATTAATTAGGTACGTAAACGTAATTAGCGAGACGAAAACGGCGCTTTTGTTTCAGTTATTTTTGTAGGGGTTTCAGATATTTGTAGAGTTCAGTGGGTTGTTTCTGAGGAGATGTGGAGATGTGAATTATTAATTTATCACACTTTATTAGTATATAGGGCCTTGCACTTTATCATCTGGATTAAAAAAAAAAAAAACGTTTCCTGCTGAGTGCAGAAAGGTAGGTAGGTGCATCACCAGGTTCTATCACCAGGATTGGAGCAGTTATTGCAGTTGAAAGTCAAAGTTGGCTGTTCATGTTTAGGCCCTGTTCTTTATTTGGCCATCTACCCCATATTGCAGTTGTGATGACAAGCAGTTTTCAGTGTAGTTTTGTGATCTTTGATGTCATCAATTGGTGTCATTATTTTTCGTTAACTAAAACTTATTTGAACTTTCCATTCAATCGACTCAATCATACGAGTCACTCTTATTTTCGGGAATCAAATCAGTCAACCAGTCGCTAAAGTCAAACGAGTCAGTCAACCAGTCATCTCGAAAAGTCAATCGACTCAATCCAATCAACTCAAAATACGCGTTGAAACAAATCAATCAATTCAATCGACTTGATTGGTATACAACCCTGCCAGTCATGCCTATTGAGAATATAGAATCGGTTGGAACAGGGGCCTGGAAATTTAGAATTTGTGCGGGCTGCGATCAAAATTTCATGAGGGCAGCAAATATTAATTTCCACCAATTATTATACGTTTTGTATGGGGAAGTAAATAATGAAATAATTGAAGGCAATTTTTTTTTTTTTTAATAACACGACTCAGGCTCAAATGAAATTTAATTGATTCACGACTTCATTGATGCTACTGTTCCTGGAAGCCGTGTCACGCTTATGTTGGTCAGTCCGTTCTCCCTGCACTCCCCCCCCCCCCCATAACGCTCATATTTCTAATACCTTGGCATGCCAGCGCGCCGTTGCCGATGCGTGGGCCAACGACAGCAGAGGAGAGGAGAGAGGAGGGCGTGGCCCGGCCGTACGCAGCTGCGCGCTGAGACCCGCACCGTTGGCAGCGGGCCAGTGTTGTGACGGGCCTGACCTTCGCTCGTGGCTGTGCGTACGGGTGTGTTCACCGCTGGAGCGACCCCGCCCCTCTGCCGTCTCAGGGTGAACCACTCTCCCTTGACGCAGCACGTGCCTCCACCCAAACGCACATAATTGGTCTTGTGACGTCACTGATGACGCACGAAGGCACGTTTTTAATTAGTGCGGTGTCAGAATGGTAAACAGCCGGCGATAAAAGAAGGAGCACAGTTCTTGGAGTTCTCTGTTAGTGAATTACGGGGATAGCTATTCCCGGATGAATACTGGCTATTCAAAGATTATTTCATTTGAACGGAACAGAAGAAGCCCTGCCCTGGGAATAGTGTTTAATTCTGCCAGCAGAGACAGGTAATTTGTTTTGAAAGGAGCTTCTTTCTAAGAGTATCCGATTACCTGTAGCATCAGGCTACTCCCGAAGTAATTGGCTTTCCTATCTCTGTACCTGACAGTATCCGTTGGGAATCTGAGAAGCTGTTAGCCTGGATTAGCCTGTTGCCGTGTTTTCAAGTTCTTTATCCCTCTCAGCCGGTCCGAACGTCTGCTATGTGCACGTTGCACCTCGTGAACCCAAAATATGCACAGCTAATGCACGTTGCAGGGAGGTCAGCTGAGCCGGACCTTGACTTCATCCAGCCCCAACTGCTTGCCACTTTCCTCGTGGTAGCGGCGGCCTCTTCTGCCCAGCCTCCGCGGCGCCGTGCGTTTGGCTTGATCTGGATTTAGCCGGCTAGAGATGAACTGGGGAGGGGTGAGCTCGCGACCATAAATGGAGCGATGGTGTGGGACGTGCGTCGGGTGCTTGAGACGAGCTGGCGCCGTAAACTGAGTCACACGCACGGCTGACCCTCCCCTTCACCCTGCGAGTCAATAGCCGGCTTTGTTGGAGTCGTGTGGCTTTTGTGTCGTTTGTCCCTATCACGAGATGAAAGGAGAGGAGAAGTGAAGAGAGGAGAGGAGATCGAGAGGGGACAGTACAGAAGACGAACCGAGAAAGGAAGAATGAGAGGGCAAACTCCGTGGTTTTGTTAGGATGTCACGGAAGCAGGAAGCGACCGGGCCTGTAATTTACCGTGTTATAGCGGGTTCGGTTGAGAAAGGACCAAGGTCGATATCTCCCCAAGAGCGTTCCACCGCGGACCGCCCAGGCCCAAGGCTGTTTCCAACTGGGCAGCGGACATGGCAGGTGTTTATTATCCCTGTTCCGGCATTTCCCTGTATCTGGTTTGTAACGGGGGCAGCTGAGAGGCTGAGAGGCTGTTGTGTCAGTCATGTTCCACCCTGGGTGGGCTGACAGTTTGCAGCTGCCATGATGTGACTGACAGCCTCAGCATAAACGGTTTTTGGAGAGCGGCAGCTCGGGACCGGTTTTTGCGAGGGAAACACTCAGATCTACATTATCACACCATTATCACGCCATTATTATGTCTCGCGATGCTCTCCAAGCGAATCGTGCGTCATTCAGCCTTCGCCCCATTTCGCCGAGCTGGCTAAAAGCGGACAAAACCTACCAAGCGGACTGATATCGGTGTTTGTGGCCGTTCCCCCTGCGTGGGGGAGGGTGCAGGTGCAGTCAGCTGTGCACTAGTCACGGTGCACAGCTGGGCGCGGAAGTGGCGCCAGCCCTGCGCCTTACAGACGGCAAGGCGCCGCCGCAGACCTGTCCGCCACCTGGCGGTCCCGACGGGAACTACTCGAGCGGCGGCCCTCGTCGGCGCCGAGCCGGCCGGCAGTAGCTGTTGTAACGCCATCGAGAGGGGACCCGCGAAGCGTGAACTGCTGAAATACTCCGCCCACCGGCGCAGTGACAGCATTGTGAAGATTCTCCGCATTCCTGAAGCGTGACTCAGGTGCTAACTAAGCGCTCGAAGAGCCTCGGACGCACGAGAAGAGAACGCGGGTAGCGTCAAGTGAGATTGTGAGAACGGCTTCGGTTCGGACAGTATCTGTGAGCAATCATGCTGGCCAACCACGCAGTATACAACTTTTCACCGCTGCCGACCTGCGGGCCGGCTAGCCCCAGTCCGCTGGCCGGCCAGGGGCTCAAGCACAAGCTGAAGCGGCGCACATCGGTCGTTTTCGATGTCAAGATGATGGAGGATCATGTCTACGTCGTCGTCGATGATGAGGTGCGTTGTCGGGAGCTACAGTTTTGAGGGTTTTTTCGGCATTTTATTGATGCATGGGTGTTTTTTCGGTATACTTGGTTTGGCCTTTGAGACAATCATTCCCGTCCGAATTTCCCAACAAAAGGAATATTTGTCATGCTGAAAAACTTATGGTATCATATTCGCGTTTTGACGGTACAGTTTTACACGTCTTACAGATGTCCCGAGGTCTATGCTCTTCGAACAACGGTGCCGGAATCTTTCAATTGCTATGGGTTTCCTTTGTTCGCCGACGTAGCGTGTCCACCACCTTCCCGAGGCCTTCGACAGTCTCTCAGACCTCAGACAGGCGGAAGTGTGGAGCCGAACTCCCTTCAGCCCCTGCGGCCTGGCGGACCCACCCGTTGGTCCTAATTTCGGGCTGGCCGGTTTCAAGGCCGCGGTCCCGCCGCTGCTGCCGCCGCTGCCGGCGTCCCACAGACACAGCTGTGGCCATTATTCGCAGCTTTCTCAGGTGGTGGCCCAGCCGTGGCTGCGTACGCTCTCTTTGTGCGGTGGCAGAGCTAGAGCGGCTGTCGTAACGCAAGCCTTAATAATATTGGCTTCGACACAGTAGACAGGCCTGCTGCGCCGTGCCTTTTCGCGGTGACATCCTTGTTTTATACTCATCCCTCATTATCGAAAGCCAGTTGCTGGGCGTAAAAACTGGCGAAAATATGGATAGAATCGGAAAAGCAGGCAGCAGCTGCGCTATGATCGATTATCTGACGATGCTTCTGCGGCTCATTACTGGAACGGATGTTCGCGACTAATTCGTGGACTCGCATAATCGCCCAAGGCACGTTACTTTCCACTCGACCGATTCCTGGACTCGAGTCCCGGCTATCGACCGTCCGCGGTCCGAGCACTCGACAGACACCCGACCCGTCCACGAGCGGGCTCTCCACGGAAACGGGCCCGGGTCACCGATGGAATATTCCACCGGCACTCGCTGTTTATTTTTCCGCTTGCCACGAGAGTCGTTTTCGCCGCCCCCGCGCGCTCCATCCGAGCGTCATCTCGACGGTTCGCTGGGCTGTGGTGGAACGTTGTCTGGCCGCCGACGTGGTTGGGAATGTCGAATGTAAACGTCAGACAAGCTGAGGGTATAATTAACCCGGCCGGAGTCTGCCAACGCCGGTGCGCGTCACTGGCGGCGAACGGCGCCGGTTGGTTGCGGGGAAGATGGGTGGCGGGAGGTCTCGGCAGTCGAGCCAAACCGCGGGATGTAAGACAGCCAAACGCTGGAAAAAGAACAAAGCTGGCGAGGATGTGCCTGGTAAAACCGTCGATCATGCCGGTACCTCCCGCAGCGGCACGGAAGGGAAAGCTGGCACTGTGCGCCGCCCGGTCTGTGCTGGTGGGCCAGCGCCGCGCCGGGTCGGGAGGTGCGCGATGCAGACCGCTGGGTGAGCTGCACGGCTCAGAACCGGTCCGCCGGAACCGGCCGGCCCGGTCCGGCCCGGTCAGCTGCGGAGCCGGCTGCACCGAGCGGGCGCGCGGTGAAGCCTGTTTAGGTTGGAGAGGCCCAACCGCCAGTGACCGTGACTGCGACCGCTGGCAGTCGACGGCGCTGTAGTGGCGACATCAGGCTGACTCAGACCCGCGGGGTGATGCCCCGCCGCCGTCGCGAACTCCCTCGACGGAGCCGACGATCGGATACTGATTTCGACACCAGATGATGCCAAACTGATCAGTTAATGGACACCGAAATCGCATTTCACCTTCACAATTATGTTCGTTTATCTTAACCCCGGACGCGGAACTTCTACCTTCTGAACGGAAATCAGAGCATGTGCGCGGGGACAGAAGCTTCCGTCACTTCCCTCACTTCCTTCCGCTGAGGAGATAGCCACGCAGAGGTCACGCGCTATGGCGTCTGCTGCGGTTTCTTCATATCTTGTCTCGATTTGTGCCAGACTCCTTGTGTTCTCTTGATCTGACAAACTTCTCCTCTGTCGACAGGACCTGGTCAAATCGCATCTTCTCCTGGCTGTCCGAGAGGAGGTGGACGTCCTCAAGGCCAACATCACCAAGCTGGTCGACAAGATCAGCGTCCTGGAGCGGGAGAACGAAGTGCTCAAGACGAACGCCTCGCCCGAGGTGCTGGCGAAGCTGGCAGAGCGACCGGCCGCGCCGCCGGCGGCAGGCCAGTCGGCACCAGGCCATCGCGTGGCCTGAGAGGGCCCAGAGGAGGCCGACTGCGGGGTCGTGACCCGCAGTGGCCGTGACCTCGCCATCACCCACCACCCCTGCTAGTCGGCTGTGTGCGAAGAGCGCGGAGCACGACTCCCTACGCGCTGGCCCGAAGAACCTCGAGAGTAAGAAAGGAGAGAAAGATGTCACGGGAGAGATTCAGGAGCATGAGAGAGTTACACGAAGGGATTTACGTATCCCTTGGCAATGACGTCCGATGCGAGTTTGCAGGTTATGACGTGTGTGTCGGCCCGCCGCTGCAGGTTCGCCGGCGGGCCGGCTCCACATAGACAGACGCTGTGCGGTACTTGTGATATGTGAGACTGAGAGACGGTTCTATTTATTCCTGTACAGAGGAGTAGCAATACGGACGGCGCGGGTGGAACTCGCGCACGTGTGGGTAGCAGCTCCTGCGGGCACTGCGCCGGGGCAGGTCGCGGGCTCGACTGTTGGCGCATCAGTGATTCACACTAAAGAGAGCGAATGAGCCCGATGACTTTTGCTTGTGAGCATGTTTGCACTAGGACCTCAAGTACCTGCATAGTGTCATGTTGGAACAGTTAGTGTTTCAAGTACTGTAGTGTGATGTTGGGACGTGTGTTCCTCGACGTTTGTGACTTCGCCGTGTCTTGACAGCGCTTCAATCATGAGGTCCGAAAGTGGCATGTTCATTGGACTCTTCGCTGTGCAGCATTCATATTCATATTGAGGAACGCGAGGCTGTCGTCTTCATATTGTAAAGCGAAGCGCGTGTATTGTTTTTGTGACAAATAGAAAATACAAGACTGTGTTAATGGCTGCTTCTTCCGTCTCATGAAAGGGTATTACACAGGGGACTCCGAAATGGACAGACAAAGAGCCATAACTAGTCGAACGACGAACCGCATCACACTTCTATCTCAGACACCAAAAGCAGACATTACCGAGAGCACCGTACCAGCGATTATGTGTTCGGCATCTTACCTCACATCATGCTTCTGACAGTACAACACAAATAACGCGAGTCACACAAGGGCCAACGCGTTGCGGACGCATGGCAAAGCTCGTCTGCCAGCGTGTCGTTATTGCTTACGTGCAAAGAGTAAAAAATGTGAGATATAATAAGCAAGTCAACGACGCGAGTGCGTAGTTAGAAACATCCGTCCGCCATTAAATGAAATATATTGAGGAATGTTGGAGAACTATTGCTACCCCTCACATCACCTTTCGGACCATGTGTGATCCTAACGGCTTGGTTCATCAGCTACCGAAACACAGACACATGTCTTTGTTACTACCTATTTGTTACCGCTGCGTTCAGCGTTGTTGGCAAGCGCGCAAAGTTTGGCCGTCGCGCCACTATGGTCTGCCATGGCCGCCTACAGACACTGCTTGTCAGGTTTGCCGTCAACTTTACGATGAAAGTTCCAACTTTACAAGCCGCTTTGTTCAACTTCAGACGTATTCAGGCGTTAGGATGTTCAGGGAATCATGAAGCACATGGTTAGTTAACTACAGCTGGAACACTTGCGACTTATTTTGGCGTGTGCTGCTGTCTTCCCACTGCACTGGGAAGTGATACGCCCACGATGTGCGGGGTCTACCGATCCGTGAACTGATATCAACTTGAAGTGATTGCACGAACAGCACGTGACGGGCTTTGCACATGCACTATCGCCCAGAAGCAAATCGTAATACGCCTGAGTGGGTGTGCTTTCCGAGCTTTGAACTCATGACGTGCTGATAGTGCAACTCGGTGACACGGCAGCGATAAGGAAAATCTGAACAAGGAAACAGCGATTAAGAGTATTGTTGTATCACCGTTATCCAAGCGGTGTGCTGAGCTGACGCCGATAGTGCTGAATATGCTAGGATTAAAGGGATACACTGATAAATACGACTTTAGAAGCAACTTCGTGTCGCCTTCACCTCGCCACGTGCAGCTTTATCCCGGGTGCACTGTCCGTGCTATTGTACTGATCAAAGGCCATGGGGCTCTGCCGTAAGTTGTAATGATTGTACATACCTGCAAACGAGTAGTAATTAGTAAATTATGCACATATGGGCACAGCTGTAATCCTTTTCGCAATTTTCGATTGTTCGAAAAATCAATAAGGAACATCCAAGTCGGATGTATGACCTGCAGACATTTAGACAGCGAAATAGCGCACACAAATGTTTTGAAATGGAGGTGAGGCAGAGCCATTTAGCATTTTAGGTTCAGTTCAGCTCCACTCATCCACGACAGGTTCTATCTACTTCAAAGAAATAGCGTGACGTGTCGGCTGCCACCACATTAGAAAGACGTGGGCTGCTGCGCCGTTGCATGGCCAGTGTAGCTGGTGCTACCTAAGTACAGATATGTTTGTGTGTTCTCATTTTTATTTTATCTTAAGTTTTTTTTTATTTCATTTGACTATTTCTTTTTACTTCTTGCTAGGCCCATAGGGTGGCCGGGGAAGACTGTTTATTTTCACCAGATCCGCCTTCAGAATGGCATCTTCCGACGCCAGTTTTCTGACTGAGTCGGAGCCAAGAACCACCTCGTTAGCACACATCTGGCAAATAGAAAACTCTGCTCAATCAGTTTGATCCTCCTTGGTGGCTCGAACAGGTACCAAAGAAACTAGCCCGTCGCTGTTTGCATTCCATTCTGTTCAGTGAAGGCGTGATCAATTGGACGACGTCCCACATAAAGGAAAATACAAACCCCTGTGAACCCCCTCCTGCTGTTATTTGTGCTACTGCAACATTTCGGATAACAGTGCAATCACTTGGAGACCTGGCAGAGAATCAGCGTGATGAACTTAGGGGTCAGGTAGGGTTCAGGGAACTGGACTGGGCTGGAAGTAGCTGGACTGGGAGAGTCAGCGAGCTGGGAGTTGGAAGCCGGCCTGACTGGGAGCTGGACTGAAAGCGAAGCTATGATTGGAAGATTTGCGCTACTTTGGTCGGTTATTCGACCCCGCTGCCTTCACCCGTGCGAACGAGACTCCCATGGCACCAAGCAACGCCACTTCATGTTTATGTGTAACGATACGCCATACTGGCACGCGACTTAACATCATTTAGTCACCCGACAGACGTTACAGCAGTTAGGTAACTGACATCACTCACGCCAGTCAGTCAGCTGAAAGAGGCGATTGTCGAGTGCACCATAACGCTGTAGCACGTCCATCTTATCACGTCATTGGCAGGTCACGGACCGATGGCCATCTTGCAATAAAAGGATTCATACCGTCTTGAGATTATCATAAGCCCGAGCTTAGGCTTTGGTAACCCACTTACTTCAAGAAACGAAACACCTGACTATGTGAAGTGAATGACTGCAGAGTAGGCACATGACACTTACAAATGAGCAGAATGAGATGCTATCCCTGGCAGAGCTCGAGTTTTCTCTGGCTGAGAGCTAGAGCGTGAAATACTAGTTTATTTTGCGTGTTAATCTCAAACGTAAACACGCTCTTCTAAGAGCAGGAAGTCTCACGCACTGACTGCAGGCCAGACAGAAAAGAAAATAATTTGAATTTACCGCAGCTGGACATCAAGGCCTGACGGGACAGCGAAGGGCATCAGGAAGTCGTTCGGTTAATCCGCCATGAGTGTACGATTAAATAATAACACCTCAGCAGGGGGCCCGGGGCCCAACTGTTCAAACAATGCAAATTGCCTATTTACCTTGAGACAGCCATTAACACCACATAGATGCGACGTTGTGGGAGTGTGGCGTGCAGTGCAGCATGGGAGCAGACACTAGGCCGTTTAGACAATTTGATCCCAGGCCACCCGTAAAATTAGGCAAATCCCTGAAGTTTAGTGAGGCTTCGAGCGCATGTTCAATCACCATACCAGTCAAAGAGGTGGCAACAACGCTCAGTGCCTATCATCTCAATGAGAGCCTTTTTTCACTCATGAACGGTTAGTTGGATCTCACTTGCGACACACAGAGGAGTTTAGATACGACACAACACAACACTGCGACATTCGCTCAGATTCGACTTGTTTTTCTTTTCTTTTCAGTGTGGGGCAGCGCAATTCGTCCTGCGGTCTATTTTCACATGTAAACAGAGCGGTTATATGGTTATCAGATCAGTGGCGAATCGGGCCTCCCTCAAACCGGCTTTAAAGACGTCTGAATGGCGCCCAATGTCAACAAAAGTGGAATCCAATGGCGGTAATAACGACACACCTCTGCGTCCCATGACCTTGAAGGTCATCATACTGCGCAGTGCGCACTTTCCGCAGGCACGCGCGGCGCGATGTATCGACTTTATATTGGGCTGTGTTTGCCCGCGCTGCTCTCGCCAATTCAAAGCTCCAATCGATCCCCGCTCTCGCTCGCGCTTGTGGGATAAACAACTCACTGTACTCAGAACGGCACTGAATTTTGGACGAGCGCTGGTGCTAATTCGCCTCTGTTTTCGATCCACCGCGTCCCTTTGTCCTCAGTGTGACCGGGTCCGGTCGCGGTAGTGCGTAGCTCGCGCGCAAGCGGACGCGCTGGCCGGTGAACGCTAGATGATAAAGGTGACCCTACTGGGTACGCCCGGGCGAATCGATAGGCCTTCGCCGGGTGCCGCGGCACACCACTGCTGCGCGTCGTCGGGGGGCGGCCGCTCGCCGAGGGGTGGGGCGCCGCGCCTGGGTGGGCGGGGTCAGCACATGGGGAGTTGTGGAATTAACAGAACGTAGCTGCCTGAAAAAAAAAAATCAAGGAAGATGAGGGAAATTATCTTCAATAGAGGAAATGAAGGCAGCGGAGATTTGAAAATCATCGGACAACATTTTGTCGTGATGAAGACGGGGTCAGCTGTGGCGCTAAGAGGCGCGTGACCCGCTCCGTTACAGTTTGGTCGCTGCAGACCCAACCACGTGCTCATTATCATAATCAACAGACCCCAGGGGATGCCTATTGGCTACAGCTTGTGACTCCATCTTCAGCGCATAAATTATACAACAGAGACGTGCAGAGACTGAGATGCAACATGGTGATGCGGGCTGGGCAACAGGCTATCGTTGCATATTCAAGTTGCTTCAGCGGCGATTCACATGTCAACAATGCAAATGTCAACAATGATGCACACCTGAGACAACACTCGGGCAGATATCATTTGCACGCCTTGAAAGGGAAAAATGAATTCCGCCATTTTCGTACCCTCGTGCCTCATGCAATCGAGGGTGGAGCGACGACCATTACAGCGTTCCAAATCTGGTAACAAATCACCTATTGTGCAAGCATTAGGATAATTATATTTCCTAACGTTTTATGTTTCTGGTTACTGTATGTGGTATGCTGACAATAGGTATAGGTACTTACCTACTGTCAATTGTTACACTGCGGCACTGCCTGAAGCATTTAGTTGAACCAAGACAGCGCAAAAGCACATGCCTACCTATTGCCTACCTATTCTGTCATCTTTTCTACATACACTGTAAAAAAAGTTTAGCATTTGGGGTACTAACGGCTGCTATTCGTAGCACCTTTTAGCGTCAAAAGAACCCTACGACGTATTTACAAAGAAGCATGGTGCTAATACTGTGCTAATGATAGCTAACATTCCCATCAAATATTATAAGTTTAGATCACCTATTCTTCTACTGAGCTTAACGTCTACTTCTGCTAGTACCCAGTCCATCAGTGAGTGCTCTTTCAAGCTGGATTTCTAATTAGAACCATTTTAAGTGTTTTAGAAGTTGGTAATGCTGAATATGGTGCTTACGTTAGTATTACAATAGAACCGGACATGCTTACAGAGGAAACAAATTTGAAATTGGCGCCAAAGAAAGTAGCTAAGCTCTGCTTTACAAATCTCTGGCAGTCTTATCACCAGCCCTTTAGCACGTTGTGACGGCGCAGAGCGATATGCGCATGCGCGTGCCAGCTGTTTCCGGCCACGTGTTGCGCCATTTTAGTGGAGTCCGTTGGTCGTGGTGGGAGTGTGTGCACGTGCTCCGGTATATGAAGTGAAATGAAGTGAAGTGAAGTGCTCCGGGCACATGCCACCGAGTGATAGCTCTGAAATGATAGCTTAAATCAGCTATTATCGGTGGAATCCGTCGTGCGTGGCATGGGAGTGCGTGCCCCTGCTCCGGGAGGCAGTGAGGTGGAGGGAAGTGCAGTGCAGCAGTGCAGTGAAGTGAAGTGAAGTGCTCCGGGGCCGGGTGGTACATGAGCATTTGCCACCGACACATGCCACCGACACCGACGTTGATCGACTTTGGTGAGTCTGACACGTTGTATCTTTTGACATTATTATATTGTTTAAGCGCTTCATATTCCGACTTTGGCAAATCGCGCTTCTTGGTCTGAAGGAAAGTTGTGTTGTTTGCGAAAATAGCTCCCAACAGAAAAAAAAATCTTGGAACTGATCGTTTTTTTTTTGCTCCAGGCATGGGGCCTGGTCAGTTCTTCCGTCGACTACCACTTACAATGGAGGACAACTACGACAACGACACGGGGTCTCCGGTTCCGTCTATCACTAAACGCCGTCTGGTCGTGGATGAGGTCGAACTTATGGCCATGAACGGAACGTCGGTTCAACGACCCCCCCCCCCCCCCCCGCCTCCCCCAGTCGATCTCGCGTTAATCGTCGGTCTCTGCGAGTGTGCAGGTATATGAGCGACCTTTCGTTATTTCCCGTGCGTTTGTTTGTGTATATATTTACATTTGTTTTTCGTGCAGATGATATGAAGTGTTAATAAATGTTCCATTATTATTTTTTAACTTTATAATGTGTTGAATGCTTGAAAGATGCACTTACACGGGAATATTGCAGAATGCAAAACACAATCATTGAGACTTGTAGTTATCACTTATCTAGGATATAACCTTTTTTGCACGTCTTTTCGGCCTTACACAATTTCCTTTTTGGTAATTGATTAGTCCTTTTTGCAGTAACTAGTGAAAGTATGTGCTGCTAAAGAAAGCAGTTTTTGCGAACTTTTCATGCAGCAGCTTTAACTAGTATAGATATTCTACTTTCAGCCCCAATGCTTTCGTTAGCGTTATTCTATTTGTCGTGGGGTAACAATAGCGCTAAAACGGTTCATATGTGAGTACGGAAGGTACTAACTGCATGCTATTCTTAGCACCTTTTAAAGTTTAGCACCGCTAGGGTACTGAAAATTGGTCTAGCAGGTGTAGGGTACTACATTTAGTACACGGGTGCTAAACAAATATGGGTACTTATATTAGCACCTTGATACTAAACTAGATCTCAGTTAAGTACGAATAAAATGCTTAGCTTAGCACCGCTAGGGTACTGAAAATTAGTCAAATGAAAAGTACCTCTATGGTGCTAAACTTTTTTTACAGTGTAGTTATACCTACCTCGCTACAGAGTAAAGGCTGATTTTATTTCCATCTCCTCAAGTAAAAAAAAAATGTGAATGCAATGGACGGGCACTCTGAAACATTTCCCTTTAGTTCACTCGATTCTTTGACCCTTATCACCACTCGACTGTTCGTGCTATCACAACTAACGTCACAGCTGACGTTAGCGTCATGTCCACCGGAGCGGAGTGACAGACGCGCCGCAGACAGCGCCGTAATTCGTCGCACCGTCAGTGCTGGCCTTCAGACCTGGCCGGTATCGACCCATCGGTCGGGGCGTCGGCCGAGTCGACAGGCAGCCGCTAATGTTCGCCGTTGCTGGGGAGGGGTACATGTGTCCGGGCGGTCAGCTGACTGGGTGGTGACGTCATCAAGGGGTCAGCTGAGCTACGTGGCAGGTCAGGTCAGCTATTTAAGGATAAATATAGGACGAGCTTGAAAGGGTTGACGTCTTTGGAAGCCTTATAACTCGCTTCGGGAGGAACGGCCGAGCGAAGGGAGCGGGAATGGGAGGGAGGGCGGGAGGAGCAAGCTACCGAAGGTCACAGATGCCTGGACACGTAACTACCCATCGCAATATCGAGCTGACCTACTGTCGAACCACTGAACGGTGCACCAATAGCGGCGGGATAGAAGCGAGAGGACAACACATCCACGGGCCCGTCAGCCATCACGTAACCAATCGGCCGGACCCGCTTCACTATATATTATGTAGTTTCTATTGATCTTTTCTCATTTACCCTTACGATCCATTTTTGTTCCTCAGATTACCTGTATGCTTCCATTCCATTTTCATTGCCTAAATATTGTATGCGTCATGCGGTAACAAACAACGTCCTCACGCCCTTGCGGCGGCCTAACGAGCGGCCACCACAGCGCGGCAGTGAACCACACTCAGCTGACCGTCTCGAGGAGCGCAGCTCGAGCCGGGTCCTGCCGAATCGGACTCACCTCTGACCTTGAGCGCCCTATCGGACACTGCAGTACCTACACTGCGCACTATCCTCTCTCAGGTGTTGTTGAGATTGAGCGTGCCCTTGCCTCAGACAGACTGCTCTATTGACTCACATCGTGAGCATTGTTTTCCTCTCTTTGTTTTTACTTAGCGGATGATAAAGACGAGCATACGTCATCAATGTACCATACACAGGGCCTTCTCGGTGCGTTTTTATACTAAACTGGCATAGTGATAACGTATGCGAGAACCTGTTTCCTAGGCATGCATTTCCTGGCAGCGTTCGTCTTTCCTCAACTAAACTCGAGTAAATGCAATATGGGTGATTGTTTTCGGATCGATACGACCGGTGCTACATGGTGTTTGTCACAAAGGTGACTAGGTACTGATAATTTATGTAAGTACCTGGAAGCCGGGATCAATTGCAGCAGGATCAGCCCACTCAGTGTTCGATAACCAATTATCCTCGTTCACCATTTATCGGGTCGATGGCTTAGAAATGTCGCATTAACAGATGCTGATGCAGCTCTTCGAATATTGAGAGGCTCATGTTTCACCACTGTTGTCCGTTGAATATTTATTACCCTTAATTTATTGAGACCAGCGCTTTTGCACGGTTCTCGTTTAGTTTCGAACCGTTCAGATTCTCTGGATGGTGACAAGTTGCTCGGCTGTCACCGCTGGTGGCCGGCGCGGTATATAGGGCCTTGGCCGGCACATAGCAACACTCAGCCTGCTCCCCATTCTCACCGATACAAGGTCAGTTGCCGACCGAGTCGTGTTTGCAGCGTGTTAGCGAAGCAGCAGGCGGCCGACTGATTGGCCCAGAACGGCAATGTCGCCGTACCGTATCGGCCTGTTCTGGTAAACAGAACACGGGAAGGGTGTGCCGACTGGGCCCTTCCGTGTTGATTTTTTTTTTTCAGGCTTTCAGGCTTGAGAAAGCGGCGCTTTCTCAGCTGGAAATATGAGTCCGTAGCTGGATGCCCTACATAAAGAGGTTCATTTAGATTTAAAAAATCTGGTGGCTGGCTACTTTTATGGCCCGCAGTAATTGATACGTTGACGCGAATTTTGTTCATTGCTGATTGTTTGTTCATTCATAGCTTCAGCTTCATAAGAAAAGCTCGAAGAAAAGCAGCTTGGTACGTATGTACCTATTGGAATTGTTTGATGTGGATCACCGGCATTCCGCATCAATTCCACATTTCCTTTTGAGCGACAGTGTGGACATTTTCATCCGTACTACCTGCCTATGTACCCTGCCTATTTGCTAGTAGGTATACCTACCTAAGTCTTTTTATCAAAATAATTGCTGTTATATAGGTGAATGCATTTGCGTGCATTGCTTATCCTTGTAACATCGTTTGAAGGCTTATGCTTCATCTTCAATGTAACCATTTATAAAATGAAGGCCAATGTCAGCTTACGGCCTTCATAACGTATGTATAATATGCACCATACGTCCAACTCTCATAACGTTAAATTATCAAAAGTTGCTTCACTGTGGTAGTTGATAAGACTGTCATAATCCAAGAATGGCATATTTTAGAAATGACAAAACATCGAGAAACCTGCCAAACTCTCATTTTTAGCCCTGCCATTCGGTCACGTGATCATTCCGACCCACTTGGCAGCGCCTCTGGCTCTAACTCGCAGGTGGGCGGTTAGTGGAAAACTGCCTAATAATTTGGGGGTCATAATCTCTGCTGGAGGGCACACGGCGCGTCACAGCCGGCGGCAGACGAGCTACCCCCTCCCTCCCCCGTTATCCCGCAACTGGCGACCCAGATTCCGGCTCATGACTGACCCTGACGGCGCCCCCTGCCCCGCCCCCTCCCTGACCTCGCAGCTGCGAACCGACGCGGCGCCGCGCCGCTCTGTGCCGCTCTGTGCGGCCTGTGCGAGGGGTGGACAGAATGGGCCCGTGACTGTGGCCCATGGCTCCACTGACAAGGTTACGCCGCCGAGGCCAGAAGGAAATGTGCATGCACGCAAAACGCCGCAATTTTCTGAGAAACATGTCATGGGATAACTTTGAGTGAATTGGCTCAAAATGTGTATCATCAAGTCCCTAATTGTTCTTCGTCCTTCTTTAGCAGGTGCGAAAGTTATTTTGCTTGTTCATAACGGTGAGCCATTGCAAAGAATTGCATGATCCATCACCGCAGTCGCACACTGCAAACTCAGCGCGTATCGAGCTCGATACGGCTTATCTCTGCCGTTTTGATGACCATACTAGGATTGTCGTTCATCATTCGACTAAAACCCACTGTTGCCGGGTGGATAAGAGCCGTTGGCAGTAACCAATTCAGCTAATAAACAGCCTGCCCTACCGGAAGAGTCCGTTTAGCCAGCCGGAGGCCGCTGATGACTCTGGGCTGGTGTCGCCACTTATTAGCTGTTCTGCTGGTGGGTATGATGCGTTCAGCGGGAGCTTGTTACGTGGGATAGAAAGGAATTGCTGCCTCACTGGTATTATATAATACTGAACGAGGCCGGTGTAAATAAATTTTCAAGACCGAGGTCCTTACTGGATTTTTGAACGAGGCCGAAGGCCGAGTTCAAAAATCAGTAAGGACTGAGGTCTTGAAAATCTATCACCGGCCGAGTTTGGTATGTATTTTACTGTATGCCAACGATAAATTAATTTTCTGGACCGAAGCTCTTAGCCGACTTAGGAACGAGACCATCCCAAAATGTTGGCTTAAAGGTAGTGTGCCACCTTTGAAAGATTTCCCATTTTATTTTTCCTAGGATAAGAAGCTTCTGTTTTTACCTAATTTCGCAAAAAAAATCAAAAATGGGCCTGGAATAGTGCCTTTTTCGCCTAAAAGTTTTTCGGTTTTTAGATATGTATAACAACTGTAGTGGGCTCACCTGCAAACAGGCGTCGGGCAACAATCGCGAATGCGGCGCACTTGTGACAATAAGCAAAGGTCATTATAGTGTTACGACCATACGACGTACGGGAATGAGTTATCAGCTGTCTAATCGTAGACAACACAATGTCGAGCCTTAAACTGTAAGCCCGTATTGGTATTGTTTCTTTTATTTGTCTGTCGAACATTATTTATGGTTTGAAATATGATTTTATGTAAAATAATTGATATCATCATCATCATATTTATTTGACATCCTTTGAGGACAAAACAAGGAGAACATATCTTCATAACATAACCGTGACACATGAAGATACAAACACAGCACGGCACAACAAAGTCACGTTTGCAAAGCACGGGCAGCTTTTTACATGAGACGGACTAGGAGAATCAGTTTGGATGTATTGTTACAAGCAGCCTTACTAGCTGCCATGACTCGGCGCTGTTGCTGTCCATCAGCCAGCTGAGCGAGTCCGCAAGGCCACACTCGGGCCTGGGCGTGTGCACCCAGTCTCCGTGTATATGACCGCTGGCAGCCTCCAGTACCCTCATGAAGTTTCCCCCACATAGCGACATTAGATGGCACACAATAGAAGCAGATGTATCCGCGAATCTCGCATTGGTCGCCAACTGGGCCAGGCTACTCACCAGCACACAACGGAGGCGGTGCTGGCCACGAAAAGCGTTTTGAGTAGCGCGAAAAATAGACCGCCGGACGAGAGCTTGTACACTTGGGATGCGAAGTGCCGCCATTAGTGCGGAGTGGTGGGCAGTGCGCGGTAGGCGTAGCGCGCTTTTGACCGCCGAGGCTTGCCAGCCTTCGAGGCGAGCAATATCTCCAGAGCTTAAAAAACAGACCTCACATCCATAAATCAGAACAGGAGCGACAATCATCCGCCATAGAAATGCCTTATCAACAGCGGAGAGGTGCTGATTAAACATGCCGGCCGGCGTTAGGCCAAAGAACGCACCCCTGCTCCGCTGAATTCGGGCAGTCACCTGATCGGCACCGTGTAGCTGGGAGCGCAGCTCAACACCCAAGTGTGTGGTTTCCTGTCGGTGCTTCAGGATCTGTCCGCATAGCTGCCACTGAGGCGTCCGAGAGAGGAACTCGGCCCCGAATATAAAGCTGTGACTCTTGGTCAAGCTTTGGTTCACATGTACAAAATCTATCCTCCACAACACTGAGAAGGAGGAGACGATATGAAGCATTGATTGAAGATCGCGTGCGTTACTAGACATAATCAGAATATCATCAGCATATGCAACTGCTGGGATGTGGTGGCCATACAGCGTGGCGCCCAAGCGACAGTCATCGAGCTGTTGGATGAGCGGGTATAAAAACATATTGGTGAGGCACGGCGATAAAAGCGCACCCTGTCTCACTCCTCGGCGCACACAGAAGGCGTCTGACAGCTTCCCACCAAAACGTACTCGGGCTGACAGGTGAGAGTACCAATAGGCCAGAAGCGCCCAGCTCCGGCGTGGGAGGTGCTCACTCGCTCGGAAGAGGACGCCATCATGCCACAAACGATCAAAACATTTCCTAGCATCGAGGTTAGCTGCAAACAGCGGGAGTTTATAGCATAGGTAATGTTGCGCGGTCTCGTGTACAAGCATAGACGCTTCGCTGGTGCCCCTATGCCCTAAGAACCCAAACTGAAGTTCAGAGGCCTCAAATGACGTGTCGATCTCTTCCTGAAGGATCAGTTCCAGAAGTTTGGAGATAGTCGACACGAGAGAGATGGGGCGGTAGCTATCGGCAGAGTCGGGGTCCAGTCCGGTCTTCTTCATGATAGGCACCACTGTGCTGCATGTGAAACTGACAGGGACACGCATTTCAGCGAGGCAGGCAGAGAGTAGAGAGGCGATAGCCTCGTGCAGTGGTCCTGAAGAGCCGTAGACAAGATGCTCAGCGGTGACGCCGTCCGGTCCTGGTGATGCGTTGCGGTTGATTTGCGGGATCAAGCGAGCTACATCTCCTGCAGTGACGCGCTTAGCGGGACCAGGATCTTCTTTCGCCTGGGACAGCAGGGCTTCTACTCGGGTGCGCACATCATCTTGGGCTGCAGAGAGGGTGTCCTCGTCCGTATGAATGGGGCGGAAGTGGGCCTCGAGGCTGTCCGCCGTGAGCGAGGAGCGCAAACCGCCCGAGCCACGTCGAGCCTGCTCTACACGGCGCCAGAACGAATTGATGTCCTTCTTCTGACGCAGCGATGACAGGAGATTTGCGCTGGTATCAACCTGGGCACGTGCTGCATCGACCCGGGCCTGCCTGTATGAACGACGCGCAACTTTGAAGCAGTTGTGCAGGACCGTATTCCGTGGTCGACCGGCGTGAGTCCAAATGCGATGCCACAGGCGCGCCCGGTCCCGTGCTGCCGACACTGAAGGGCTCCACCAGGACTTTGGCGGTCTTCGGGGCCGGGAGCCGTCTTATAAGTTATGACCCCATTTCACCACACGCAAGTGGCAGAAATGACAATGATCAGCTGACGCATTTTTCTTGGCCGAAGTCAGAGCGCGCGGCCCGACGCACCACGCGTATTTGGAAATTCCGACCTCGACGAGCATCAGAAGCCACCTAACAGGCGTGTTCGAAACCGCAGGAGATGATGATGAACGGGTTTATCGAAACTTGATTGGATGAGCATATCGGTAATAGCGATTTCAGTGTGTGCATTTATTGTTCATAGTGGTGTGAAATGTGGTTGGGGTACGACCGACAACCCGTCGGGGCGAATTTCGCACTGGGGTACTCAAAATTTGAAGAATTTAAGACGTTTTCATGAGTTTTGAAGGTATGGATAAGTTCTAAAAATCCGGTTCTCCTTATCTGGGCCATTAACTCCATACGGTCCAAGAAAGCTGGCACACTACCTTTAAGTGCATTCTGGTAATGCATTTTTGACCGTGGTCAATTTGCTTACACCAGTTATTACCACACCCCTCTGGCTAATGTATTTGAATAGGCCAGGCATACCTACAGTAAAAATTGATTATACCAGCTCGGGATGCTCACACCGTTCCGACATTTCCATCCTCAGGATAGTCAACTCCTTCTCCTTCACGCCTTAACCCCTGTTCCGGACTGGACGGGCAGCTTTATCCCATGCAGGAAGCTCCCATAGGAGCACGCTCATATCCGGGCGCAGTGTAGTTTCAGGGAACTGGGTGACCTGTCACCTGTCCAATCGGATGGGCTCAGCCTAGATGACTCATGCACTAGGGTGCCCGTCCAGACCAATGATTCCCCCTAATTAGTAATTCCTATAATCCTTCCGCAATGGTCACAATTGACTAAAAAGAACCTAACCCAACAAAACAAACAAACAAACCGGGACACCTACCGGTAGAAGCTCATGGATCCCCGCCTCCATGTGAATTATTTGCTGACCTGTCTCACAGTGCAGCGGCATGTGGTAAAAGGACGGTTCCTACTGCCTCCTCTACGACTCTCTGACTGCAGCTGACCGCCTGGTGGCGCTACTTGTGCCCGCTAGATGACGGTATACATTATATACAGTGCCTTTTCTACAAAGAGCTCTCGCGTAGGGCACTGAGCGGTCCTCGACACTTTACAGACCATCGAGGGCCCACAGTCTCTTGGGCTTAGAATCGTCCTTAAAAGTTAAAAGATCCCAACGCCCCCATCGATCATTGGCTTGACGTCGATCTCTGAGGGCTCACACGTGGGGCTCTGAGTTGGCCGACGGGCCCTATACCTAGGTACCCCGTAGGTACCTACCTATACAATACCTATAGGTGCATCCTGCGCCAGGCAAGGCCGTATATTAGGGCGCCAAACAATAAGCAGCATACGGCATTGTTTATTGTGTCCGGCTAGCCGTCTAATAATAGGTATTTGAGAATTTTCAAGCATTTTTAATTCGCGGCAAATCAGAGGTCATTATAGGGCATCCAATGCAAGCTTAACCTAACATCAAGATCATGACCTGACCGAAGACGATATGTTCGTTCTATGTTGTTCGAATATCTAAGCGAACTCATGTTACACTTATTTTCGGGGCATTTGTGCCTTCAGGGGTCGACCCTTTTCCGTTCCCGGTAGGCGTCCCGAGCGGCTCTGCCGTTCGGTTTCACTCAGTTTCCAGATCCGATCCGCTATCCTCCTCCCGTCCCACCGCCCGGTTTCCGCATTCCAGTTTATCCCGAGGCCCTTGAATAGCGCCCGAGGCTCGGCGTCCGTCCTCGGTCCTTTCCCCGGTGCCGGGGGCGCCGCTCCGTCCGGTGGCGCCCTCTAGCGGCCGGCCGCCCGCCGACGACGCAGCAACCCCGTGCGTGGCGTCTGAGCCGCATTACAAGATGGCTGTGCGGTGCAGTAGGCTCCATTTTGGGAGGGGTTGCTAAACGTGCCGGCGCCCGGCGGGATCGGCCGCGAATTCAACTTTGTTGAGGCGGAACTCGACAGGTGGTTCAAAGGTGAGTGTTTTGATTGAGTTTTCAGATGTTTTTGCTTGTTTGTTTTGAGTAAAACCGCGGCTACATTAGGTGCGACGAACGTGGCGCGATAGTTAACGGTTCCTTTCTCTTACGTTCTTTTATATAGATAGTTTGCTATGCCAACCTTGTAGGCATGCCATTTAATCATCTTTTTCGTTTTACTTGTTCATGTTGCATGCAATTTCAGCATTCCATGCCATGTTGGCATGACCTAATAAGCAAAGCCATTTAAGTTCTCATAAGCTAGAAATGGCTTGCATCATTGCTGTGTAGATTTGATGTTTATAGAAAGGTAGTTATATTATGTTGCATTATTTTGGCCGGATTCCATTAGCATAAAATAAATATTCATTATTGCTGTGCTTATTCTAAATTGCATGCTAGATACTGCAGTGCATGCCGTCAATCACAGGTGGGCGGAAAGTGAATACCTAACTCTCAAAAGGTATTGTTGGTATATCAAAATTGAAATGTTTTTCTTCTCTTTCCTACATCATATTTTATTTGTCAATGTGTCTATGCCTAGTTGGTAAGTTTTTTAATATTCCTATTTGCTAAGTAATGCTTATTTTAATATGTTTGTTGATTTGTTTTGAATATCCACAACTTTCCATTTTGTAGGAGTGTTTTTATATTTTAGAAAATACATTTTTGGTAGGTAGTTTGGTGTGGAGACTGGTTAAGTAGTTTGTCCTATGTAGCTATTTTTCTTGTTTTCATGGTGCATTCATGATGCACTTGCAGGCTGCAACTATAAAATATAGCAGCAAGTTCTCAAATCTCAATGCCATAGGCGTAGGAACAGGGGGGGCCAGGTGGGCAAGTGCCCACCCACTTTTCGAGGTGGGGGGGCCAACCATGTGTTTTGGCCCACCCACTTTTTACTCGAGGCCCCTCGTCTCGATTTGAGAGGACGTCGTCACCTTCCAGAATAAACAAACTCCGTAAAAATAAGTTCCACGAATCCCCACGCACGGACTCCAAGGGGCCGTGATGGATCCAAGGAGGCCCTCTGTTCATACTTGTCAGTCGAAGCCCCTGAGACTGATGGCCTGAGAGGCCCTAGTGGATCTGAGGAGGCCCCAATATCCACACTGGTCTGGGGAGGCCCCTGACACTGGCAGTCTGGGAGGCCCCTCTATCCACACTAGTCAGATGTCTGAGACTGGTGGTCTGGGAGGCCCCTCCATCCACACTAGTCAGAATAGGCCCCTGACACTGGCGGTCTAGCCGAGGCCCCCTACCCTCACTAGTCAGAGGAGGCCCCTCTATCCTCAATAGTCAGATGAGGCCCCTGAGATTGATGGTCTGGGAGGCCTATCCATCTACACTGTAGTCAGAGGAGGCCCCTGAGACTGATGACCTGAGAGGCCCTTATAATCACACCAGGCAGAAGAGGCCCATGAGACTGATGGACTGAGAGGCCCTTCTATTCATACTGGCCAGAGGAGACCCCCAAAACTTTCGGTCTAGGAGGTCCCTCAATCCGGCACCAGTCAGAAGAGTCCCCTGAGACTGATGGCCTGGGAAGCCCTTACATTCACACTAGGCAGAGGAGGCCCCTGAGACTGATGGTATGAGAGGCCCTCATATTCACACCAGTCAGAAGAGGCCCCTGAAGCTGATGGCTGTGAGGCCCTTCTGTTCATATAACTGGCCACTGGAGGCCCCTGAAAGCGGTGGTCTGGGAGGGCCCTCTATCCACACTAGTCAGAAGAGGCCCCTGAGACCGATGGTCTGAGAGGCTCTTATATTCATACTGGCCACAAGAGGCCCCTGAGACTGATAGTCAGAGAGGTCCACTCCTAATGAATCTGAGGGGGCCCTCTATCCACATTTACACTTTTCTAGGGAGGCCCCCGAGACTGATGGTCTGAGAGGCCCTTTTATTTATACTGTCCACAGGAGCCCCCTGAGATTAATGGTCTGAGAGGCTCTTCTATTTATACTAACCAGAGGAGGCCCCTAGGATTGATGGTCTAACAGGCCCTTCTATTTATACTAGCCAGAGAAGGCCCATGAGACTGATGGTCTGAGAGGCCCTTCTATTCAAACTAGGCAGATGAGGCCCCTGAGAATGATAGTCCGAAGAGCCATGCGGCGGCAACTGGCCGTGGCTATATTACGGCTCGGTAGGGCCCCACAGAGCTCATGAGAGCACCCCAAGGGCTCCTAAGTAGACACGCTTATCCCCATAAGGATGCCACGCCGGCTTCTGAAGGCTCCTTGTAGGCATCTAAGGGCCCTTTCCGGCCTCTAACGGCTCCACCCGCCTGTGATGGCTCCACGCCAGTGTTTATGAGCGCCACACAGCGGCGCCTTTGAGGGTCATACTAGTGTCTCTTAGGGCCCTATATCGGTGGCTCTGGGGCCCCACACCGGCGCCTCTGTGGGCCACCACACCTGTGCATCTCAAGGCTCTATAGGTACATTTGAAGGACCCACACCGACACCTCTGAGGGCCCCACACCAGTATCTCGGAGCTCTGAAGGCCCGCAGTGACTCCGAGGACTCACCGGCTCCTGAGAGCACCATGTTGATGTCTAACGGCTCCACAAGGCCACTGAAGGCACCACACAAGCTCTCACTGAGCTCTAATGTCCATGTACCGGCCTCTGAGCGATTTAAGCCAGTGCATTCATAGCTCCACACCAGCAATTGTAAGAGCTTCACACTGAAGTATCTGAGGGTTCCACACCGGTGTCTCTAAAGGCCACATACCGGCATCTCTGAAGGCCCCATACCGGCGTCTCCGAGGGTCCACATCTGGCGGGCACCCATCAGCGACTGAAGGTCCCACACTGTCGACTCCGAGAGCCCCATCTGCGTCTGGGAGCACCTCTAAGTCTAATCTCTAAGAACCACAGCGCCTCCTCCGTACGAAAGATGGGCGTCTGCATGCCAAAGGGGAGCGGTTCTGAGACAGTAGGGCACCTACGTGCAATAGAGGGGCGCCTATGAAGCCCATAGGGGCGCCTCAATGCGAATGAGGGGCGCCTCTGAAGCCTACATATATGGGCGTCCACATGCAATAGAGATCTGCAGACTGCAATTGATCAATGCCATGGGGCCTTGGGGTGCATTCATAAGAAACAGGAGCGCCGGCATGGCAAAGAGAGGCGCCTTCAAGTGTCCATAAAAGAGAGACGTCTATGATAAGCGCACATTGTATGCGACAACGGGGCGACTGTGGGACACATAGGGATGTCTCTGATGACTATACACAGGGCGCTTATATGCCAAAGAGGGCGCCTATGAAGCTAATGGGGGCACCTGGGAAACGAGGAAGACATTTGTGTAAGGGTTTTCAGGGGTCATGCGCCGTTTGCGGCAAATAGATTCTTAAAAAAATCGGAGGGGGAATAAGTTTTAAAAATGGTGCGCGGACTTTCCGCACTGTTCGCTTAAAGGTAGTGTGCCAGCTTTCCTGGACCGTATGGAGTTAATGGCCCAGATAAGGAGAACCGGATTTTTAGAACTTATCCATACCTTCAAAACTCATGGAAACGTCTTAAATTCTTCACATTTTGAGTACCCCAGTGCGAAATTCGCCCCGACGGGTTGTCGGTCGTACCCCAACCACATTTCACACCACTATGAACAATAAATGCACACACTGAAATCGCTATTACCGATATGCTCATCCAATCAAGTTTCGATAAACCCGTTCATCATCATCTCCTGCGGTTTCGAACACGCCTGTTAGGTGGTGCGGTAGACCGCGCCCAAAGCCAGGGCCCCGGTAACGTGAGGTAGCCGAGTCGGGGCAGCGTGCGCTGACCCAAGCCGGGGCCGCGCGTCCTCCCGGTGTCATGTGATAGCCCGGGGCTGCCCGCGGGGATGCGGTAGACCGCGCCCAAAGCTGCGGCCCCGGCTTGGGTCAGCGCACGCTGCCCCGACTCCGCTACCTCACGTTACCGGGGCCCTGGCTTTGGGCGCGGCTTCTGCTCATACTTTGTGGTGCGTCGGGCCGCGCGCTCTGACTTCGGCCAAGAAAAATGCGTCAGCTGATCATTGTCATTTCTGCCACTTGCGTGTGGTGCAATGGGGTCATAACTTAAGAGACGGCTTTTTCATATCAATTATTTTACATAAAATCATATTTCAAACCATAAATAATGTTAGACAGCCAAATAAAAGAAACAATACCAATACAGGCTTACAGTTTAAGGCTCGACACTGTGTTGTCTACGATAAGACAGCTGATAACTCATTCCCGTACGTCGTAACTCTATAATGACCTTTGCTTATTGTCACATGTGCGCCGCATTCGCGATTGTTGCCGACGCCTGTTTGCAGATCAGCCCACTACCGTTGTTATACATATCGAAAAACCGATAAACTTTTAGGCGAAAAAGGCACTATTCCAGGCCCATTTTTGATTTTTTTGCGATATTAGGTAAAAACAGAAGCTTCTTATCCTAGGAAAAATAAAATGGGAAATCTTTCAAAGGTGGCACACTACCTTTAAGCGGTTACGCCCCTGGGTACATCTGCCCGAGCTCAGAAGCTAGATTTGGAGGTCATACTTGAAAGCAGCCAGCAGGACGAGGCAAAAGTTGGAGGCCCCTGAAAATAGGAGGCCCCCTGGAAAAGGAGGCCCCTTGACAGGGTGGCCCACCCACTTTTCATGACGTTCCTACGCCCGTGCTCAATGCTTTATAATCCACAGCTTCCTAGGTATCTGTCATAATCTCCAAACCAGGTGCCCAAGCCAAGCATTGGATCTCTGTCTGTCACCTACCTTGACAATTATGGATTGTCTCAACTGGTCCTAAATCAGTACCTACTTTGCCTTGTCAGCTGTCATTGCTAGTTGGTCATCCCTCTGCATATTACAGTGAAGCAGAATTAGTTTTCATCTGCTTATGTTGGCCACAGTTTAGGCTTCTAGGCATGGTGAACTTTGGTTCACACTTTGTAAGGATTCTGAACTTATGAATTGATCAATCCCACAGTCTGACTTCAGCAGCAACAGCAACCCTTTGAGCTTATAATAGGCTATAAATCCTACATTTCTCAAACACCATAAGCCATGACTCTACCATGACCAACTCTGTTTTCCCTGCCCACAGCGACCACCGGCGAGCCACCATGGCGCCGACCAAGAGCAACCCGCGGCGCATCGTCCGAGACACGGGAGAGCTGACCATCACTCCGACCGACATCACCGACTCGCCTCCCAAGCGAAACAGCGAGCGGCTGGCCTCCCAGAAGCGCAAGGACGACATTGTCAGCAAGATGGCGGAGATCTTCGAGGACGTGGCGCCGATGGAATCGAGCTCGGTGGTGGCCGTGCCAGTGTCCGAGGATCAGCTCCAGATGCCCGCCTGTGAAGATGAGCCGCTGCCAGGTGGGAGAGGGAAGAGAGAGGGGTGTGGTCTGGGGGAAGGAGAGCATGGAGATGTGGATCACTGGGATCGCGTATCGTTGAGCACATTCGATATATAATGCATTCGTACTTATGGTAACAACAGTCGTGTGCTGAAATGCTTATCCAATTAAACGGTTTATTTATCGGTTGATTTGTCGGTTCATTTATTTATTATTTCCTCTGCATCTGTTATTAGTGTTGACTTTGTTGACTACGTGCCTCAGTTCGCCGTCTCCCGACTGAGGTCTCCCGGTATTCCGCTAACCCTGCGCTGTTTGTCCCGTCTCGCAGACATTACGCTGATGCCGGTGGCCCGACGGGAGCCGTCCCCTGTGCCGGTCACCGCCGTGGCAGGTCCCTCCAGCGGCGACGGAGGCTACAATGATTTCACAGGTAAATCAGAGGGATGCTGTTCGGGCCAGGGGTAATGTTTGTTCATGGGGGGCCTGTGGTGTCTGTTTTATCTGTTTTCATCGGTGGTATTTAACGTGCTTCCCATAGAGATCTTATGTGCTTCTGACCTTATCTACCGCGCCCTCTGATCGCGTGACCTTGACCTCCGCGTCCCCTCTCCCTTGCTGATTTGGAAGGCCCTGCCACTGTGGAGCCATACAGCTCAATGACGCTGCTAAAATCGGAGCCGGCGCCCATCCCGGTGGACCTGAGGCCGCCGATGCGCGTGCTGGAGCAGGGCGAGATCCTGCTCTCGGACGACCCGGAGCAGGTGCGCGTCCTCATCGAGCACAACATCAAACTCAAGGGCACCATCACAGGTCAGTTACAGGAAGACAGTGTGCTGCGTTACTTACGATGATTAGAGTTTGGTTCGTTTCATGCACTCAATTCATACAGTAACGCCTAACAATTTTATTACTTATCGAGATTGTCATTCGATCTCTTATAGTGCGAGCAATGTTTTGACCTCTCCTTCAACATACCTAATTTAGTAGCAATAAATCTATGAATGTCGCACTGCGTGACCCCGGGCTGGCCGTCTCCGACCCAGTAGTTCCACCGTCGACCGGTAGGTGGCAGCCGTGTCGCCACCTGACCGTGCCCGCTGTCCGTTCCAGATGAGATGCTGGAGAAGGTGAACCGTCTGCTGGAGCACATATCGGCCGACAAGTGCCACTGCTGCGGCGAGAGCATCGAGACTGCACACAAGGTCAGTCGTGCTACTATGTAGTGATGGGAGTGGATCGGCTGTGGCCGAATCGTTTGTAGGTGGAGAGTGAGACCTATGGTTGCGGTGGCCTGTGACTTTCTTTGTTAGTTTGGGTATGTCGGAATGATTCGTTACCGTAAACCAGAGCAACTTTGTACCACTTTTTAGGTTTTTGTTGAATATCTTTTTTAATTGTTGTCCAATCTGGCTAGTTTTTTGCAAGGTGGAAGCTACAACCTTTGTCAACAGTTTGCTCTAGAGTAAAAGAATGCTAGCATCTTGAGTTATTTTTTTTTTATTGAACAAGTGGTCAAAGTTGTAGAGGGGTTTACAACTTTGTACCACTGATTATAATCCTATTTTATTCAATGCTAACGAATAAAATGGTATTTTACAGAGCATCTTTGGTCCACATAAGTTCTTTTAAAAAATATCCTGGCACACCAGGACTTCAACTGGCTGAAAACAATCACAGAAACACTGGTTTACAATGGGGCAACAGATTCACAGTGAACGGCTGTTCCGGGCTTTGGATGGAGTAAAATCACATGAGCACTCTGGCTTTTAAATGAGCGGCTGAGTAAGAACCACAAAACTCAGCACCTTCAGAAGTCACTTGACAGTTCTCTAACAAATGAAGGTGAATTGTCCACGGGTGCCAACCGGGATGGGAGGCTGGAGCTTGCGGGTGACATCGCTGAATGAGTAGGTAAGAATATCATCATGCCTAGGCCACTTAAACCTATTACCAAACTGCTCCATGGCACGGATCATATTGGATCATATTGATCTAATATGATCCGTGCCAAAATCATATTGGATAGGTATGGAATACAACAGGCTGGGAAATAATCTGGATTTGGAGGGCTAAAAATGAAATATAGACGCAGCAGCATAACCAATCGACTATCAACATCAATAACTTCCAGCATCGACTGTCATAAATGACGAAAAAAGTATGCTATAGTGATGAGAAGCTTCCTAAGAATGATTTCCTGGTGGACCAAAGTTGTAGCATTTTGACGGAAAAAGTGCTTGCAACTTTGACCACCACCCCTAAAAAATGACCATAAAAAGAAAATGGGGGTTTTCTTCCTCTAAGCCTTTGGAGAACTCATGTACTTACTGTGTAGATAGTCAGTGTCGCTCCAGTTCTTACCAGTTCCGCTCCTTACATCATCCTAGCAACTTCTGTTTTTTTGCGCCAAAATCAAGGCTTTTATTATAAAAATTCTGCTGCTGTCAAGGTCACACAACAAAAGCAGGTCTGTTCACACATAGTTAGGGCGCATATTGGGCTAAATTGCCTGCATGAAAAAATGTCCCAAATATTACGATGGATTTTTAAAAAAATCAGCAAAGTATCTTTTCCATGGTGGACCAAAGTTGCACCGATGGACCAAAGTTGCTCTGGTTTACGGTATGCTAGTATTTTATCGACTTGTGCGATGTTTATTCTCCGATTAGACCTGCGCTACTTAACGTGTCTAGTGTCTGCTCTGCAGGACAGCGAGATTCTCTAAAGACCTCATGCCCTATCAACTGACCCATTGCTACTTTCCCCACAGGGCGGCGAGTTCCTATGTGACGTACCCGACTGTCTGAAGACGTTCCGCCTGAAGTCGTCGGTGGACCGCCACAAGCGGGTGATCCACCACCAGGGAGACGTACACCAGTGTCCGCAGTGCGGCGCGCGCTGTGCTGACAAGGGCACCCTGGCCAGACACATGTACACCCATACCGGACTGAAACCCTACACCTGCGAGGTGGGTGTCTGGGGAGGGGGGAAGGGTATGATGTGACAGTGAGAGAGGAAGGGTTACCTGAGCTAAGGGATACGTTTGTTGTGCATGGCTAGTGGAAACGGGAGCCGCATGAGGATCAGTTATTTGGTTGGCGTTGTACTACCAATGAGTACTTTTCGGGCATCCATATCAACATAAAACTACTACTTGCCGTGATATTCTCACCCGTAACTTCCTTCTCCCGTAATATTTTTATCGGTTATGTGAGGGTACTTTTGCCTTCCAGTGAGGTTCGTGTAGCTAAATATTGGCGTGTGTTTTTCAGATGTGTAACAAGCACTTCAGTCGGAAGTACCACCTGGACCGGCATGTGATGCAGACGGGCTGTGACGGCAAACCCAAGGCCGCCTACCCGTGCCAGGTCGGTGGATGGAGTGGTCGTCAGGGCAATGCTGGCCAATAGTGCTGTCAGAACGGATGGGTTCCGGGGGCAATTTTTGAAGATTAGTCACGGCTCATTTTGGGCATTGGGCGGACTACCGACTGTTTCACGAGGAGGCTGCGTACTGCGTCTTTCGTTTTGGCCAGTGCTCGCTTTATACTATCGACTCATTTCAAATAACTTCTCAGCAATGAGCACGTAATTAACTCAATACAATGTTATTCTGCTAGCTACTAAACTGCAATCGGTTGTCATAATGACTGATGCTGAATTCGTGATCATTTATTGCTGCAAGGAGCCCGCCATTGGTGGCGCGGAAAACGAGGTAGGGTCAGTATCTCGCTAATGCATGGTTGTGTTACGAGTCTATCAGCTTGTTGACTGTTCTGCTCAATGTTTTTTTTTTCTTGGCATTTACCATTTGTCATTTGGGTTGTCTCCCTGCCAATTTACGGATCTGTTCTTTTCTGAATCTGGTCGAGCTCAAAAGCTCCCTTCTTTTGCGTGATGCGTAGGCAACTGTCCTGCTCTTAAAGTTAAAGTCCAAGTTTTTAAGCCTTATTTTGACGAAAGCTTCCTGCCACACACTGCACCCACACCTTGATTTCAGCGATGACTTCAACGGCCCGATTAATGCATGATTTTCCTGCACTGGCAATAGCCTGCACTACCCCCTCACTGTCATCCATCGATCCTTCGTGCCGCCCTTTGACCAGCCCCCTCTCATCACCGTCTGTCCCTCCAGGTGTGTGGCAAGATGTTCACCCGCAAGGACAACCTGAGGGAGCACCTGCGCGCGCACGCCGGCCAGGTGCGCCGCAAAAAGTGCTACACCTGCCAGTACTGCGAGAAGCAGTTCTACGGCTCTACGCTACTGCAGGTGAGCCCAGGTGGCCACTCTGAGTGCAACTTGATACAGGACAGCGGCCCCTCACGATTCACAGTTTTCCACCCTGTACTCTGGTAGACTGCTGTTTTTTTTGTGGCGCATATTTATTCGTTTACTTTATCGGATCTTCGCGGTTCTCCCGTCTCATCATAGATCCTGCTACAACGAAATCATTGTGGTACGTAATGGTTCTTCGACCATGACTATGCTTTCGCATACTCCGTACGAACTGTTTCGCTGCGGGTGCCGCCCACCGACCGTTCTCCGTTACAGGTGCACCTGCGGACCCACACCGGTGAGCGGCCGTACCAGTGCGACTTCTGCGACAAGAACTTCCCCTCCATCGGCTCCTACAAGAAACACCGTCGGATCCACACCGGAGAGAAGCCGTACGAGTGCAAGCACTGCGGCACGCGCTTCTCGGCTAAAGAGACTCTGAACCGGCACGTTCGTACGCACACGGGCGTCAAACCGCACACGTGCCAGTACTGCGGCAAGAGTTTCATCCAGGCGTCGCAGCTCAAGAGTCACATCTTCCACCACACGGGCCAGGGCGGCTTTAAGTGTCCGCACTGTGACCGCAGCTTCAATAGGAAGGTCCGGCTACGGTGAGTCGCAGTGGTCTACGGGAAGGGCGTGTTTTGAGCGTTTTGTTGACGTTTTGCTGAGGGACTTGTATGTTTTATAACCGCCATGGTTTGCACCATTGTGACCTTTGATTTTGAATTCCATGCTACCGTGTTCAGTAGCTCGCGTATTGCTCAACTCTCGATCGAGCTATGATATGTGGATGACATCTTGGCATCGTATGATTATCCAATATCCATGTTATGAATTTCGTAGTTTTTGTAACGTATGGGACTATGGGTTGTTTTCGCCAATCTACTCGGAATTACGTTGACGCCTGCTTGTTTTGCTTACCCCCCCCCCCCCCCTCCTCCATATCAATGTCATCAATGACTGACGGTTCTGTCGGCAACCGACACGCCCCTCCCTCCTGCCAGCTGTCACCCCTACCTACCTCACACCCTCACCTCACGCCGACCGTCCCATTCCATCGCAGGCTGCACGTAGAGTACGTGCACGAGGGCAAGAAGGGCTTCGAGTGCGAGTCCTGCGACAAAACGTTCGTTCGGAAGGAGGATCTGGCGCGACACTCCGTGCTGCACCAGGGTAGCAGGGTACATCGCTGCCCCATCTGCGAGAAGACGTTCGCCATCAAACCGTCGCTGAAAATACATTTACTGACGCACACGAAGGTGAGAGTCGCTGGGGTTAGGAACGAAATAAATTGCACATCTTTCTACAGGTCAAGTTATAGTGAATGATTACCCTGAACTTTTACAAGATGATTGATGAGTTATGTAGCAAGCTGGTTGCATTTTTTGGGCATTGGGAAAATATGTACTTATGGTCTTGCTAGCGCCCTTCCTCATGCTTCGAATTTAGAACGGTGCACTTTTTTTTTGCTTTTTAGAACTTAGCACCAGGAATATTAAACATCCGGATTGACTGTTCTCTCACCCTCTCAGGAGCCTCCCCGCTCCTGCGAGGAGTGCGGCCGGGCGTTCATCCGACAGGACTGCCTGCTCCGTCACATGCGGAAAAAACACCGGGAGATGCTCGACCAGATAATGGCCGAGGCCGAGAAAAAGAAGATCCAACAGCAGCTCAGCTCGCTCGAGGCCGTTGGTGAGTGGACAGTTGCAGCAGGGTCTTTTTCCTCGTTTTCCTGATATCTGGGTTCCGTTTGAAGTGAAAGTTAACACTACAGCTCCTTATGAAAGGTCTGATTTATATTTTGACGGGCCCACGTATTATCTAAAAATGACATATCATCAGATATGAGCAAGGAGAAAAACATTCCGGGCCGGCTGAATCTCCATGTGTCCCTGTTTTCGGCGACTAGCCCTATCGCCGGGACCAGTTGATCCCGCTCTCCGTCTCTAACCCTGTCTCCCTCCGCCAGGTCGCCGGGACCAGCTGGCGGCAGACGAGCTCGAGGTCCGCTCCAAGGGCACTCTGTCGGAGCGCGCGCTGGGCGAGGCGCTCCGTGAGCTCCTCTCCTTACTGGTGGACGAGGCGACGCTGCAGGCGTTCGGCCACCCCGACCAGCCGGTGGAGCAGGTCCTAGAGTCGGTCATCAGGCGCTGCGGCCACGCGCATATCGACGACCCGACCCTCTCCTACCCGGACAGACTCAGGTAGGTGGAAGTGTGGAAAGAATGGCAGAGGGAAAATATGATATGGGAAAATATAAAGTTTACATTCGGCGGGGAAGGGGCAGAGGGGATGCTGGATGCTGGTGCTGTGGGTTGGTGGGAGGGATATGGGTAAATGGTGGTTGTGATGCTTTATAAGATGGCAGCTGATAATCTAAGCAGAAGACCTTGTTACATGTTACGGTGTAGAATATTATCTTTCCATATATCTAACTGATCGCCCACCTCTCTCTAACGTCCCCAGGGAGAACGCGAAGCTGTTGTTCACGGTGGTGATCGACGACAACGCCGTGAAGACGCTGCTCAACAGCCAGACGGTGGATGAGGTTATACTGCACGTTCTGCGACTGGCCAAGTCCTAGGGACCGCCCTTCGTGACCGGTAGTGCCGTCTGTTGAAGTCCTGCGACTGGCCAAGTCTTAGGGACCGCTCCCGCGGGTGACCGGTAGTGTGTCTGGCGGAGAAAGCGTGGTGGATGATCGGCACACGGCGCAGGACGTGCTTGGATTCTGCAGGACACGCTCGGTGGAGTCATGGATGAAGTATTCCTGGATAGGACACTCCCTATTCCCCAACACTAGCGCCGGCGACCAAGCGGCCGCCCTGGTGGCGGAGCTCCGAAACATCGGCGGCGAGTGCGCCGGCGGCCGCCACACCGGCTTGCGTGCTAAAAACGCGGTAATTGAGGGCGAAATTAGCGAACTTTAGCTCATAAGACACAATTTCAGACACTTTAGACATAATTTTTAGTCCTTTCTTATAATCATTATGGCTCCATTTAGTCACTATCACATACGGAATCATTACGTGATGCCCATAAACTGAGCCGGTATTCTTGACTTGCCGATGCAATTTATCATCAAATATCATCGTTCCTCGGCAGTCAAACAAGCTCCTATTGATGATTTAATACAAATATCAACTTACTTTCATGTTATCGCATAAAACTTAACTTTATTCCAACATTGGCTCTTCGGCTGTAATCACGAACCCTCACTTGTCAGCAGAATTTAAGCAACTTCTTAAATCAAAACTGGGAAAAGAATATTTCCATGACATTCCTCAATTCCTATTCTACCTGGTTCACAAAAATTTTCATCAAAATCGGTTATAGGTAAGTAATAAACGACAAAAGTATACAAAAAGACACGCTCCGCCCATAGCCCGCAATGCTAAAATGGCGCCAGCGCCCTCGCCGTCGGGAAATCCGCCGCCGCCGCCGGGTGGTCGGAAAATCGGCAGAGTGTCCGATCCAGGAATACCTAATCCATGGTGGAGTTATGTATTAGGGCAATACAGCTGCGTGATTAGCCCGGAAAGGAAAGCGCGAGTTACATTGGACAAAAAGCAGGGGTGCTCACGCCGAGGAGGTTGTCGCTAAAAGGCACCAGGGATGTCGGTTGATGACAACGGTTTTGCATAAAGAGGGCCTCTGAGAAGCTGAAGCGATGTGATGATGCGTTTTAGGGTGGTTGTAGGATATGAAGCCCGGTGCACTTGCCCTAGATAGTGTACAAAACGTATCGCCAGTGGTCGAGACAGTGACGACTGAGGAATGATTGGGGGAGGGTTGTTCTATTTGACTGCCGCGGGTTTAGAGACTCCGATATCCGGCACCCACTGGGAGCCGACGTTCCTTCGGAAGATTTTTGTTTACTTGCTGTAGAGGAACCAATATCTACTTATGTTGTACGGTTTGACGGCCGGTGGCGCCGTGCCGGCCCATGTTACACGCAGTGACGGGCGGTGGGACTGGTCTCCCTCGCCGGGTTTTGATACATGACTTGTTTGACTGCGCTGTTACTATGCTCTCGGGGTCGTCACATCCACGCAGCAGCTGCCTGCGTGGGGGGGGGGGGGGGGAGTTCTATGTGGCCTTCGCCCGCCGCTCGCGTTGTTACATGTACCAGATGGTTTGCGCAGAGGGCGTGAGATGATATGACGCCACCCATTAATTGAACCATTCGCCATTTAGTGAGTTACGAGGAGACGTTTTGTAAAAATATAATTAGCCGAGGCGGATCGAGAAAGCGAGACGCTGAACTTTCTAGCATGTCTTATTCGCAAAATACAGATATGTCGTAAGAAGTGCAGTGTCCTTATCATGACAATACTATTGGTCACAAAAACATTCGCATAAAAGATCTTGCACATACTTGAGTACCACTACGTCGGTGCAACAGTCTGTAGTTGCACCATCAATAAAAGAGTACACCTCAGTCCTCACAGACATTTCACAGAAGAGATCAAATATCACGGGCCCCTCCCTTTACTCTCCCTCTCCGTCACAGTATCTGCACCCCACCTCTTCTCCTCAGCGCGCGTTTGAACGCCTCTGCCGCTGCTGCCATCGTCTGCGGGTCAGTCACCGCCTCCGCCAGGGCCAGGTACACCTCTCTGACCCCCAGCCCCGCCGGAGGGGAGGCTGCCGACTCGGGTGACCCTAACCGCGGGGATACCACTGGATCGGGCGAGCTGGCCGCACTGGCTGTCTGTGCTGTCTGTACCTCTGGCCGCAGCAGAGCGGTGGGTGGACAGGCCGGCACTCGGCGGTTACCCGGCCAGGCGCGGTATGTCGCCCAGAAGGCGCGCCGGTCCCTCGGCGGGGTCGGTGCTGGAGGGAGGCTGAGGGCGGCCGCGGACTGCTGGAGCGCGGAGAGACAGGCGTCCAGCGGCCAGCACTCCTGCGGGGGAGAGAGCGGTGAGGTCAGAGACGAGAGAGAGAGAGAGAGAGAGAGAGAGAGCGAGAGCGAGAGCGAGAGCGAGAGCGAGACAGACAGACAGAGAGAGGAGAGAGGAGAGAGGAGAGAGGAGAGAGGAGAGAGGAGAGAGGAGAGAGGAGAGAGGAGAGAGGAGAGAGGAGAGAGGAGAGAGGAGAGAGGAGAGAGGAGAGAGGAGAGAGGAGAGAGGAGAGAGGAGAGAGGAGAGAGGAGAGAGGAGAGAGGAGAGAGGAGAGAGGAGAGAGGAGAGAGGAGAGAGGAGAGAGGAGAGAGGAGAGAGAGAGAGAGAGAGAGAGAGAGAGAGAGAGAGAGAGAGAGAGAGAGAGAGAGAGAGAGAGAGAGAGAGAGAGAGAGAGAGAGAGAGAGAGAGAGAGAGAGAGAGAGAGAGAGAGAGAGAGAGAGAGAGAGAGAGAGAGAGAGAGAGAGAGAGAGAGAGAGAGAGAGAGAGAGAGAGAGAGAGAGAGAGAGAGAGAGAGAGAGAGAGAGAGGACAGATCAATCAGGAGGGGGGACTGAGAGAGCAATGAAGGCGCAGAGAGATGGGCGCAAGTGAGCTCAGTAGTCGGCACACCCCAAAGCCCCAATCAACAAATAGTAGAGCAGAGTAGACAGAGCGGCGAGAGCAGAGGAGAGAGTAGCGAGGGTGGGTCGATAGGAGGGTCCGGCCGCGGGAGGGTGGGAGGATGGATGTGGTGCCCGCACGCTGCATGGTCACCGACGGACGTATTATTGGTCAACATCAATCATTCCTCTCATCCAATACCTCGGACGGGAGGGGAATAACCCGAGTCGGTTGCTGAGGTCTATAGTCGCACAGGCCTTTTCCGTTTACTAAGTAAACATGCATGGCCGGCGATCATTGAGACGGTGGTCGACTTATAGCCCACATGAATTATTCGAGAGAGACGTGGCGGGTTATTTCAATCTCGGCCATGATGACCACCCACAAATCACAATCCCCTGATCATTACATATAGAGACACGCTCGGAAAAATGTTGAAATAATTTCACACCTACAGCTCCATGCTCCCAATCCGCTGAGAGGTGGAGGTGGCCCGCTTTGCGCCTCTCCTACCTCCAGCGGGTCGTTGAGCAGCAGCCTGGCGGAGGCGGCGTCCGCGGGCAGGCGGGCCACCATGGTTCGGACCAGGGCCTCCTGGAGCCTGGCCTCGGCATCACACGGCTGCCGGGATCAGTCAAGGCAAAATGTCAGTCAAGTATGTAAAATCGCAGGTTCAGGTACGAGAGGTGGAATGGGGTGCTAAAAATGCGGGCAAAACATGGCTTTGCGATAAAAACCACACAGCGATGCTGCTGCTGCAACTCGAGATTGACGATTTTTTAAAGAAGTTGGTGCTGAACTGAGCCCAGGTACTGTGCAAATAAAAAACAACAGGTCTTACCTATGACAAAATGAGCTTAACTGAAATATCATACAAAAGTGATACTCCAAAGTTCAAACCCATTACTTTGTAACCACAACGCACCACCTTCGGGCCGAAGTCATCTTGCTCAAGTCAGTAGCGGCGGAACACCTTCAATTAAGGGGGGGGGGGGCACTGCCGACTTTTGGTCCCATTCTTTCCATGCAACGCCCATAGGGCTAATGTTAAAATGCCAAAATCAAAGGGGGGCACGGTGCCCCGGTGCCCTCCCCGTTCCCCGTTCCGCCGCCTATGGCTCAAGTCGACAAACAGCCAGACTCACCAGTTCTATCCAAGTGTTGATGGACACGGAGGTTTCCAGGTTCTCCACCAGGTGCCACCAGTGTCGCGGCACCAGCAGTGTCTCACCGGCCGTCAGCTCCACGATATGAGGTCGTGTTGACACCAGGTCTGTGGACAGGTCCGGTCACAAAGTGATGCCGTGTCAAAAGCTACCATTCCGGAGCAAGTGATATGGTCGGAGTCCGATCAACAAATTGGCTCCAGAAAACAATTGGCGTCCAGAGACAGGCAGTACGCTGATGCTAGCATTCAAAGAAGTATTTTCAAGACACATCACCCAGTCAAGGAAACCGAGAAGCAGAATTCAGGAATACATCTTCGATGAATATAAGAGAAAGATAAGATAAGAAACACTGAGCAAAACCATAAAACATTCTTGTGCGCAAAAAAAAGCCTGACAGGACCTCAGATCAGTGCGCCATCTATCTCTCATTAGTTATTAGGAGTTAGGACTGATGACAAGTTAGGGCTTCAGGTCTGACCCGTTCCATGGCGTTGAGTTTTGCCCTGCTTCCTGACCTGGAAACTTGTTGAAGTCGGGTCGTCGCAGGTTGGCGGCGCTGAATACAGTCGACTCCTCGTAAGGCACCCGGGTGGGATACAGTCGGGGTCCATCCGAAGGCGGGAACAGCGTCCACCGCTTCCTGTACGGTAAGGAGGAAACGACGGGAGTAAGGTTGAATGCTATGAAGATTGAAAGGAGTTACTTTCGTATCAAGGCAAATAGGAAGCACAACACTACGTGAAAGCATGAGCCACTTCCCCAACGGAAGAATAAAACACGACAGAAAAGAAGTGTGCATAAATTTCGTAACAAAGCTTAACGGCGCTTCTCATTCATTCATTCACTAATTCATTCATTTGTTTATTCGTTCATTCATTCATTCATTCATTCATTCATTCATTCATTCATTCATTCATTCATTCATTGATTTATTCATTCGTTTGTTCATGGAGTGATGGACTTAATTATTCATTCATTCATTCATTCATTCATTCATTCATTCATTCATTCATTCATTCATTCATTCATTCATTCAACCGACTGCACTGACCTGCCGACCAGCTGGGTCACCAGGTTCAGGCCGTACTGACCTGCCTGAGGCCTGACCTGCCTAATCTGAGTTACTGACCTGCCGACCAGCTGGGTCACCAGGTTCAGGCCGTATGTGTCGCGATGGCAGAGTGTGTGAGCTCCGGGCGTCCCCAGCCACAGCGTGCTCTGTTCTGCACCCCGGCCAGGGAAGCCGAACATACTCCAGTCGATACCCTGGCAGCGATCATAAAATGAATGAATGAATGAATGAATGCAATTTTAATCTGTACAAGTATTGTATTGAGAGTACCTCAATGAAAGTCCACGATAAAAATAGCAAAAAAGTTACAATAGCCATACATTTCACTGTTTTTGATATTTATATCGTGGAATTTCATACAAGTACTCTCAATACGAATGAATGAATGAATGAATGAATGAAGGAATGAAGTGTGCTCACTTTATTATGGATGCTCAAATGTTCTCGTTAAGTATGCAGACAATGGTTAGATACCCACATGACAATGTGTTGATCCATATAGAAACATTGCTGTAAATTCTTGAGTACAAGTTGCCACAAACATGCGCATGAACCGTTTAAAGGGACCCTCGGTCCCACCTTAAAAAAAGTTAATGAATTGGCATGAAAGTGATGTCGCTCGGTTCAGAAAGAGCAAAAACGAATATCTTACAAATTTCATCGAAAAATATTCACCGGTTTTAGAGATATTAGACTTTTACTTTTGTTTACTTTTTGGGATCTCCGCTGTTCCTAGCGACTTTATTTGAAAGTGCGGCATTTGTTGCGCGCAAAGCAGCATATACCACAGCGTGCTACAAAACGTTTTAGTCAAACATTTAACGGACGTTCGAAAGCCTGATGACGTCATCAGATTCCCGTAATGGTTAAGAGATAGAGACCACGCTGGTCCCACCCTGCAAGTAAAGGGAAGAAATTTCTTGAACACCAAAAGCTGCGGGGGTTGCGACCAGGATAAATGGTGGTTTCTGAGCCTGGCCGCAAACTTGGCTATCTCAACTCAAAACTAATGTTAAGGTGGGAGGGTCCCTTTAAGGAATCCTACTTAGGCATTCGCACTAAAACACTCATTGTCATTTGCGACAAAAAAAAAAAACATAACACTCCATGTTCTACTCACAAGTTTCGCGGCCGCGTACGGACTATCGCCGAACTCCTGTGGTATGTGTTTGTAGGCGTAGTAGGCCCAGTGTGTGTGCGGTCGGTAGGAGGCCAGGGGTGACGGCTCGTCCTGCGAGAGGCGCCTCTTGCCGGGTCTGCCGGCCGCCCAGTCCAGCAACTGACGTACCGTGGCAGAGACGGTGACGTTCTCTGTCTCCCATTGAGGACCGGCTGCCTGAGGGAAGTGTGGCATACACAATGTACTGGATAGGTCAGCTAGGCGTCGGTAGGGAGAGGAGGGATAGAGGGTGTGAGCAATGGACTTGCTACACTTCAGCAGACCACAGGGTATGAAAACCCAATACCTATGCCTGAGGAAGGGGATTTGGCTCAAGTATTGCAAAGTTGAATTAAGTACTCCTAAAATAAAAGCTTTACAAACACAAAGTCCCTAACATTTACAAGATTCGATTCTATAGCAGTTTTACTCCAAACAAGCATGTAAGTCTATGATAGCATGCCATAAAAGCAACACTTACATTTTCCTCCTGCTTGCCTATTCTCAAACTCAGCTGCTTGTCTCCAAAGAAAGAGGCCCACTCTTCCAGGGACCATCTGGAGCATCCCCAGACATCCACCATAGAACTAAATACCACTGGATAGTCCAGATGGTAGAGAATGCCCTCTTTTAACACAGAAGGCTGCATGTTCATGACTTCTGGGGGACAGTAAAACCTGTGAAAAAGGAAGATAATGTCAGACTTGACAATCAGTAATACAAATTTATTCTAAAATATTAACAGATCCAAGCATCATACCTTTTTGATGCCTCATAACATATGATAAGGAAATTCAATTTTCTCCAAGAACTTAGCAGTAGTTTTTCTCTTCTGGCTCAAAGTGTGCAACCAAGAGGTTAATTTGAGCTGCATTATATCAGTGCTCCCTTTTGTTTCCCATATTGATATGCATAGGCACAGTTAGCATAATAGCAGTGGTTACAATATAGTCCATGTTGCCAATTTATTATTCATATTCATATTCATAATATGCATTTTGTAAATTAGTGTGCTTGATAGTTTCCAGCTGCATCATATTTAATTTATTGATAATGAATTATGAAAGTCACCTTATTGTTTAAAATAATTTCTCTCCATGCTGAAAGCATGTTGTCAGACAGTTCCAGTACTACTTTCTTTTCTGTAATTTCATTTTTCCATTGAACACAAAACACATTTTCATTTTGTGCATAGGTACCTAAGTGTATTTTGATTTGCTATTATTTCTTTGATTTTCACAAACTTTCCAATGGAAAATGTGTCTCATGTTCCAGTACAGAGCAGTCCAGATAATATCAGTGAGTGGGTATGGTCATGCCAGGCTTTAGTGTCTGGTGAGCTGGTACCTGTGCTAACTTGAATGTTTACTCCACTCCACAGTAGGTACAAATTTTAATTTCCTAATGGCTCGTCTCAAATTAACTAGGCCACTTAACTGTACATATCTATATGTCTTGAAATATAAATAGCACAATAAGAAATATTGAGTAAAATTTGGTATAGGATTAAACAGTATGACAAATTATTCGAAAAAGGCATTCAGATTCTTCATGCACGCCATAGGAGGCGGAACGGGGACACCAGGGCACTGTGCCCCTTTGATTTTGTCATTTTAACATTAGCCGAACATAGGTGCTGCATGGAAAGAATGGGACCAAAAGTTGGCAGTGCCCCCCTTAATTGAAGGTGTTCCGCCGCTACTGATGCACGCAGTAATTTGAATTGTTATGCTAAAGGCGTTGGAGGCATTGCACTTCAACTTTGACTTGCACTGCCCTGAGTTTGAGTTGGCATTGCTGATTTGTTGACAATCGCCCATTTCGACTTGTCCTGGCTAATGACGCTCAGTCACAGCAAGCAAAACCTGGAAGAAGCTAAAAACGTCTATCTCACCGAAAACGCTGAAAAATACCATCTCATCTCCACTTCCACAAACCCCCCTGCGCCCCCTGCCAAATTGAAATACAACACGACCCACACACACGTGCTTAGAATCGAATTGTAAACATAAGGTTTCGACCAGATTGAGAACTAGAATGAGCAACGGTATTTTCCTACTTTTCATTTGTATTTGAAAAAGTTAACATTTAAGGAAACGAAATCTCACATGACAAGTATAAAAAAGGTGTTTTCATCGTTAACTAAATATAAAGCAAAAGTATCTTTTAAGCATAAACCAAAGAAAACTAATTTAGGCTAGATATTATATTGTGAGTTCTTTGACAATATAATTGGTACATCGATGATACACCTGATACGCTTTTCAATCATACAATTTCAAAGAAAACTTAGTTGAAAATTATTCTGAGCCATAATATAAAAAAAAATCAGCAACAAAACTCCTGTGTCCTAGTATATACTAGTAAAATGTTGATAAATCAATACAACAACGGCGCACCTGATACAGGCTGGCGCACACGGCTAGCGGGACTTGTTTTGGTGGCCGCCCATTTGCGCCGTCTGCTGTGGTGGTGTTGGGTGCGCGGTGTTGTGCTCTCCGATTGTGTGCGGAAGGGCTGTGACCGTGTGTAATAACCAAAAATAAATCGCGTAGGGAGTGAGGTGTCCATCCGTGGCTACCAAACTTGTCCGCAAGGTGCGTTATGTGTGCTAGTGAAGTGCGATGTCAGTGTCCGCTGTCATGTCAATGTGGCACATGCAAGCTGAAGTTAATTTCCGGTGTTTGATTCTTTCCCGCTTCTTTGCTAGTTGTCAATTGTCATACTGTTGGTTGTTGTAGCCTCAGTTCACGACAGTCAATATCTAAAGTTATATGTATCATGGGACACGCGGCTATACCAATATCGGCATCGAATCCCACATATCAATATCCGTCTCAGACTCTCAGTCTGCTATTATCCCGTGCTATCCATGCCCCTAGCCTTTTTTGCTTATGTACCTACGATGTGAATAAGATATCGATTTATTTCCAGGTCGAGTTAGGTATGAGTGATCGTACGGTGTGTTTCATGTGAATAAGTCGTATTTATATGAGTCGTATGTATATCTTAAGGGATGATCGTTAAAAAATAAACTCACAACGTTTTATTCCGAATATGACAAAAACAAATATTAATAGGAGTTATAACAGTACCTTATTTTCGTTTCCAGGTTCAGCATTTGTAAGCAAGGAGAGTCACAAATATGAGAACTAAATACGACTTGGATGCATCCAGAGAGGGTGAGTTTGAGAAACACACCGCTGCCACATGTTATCCGTAATGCTGCGGCACGGGACGTGATCTCAGAAGCTGCTCCTGCCACCCTACGACCTACCATCCTCTCCTCTCAGGCTCTCGCCTTGCACCTTTGGCTTTCCGCTGTCTTCCCGCTGCTACCAAGCTTCCATTCCACTCGTTTATTTCTAGAGCCGTATCACCATCTCTCCTACTTATGTCGAGAGAAGCTTTGTCTTATCTCTCGGTTGTGTTTGGATAGATCTGCACCGTCATCCATTTGTCTGGAGCTGCGCCGTCATTCCTTCTTTTGTGTGTTACCTATGTGTATGGGCTTGTCTCAGAGAGGTTGCCAAAAGTTTAGTCTTGAAACTCTTGTCACCATCATCCGTTTGTATCTCGACCCGTTCAGCACCCCCCCCCCCCCATCTGTGTGCCTGGAGTCGGCGCGGGCCCCGTTCCGGTTGGCAGTGCAGCCAGACCCGCCTGTCAGCCGTCTGTGGATCTGTTCGCTGCCACCTGCTGCTGCCAGCTCACATTGTGTTCGGACCGGTGTCAGACACATCGTTCAACGGCCTCCGTCAGTCTCCGATACACGGGCATGGGCGCCGCCACCGGGGGGGACGGGGGGGACGCGTCCCCCCCACTCTCAGAATGGAAGGGGGACGTCCCCCCCAAACTCATTACGGAGCGAGCGAAGCGAGCGTAGTCTTTCGGGAAATTTCTGAATTCTGAGTATGAGCGGCCGGCCGTGGTCATGCTTTTGCGAGACTTATATCTCAGGAACCACTTGACTTATTTACATGCGGTAATTTTTGTAGGGTAGCTTCATTCCTTCTAACAAGCATTGAACTATTCTCGATGCATGTGGGTGACCCATTATGCACCTGCCACGTGAAAAACGAAGAGGTCAGTTTTATAACAATTATAATATCTCCGTAACATACTGGGCCGATTGCGCTGAAAGTTGGCATGTAGGTAGGCACCCACTAGGCAATGCATATCCTTGACCATGTGCCACAGTTGGGGGTTGCTGCTGCACGTGCGCACATGCAGGGGTCGATTCCAGATCTCGAGAACGGCTGAACCGATTATGCTGAAAGTTGACACATGGTTAGGGAGTAGGGACCGGTTAGTAGGGTGCAGTGCACAAGTTGGTTGGAGGTACCCCCTCGCAATTTCGTACGTGCAAGGCCCACCCCTCGCTCGCTCCGTTGGTCGCCCCAAAAGGCGTTTTACTAGTTGTTTTCCTACTCGAAATTTGATTAGGCCCTTCGGTCCAATGAGACCATTTCAGAGCGGGAGGATGAAAGAATCAGTGGGAGACATTGGTCTGGGCAGCCACGCCAGTGAGCCACTTGGGCTGAACCCGACCAATTGAACAGGCAGCCCAGCCCACTGGCACTCACTGCACCCGGCAAAGGACTATAGCTCCAGTGGAGCCATTCCCGCATGGGATAAAGTTGCCCGTCCAGCCCGGAGCAGGGGATCGCGGCGTGGAGGAGAAGGATTTGACTGTCCTGAGGATGGAAGAGATCGAACGGTGCCGAATCTGAGAGGGTCCAGGAGGTTTAGATACTCAGTATATGGGGTATGGGCCTACATGCATTGGTCTGACCCCTGCCACCTCGGCCAACAAAATCTCCAGCTCTTATCCGACCCGTCATCGCGGAACTGCCGATTTTTGATATCGTGATCAACGTGTGTCGCATAACACGACTGGCAGAAAACGGGCATAATATATTTCGTCTAACTAGCCAAGAGCATGATTTTAAACCAATCCGACCTCGGAGTCAAAATCCGAACAATTTCGAAGACTTCAACTCCGACTCTGGCCAAAACTTTCACTCCGACTAATTTCGGCTCCGACCCCACAGTTCTGCAGTCACACTACACTAAATTTTCAGCTTCTAAGAAATAAGCTATACCTACCGTTGACAGGACCACAAAACTTTGAGGCGACTTGACTACTTGACTTGGTGACCTGACCTAAAGTTTTCTGGTATCAAACTTGTTAAACGGGCTGCAAAATTCGTATTTTGGAGCAGTTTTGCCTGATGTTTTTTTGCCAATTTTCGCGGCGCTTCGCGCCGATTCATGCACAAACCAGAAAGAGAGATTGTAACTATACAACGCCTCCTCCCCCACGCGGGTATGCATCCTATGCAATATGCATTACCGATCAGATTAGTGGCATACATCAGCAATTATACCCTGATAGAACACTAGAGGCTTTGCCGTGTCAAAATTGAATCGGACATCAGATGTGTATATAGGTAGGTACTCGGTGGGAATTCGGTCTCGGGACTATTAAAGGAAATACCTAAACTACTTTCCTCAAACCAGTTGTTTTGCCACAGGTTTATGAGTCTTTATGCTTAAAATGGTCAGGAAATAACATAATGAATATTTGCAAAAGGATTTTATTTTTATTCTTACATAAGAAGTTAAGAACCAATTACCGTCTTTCGTAGATGCCTGATATTGCAGCGGAAGCTGATTACGCGTTGGCCAATCATATAACGTAGTTCAAACCAGCTGAATGCTGATTGGCTGGTATTTTTCCGTAAGGGAATGGATTCCTCGGCAAGGGTCTTCAAAACCTAAGTCTTCAAACCTAAAATCGATACCGATATCTTTGGCTAGGGTGATCGTTGGGCCATAAAAGCTCCTGATTTGTTCTTGTCTCAGCTCAGGCTACAAAACACCCAATGTTAAAAGTGGCATATTTGCTTTAAACTTTGAATGCATCGGGCCGAAAAAGCCACGGTAAGAATGCCTACTTTTGGGTTTTCAGTCGGTCAGTCCGTCCCCCCCAGTCAAAAATCCGTGGCGGCGCCCCTGTACACGGGGCGCTATATGGGCGTTTGTGGTTCGCTTACGACGCAAGATTGTAAGAGTTCCCACATGTTTTATGTATTTCCCACACCTCATCCGGTCTAGCCCCACCGTACCCGTACACTTTACCAGATCTGTTTCGCATTGCCATTAGTTCCTGTGTTGGCTATTTGGGGGGTGACCAGAGCCCATCACGGCTCCGTGTACCAGCTATCACGGCTCCGTGTCCCAGGTCCAGAAAGGCTGGATACTCCAAATCCCTTGAAGCGTTGTCCTCCTATCCTATACCACCCAATATAATTTAGCTCTCGGTAACCCGTAAACGTGCAATGTGCAGTCACACCATGGAATATCCCATGGCCATATAGCCTCAAGTCGCGCCGTCTGCCCTATATTCATCCCATACCCTTTGAGCTCCGCTCTGTTCCGAGGACGGAGGAACCATCTCTTGCCGAGTCGGACCGTCACGTGTCCTCTGTTCCCCAAGCTGCCGGCCGGGGCCGTTATGCAGCTATCACCGGCAGACCATGTCGGATGACGTCCGCAATGGTCGTTACCCGTCGGACTATCGTGTCCATTCCGCTCAGAATGGTGATGTTTGGCACCGTGATGTCTCGAGTCTCATTTCGGCTAGCTGGTCGTGGATGGCATTCCTGCTTCCTTTATCGTCGGCCGTGTCGTGCATGGACAGCGCGATACATCGGCGTTGATGGTAAACGTCCTGCGCATTTGTGGATGTTGGAGGTGGGAAGGAAGGGAAGTTGATTGGCTAAGCACGCCTAAGCTTTCCAAGTCTGAAAAGTCTAATATATTCAAAAGAATATCTTTAAAGCATCGAAACAATGCATATTCAGCGGGACTATTTTTCCAAGTCGCTCTTCATCTGAGTGTGAAGTTGCGCGCAGCTGAGCCGAGTCGGACCCTCGCTGGACGACGTGGCAGGAGTCCCACTCCGTCAGTGGTCGCGCTCCGCTCCTGTAATGGTCGCGCTCCGCTCTGTGAAACGGTGAAGGATGACGGCAGGCGGCGCCGGCACCTTGCCAGCAGTCCGCTCAGTGCGACATGGGACGGTCAGGAATGGTCCGCGGCGGACTGGAAACCGGCGACGGTATCAGCAGCATCGCCGTGCAGTCGTGGAGCTGCGCTATGAGTGGGAATGTTTGCATGTTGTGCCGACCAACGCCCAGGGATTTTCGTTTCTTGGAGCTAGCTTGGAGCTGAACTCCCTCGGGAAGGGCCACACACGACGGCAGTTCAGGGAGGTCAATCTGGACAATTAGTCATTTCGCCTCCGGTTATTGGACACAAGACTAATAGCCGATGCGGGCGTCGAAGGCTAATCATCATTTACGTCATGAGGCACGTCACTAATCGATATTGACATTCGTGGCGTGCCCCAAACCGGTGCGGTGCCCGGGCCGTTTTAGGACATTCGCCACAGGGCGGTTTGATGAGCAATCAGTGCTTTGACGATTCCAAACTTTGCTGAAATTTCATCTCTTGCGTATGTAGGCAGGTTCAGGAGTCAGGATAGTTATTAAAATAGCTTTCATTCAGTTTAATGAGCGGAAAGTGACGCGTGACTGCGATGCTTGGGATCGGGCTGTCGTTGAGATCAGTCATTTTCATATAGTGCCGCCTTATATGTTCGATCATAGCTCGATTTCGATCCTTCCGCAATGAATGGGTAGGTATGAAATAAGAGGGTTATAACATCGGCATGTTGTGTACCAGGCAGGTGTTGAGGATACCTATGTACTGTGTCGACTACCAATTAACAAGAGGTTATACTTGATTGATGGGCTTGCATCACTTCCGGCACATGCTCATCCATGATCAGTCACTGTTTTGGCAATAACTGGCCCGGCAGACAAGTCTGTGCAGATTTTATTGATGTGGAAACTATACCCACATTTTATCATGCTCGCTTCGATACCTCAGCGGACGTTGTTGAGGGCCGATTGTATTTACCGATCGTCTGACTGAAGGGCTTTCCACTCAGTGCATCAGTGTGATTGCAGCATGGCTCAGTCATGCCTATAGTCTGTTCCATATCAACCTTGCAGTCGGAGTTTCTTCGGCAGATCGCTCCTCCGCTCAAGAATTTGTGCTTAAAATGTATGAGCTGTATATACAGAAATCACGCACTGTTTTCAGGAGGGTACTTCGGCTGCAAGCTTGAAACGGAACAGAGTATACATATTTGTCTCATCACTGCATGCCTTATTTATCCTCCATTCCTGTTGAATTGCTCTGATGACTTGGAAAGGTAAGAGAAGATTCTGAGGTTTACCGCTTTCTACTGATAGTGGGTTGATTCGATGAAATGTCAATTGTGTGTGGTTATGTTTGCCAAATGTATCTTCGACGGCTCTGTGTGATTTACTGTGTTGGATGCGGTGACTGTGCCAACATCGGGTTGATGGGTGTTGATGGGTGTGTACGTACATAAACTTGAAGAGTGCCCGTGCCTGTTAATGTATGTAAATTGTAACGATGAGTGATGACTGCAAACCTTTACCAAATATGGTATTGATGTGTTCCTCAAACGGCGCTATGCACTTTTATCTCTAAGGTAACCTCTAATTTTACCCCGAAACATGCCTAAATTCGCATTTGAAAATGCACTCTGACTCCACCCTTTGTAAAAAACGACCTGACTTCGTCTTTAGAGCTGACCTGTGACTCTCTCTCTCTCTCTCTCTCTCTCTCTCTCTCTCTCTCTCTCTCTCTCTCTCTCTCTCTCTCTCTCTCTCTCTCTCTCTCTCTCTCTCTCTCTCTCTCTCTCTCTCTCTCTATCTCTCTCTCTCGACACCCCCAGGTGACCGGAGTCAACTATCGTCCGAGAGTCACCCGTTCGTTGACCCGGCATCCGCGCCGCGTCCTCTGGTGTACACGCCTCGTGACGAGCCGGTCAAGCTGAGCCCCGCGTGGGAGGCTAGCAACGTTCCGCCCGAGCAGCTCAACTTTCTGGACGTGACGGCGGAGAAACTGCCGGACGACGAGCCGCCCCACGACAGGTGAGGACAGAGCAGGGTGGTGGTGTGTGGTGTGTGGCGGTAGTCGTGGTGGTGTGGTCGTTTTTACAGGCAGTCGGGCTCGGAGCTAGGTAGATTGCGAGTGGTGATATGGACGGTATGAGACGAGGACGAGAGCAGCATCAGTTTGTCACGTTGTATAGGCGATCTTGCAACAGATCGAGCAGCAGTTTACAAGCGTTTTGGACTTTCTCAGCCGTTAGTGCGGCGACAACGGAACATCGCGTCGTACATTTCACCGTGTTGTCTGAGGGGCATTAGCCTCACAGTCGCAGAACAGTCATAAACTCTTTCCCCGTAATGTATTTTCGTAACGTGTATGGCGAGCACATTCTACAAACAACGTCTAGGCTTTTCGTTCTGTCAGCCCAAACCACGGCTCTTTTCACCGCTAACGCTCGGTTTCTGAACACAAATACCTCTCAGCTGCAATAGGCTGCCGGGCGGGAACATTTCCGGGAGGATTTACAGAGCCATATGGCTGTCGGGCTCTGAACGGCCGCCTCTGTAGCTCGGTTTCTGGGGCCGTTTATCCCACGGTGCGCTCGTGGTGGCTCGACCAGCGATACCTAGCCGCCATCATCTGTGTGAGCGGCCGCCGAGCCCGCCTTCCGTGCCCGATTTCGATCGCGATTTCGATGCAGGCGCCTTGGCGGCCAGGAAAGTCGTCACGCAAGCTTAGGAGCCGCGGTCATTGAGGCCATGCGGGAAGCCCGTACTGGGAAATGAACATGAACAACAAGGGACGTCAAGGTGTGTTAATTATTACTTAATTTGGTCCTTGTCTAGTATAAATGTGCTCTTCCGAGTTATGTGGACACATTTGCATGTTTGGTTTTGTTAGACACAAATGGCATGCATACTTCTCGTATTGTGGGCACCATAACTCGTTCGCCCAATGCGCGTCTTACTACAGTTAGGTTTGCTGTGAGTTTTCTGCAACAGCTCGTTCCCTTACCACCAGCGTATGAGCGTCGGGTGTTAGGCAGCTCAATTCAGAGGATTCTGCCGCCGGCCGGGCTGGCCCGCGATTCGACTGGCCCGTCACCCGACCGACTCATGGCCGGCCCGAGGACGGCACGTCACTGAAGGAAAGTGCCGTAGCGGACCGCCCAGAGTCCGCAGCGGGTCGGCGGAGTCCGCAGCGTGGCGGCGGAGTCCGCAGCGGACCGGCGAGCCGGCGGGCGAGCGACGGTCAACGGTCCGTCCCGCTCTGACGGCCATCAGCCGCTCCGGTGGACCGGCGGACCGCCCTGGCTGACGCGGTCCCGCTGCCTGGCTAGGCCCGCTCACCGCTGCTGTAGTAAATACCGCTGTATGTGGCCATGTAGCTCCTATAACGCTAGCCAGCCCACGCCGCGTCGCGCCGGGTCCGTCGGTGGGCGGGCGGGCGCGGCGTCGCGCGGCGCTCGGCTTTGGCCTGCCGCGGTGGAACACGTCAGCCCGCCCCTAAATGAGACAGCACCGGCGCGGTGTGGTGAATGGGGCACGGTGACGGGCCGTTCGGACCCAACAGCCGTTCAACTGTTGAACTGGAATTGAGGGTCGATGACGACTTGGCTGCCGGCGGCCCATTGAGCTGTAAAAGCTCGCTGTTGAAAGTGTGAGCTCAATTCGGCTGCGGCCGACGGTTGGTGCGAGGTCTGAATGTCAACCGACGCGACAGCTGCTGCGGCGAATGGTCGGCCGAATTGTCGATGGCTTCGCCGTCCTGACAGATCGGCTCGGTCTCTGTCTGGGAACATCACGCCGTTGAAGCGACGCACTGATTGTCCGCAGTTCAAAGGGTCGGACAAACACAGCCGTCACTTGTTGCGACGTCGTGAACGTCGAGAATGACAATAGGCGAGGAGTTGGGGCGGTGAACGTCGTCCGACGACCACAAAAAGCGGCAAGTTGCATGCATTGCAAATGTAGAGCGGCGCCTTCATTTCGTGGCCTTGAAACTCGTGTTGTTGGCTGGTAAGCGTGCTCTAGGCCGTCGCAAAACAAAGAATGACGGATGGGACGATGCGGACGACTTTATTGGCCAGGCGACGCAGCAGACAGGTTCACTGACAGATGTGAGTTTCCCAGAACAGAGAACGTTTAGAGCTGGGCGGCTTTGGTTGTCGGGACTTGGACGCGCCGCCGGCGCTCGACCAGCGGAATGATAATGTGTCAACGTCATGTCACAAAATCTTAGGTCGGAAAGGGAAGATCAAAAGATGCTTTTCAGGGTTAAGTGTCGTATTTGTGTGTCGCATCAAAGCGAGGAAACAGTCAGAAATGTAGACGATGCAGTGGATCTCCTTTGAATGGGAGTGTGCTATTGCAGATCGTGACAGATCTCTGCTGTGGAATGTCGTCTGAGGAAGATCTCGCGTCGAAATGGTCCTCATTTCAAACTTCCGAGATAACTTTTGGCGGAGTTTCCTCCATGTCAAGGGGATTCAAATTCATCTCAAAGAGAGGTTCATTCATGACTGGTACGACTCTGAAGTTGTCAGATGACTCCAAGTCTATTGCATCCCGACCACCCCAAAGTTGCTTAGCTGGTCGTCAAGTTGTGTGTGCTTTCAGACTAAGTTTCTGGCCAGGTAGTCGGACTGAGCCGAGTCGTACCGCTGAAGGCTGTCGGCACCCGTAACGGGCCGCTAGTCGTCTGCCACAGGTGTTCCGTCGCGTCCCGGCCCGCCGTCTGGTGTACCATGCCAACAGGCCGTGACATCCTCCCCCACCCCACCCGCCCCGCCCCCGGCGGATAGACGCGGCACGTGGGCCAGCGCCGGGAGGGGAGGGGAGGAGGTCATTATGGCCAGCGATTGTTGACCCGAGAGCGGCGGGACACTCGACTTACCGATGATTCAACATTGGCAGTACTCGACCACTGATGACTCAACATGGGAGCACTCGACGTCCGGCGTTGGCCGCCCATCGGGGGTTAGATTGGGACTCGGTGGTACTTGAAGGATAAGTCAGCAATACAGCTGTTCAATCGCAGCGAGCTCTTCCGACGTGACTCGATAAACTTGACGTGACTCTGCAATGACTCGGTATGGCACGCTCGTCGTAGCTCACTCCTGCACGCCCCCATTTGAAGAGTAACAGTCGCTATCCGTCCGTGACAGCTCGTGACGGCAGAGCGATAAAGCGGCGGAAGAAGAGCAGTGATTGGCCACGTGCGTCACGCTACTCCCCTCCTCTCTCCTTCCCATGTCTTCTACTCCTCCCTCTCTCCCGAGTCGTCGACCCATGGCGCCCTCCGACACAGCTGGCTGCTTCCGCGTGGCCTCTTGTCGACACCGCCGGACCGACGCGGCGGGGCGGGGGTGTCAGCTGAGTATTGATTGTCACGTGATGCTCGTCGGCGCCGACGCTGTGCCGACGGACGCCGGCGCCGGCGCCTCGGAGGAGCCCCACGTGGACTGTGGTCCCGTCAGTACCGGCGGCGCGCCGGTCAGGTGGGCCGTGCGGGGTCACGGAGGGTTTGTGCGCCGACTTGACCTGATCTGACCTGACTTGACCTGGGTTGTAAGTTCCTGGCCTGTCCCATCCTGTCATTATTTTCTGGCAGGACACGCTCTGCGTCGATATGACCGAGTTTGACCTGGCTTGTCCCGACCTGACCTGACGTGCCATTTTCTGTGTTTATATTAGCTTATCCGTCCTGAGCGATGATATCCTGCCCTTCCATTTCCTGAACTGTCCTTCGTCCTTCCCTTTTCTGCCCTGTAATAACTTTCAAGTCACCCTGTTGTGCTCTGAGTTCCCGCTATATTAGTCCATCGATAGTGCTAAGTCATACCTCGGCGCCGCGCGTCGCCCAAAGTGCGTGCGTCTGCGTGTGTTTGTGTTTGCGCGGCGCGGTAGGTCGGTCGGTGTTTGCGGCGTCGAGTGCGTAGGAGGGCGTGGGTGTTGGCGGAACTGAACCGCGGGGCACCGGCGCCGTCCCGCTCCCGTCAGCGGACGGCGGACGGTGGGCGGTGGGCGGTGGCTGCGCCGAACAGCTGGTGGCTATCGGGGGCAGTGGGCGGAGGGCGGCCGGGGGCGGTGAGACCGGGTCAGCCACCTGTGTGCCGTCTCCGCGGTGTATGATGACCCCGGCGCCACCAGCCTGCCACGCCCCGTGTCCATCTGTCTCGGTACTCTGTCTAGCTGCCACTCCTCTGTCATTCATCACTCTCTCTCTCTCTCTCTCTCTCTCTCTCTCTCTCTCTCTCTCTCTCTCTCTCTCTCTCTCTCTCTCTCTCTCTCTCTCTCTCTCTCTCTCTCTCTCTCTCTCTCTCTCTCTCTCTCTCTCTCTTTCTCTCTCTCTCTCTCCCCTTCTCCCCTCCCTCCCTCCCTCTCTCTCCATCTATCTCTCACTCTCTCTGCCCCTCCTTCTCCCTTCCTCAATCGTCCCCAGCTGTTCAGGAGGTCTCCACCTTCGGTCATTCGACCCAGCTGTCCTTCCGCTGACCGCTCCCAATATCTGACCTGAATACATATCCACCACAGTAGACACTGGACAGTGCGTGGCAGCGCCTCATATTTCCTCACCATTCCCGAACGGCGCCGAGTGTGAAATTTACCGCCCATGGGCAGACAGTTGGCGACTCGTATTCCCATGACCCTCGACTCGGCGCTCCCCGCTGGCTGGCCCTGTCTGCCGCGGCGGCGGCGGCCGGCGGTCTCAAGTTCGGCGCCAGTAGCGCTGCTGCAGTGCGCACAGCGTCAGTGCTGTGCTACCTTTTGCGAGAGGAGGTAGCGTCGTGTGTGTGAGCGTTGTTATAACAGCTGTGCGAGGCGGCGCATTACGCAAGTGCGAGATCGGGCGTGGCGTTTGAGTGTTTCGATGGTCCGGTCGTTCGTTCCTAAACCTTCCTCGCCCTCGCGTGGTCCTGGCTGGAACGACCTTGGCACGAACCCATCCCCTAATGGCGCGTCCTACGGGCGCATTCCGGCGCGCCGGGCGGCATAAGTGGCGCTCTTTTTGCCGCAGTGCGGACGGCGCGACTTTGAAACCGCCCGACCGCCGCGGTGGCGGCAGCTGCGATGCTCGGAGTTCACTGCAGACTGTAGTGCTCTCAGCCGCGACCGAGTGGGCCGGTCGGCCGGCCATGCTCGCTGCTGTCGGACGACCTTGCCCGGGGCCGGCTGGTGACGTCCGACACGGGCTCCCGCTGCAGCCGGACGACTGGGCACCACCGTGCAGTGCGGCCTGCCGGTTTGAGACCGTGGGGCGTGGGCGGTGGCAGTGGGAGGGTGGGAGAGGATGTGGGTACGACGGGCCCGTAGCAAATCTGGCGGTGACTTGTGGCCTGTGAGAATTTTGCAAGGCCATGAAGCTGAGATCGAGGCGGTGGGGGATGGTGGACACTATGTAGACTGAACGCTGAACGGCGGGCACGGCCGGTGGTTCTCCAGCCGCGTCTGGTCTAGCTCCTTCCCACCACTTGCCACCATGGCCCGGCGGTAACTCCCGGCTGGTCCGAGTTATGAACCACTGCGGTCATCCATAACTTATTCTCCCGACCGCTGGGCCACCTGCTCCCGACCGTCTGAACTTACCGGCATCCGATGCACAGCTGGCAGGCGCTGCCAGCCGGCCACCGTACCCTCAAACAGGGCCTTTGTAGAACCAGTCCCCTTGGCACCGGAGGCCGCCGCCTGTCCGAACCTACACCGGACGGCGCGCCTGTGCTCTTTGTAGCCGGCCATTTGGCTGTCGGCGGATGGCGTTCGGTGTTCTGGTTCCCAGCAGTCCAGTCCTCCCCTGCCCTTCCCAGAACAGGGCCGGCGATTTTATGGCGGTCTGGCCTTGGGTCCCACCGCTCTCCCTGTGGTCCCCCTGAGAACGACGATGTCCCTAGGCTGTATAACATGTGGTCCAATCTCGCTCCTTCCTTGCGCTTCTTCTTCAGCCATGAGGTATACTGGCTGTGTCTGGTACACATTTAGCCCATGAATGATTCTATTCTTTGTCGTTATGCATATTTCCTACTTATATATTTCGATTTTATTTAGTAGTATACCTTATTTATTTTTTTATCTTGTAGCTATTTATATCTTTACCGGCTTTATGGCTTCGTCTCCCGGATCGATTCCCGTATCCATTTTCGTCCTTCCGCCTGGCACCTACCTTCCCTTCTTTCTCCGCCTATCTGAACCCTCGTAGGGCTTCCCCTTCCCATTCCTTTCTGACCCGACACTGTCGTATGCGTATCAGGGTGGTCGTGGCGCGCTTGTAACAGCACCCGTCTCCCTGTCGTGTACCCGCCAGGTACCGCAGACAAAAAGCTTTTACCCGTACGCCATAATTGTACTAGTTTCAATGGTGGAGCTACTTTTGTGAAACACCAACATTCTCTCCCTTCCTCTTTCTTTCCCTCTCTCCATCTCTTTCCTCTCTCCCTCTCTTTCCTCTCTCTCTCTCTCTCTCTCTCTCTCTCTCTCTCTCTCTCTCTCTCTCTCTCTCTCTCTCTCCCCCTCTCCTTCTCCATCTCCATCCCTTCTCTCTCCCCCCTCTCTCTCTCTCTCTCTCACTCTCTCTCTCTCTCTCTTCCCGCCGGAAACAGCTCTACCTGCTGCTGAGTCATGGCTGTCTGCTCCTCACTGAATGATAATAGTCCGTTAAGAAAGAGGGGCGTGCCAACAACCTTAGAAGGGCCGACTATTCCAATTCCACACCCTCTCCCGACCATCTCCCCATTTAGCCTTCACCACTACATTCCCCTCTCCCCACTCTCTCTCTCTCTCTCTCTCTCTCTCTCTCTCTCTCTCTCTCTCTCTCTCTCTCTCTCTCTCTCTCTCTCTCTCTCTCTCTCTCTCTCTCTCTCTCTCTCTCTCTCTCTCTCACTCTCTCCGCTCTCTTTCCCTCCCTCTCTCGCCCATCTCATCTCCTATATTCTATTCATCTCCCTCTCAGTCTCTCTCCCTCCCTCTCCTCGTCTCTCCCCTCTTTCCCTCTCTCCCCATGTAATAACCAGCTTCCCACTCGCGCGTCGCGCCTCTCCTATCGCTCAACATCCGGCGGCCGTTTGATCCCATCACCTTTATCAATGGCGCCCTTCCAGCGGATGGCCCTGATTGGCGGCCCAGTCCTCTGTCCCCCCGAGAGCAGGGGCGGGGCGGAAGGGGAGGGCGGCGCCCCGTGACGATGGCGGCGTCGGTCGGGTTGTTGTGTTGCATCCTGCTAGCCGCGATAATCTTTCGTCGGGGCTGGTGAAATCATTGCGGCCCTCCTCGGAGACCCCCACAGCGGCAGGGGTGGTGGCGGCGGTGTTCAGTTCTGCACAGTGCATCCGGTCGGGTAGGATGTGACTTGTGAGAGACTTGGCAGTCATTGCTGGTAGAGCCAGCCTCCAGCGTTGTCTGCCGCTTCACTGCTGTCTGGCAGTGTATCTGTCAGTATCTGCCGCTACCCGGATATCTATCAGTATCTGCCGCTACCCGGATATCTGTCAGTATCTGCCGCTTGGTATCTGCCAGCCTGCCAGAGGCTGACGACCGGACCAGCTGACCGCCCCCGCTCCCGCCCGGGGATGGGCCGGTCGGCCCGACGCGCCAGATCGATCAAAGCGCAGCGCCGCCGCCGCCGCCGCTAGCGTCGCCGACGGCGGCACACTTGTGGGCGCGTCCGCGCGAGCGACGCTGCCGACGCGGCGTGTCTCGACGGGCCGGACCAGTCGCGGTGCGGTGGACGCTCGGAGGAGGGGGAGAAGGGTGGCGTGGCGACGCGCGGTGGTGCGTTTGGGAGGCTTGCTCAGTTTGGGTGAATTGAAGTGACTAAGTGCCTGTCGTTCCGACCAGATGACCCGCTGGTTGACCTCTAATGACCTCTCTTTTCCGCAGCGATCCCAATACCCAAGAACCCAGGTAACCCAGGAACCCAGTACCCAAGTAACCACCTATCCTTTACCCTCAGCGGTACTCAGTGAAGCAGTGGTGACTGATTAGACAGCATCTCGTGTGCTTGCGGTAACCTACTGATGACCCAATGACAATAACAAGTGACTTGACCTCAGCGCCGCGCCAGTGACCGGGCAGTGACCTCAGTGACCGGGCGGTGACCTCAGTGACCGAGCGTGACCTCGGTGACCGGGCAGTGACCGCCGGTGTCGGTGCCGCAGCGCCATGGTCTCCGGCGTCAGCTGCGCCGGCGGCGGCGGTGCCGATGGCGAGGCGGCGCCGCTGGCCAGCACGGAGGACCTGAGCGGCTCGGCGCTGGGCACCCCGCGCACCCTGGTGCGTCAGCAGCCGCCCAGCCGGCCGCCGGGGCCGGCTGCGCGCGGCAGGGACGTCTCCAAGCGCATCTACGATCAGATGCGTCTCGGAGAGGTGGAGCAGCTGGAGCTACAGGAGGAGCCGACCGACTCGTGAGTGACCAGCGCTGGCGCGCGGGGCTTCTCAGCTGCGGCTCGCCGGCTGCTGCCAGAGCAGCTGCGGCAGCCAGCTGCTCTGTAGCGTAGCGCGGTGCCCCGCCCCGCCCCCGCCGGCGGGCGTCGGGCTTTGGCAGATATGCATCGTCGGGGTGCCAGATATTCGCTAGCTCATTGCCAGGTGCTTCCAGGCGGCGCTGCTCTGTCGAGCGGCGGAGTCCTCTCGCCCTCTCCCCGCCGCTTCCCGGGGGTGTTGTCCCGCGCCGCACAGCGCGCCCGCAGCGCACGAGAGCTACTCGTTATCGTCCATTAACTCTGTGCCGTGCTGCAGGGGCTCTGGCATACTTTGTCTTGTCGGTCGGTCGGGAAGAGAGGTCTGTTTGGGCAGTCGCTTGACCGTGTCGGGGCACCGCTGCGGCTTTTCTTCGTAGTGCTTGTTGCTTTCTGTAGTTGTGCTAGGCAGGTGAGCGACGTTCGGCTGCAGCCGTGTATGCGGCGTGCCGGACGTTCCTCTGTAAACTCGAAACCAGAACTGATTTCATCACAGGGCTATGTGTGTCGCCCGAGGGTCTCTTTTAACAGGGGCGAGCTCCCTAACCACTAACGAGTAGCTGCTATAAACACTGATTCATCGCAATGGAACGTTATCGATTGTCAGGCACATGTTGCGTAATCGCATGACATCATGCATTCAGCCTTTCATTCGTTAGTAAAGCTGACTGTGTTTTATTGATAGTCTCCGTTAATTACGGCTGGGTTAGGCTGGTGTCTTGTTAGTAATTCCTTCTAGATTATTGCGTCGGGCTAGGGCTCTTATATGTAGTAACCCCATCAGACGCTTTCTCGCCGGTACACTACCATCAGCAGTTTGCCTTCCCGCCCAACAGCCCGCTGTTTATTTGTGACTCCGTCCGCTAACGGAGGCGGTTTACAGAGAGGCCGCTGACTGACATGGTACGCCACGGCAGCAGGGCTCCGCCTCCGGCGATATGGAGCTCGCGTGAAAGGACTGCCGTGCATACTGCCCTGTAGAGTGCTAGTGGAAACCGTTGGGCACAGTTACAATACCGTTAGCTATGGCTGGGCCTGGGAATGTAAATTTGACGGTAGCTGTGTGCAGCTAACGACGAAAGGACTGAAATTTTCCGCATAGCGTCAGCTATGGAGAACGTGGTAGTCACTGTCCAAGGATATTGGTGCAAGTGGCTAAGAAATGTGGGAACTGTAGAAAGGGAACCAGTATCTGCTACAGGGTTTTTACTTAGTTTATCTGCTACAGCCATGGGTCAATGTTTGTCAGGCAAGGTCCGCTTCAAGCCCGTCCGACTTGTTACTTCAGTAAAGTAGCAATATCTCCTCCAGGCACGATCTGCTTGAATCGAATTTCAATGCAGCATCAAACCCGCTGGTCTCTTGGCCTGCCATCCCGTCCTCATGCCCGACATTACTGTGCCGTCTGCCACTAGATTAAACTTGGACACATAATCACAGTCGGGTTGGGTTTCAAATTGAAACAGCCGCCGCGTGCTGGTCCTAGCTATCTCTGTGCCACAGGAATCATAATGATGTTACTTGCCAGACCCTCTGTTCCTAGTAGACACATTTGCTGGTTCGTCAGATGGTGCCAATCAAGGCCCTAAATACAATTATATGGGTGCCAATTATATTTGACACCCAAAATGTTGAGATTCTCTATGGTGTTACAAGTGTCATGCTCTCGACACATGACACCACAGTCCTGCACTATGAGCGTGTCACCACGTGCCAGGTGGTGTCTTATGACGTCCGACAGGACACATGGTCTCTAGCAGGTGTGGGCGTTGCCCGGTCCCTGTGACGTGAGCACACTGGACTCATTAGACGACGGACGAGCGGGGCGGCCACAGGCTGGCGGCTCTCTAGCTAACGAATTTTACCTAATGTATGGTGCGCTGCCGACTGCCGCTGCTGGTGGATTGAATGACCGCTAGGCAATGGGCTGTAGGACGTATGGATATTGGCTGACTGCGGGACAAGTGCAGGTTCTGGGTTTGGTTGGATTTCTGGATATTGTAACTGACTCAACATGGTATAATGGGACATTAGGATGGGATAGATTCTGCCGGTGTAAGGTAGATTTTCACTGATGTCGATGGTTTTGTTAAAACTTCTTTTCGGGCAGTGTATACTGATTTTTTTTTTTGCATTTTTTTTTTCTAGCATGATGTTTTCTGAGTAATGAAGGGGATGTTCCATGTCCATTGCCCATGGGGGTCGTAGGACACTGCTCGCCTGAGTGCCGTGGTATTGCAGTTGTGATCTACGATCGTGACCTTTTGTTTTAGAGGACCCTCGGGCACTGACACCAGTACGGTCGAGGTGTATGTCAGCCGGGATGTCACAAAGAATACACCCAGGGGGCCTTGCCAGGTCAGGTCCCCCGTCCTGGCCATCCGTTCCTTCCGCCTGCTGAAGCTATGCTTCCTAAGGGCTTAGGTAACTATCTAGCTTTTTTCTGAGTTGGTAATAGCGCTTGGAAACGCGACGGTACATCACCCTAATTAATTATCCGTCACCGCATTGCGACAGAGTCACGCACCGGAAATGAGCTGTCCCCATCGGCACTCGGACATCCGGGGTATCCGGCCACACCCAACCTCCCCTCCCCATCCCCCACCCTGAGCCCCAACCCGTACCCCGTCCCTCAGGTCACAGATGTATTGCAGTCGCTACGGGATTAGAACACGATCCCGACACAAACTCATTGGTGTCTTGACCCCTGGCCTCCTCAGACCCCTGGCGCCACCACCCCCCAACACTGCAGCTCTGGAGGTCTGGTGGTCTGGCTCCACTGACTCACAGGGCCCACAGCTCCGAGCATAGCGAGGCTGGGAGGCTGAAGTCGCATTACCGCCGGCGAGATAGCTGATGTCATCCTCAGAATCCGGCTGTAGAGCTCACCGCGGGAAAGGGTTGAGCGTTTGTCTTTCATCTAGGACGGAGGTTGTTCGCTGTTCAGACCATTACGGAAGTTCAGGATGATCTAGTTCTATAGCTGTGAGGGATGCTAGAGATGGGGTGGTGTTTATGTCTGATTAACTGGAATGTTGAACATCATTAAAACTGGCAAACAAAAATGGGGACGCTATTCAGGCTCTGGTGAGTTTGTAATTAGTTTTGCAACTGGGAATGGGATGCCTATGTTATCGCCTATCGGTAATTGGTTCCTTACCAGGGACAGTTGGCTAGTCTATGTTCTGTAGCTACTGAGGCAACGAGCTGCCTCGAGTTTTTATGAATCCGGTTGGGTTTAATTAAACTTTTCTATGTACCCAATTAGCAAGCAAGGGTGTTTGCTATAGCTGAGGACAAGACAAAACTAACTCTCTCGCCATGGAGTCCCGAGTCCCGTCTCGATGACCACAGGTCATGAGAGAGTGGTGCCTCTCGGATTGACAGATTGATCTGGTTCATAGGTGTGGTCGAAGATGCATCGATCATATTGACGGACAGCGAGACGAATTGGTGGGGCCTGCCAGCGTCGGTGGCTCATATATTACGTCAGAGGCCCTTAATTGCTCCTGTTGATTTAATTTTTCACCAAATGCTTCTGAGAAATGTGATTAATTTGTCAATAGCGACGGACCACTTCCTCTAGCACCTTTGCCGAGCGAGCTCGTAATTCGGTATCCCATTCTCTCGAAGCTCAGGAAAGGAGCGTGGTTAAAGGGACTATCCCACCTTTAACATGGGGTTTGAGTTGAGATAGCCAAGTTTGCGGCGAGGTTCAGAAACCACTATCTAGCTAGGTTGCCACCCCCGCGGCCTCTTGGTGTTGAAGAAATTCGTTCCCTTCATTTGAAAATGGGCCTTGTACAAGGCCCTATCTTCAACATGGAGCGACCGTTAGTGTGACGTCACCTCGTTTAGTCATTCTGATTTAAATGGGTTTGTTCGTTGAAAAATCGCTTAAAACTTGGTCTGAACTTTGTTGTGGTGCCTACAGAGTAAAAAGAATCAGCTTTATGACAGTAATGTGGCCTGGGGAAGGAGGTAATTTTGGGCTGTGACGTCACATATTTGAAAGTTTGTGTTTGGAATATGAGAAGCCTAAGATGTTTAATGAAAAATAAATGCCAGAACCGTGTTCCTGGTCATCCAATCTATAAAGTCGGGCACAATTTAACTGGTTTTAACAACATTTTAGAAGGTGGGATAGTCCCTTTAAACAACGTTCCACCCTAGAGAGAAGCTACAGACAGGTGCCATTCTTGCCTATACTTGTCTAAAAACAGCTTACATCTGCATACCGTGGCACACACCAACAGGTGTGTGAGGTGCACTCGCTCCCCTCCCCTGCCTCCCGTGCCGGTCTGACCCTCCTAGACCTAGCTGCACCCACGCGCTGACTAGCGTGCTGCGCCGGGCGTGTGATGACTGGGCGTGCTGCAAAGGGCGTGCCCCTCAGATGGTCATCGTCTCTCTCCGCTCCCCCTCGCACACACCACAGCCGCCGCGCTGTCCGCTGGCTGTTCGCAATTGTGTGCCGTGCAGGGAGGTATGCAGGACTCAGCACTCCTCACGCATAGGCGGAGTCCGGGCTGAACGAGGGCTGAGGGGTGTTTTTATTACACCCGGCGGGGCGTCTGCAGGTGCAGAGGGTGCACGATGCACCCCGCCGGCACCCAGCGGTCGCAGACGGTATCGGGGCGGTCATCTCTACCCACCCCACAGTCAACAGACTCGCTGGAGAGCAGACAGCGTGCTGACCAGACAAGTGGCCAAGAGTGCTGGTCCCGCCCGTGCCGGCTGTCGTCGGTAATGTATGCCGCCTGCGTGCGTGCCCACACCTTATCAGGTGGCCCGTCAGCTGCACGGCAGATTGCAGACACAGGGCGGAGGCCTCGAGACTTATGATGGAGAGGGCGGTCGAGTGGGTCGTATCTGGTCCTCGCAGCACTGGATATGTGACGGGTGATGCCGTCACGAAATATGTGCTGTAAGACACTTGTGGATGAGAGTGGACTAGTCTCGCAGCGAACAATCAGGCCGATTATGCAGTGGCCAGGCAAACTCCTTTACTACCGGTGTCTCTGACTTCTGAGCAGTGACTGCCACACCGTTCCCGGTTGGAAATCTGAGGGTCTGAGCTGAGGGTCGGCATATTTTCATTCCTGACATTCCACCCCGAGGGAGCCGGGCGTGTCGGTCGAGCCAGCCGTGACCAACGAGCTGAGAATGCCCCAGCTGCCCCTCCGTCCGCCCCGCCTGCACACTGAGGTCGCGGTGTCTCGCGCGCCGGGTGCTCCATCGGCACCGCTGGCGTCTAATGGGGTGCCGTGAGCAACCCGTCGGGCGTCTCTCGGTCTCAGCGGGGCGGTAAATGGCTGGCCGGGTCACCTCTCTGCCACATACCCGGAGTGTTTGGCGGTAATCGTATTACCATGTTCATGGCATGGTAGTGGGAGCTTTGCGGGGTATCAATGGGTCACCACATGGCTATTGCATTACGGATGGCCTCGTTTGGCGTAAGAAGACACGCTTTCGATAAATGTGCTGTGGTATCGTGTAGGCGATTCGTCCCTGGTGGTCCTATGACAGGTTCAATAAGCTATCCATCAGGCCGGGCGGGTGTGTATTTAGGCCTCGCAGTAGGCGTAGAGAGGTTAGTCTTCACCAGTTTGGCGTGCGATGAATGACGGCTAGTGGTTGAGGAGGATTAATGGATAAAACCACGCCCATATCGACATCTGTCAGTTGTTTGGTGTTCAAACCTTTCGACAAAGCGGCTCTACAAAGTGTAGCGGGCCCGGTGGCTAGTGGATGCTAGATTCTGTACGGTCACTGGCGGGGGGGGGGGGGTCTGGTAGATATCCAGACCCCCGCCCCCTCCCCCCGGCTGGACCCCCGCTAGCAGCACTGACAGGACGGTGGCAGAGCGGCTGTCGACAGCGGCGCCGAGTGACACTCGGAGTGAGAGACGAGAGTGAGTGTTCCCGGTGGCCGGGGAGTGCCTGCCAAGATCCACACTCACCGCTCGACCCCGAGCGGCACGAGCAGTGCAGCCTCGAGCGGTCCCGAGCGGCCTGGCGCGCGCAGTCGCGGGCGCGGGCTTGGGTACCGGAAAGGAGAACCGACTGATATTGGCATAGGCATTGGGCATGCCTGGACGAACATGCTCTACCGATTTAGACTTTGGTTACTTAAAACACAAGAATGGTCGTGACCTGTGTCCTCAGCAGTGCCAAGCTGTATCCTGCCTTTTGTAGCATGTTTATCGCAAATTTTCATTGCGGCTTCCTTGATTAGATACATTTTATTATAAGCTCCGGGCAGTGGTGGGCGCGGTCTCACACAGGTGACCTATGGACTGGCGACTGGCTGGTGCCTTCCAGACTGCAGTATTGAGCAGGCCCGGAGCCGGCGCCACAAGGCAATATTGTGGGCCCAATACGGTGTCGATCTCGTCTACCCGACGTCGGAGACCTTATGCCAGACTAAATCCGTTTTCAGTTTCAAAGGCTTTGTTGGTTGTATGCTGGTGTAACGTTTGATTGTAGGTGGTTTGATCAAGTGACATCGAGCGTCTCTCGGCCCTTCGATTTTGCTCAGCGAGCGCTATGGAATGACCTCGTCGTTGGACATAATCTTGAAAGGATCGTCTGATAAGAAAGACGGAGCGACTAAACGATTTTGGTCTCATTTTGGCTAATTTGGTCCATGTAATTTTAAGCTGAAGGAAGCACTTATTGAACTGCAATACCTGATGACCTCTCATTCGTCACCTCTGTCCCACTGGGAAACCATCCTCGCCTGAGACCACGGGGCTCGTCCCGCTGTACTGATGACGGTCACTTGTGGTGCCTCAGATGGCGTCATGCCCCTGCCAGGAGGTCCGCACAGCACTGTGTTGTAGACTAGTCCCACCACATGGTCCGGCAGACGCCGCTAACAACCAGTGCCGTCGGCAGGCGTCTGCAATGGCCTGCAAACAAACACAGAGCCAGCGCTGCATGATGTGGTGCGGCGAAGGGGGCAGTCGGTCTCTTGAAACCTTTCGGTAGAGCCGCTAGAGCGAAGGGTGTTTGTGATCCCTGGCAAAAACTCTTTTGTAGATTTTTGTGCAATGTGAGGTTTACTGTTCATTTGGGGAATTACCTGTGATTTTTTCGTCACGGATACGGATTTGCCCTTGCTCAAATAATTCAGAAAGGAGTATTTTGATCTTCGGTGTTTTGACCCTTGAATGGTGATTGTTTTTTTTTTTTGCCGTGTCCTGATATCCTCCACTCATCACTGATAAGGGTCAGGATATTAGCCTGAGGTACCGATTCCAAAGGAATCCCTAACACGTCGATGACCTGGGTGGTCGTTGCGGAGGGAATTCGCCCGCAACCCTCGACTCCGGTGGCACTCGGCAACAGATACCATCGGCGATGTTGCGAGCCGGGTGTAAATATTTACCTTAATTGTAACGGATCGTATACGCGCAGCGTATGACCGGTTAGCTGGCCCGATTTCCAGCCTAGTTAGGAGTCATAAAAGCTAGCTGACAGCCCGAGAGGTGATAGTTAGGCCACGATTGCCCAATTTATGGCGAGATAACAAGCTCACAAAAATGCGAACTACGTCGTGTTTGTGTTGATAAGGATTTACGGTGTCAGCTGAGCTTGCTGAGTGTTAGTGTGTAAGGGTATGGTTGCGCTAGTTCAGTTTCCCAGCTCGTTGGAGCCCTCTGCGCTTATGTTAGGACGGGAGCTATCACATGCGAGGGTACGGGGTCGTTACGCGTGACGCGCGCTCTTCGTGACTTCCCGAATCGTGACGCGTCCCGTGACGTTTGGTAGGAGGCTAGGGAAGGGGGTCACTCAGTTACCGGTCTACACCCTCAGTCACGTACAGTTGGGTACAGTTGTTATTTGACAACATAGGAGGCAGGTGGTTGGGACAAAAGGGCTCCCAGAAGAGATGCCATCTGCACCGACAGGGCGGTGCCGGCCGCCGGGACAGCGCCGGGCGGCGGCGGCGACCAGCCTCGATGTATGTACAATGTGTGCGCGGGCTGCGCACCTGTCTGCGAGCAGGCGCGGGCCGCCCGTCTCGCCCCCGGGCTGGTTCGATGCTAATGGGACCATATGCGTGAGCGGGAGGTCAGTGAACTGTCTGGGGCTTCTGGGTATGTCTGGATAACGTGTTGGGAGCTTCAGAGGAAGATCATTTACAGTTCCTGTTTTATGCTACTGACGTGCAGCATATTCACGATACCATGTTATTTTGGTCACAATGGACTTGACTATGAATATATGCAAATCGCCAAGCACCAAAATTTGGTGCTTGGCGATTTGCATATATTCGTAGTCAAGTCCATTGCTTTGATATTCTGAACTTGAAGTCTGAACCCCGAACCCTACATAGGCGGCCGTCGGCGTGTCCATGCAGCCGTGACTTAATGCTCCGCAAATGTCTGAAGCAGCCCCCGCAATTTGGCAGCTCTCGATGACGTCATGCTCGGACCATGTGTGGCTCCACATCAACATGACGTCATCAAGGTGTGTGTCCTGCACGGCTCAATAAAGCTGCATGGGCCGGTGTCGTTGGGGCCAACTAACCCCGGGGCTAATTTCTACCTGCAGTTGAGCCGTGGAACGACTCACAGTCACGTCAACCTGCGGCGCTATGTAGGATAAGGCACATAAATAAAGTAGATTCGGCCGGGTCGTGGCGTTCACCGGGTCCCGTACTGACCAGCGCTCTAGCATACGGTACCGCTGTGGGACAGCAAGGTGTGTTATCCCGGTAATAAATATGATAAAATGGCCCTGCAGGCCGGCCTGCACGCTGTATTGATCGGCGGAACAGCGATAAACGTAGTTTGCTCACTGGCAGCCGGATTTTGAGCCTTGCAGAGCAGCGTGGGCCAGGAGATAGTACAATCATGTTTAAATTGGGCGACCCGCTGCAATCGGCCGTCCAAAAGGTGACTGCCTGCGTGTGAAATTGGGCGAAATTAGGAACTACGTGGTTGGGCTGCAACAAGGCTAACCATAACCGTTGAAGCACACCGTGACCAAACTTTTGTCGTAGCTTCATACGACACAACCCAATAGCCGCATGTCTTATCGCCCCCTGATGGCGAGTATATGACTCGGAAACTCACCACCTCATGCCGTCCAGCTTTCGGCCGGGTCGGCTCGGCCGGGCTGGATGAGCCACTGTTTTGACCGCCGCTGCCGCACCCACAGTCGAGCTGTGTATTTATAAACCCGACCGCGGCCGGCGGGCCCTGTTTGACCGGGACGTGTCCGGTTTTCGAGCTCGGCTTGTGCCCCTGGCCGCTGATCCCTGGGGCAGTGCAGAGTTTATACGGGTGGTGAATACGAGATGCCGATGTGCCGTGTTTGACAGGCACTGTTTTGACTCCAGCTCCAGTACCTAACTTTGGGGTCGTATACACGTGACTTGTGTATGAATGGACTTGAAGCCGTGGGTTCCCGGAACTGTACCGGTGGCTCGCCTCTGCAGCTAGTGTCCATTTTAGGATGAACACGTGATGACATTGGCTCTGCATAAGTATTTTGTCGTGGCCTGTACGGCGTACGCTGCTGCTCAGTGTTTTGGCTGTAACCATCCACCGTGTCTGTTGAGGATACGTTACAAGGCGTACGATGCTACTGCTACCGGTGCAACACGAGTTGTCCGATGTTTCCGTGTTGAGCTCTACTTTGCTGACTTATGTATCCGCCTTGCTCACCTGTCGAAAAGGGAGTGTTTTGCTGCTTTTGACATTCACTTTGACATCTGTTCAACGAGTTTTTTTCTGAACGAGTACGTCTCGTGTAACTATTGTTCCTCGGCGAGGAAAGTTATCTAACCCGTGACAAATTTCAGTCGCCCCAGCTCGCTGCGTCTCTCAACAGGCCACTTCTTTTCTGGCAGATAAATAGCATTAGTTCGCTCGTGTTATTGCCTCCGACAGCTTTCTTCGACAGCGCTCTTAGATTCCGCAGTTGGGCAATTTTATCCCCAATCGACGCTTGCTGCTGCTCTGGTGTTCACTTTTTACGCCATGTGTTCACTGATCGATGTTGCCTGTTCTAATTGGTGCTCTCTGTTCACAGATGTTCGCTGATCTACCTGGTGTTCGTTCTTCACGGTATCGGCACGCTGATGCCATGGAACATGTTCATCACGGCCAAAGACGTAAGTGACTGAACGTGACGCCGTGCGCTCTGGCGAAGCTACCTCTTTGACTGATTGTGCAGGCTCTCTGGCGATTGTCGGTATCTTAGATTGTCAGTACCTCAACCACTCATGATCAGTGGGGAGGAAAGTACACATGCCACCCCAGCCACAGGTCATTTCATGCTTCACACATTCTACCAGAGGCATCCGTTCCCAACATTACCTCCTCCAACAACATGTTGCTTGGCGGACTCCGTTGGCGGTCTGGGGACCTGCCATCAGGCACTGATTGCCTGTATATCAGCTCGGTACCCGGGCTTTATTCAGTCAACTCACAGCAAGCTCTGATAACATGAAACAGCTGGATTGAAACCACCTGATCTGTAATTGCTGTCAACGTTTGCCCTGCCGACTTCCTTGTGTTGTTGGAATTCTGGAACTGTTTACACTTGACAGGATGTGCATCGTTAGGTACAAGCTTTTCTCGGTAGGGCCAGTATTTAGGAACGTCATTATTTTCAGCTGTTGTTAAATATTCACATTGAAGGCCAGAATGTTTGATTATTGGCTCGTACTTTCTTTTAATCCGCGAATGTCTGGCCACCCCATGTAAAAATGTGTGCTCGAAACAACCTAAGGTAAGCAGTTGAGCTTGCTGCTTCCATTGTTGCTTCGGTTTGCTTCCAAAATATTTGACGAATCTTGTCTTTGAAGAGACAACATTTCTGCATTCAGACACTTATGTGAGCATTTCCTTCTGTTTGTTGAGGTTCCGTCCAATTCGCTTCAGTTTGGCTCGGACAAGTGCCGAGCTGCTCGTACAGCTGAGCTTCCAAGGCGCTGGCGCTGGCTCGTACGTACGCCGTACTCTGCTTTTGATGCAATCAGTAATCATCTCGCTACTTATTCATTCAGCAGCTGCTGGCCGGCCGGAGCGGACACTCAGTCACGACTGGACTCGGGGCGACTGACCTGGTCGTAGCGGCTAGAGACGGCACTTGTTGCCAGCTGACCAACCAGGGTTGGGAGACAGATGGGCCGCTCTTGGCTGTCGGATCGCCTCGCTTAGGGGCGTCGCTTCTCTGGGTTGTGTGGAGACTGCCCCAAGTGGGAAGGACTGTCTAACGGGAGACGCCGATAGATATCGCTCTCACTGGAGACTACACGAGTCTTGTGTTGACTCGTAAGACTATCAGACCGCCGGTTCAGTGTGATACAGACTGCTGGGAGTATATCATCCCTGTGATGATATGTGGAGTCGCTCCGGGCCGGTGAGACCCGCGGCGGAACTGATTCATATACCTCGCGCTCGGCTGTGCTTTGGTTGGCACTTGGCAGGCAGTCAGAGGAGCGGGGTCGGATGGGGTGGGGCTCGCAGGTGCTCCGTCTAGCACCGGCGCGAGCCGCGACAATTTGTTGGGCCGAGTGACGCATGGGCTTGGCTGGGGAGTGGAGCACGCACGAAGGGCGAGGTGGGCGAGAGGTGCGGGTTGTAAATCGGCAAATAATGACCCATAAACATAGTTCGTTTGAGGAGGAAACACTGGCTGGTGTTTGTTACATACTTGCGCATTGTTTAGTCTGTGACGCTGAGCTTAAAGTCAAGTGATTGGGCCAGCACAATGGAATGCGGGTATCGATCTGGGCAGAGGTCATCAGGTCATTGAGGCATCGTTCCAGAAATAGGCGGCATTGTCCGCCATGAATTGTTCAAATGACCTCTGGCCCTACAGGGGAGAACAATGCCATGTCATTGCCCGCCCGCCCGCATGGAGCTTGAAGAGCAGTTTGGGCTCAATTTGGGCACCCTCGACTAGTGGAGCGGTCTTACACTTCCGTGTTGTTGTAGGCACTCAAGACTGAGGAGTAGAGGCGTCGGTCGTTATCCTCTACAATATGTCACTTTTGGGTGTCATTTGAGCAGGGTTGTGCTCGACTCAAAAAAATTTACCGACTCGACTCATCATTCAACTTCAGAAAGCCCTGACTCAACTCTGACTCAAACAAGGAGCTGATTTTTTCCCTTGACTCGACTCATGACTCAAACGGCTCAATGAAAATATGAGTTGACTCAAACTTGACTCAAATTTTTTGTTCAGTCAAGTGTGTTGACTCAAAATTGACTCAGATAAAAAAGTTGTTGAGCGGGGGGGGGGTGGAAAAAAATCCGGCAGCAGGGCCAGGCCTAAGTTGTTAAGCCGCGGGGGGAGGATGAAAAGCTTATATATATTGTTTCTAGAAAGATGAGTCAGCTGACTCATGTTCCTAAATGTTTTTGACTCAACTCAATGTCAAAAGTTATTTTACTGACTCAACTCTGACTCAACTCATCACCTTAATATTTTTGTCTGACTCAACTCTGACTCAACTCAACAGCTCAACATTTTATCTGACTCGACTCAAACCTGACTCATCTGAGTCAGAGTTGAGTCAAATCTCTGACTCGACTCATGAGTCAAGCACAACCCTGCATTTGAGGCAGGAACAGCTGTCAGAGATGACAATGCCTACTCTCTCAGCTGTCAACTACGTCATCTGTCACTTGTTTTCGTGCCTCTGTCACCTGTGCTCAGTGTCATCTGTCAGCTGTGTCATCTGTCAGCTGCCACCGGGTGTCATCTGTCTGGTTCTGTCCTCTGTCAAGTGGTCCCTGATTATGGGCCGTAAAACACATTCCGTGGATTTCGTTCCTGGCATACCGGAGTGCGGAGCCACTGGGAAGGATTCCGTCAGTGTCTATCAGTGAGTCACTCATGAACTACGATCGTGAATCGTTGACTCATATCTGTGAACCTACTCCTTTATATACTATCACTGCTTATGACTGCGGGTCTACCATTGGTTATGGACCGTCTGTGACCAACCTTTGATCACGAACTTACAATCCTGTACAATTCCAAGATCACGAGTCTTATTCACCAAACTTCCTTCCTCAATTTGTGTTTATTTCATCACTATAATATCAATTTTAGACTTCTCCTGTTAAAGCGTTTCTCTACCGTTTGTATGTGGGAAAATTGATTGCATTCAAAACACTTCGTCTCGGCGAATCTGTGTGTTTTCATTACCTTTCACCAACTGTCTCTTATGTGGTAAACAATACACCGCTCTTACTCACACGGCCTACCATTAAATTACCTGATAATGTGCCCGTATCTGACGTCGCTTCCCTCTCTCCCGACAGTACTTCGTCAACTACAAGCTGTCGGAGGCTCACACGGGCGTCGTCTCCGAGTACGCCACCAACTTCCTGCCGTATGTCGGCTTCGCTTCTCACATCCCCAGTGTGCTGATCAACTGGATCAACGTCTTCGCCAGGATGGGGTGAGTCAGAGCCTGATGTTGGTATCCTATCGTAGATGTTATGATACTTTTGTTTGTTATCATACTTTTGTTTTAAACTCTTTGAGGCTCATAAGCGCTAGTTGAAAACCTTTTTGGCCTCAAATAGGCTGAACGAGTAGTTGGTTATTACGGAGCGAGCGAAGCGAGCGGAGTCTTTCCTTAGATTAACGGAAATTTCTGAGTATGAGCGGCCGGCCGGCCGTGCGGACGCTTTTGCGAGGCTTATATCTCAGCAACCACTTGACCGATTTACATGCGGTAATTTTTGTAGGGTAGCTTCATTCCTTCTACTAAGTATTGTACTATTCCTGATGCATGTGGGTGATCCCTTATGCACGTGCCACGTGCAAAACGAAGAGGTGTCAGTTTTGTAATTGTTGCAATATCTCGGTAACTACTTGGCCGATTGCGCTGAAAGTTGGCATGTAGGTAGGCACCCACTAGGCACTGCATATCCATGTGCCAGAGTTGGGGTGCTGCTGCACGCGCGCACGTGCAGGGGTCGTTTCCAGATCTCGACAACGGCTCGACCGATTGCGCTCAAATTTGGTACGCAGTTAGGGACCGGTTAGTAGGGTGCCGTGCACAAGTCAGTTGGGACCCATTTTGCACGTGCGCACGTGCAGGGTGCCGCTTCCAGATCTCGAGAACGGCTGGGCCGATTGTGCTCAAATTTGGCACATCGCTAGAGACCGGTTAGTAAGGTGCCGTGCACAAATCAGTTGGAGGTACCCCCTCGAAATTTCGCACGTGCAAGGCCCACCCTCTCGCTCGCTCCGTTAGTCGCCCCAAAAGGCGTTATACTGGTGGATAGACTTTGGAGGAAACTGTGAAGGACATTTTGTTGTGGGAGTCCCTATGCCCACATGTGTTATTTCCTCGTTCTCTTTGCGCCATAAGCATATGTGGGTTTGTAATTTGCATCATTGCGCCGTTCCGAGGGGTTCCCCCGCTATCACTGACTGTTGGAACAGTGGTGACTGACCTACCTAGGGTGATAAGATCTCTATGTAATTAATGACACTCGTCTGTATCGGTGACTGCGGCGAGTAGGGTAGACCGGGGCAAGTCGCCCCGCCGAGGTAAAACGTCTCACCGATGTTTCTCGGAACTGGCAGAGTTCTGGGGAAACATCCTCTCTTCTATAAAACGTGCACTATATGATCATTATATGAGCAGACTGGAAAGAAATTGTGATGACTCTTTCGGGAGATATAGCCAAAAATGTGATTTTTGAGTGATTTTTATGTTTTGTTGCCAGATTATGCATCATGGCGTTCTTTTATGGTCCACATCAGGTTAACGACCTTTATGTATTTTGAACAACTGTTGTCTAACGCTTATCATGCCGGGTTGGTTCGTGTTAAATTATGTTTTGCTTGAGTGCAAGGCGTTGTTCTCTGACCGAACTACGTGATGGGGTAAAACGCCCCAGTAGGTCGCGGGGCAAAAAGCCCCATGGGGCGTTTTACCTCATGTGTTGTTCGGGCTACCCACTTTCTAATATTCGGTAGCTGGCGAACAGTAAGCTTCTATGCATTTTATGTATTTTTCTCAGCGACTGGATGGCAAAGGAAGTATTTTGCTAACATTTGCATTGCAATAATTTATTATTTGGTCTTATGAGGCAGGTGAAAAACCTGCTCATACAATAGTGTCATAGCTGAACACCTGACAGGATGGAATGTGCTAACTTCAGTGCCGTGCCTCCAGAGGTCTAGCGGACCTCTCACATAAGATTTAGCCAACTACCATGTTAAATCTTTAATCTAAAGTATGGGGCTTCTTGCCCCAGGCCGTGGGGCGTTTTGCCCTGGGGTTGGGGCAAATGCCCCATTTGCAGTTGCTTCACAAATCACTTCCTAGCTTGGAGTCCGATCACAAGTGAATGCATTTGAGGGGTGCAATTTAAAGTAAAATGTCCAAAGAACGCATTGAGCACAAATTTGGCCTTCCAGGTGATGTAAGACAAAATTTATGTTGCAAAATAAATTATCTGGGGCGTCTTGCCCCAGGCTACCCTATATTATTGTTACGTCGTCTGAACTAGCGATGACAAATGGAAGAGTCACCGAGCGTTTCGCGGACGTGTTGTCATTGAGGGAACGCAAACATTGGTTAGCGCCGGAGAGTGGATTGGGTTTGATAGCATGGGAGGACGTGCAGGTCTCGCGAGATTAAGCGGTAGGTTTTGCACTTTTACATTTCCGGTTATATCTCAGAAACTAATCGATCTACGATGAAGCCATTTTACACGATCATGGCCGGCTTGTCACCCAACAAGTCGATCGCATCTTCAACACTTAAAAGCTTAAGACGACAAAGATATAGCCTGAAGTACACTAAATTTTCTAGGTGCAAAACCTACTGCTAAAACCCGCGAGACCTGTACCCTGGTACTCTGTCTGACACTCGGCACATTGTTATAGATGTGTTTCTGATATAGTGGTCTGAGAAGATGAGTTAGCTGGTCTGTGCATACTAATTGTGCGTCCATATGATAGGGAATACGCAACAGCGTACGGAGCAGCACTAGGCATCTCTCCAGGTCCAACCATACCCGAAGGTTGTTTCTTCATTAGACAAACACTATTCTTTAGAATTGTGTTTTTCTATTGAAAAACAAACTGAGGGTGTTTCCATTTCGGGATAGGATTCGTGTTTGGTGCAGCGAATTGGGGCACCTTGCACCGTTTGCACACGAACCGATAGATTTTGATTAAATTTTCAGGGCAGCTGCCCCCACAGATTATCTACCACGAAACACCCTCAGCTAAGATTATTATTATTTTTCTTGCACGTGGCACGTGCACGTGTTTTAGGCCCATAGGCTTCAACAATAGGTGGATTTTCGGCATCGCATTTCTCGCAGACGGGTGCTTGTAATGCGATGGGCTTCTATGTGCTGGGTGGCCGCCCCGGCATCTACCATGAGCCGGCGGCGCCGTTTCGGGCAGCTTCGGGAAGGGGGTGCAAATTGCACGTGCAGCCGCCATTGGTTTAACGTTACGAAATGTGCCAAAACGGGTTTTCTCGATTTGCTCAAAATCGGCTCGATAGATTTTCTTTGTTTTTTTAGTACCGGTAGTCGGTCAGTAGGTTCGTTCGTCAATGTCAATCGCTTGAAATATAATTAACTTTTTTGCACGTGGCACGCGCACAAATCTTCACGTCTTAAGTCAATGGGATTTCTTGAAAAAATACTTAAATCGATTTTGCTCAAAATTTCCACGTTAGATATTAAAAATGTTTCAGTATGATATGCACCCACATGTCGCCTACCAGGTGGCATAGGCCATATATGGGGCGATTGAAATGCACGTGCACGCCCCGCACTTGTTTGAGGGGACCACCTCCGTGAAAATTTGACCACTGCTGGTATGATGGCCTGTGCCGCGCAAACAATACGTGCCAGCGGAACCAATCGAGGTCAGTCGTCAAGGGGATGCTCTAGGATAGTTGTACACCTCATCACGTGGTGCACGTGTTTTCGCACGTGCGCCACATGGGTATAGCATTTTGGGATAGGTAGCCATTGGTGCATAATTATGCTCAGGTGATAACCTCACTGCATGGGTTTGAGCCAGAGTTCCAAGTCGGTTGCGATAATGACCATTGGTGTTGGGTCTACTACGTGTCAAACACGTGGCCGCCCGGGGTTCTCCATTCCGGAGATATTGTGACCGATAGTGAGGTAAGCCCTAATTTAAAGATTGGCCAAGTTTGATCGGCCGCTGGGAGACAATGGTGGCGCACCCGAAAGTCTACCCATGGGCACTGAAGACCCCTTTCATCTGGTACAAAAGGATGGTCGCTTTATGTCTTTAGGCCACACGTGGCACGTGGCACCCCACCTCGAGTGACCATGTGCACTCTCAATGTAAGGCGTTTTGGCCATAAATTTGCCATTTATGGGCCGATTTCGACGAAAATTGCAACATTGATGCATTAAAATGACCTGTGTCACAAACGGCGCTACGAATACAACAAACTCATGTGCTTCGTTTTGGTCTCTAGTGCGCCACTTAACCCGCGCCCCACTGGGGTCTGCGTATAACACGCCCTACTGGGGGGGGGGGCTATTCATAGCCCCCCCTAACTCCGAAACTACTGGGCCGATCGTCAAAATTCAAACGGCGTCTGATAGCCCCGGAAAAACTGTTGAGCGAAACCTAATTTCATTGACCTTGAGGTCACCGATGACGTCACAGGTCAGGTCAAAGTAAAAATTATTAGCATTTTGATTTGTTCACGTTTTGGGCTCTGGCCGCCGTCTTACAAGTCAGATCAGGCTCATTTTTGGTTCACACACTCGTGAACAGATGCTCTAGATACCCTGAGGGTACCAAACTTGTACTTTGATTTTCAGGTCAAGGTCAGGTCATCACAGGTCACGAAAATATTATATCATGCGTCGGTCACGTGACACATGTTTTATGGTCCATTTAGGCCAAAGATTTCGAATTTGATGTCGTCTGTGTCATTCGAGGTCATTTTGAGTCGAATTTAGCATAGGTCAGGTCACTTTCAGGTCAAAAAAGGTCCAATTTTGAAGCTAAAATTTTTCAACAAAAAAGGTGTGTATTAGATGCAGTTTGAGCTCAGGAACACGATGGTGCTGTTTATATTGGCGTACGATGTCAAATACGTGCTGAAAAATTGATTTGAAAAATTAATAATTGTAAATTTTTTTGCAATAATGCGCATAACTTGGCCATTTTTGAAGATTTTTAGCTAAAACTTGCTAGAGTTACTAAAAATAATGCGTTCTATCACATATATTCCGGTTTTTTTTTCAAAAAGTCAAAAACGTTTTGGAAAAATGTAAAAATACAAATTTTGAATTTTATTATATTAAATTTTCGAAATTTTCAACATTTCGAAAATCCGAGATAGCAGTTTAATAGCGCAGTCTATTCTGAGTCCTCTCATGCAAAGAAATTGGATCTAGCTTAAAAACTGAGCTCTTGGGAGCGATTGCCGTGGTTCAATGTTTTGCGTCGAAATCGGCCGAACATGACGTCACTCTGGCGTCATTTTCGGCCGACCTATGGTACCCGAAGGTTGTTTCTTCATTAGACAAACACTATTCTTTAGAATTGTGTTTTTCTATTGAAAAACAAACTGAGGGTGTTTCCATTTCGGGATAGGATTCGTGTTTGGTGCAGCGAATTGGGGCACCTTGCACCGTTTGCACACGAACCGATAGATTTTGATTAAATTTTCAGGGCAGCTGCCCCCACAGATTATCTACCACGAAACACCCTCAGCTAAGATTATTATTATTTTTCTTGCACGTGGCACGTGCACGTGTTTTAGGCCCATAGGCTTCAACAATAGGTGGATTTTCGGCATCGCATTTCTCGCAGACGGGTGCTTGTAATGCGATGGGCTTCTATGTGCTGGGTGGCCGCCCCGGCATCTACCATGAGCCGGCGGCGCCGTTTCGGGCAGCTTCGGGAAGGGGGTGCAAATTGCACGTGCAGCCGCCATTGGTTTAACGTTACGAAATGTGCCAAAACGGGTTTTCTCGATTTGCTCAAAATCGGCTCGATAGATTTTCTTTGTTTTTTTAGTACCGGTAGTCGGTCAGTAGGTTCGTTCGTCAATGTCAATCGCTTGAAATATAATTAACTTTTTTGCACGTGGCACGCGCACAAATCTTCACGTCTTAAGTCAATGGGATTTCTTGAAAAAATACTTAAATCGATTTTGCTCAAAATTTCCACGTTAGATATTAAAAATGTTTCAGTATGATATGCACCCACATGTCGCCTACCAGGTGGCATAGGCCATATATGGGGCGATTGAAATGCACGTGCACGCCCCGCACTTGTTTGAGGGGACCACCTCCGTGAAAATTTGACCACTGCTGGTATGATGGCCTGTGCCGCGCAAACAATACGTGCCAGCGGAACCAATCGAGGTCAGTCGTCAAGGGGATGCTCTAGGATAGTTGTACACCTCATCACGTGGTGCACGTGTTTTCGCACGTGCGCCACATGGGTATAGCATTTTGGGATAGGTAGCCATTGGTGCATAATTATGCTCAGGTGATAACCTCACTGCATGGGTTTGAGCCAGAGTTCCAAGTCGGTTGCGATAATGACCATTGGTGTTGGGTCTACTACGTGTCAAACACGTGGCCGCCCGGGGTTCTCCATTCCGGAGATATTGTGACCGATAGTGAGGTAAGCCCTAATTTAAAGATTGGCCAAGTTTGATCGGCCGCTGGGAGACAATGGTGGCGCACCCGAAAGTCTACCCATGGGCACTGAAGACCCCTTTCATCTGGTACAAAAGGATGGTCGCTTTATGTCTTTAGGCCACACGTGGCACGTGGCACCCCACCTCGAGTGACCATGTGCACTCTCAATGTAAGGCGTTTTGGCCATAAATTTGCCATTTATGGGCCGATTTCGACGAAAATTGCAACATTGATGCATTAAAATGACCTGTGTCACAAACGGCGCTACGAATACAACAAACTCATGTGCTTCGTTTTGGTCTCTAGTGCGCCACTTAACCCGCGCCCCACTGGGGTCTGCGTATAACACGCCCTACTGGGGGGGGGGGGGCTATTCATAGCCCCCCCTAACTCCGAAACTACTGGGCCGATCGTCAAAATTCAAACGGCGTCTGATAGCCCCGGAAAAACTGTTGAGCGAAACCTAATTTCATTGACCTTGAGGTCACCGATGACGTCACAGGTCAGGTCAAAGTAAAAATTATTAGCATTTTGATTTGTTCACGTTTTGGGCTCTGGCCGCCGTCTTACAAGTCAGATCAGGCTCATTTTTGGTTCACACACTCGTGAACAGATGCTCTAGATACCCTGAGGGTACCAAACTTGTACTTTGATTTTCAGGTCAAGGTCAGGTCATCACAGGTCACGAAAATATTATATCATGCGTCGGTCACGTGACACATGTTTTATGGTCCATTTAGGCCAAAGATTTCGAATTTGATGTCGTCTGTGTCATTCGAGGTCATTTTGAGTCGAATTTAGCATAGGTCAGGTCACTTTCAGGTCAAAAAAGGTCCAATTTTGAAGCTAAAATTTTTCAACAAAAAAGGTGTGTATTAGATGCAGTTTGAGCTCAGGAACACGATGGTGCTATTTATATTGGCGTACGATGTCAAATACGTGCTGAAAAATTGATTTGAAAAATTAATAATTGTAAATTTTTTGCAATAATGCGCATAACTTGGCCATTTTTGAAGATTTTTAGCTAAAACTTGCTAGAGTTACTAAAAATAATGCGTTCTATCACATATATTCCGGTTTTTTTTCAAAAGTCAAAAACGTTTTGGAAAAATGTAAAAATATAAATTTTGAATTTTATTATATTAAATTTTCGAAATTTTCAACATTTCGAAAATCCGAGATAGCAGTTTAATAGCGCAGTCTATTCTGAGTCCTCTCATGCAAAGAAATTGGATCTAGCTTAAAAACTGAGCTCTTGGGAGCGATTGCCGTGGTTCAATGTTTTGCGTCGAAATCGGCCGAACATGACGTCACTCTGGCGTCATTTTCGGCCGACCTATGGTAGCTACGAAGTTCATATTTTGACACAAGGTGTCAAATTGATGCAGCCGAAGGTACTGAAAGTTTGGCGTTGATACGTCAAGCGGTTTAGAAGTTATTGCAGAAAAACGGGAGGGGGGGGGGGCTATGAATATTGAATAAGGCAACCCCCCCCCCCCCCCCCCCAGTGGGGCGCGGGTTGCTACAGTGGCTAAAGTCGAGGAATATTACGCGTATTTATTTCAACGGGCCGATTTCGTCGAAACTTGCAACGGTAGTGCACGAAACTAGGCAGCGACACATATGAAGCGAGACAAAAATAGGCTGTTGTGCGCCATTTTTGTCTTAAGTGCGCCATTAACTGCCTAAAGTGGCTTTAACTAAAGAATCTCATCATTTTCATGAATTAATAAGTTACTGTGAGGTATGCATGTAACGTCTCGCGCCACTTTGGACTTAATTGCGTTAGCGTTTCGGGCGTGTGATTTGCGCGTTTTGCGGTGTTTGCGTTTTGCGGCGGGCGGGTGTTTTGTGTTTTTTGTGGTGTTTGTTTGACGGCGGGCGGACGGGCGATGCGGGCATTTTTTGCGTCTTTTTCGGTGTTAAGTTTTTTTCGGTTTCCGGCGGCCTGGCGCTTTTGCCGTGTTTGCGTTTGGCAGCGGGCGGGCGATTTTTTAGGCGTTTTCGGTTGGTGTTTAGCGTGCGTGCGATGCGGGTGGTTTATTTTTTTGCGGCGTTTTTGCGTTTTTTGCGGTTTGTGGTGGTCGTGCGATTTTTTCGACGTTTGCTTTGGCGTTTCGGACGTGCGTTTTGCGCGTTTTGTGGTGTTTGCGTTTTGCGGCGGGCGGGCGGGCGTTTTGTGTTTGGCGGCGGGCGTGCGGGCGATGCGGGCGGCTTTCTTTTTTGCGTCGTTTGCGGTGTTCAATTTGTTGGCGGTTGGCGGCGGTTGGGCGCTTTTTAGGCGTTTTCGGTTGGCGGTTAGCGTGCGTGTGATGCGGGCGGTTTTATTTTTTGCGGCGTTTTTGCGTTTTTTTTTTTTGCGGTTTGCGGCGGGCGGGCATTTATTTGTGTTTTTTCTTCTTGCGACATTTACGTTGGCGTTTCCGGCGTGCGTTTTGCGCGTTTTGCGGTGTTTGCGTTTTGCGGCGGGCGGGCGTTTTTCACAATTCAAAGTCACAACCTTCGGGCCGCAGCGCTGCTCGAAAAGCGCTGCCCTCGAGTATCACCTCTGAGCAGTCCGAAATCCTATCCAACTTACACATGCCTTTAGCCCGGCATCTGGCCGGCTGCTGAGTTGCGGCCTGCATTGCATTGGCAGCCACGCCTGTGTAACTAACAGTGAGCAGGCCCTCTGCAGACCCCCCTCCCTCCCCCCCTCTAACCCGGCCTCCAGCTGCTGTCTGGGCGAGTGTGGTTCTGTGAGGACTCGCTGCTTTAACTATTTCACCTGCCCAGGAAGTGTGGCCGCAGCCCTTGCGTCACGCCTTACATCTCGTTCCAAATTATGGCTATTCTGGTGCTTCTGAAGCGCGGCGGCCGGTCAGCGACTTCCGCCCATGCATCTGTCCGACGCCTCGCCCGCTGGCTTGTTTTGTTTAAGAAATGCCTGTCTGTCGTTTTGGTCCTGTCCGGCAACTGTCCATCGCCCTGGTTGTCAGTCTGCCAGTCTGTCATCTTGTCTGGTTGTATGTTTCTGTCTCGTCTTTCTGCTTTCCTTTGCTGTCTGGCGACCTCACAATGTCCGGCTGTCTGCCACTCCTTTTATCGCGTGTCATTCGTCTATCAGCTCGTTTTGTGTGGTTGTACGCCAGTACGATCTTGTTGGCTGTGTTGTCTAAAATTGCTCGTCCGGTATTAGGTATGTGCTTTGTCCGGTTATCGCCCACCTTTTCCTTCCTATGTATCTGTCAGGTTTTCTCCTTTTTCCTTCCTTTGCTTCGTGTCTATTCCGTGTTACTTGAAAAAGGAATAGTTGACGCACAGGTGCCTGTAGCTGATGCCTGCCGAAAGCGAGGTTGACAGCGAGAATTGAGGTCCTGTTGTCGGCTCGTTCATGACTAATTCGCTGTCGAAGGGCCGTGCTTCCCGGACCCGAACCTCAACCGTGGGCGCCGTTTGTGTAGGTTGGCACGGACCACCGTTTAACGAAGCGGCGTGTTTATTTTAAACGAACCCAACTGTATGGACTGTATTTCACGTGATCCGCTCATTCGGGAGCCGCACGGCTTATAAATGTGATCTGTTTTTCCGCGAGTGGCTGAGCCATGTCAAAATAAGCTTGATGTCGAGATGGATGGGATTCATAACGTGAAATTAGTGTATTTTTCTTGGAAAAGTGAACATGATGTGAAGCAGAATCTCGTAACCTGACGTTGTAATTTACAAAACTAAGATGGGCTATTTGGGAGTGTCCCCATTTTCGTTTCCGTTTATAATCCATTAGCTGGCTATTTCGGGACAGAGTTGGAACAGAGCCCTCGTTTTTCAGGACCATGTCCGAGCCTGAGTAACAACTGACTGGGCCGTATTATCATTATATTATTTCTTTAGTAGCATGGTATGCCACCTGGCCGCTACTACTCACACCTGGCGACCCCTTGAAAACCGTGGCTTCTAATTTCACTATTCATTGTATCTGTTTAGCCGCCGCACGTACTGTCCATTTCCTAGTCTCCCCGCCCCAAGCGTCCCTCACTGACCTCTCTGTTCGTCTCTGACCTTACCTTCTCTCGGCAGAGGCTCGCTGGCCCGGCGGATCATCTGGAGTCTGTGCGTCATCACCATGGTGTTCATCTTCACCGTGATACTGGCCATGGTGGACTCGAGTCGGTGGCCGGGACCCTTCTTCTTCACCACAATTACATCCGTGGTCATACTCAACGGTCAGTGGTCATACTCAACGGTCAGTGGGTCATACTCAACGGTCAGTGGTCATACTCAACGGTCAATGGTCATACACACTGCTAAAACAGTGCTAAAATAGGGTGATTTGATCATAGTTTGGGACCGGCTGACGAGTTAGCCAGGGTAGTTACGCAGCATCGCAAAATATTTGTGTCTTAATTCTGGGCACGATTGGTTTAGGCCTGAGATCAGTGAAATATCACCAATGTAGAGGTCACGTTTGGGCCAGTGACACGCACGTTCACTCCAATACTGGAGTGAACACTGGAGCAACACTCCAGTGTTGCTATAGGTAACGGTGTGATATACCGATGTAGGCTTGTTACTGGGCCACCGTGGTTGTTGCATATATTCAATGGAATAAACAAATACATTTTGTGAGACAAGATACACTCGATGTATGTTTTCCTACTGATGTATGCACATACCAACGATGAGGTCTGGTACTCGTAGCTTTTTCGTAATCGCAAGACTCGGTTTCTTGTCTAGCGGGGCTAACCCAGGATGAAATGACCTCTGACAACTAGAGATTGGCTCGAAATTCATTCAGCATCGCCGGGGACATCGTCGTGCATCGCAAAGGGACATACCCAGCCGGGAGGAGAGGCTCATTCTAAGGGGTTTCTGGCATGATAGCTCACCAGGCATAGCATTTTTCTGCTGGTGTTGTCATGGACAGATCTTTATTCCAGACGGACCCCCCCCCCCCCCAGCCCTATCGCTGCCTCCCTCTAACTCTCTCCCGTCCCTCTCTCTTCCGCAGTGGCGAACGGCATCTACCAGAACTCCGTGTACGGCCTGGCGGCGCGACTCCCCTTCCGCTACACCGGAGCCGTGGTGCTCGGATCGGTAAGACCAGAACCTCTCAGCCATCCGTGCCGTGACCCGTGCGTCACCCCGCGCGCGTCATACGCCCCACGTGACCCGTTGACGCCCCCTTTCTCGTGATGACGCCCCCCGCGCGCCAGCTGCCAGTGAACGCTCCCCAAGTTACCGACCCGTGACATAGTCTGTTCTGGACGACACGGCACGTCGGTTTTCGTCTGCGTTGCGTTCGTCTTATTCCGGTCACGTGACTTGAAGGGTAGGCCGCGGTCGTTATGTTGTGCTCGATGGAATGTCAGGGTCGAGACTGGGGCGGAGTTGGAGTTCATTGATGTATGTCGCCGCCTTTGAGAGGGAGGGTTGAGTGTGGGTTGTGTGTTTTCAGCAGAGGAGAACTTATGTCTTTTGACGGATGCTGACGTACGCTAGCTAGATAAATATCCAGATAGATTTCAGCCATGAACACATTTTTAACTCGTGCTGAATTATGGACCCATGTTGGACTGGGGTGGTGTGCGTTCTTGACACGTTAATCATGCTAGACACGTTGGTGACATCAGCGTTCATGGTAAACATTTGTCTTGATGGGCCAGACAGCAAACCAAACACCTGACGGACATGTGACCTTTCGTGACCTGACCTCTGACCCCTGCCGTTGACAGAACATTAGCGGCACGGTGACGGCGCTGATCAAGATTCTGTCGATCGCGATGGCACCGAACCCGCGGACTGCTGCGATTTACTACTTTATAACGGCGCTGTTCATTCTGCTCGCCTGTTTCGACACCTACTTCGCCCTGCCGCTCAGCGTGAGAAACTCAACATGAGCCTACGAGAAACGCAGAGTAGATTGGCACTAAACTCAGTGTAATTGGCCTAAGATTTAGCTTTGAGTTGACGGAAAAGGTTTGAGTTGTGTAAGGTAAACCTACAGCTGAGTTTGTACATGTTCGAACTTCGAAGTTGTGATGATTTGAGCCAACATAACTTGGACTGCAACAACTGCAATCGAGAATGAGTTTTATCTGCTGTCTAACATAAATGTACTCGAGGGCAGCGCTTTTCGAGCAGCGCTGCGGCCCGAAGGTTGTGACTTTGAATTGTGAAAAACGCCCGCCCGCCGCAAAACGCAAACACCGCAAAACGCGCAAAACGCACGCCGGAAACGCCAACGTAAATGTCGCAAGAAGAAAAAACACAAATAAATGCCCGCCCGCCGCAAACCGCAAAAAAAACGCAAAAACGCCGCAAAAAATAAAACCGCCCGCATCACACGCACGCTAACCGCCAACCGAAAACGCCTAAAAAGCGCCCAACCGCCGCCAACCGCCAACAAATTGAACACCGCAAACGACGCAAAAAAGAAAGCCGCCCGCATCGCCCGCACGCCCGCCGCCAAACACAAAACGCCCGCCCGCCCGCCGCAAAACGCAAACACCACAAAACGCGCAAAACGCACGTCCGAAACGCCAAAGCAAACGTCGAAAAAATCGCACGACCACCACAAACCGCAAAAAACGCAAAAACGCCGCAAAAAAATAAACCACCCGCATCGCACGCACGCTAAACACCAACCGAAAACGCCTAAAAAATCGCCCGCCCGCTGCCAAACGCAAACACGGCAAAAGCGCCAGGCCGCCGGAAACCGAAAAAAACTTAACACCGAAAAAGACGCAAAAAATGCCCGCATCGCCCGTCCGCCCGCCGTCAAACAAACACCACAAAAAACACAAAACACCCGCCCGCCGCAAAACGCAAACACCGCAAAACGCGCAAATCACACGCCCGAAACGCTAACGCAATTAAGTCCAAAGTGGCGCGAGACGTTACATGCATACCTCACAGTAACTTATTAATTCATGAAAATGATGAGATTCTTTAGTTAAAGCCACTTTAGGCAGTTAATGGCGCACTTAAGACAAAAATGGCGCACAACAGCCTATTTTTGTCTCGCTTCATATGTGTCGCTGCCTAGTTTCGTGCACTACCGTTGCAAGTTTCGACGAAATCGGCCCGTTGAAATAAATACGCGTAATATTCCTCGACTTTAGCCACTGTAGCAACCCGCGCCCCACTGGGGGGGGGGGGGGGGTTGCCTTATTCAATATTCATAGCCCCCCCCCCTCCCGTTTTTCTGCAATAACTTCTAAACCGCTTGACGTATCAACGCCAAACTTTCAGTACCTTCGGCTGCATCAATTTGACACCTTGTGTCAAAATATGAACTTCGTAGCTACCATAGGTCGGCCGAAAATGACGCCAGAGTGACGTCATGTTCGGCCGATTTCGACGCAAAACATTGAACCACGGCAATCGCTCCCAAGAGCTCAGTTTTTAAGCTAGATCCAATTTCTTTGCATGAGAGGACTCAGAATAGACTGCGCTATTAAACTGCTATCTCGGATTTTCGAAATGTTGAAAATTTCGAAAATTTAATATAATAAAATTCAGAATTTATATTTTTACATTTTTCCAAAACGTTTTTGACTTTTTGAAAAAAAAACCGGAATATATGTGATAGAACGCATTATTTTTAGTAACTCTAGCAAGTTTTAGCTAAAAATCTTCAAAAATGGCCAAGTTATGCGCATTATTGCAAAAAATTTACAATTATTAATTTTTCAAATCAATTTTTCAGCACGTATTTGACATCGTACGCCAATATAAATAGCACCATCGTGTTCCTGAGCTCAAACTGCATCTAATACACACCTTTTTTGTTGAAAAATTTTAGCTTCAAAATTGGACCTTTTTTGACCTGAAAGTGACCTGACCTATGCTAAATTCGACTCAAAATGACCTCGAATGACACAGACGACATCAAATTCGAAATCTTTGGCCTAAATGGACCATAAAACATGTGTCACGTGACCGACGCATGATATAATATTTTCGTGACCTGTGATGACCTGACCTTGACCTGAAAATCAAAGTACAAGTTTGGTACCCTCAGGGTATCTAGAGCATCTGTTCACGAGTGTGTGAACCAAAAATGAGCCTGATCTGACTTGTAAGACGGCGGCCAGAGCCCAAAACGTGAACAAATCAAAATGCTAATAATTTTTACTTTGACCTGACCTGTGACGTCATCGGTGACCTCAAGGTCAATGAAATTAGGTTTCGCTCAACAGTTTTTCCGGGGCTATCAGACGCCGTTTGAATTTTGACGATCGGCCCAGTAGTTTCGGAGTTAGGGGGGGCTATGAATAGCCCCCCCCCCCCCCCAGTAGGGCGTGTTATACGCAGACCCCAGTGGGGCGCGGGTTAAGTGGCGCACTAGAGACCAAAACGAAGCACATGAGTTTGTTGTATTCGTAGCGCCGTTTGTGACACAGGTCATTTTAATGCATCAATGTTGCAATTTTCGTCGAAATCGGCCCATAAATGGCAAATTTATGGCCAAAACGCCTTACATTGAGAGTGCACATGGTCACTCGAGGTGGGGTGCCACGTGCCACGTGTGGCCTAAAGACATAAAGCGACCATCCTTTTGTACCAGATGAAAGGGGTCTTCAGTGCCCATGGGTAGACTTTCGGGTGCGCCACCATTGTCTCCCAGCGGCCGATCAAACTTGGCCAATCTTTAAATTAGGGCTTACCTCACTATCGGTCACAATATCTCCGGAATGGAGAACCCCGGGCGGCCACGTGTTTGACACGTAGTAGACCCAACACCAATGGTCATTATCGCAACCGACTTGGAACTCTGGCTCAAACCCATGCAGTGAGGTTATCACCTGAGCATAATTATGCACCAATGGCTACCTATCCCAAAATGCTATACCCATGTGGCGCACGTGCGAAAACACGTGCACCACGTGATGAGGTGTACAACTATCCTAGAGCATCCCCTTGACGACTGACCTCGATTGGTTCCGCTGGCACGTATTGTTTGCGCGGCACAGGCCATCATACCAGCAGTGGTCAAATTTTCACGGAGGTGGTCCCCTCAAACAAGTGCGGGGCGTGCACGTGCATTTCAATCGCCCCATATATGGCCTATGCCACCTGGTAGGCGACATGTGGGTGCATATCATACTGAAACATTTTTAATATCTAACGTGGAAATTTTGAGCAAAATCGATTTAAGTATTTTTTCAAGAAATCCCATTGACTTAAGACGTGAAGATTTGTGCGCGTGCCACGTGCAAAAAAGTTAATTATATTTCAAGCGATTGACATTGACGAACGAACCTACTGACCGACTACCGGTACTAAAAAAACAAAGAAAATCTATCGAGCCGATTTTGAGCAAATCGAGAAAACCCGTTTTGGCACATTTCGTAACGTTAAACCAATGGCGGCTGCACGTGCAATTTGCACCCCCTTCCCGAAGCTGCCCGAAACGGCGCCGCCGGCTCATGGTAGATGCCGGGGCGGCCACCCAGCACATAGAAGCCCATCGCATTACAAGCACCCGTCTGCGAGAAATGCGATGCCGAAAATCCACCTATTGTTGAAGCCTATGGGCCTAAAACACGTGCACGTGCCACGTGCAAGAAAAATAATAATAATCTTAGCTGAGGGTGTTTCGTGGTAGATAATCTGTGGGGGCAGCTGCCCTGAAAATTTAATCAAAATCTATCGGTTCGTGTGCAAACGGTGCAAGGTGCCCCAATTCGCTGCACCAAACACGAATCCTATCCCGAAATGGAAACACCCTCAGTTTGTTTTTCAATAGAAAAACACAATTCTAAAGAATAGTGTTTGTCTAATGAAGAAACAACCTTCGGGTACCATAGGTCGGCCGAAAATGACGCCAGAGTGACGTCATGTTCGGCCGATTTCGACGCAAAACATTGAACCACGGCAATCGCTCCCAAGAGCTCAGTTTTTAAGCTAGATCCAATTTCTTTGCATGAGAGGACTCAGAATAGACTGCGCTATTAAACTGCTATCTCGGATTTTCGAAATGTTGAAAATTTCGAAAATTTAATATAATAAAATTCAAAATTTGTATTTTTACATTTTTCCAAAACGTTTTTGACTTTTTGAAAAAAAAACCGGAATATATGTGATAGAACGCATTATTTTTAGTAACTCTAGCAAGTTTTAGCTAAAAATCTTCAAAAATGGCCAAGTTATGCGCATTATTGCAAAAAAATTTACAATTATTAATTTTTCAAATCAATTTTTCAGCACGTATTTGACATCGTACGCCAATATAAACAGCACCATCGTGTTCCTGAGCTCAAACTGCATCTAATACACACCTTTTTTGTTGAAAAATTTTAGCTTCAAAATTGGACCTTTTTTGACCTGAAAGTGACCTGACCTATGCTAAATTCGACTCAAAATGACCTCGAATGACACAGACGACATCAAATTCGAAATCTTTGGCCTAAATGGACCATAAAACATGTGTCACGTGACCGACGCATGATATAATATTTTCGTGACCTGTGATGACCTGACCTTGACCTGAAAATCAAAGTACAAGTTTGGTACCCTCAGGGTATCTAGAGCATCTGTTCACGAGTGTGTGAACCAAAAATGAGCCTGATCTGACTTGTAAGACGGCGGCCAGAGCCCAAAACGTGAACAAATCAAAATGCTAATAATTTTTACTTTGACCTGACCTGTGACGTCATCGGTGACCTCAAGGTCAATGAAATTAGGTTTCGCTCAACAGTTTTTCCGGGGCTATCAGACGCCGTTTGAATTTTGACGATCGGCCCAGTAGTTTCGGAGTTAGGGGGGGCTATGAATAGCCCCCCCCCCCCAGTAGGGCGTGTTATACGCAGACCCCAGTGGGGCGCGGGTTAAGTGGCGCACTAGAGACCAAAACGAAGCACATGAGTTTGTTGTATTCGTAGCGCCGTTTGTGACACAGGTCATTTTAATGCATCAATGTTGCAATTTTCGTCGAAATCGGCCCATAAATGGCAAATTTATGGCCAAAACGCCTTACATTGAGAGTGCACATGGTCACTCGAGGTGGGGTGCCACGTGCCACGTGTGGCCTAAAGACATAAAGCGACCATCCTTTTGTACCAGATGAAAGGGGTCTTCAGTGCCCATGGGTAGACTTTCGGGTGCGCCACCATTGTCTCCCAGCGGCCGATCAAACTTGGCCAATCTTTAAATTAGGGCTTACCTCACTATCGGTCACAATATCTCCGGAATGGAGAACCCCGGGCGGCCACGTGTTTGACACGTAGTAGACCCAACACCAATGGTCATTATCGCAACCGACTTGGAACTCTGGCTCAAACCCATGCAGTGAGGTTATCACCTGAGCATAATTATGCACCAATGGCTACCTATCCCAAAATGCTATACCCATGTGGCGCACGTGCGAAAACACGTGCACCACGTGATGAGGTGTACAACTATCCTAGAGCATCCCCTTGACGACTGACCTCGATTGGTTCCGCTGGCACGTATTGTTTGCGCGGCACAGGCCATCATACCAGCAGTGGTCAAATTTTCACGGAGGTGGTCCCCTCAAACAAGTGCGGGGCGTGCACGTGCATTTCAATCGCCCCATATATGGCCTATGCCACCTGGTAGGCGACATGTGGGTGCATATCATACTGAAACATTTTTAATATCTAACGTGGAAATTTTGAGCAAAATCGATTTAAGTATTTTTTCAAGAAATCCCATTGACTTAAGACGTGAAGATTTGTGCGCGTGCCACGTGCAAAAAAGTTAATTATATTTCAAGCGATTGACATTGACGAACGAACCTACTGACCGACTACCGGTACTAAAAAAACAAAGAAAATCTATCGAGCCGATTTTGAGCAAATCGAGAAAACCCGTTTTGGCACATTTCGTAACGTTAAACCAATGGCGGCTGCACGTGCAATTTGCACCCCCTTCCCGAAGCTGCCCGAAACGGCGCCGCCGGCTCATGGTAGATGCCGGGGCGGCCACCCAGCACATAGAAGCCCATCGCATTACAAGCACCCGTCTGCGAGAAATGCGATGCCGAAAATCCACCTATTGTTGAAGCCTATGGGCCTAAAACACGTGCACGTGCCACGTGCAAGAAAAATAATAATAATCTTAGCTGAGGGTGTTTCGTGGTAGATAATCTGTGGGGGCAGCTGCCCTGAAAATTTAATCAAAATCTATCGGTTCGTGTGCAAACGGTGCAAGGTGCCCCAATTCGCTGCACCAAACACGAATCCTATCCCGAAATGGAAACACCCTCAGTTTGTTTTTCAATAGAAAAACACAATTCTAAAGAATAGTGTTTGTCTAATGAAGAAACAACCTTCGGGTACCGGCATCTGCGATGCCGGGCTCCGCATCGCGGGACCGCAGGTTGTTTGAGCAAGCACCTTTGTAAACGCAGCAAAAACGCCCGCCACCAAACGAGAGGATGAGCCTTGCACGTGCAGACCGGAGTCGGTGTGCTACGGACTGACGTGCACGGCACCCTATTCGTCGGTCTATAGCGGTGTGCCAAATTTGAGTGCAATCGACCCGGCCGTTTTCGAGATCTGGAAGCGATACCCTGCACGTGCGCACGTGCAGCCTAGGCCCCAATTGACTTGTGCAAGGCACTCTATTCGCCGGTTTCTAGCGGTGTACCAAATTGGAGCTCAATCGGCCCCTTCAATTTCAAGATCTGGAAGCGACCCCTACACGTGCGCTCGTGGAGCTGCACCCCAACCGTGGCACATGAAAATACATACTAACTGACTTGTGCACGGCACCCTACTAACCAGTCTCTAGCGGTATACCAAATTTGAGCACAGTCGGCCCCGCCGTTCTTGAGATCTGGAAGCGTCAGCCTGCACGTGCGCACGTGCATAACGGGTCCCATCTGACTTGTGCACGGCACCCTACTTACCAGCCTCTAGCGGTGTGCCAACTTTGATCACAATCGGCCCAGCCGTTCTCGAGATCTGGAAGCGTCACCCTGCCCGTGTGCACGTGCAGCGGCACCCCAACCGTGACACATGGAAATGCATTGCGCGGCAGGTGCCTACAACCATGCCAAGTATCAGCGCAATCGGCAAACTAACTAACCGAACTGACACCTCTTCGTTTTGCACGTGGCACGTGCATTAGGGGTCACCCATACGCATCGAGAACAGCACACTACGTGTAAGAAAGGAAGAAGCTATCCCACACAAAAGACCGCGAGTGAATCGGTCCAGTGGTTGCAGAGATATAAGGTTTGTAAAGGCACCCCACAGGCGGCCTACTGCTAATATTTAGCAATAATCAGTGTCGCATCCGCACACGGGAGGTATCGCCGTTACCTGTTCGTATACTCTAATGTGGTTGGGTTCAAGTCACAGTCGAGCCCTGATTTTTTACAGCTTTTCTTAAAAACGGCACATCGTGCAGTGACGTGCTATGCATCAGTGGAAAGAGCATCAAAAGTTGTATATTATATTAACTTTTCACCTATATATCTTACTAAAGCTAAAAGTTATAGAGGAATAAAGACGCTCCCATTGACTTTCCATGTTAAAAAATTTAAATTTCAAATTAACTTTAAAAGAAAAAATGAGTTTTGCCACCTTAACGAAGCATACCAGCAAGTACTATGCTCTTTCCTCTACAAGATATATGAGTTTGGGCGAAATCTATCTCTAAAATTTTGTACAAAGATCGAATGAAAATGTCTCTGCAAAGTCTCGGCATCGCCGTCCATTGACTTAACATGGGACACAGCAAAATTCCAACTTTGACCTCGTGCAAAGACACGTTCCGAGATTCTGAGGGGTATACAGCGCACACTGGCGTGTACCCAAACGTGTTTGCCATAAAATGCTGGGAAGAAAACCACCTCTTCCTTGGCTCGTTTTCCCGCCATTGGCGATCGCGCAAAAAGTGTCCAAAACCCCGTTGACTTTACATGGGGAAAATGGAATCGCACGTGCCACGCGCAAAAGACTTCTTAGCGAGTACCGACCGATGCCATCAGGTAGATCGCCTGCGGGAGCCCATACCCTGAAATTTTTACCAAGATTGAGCGATTCGTTTAGGCCCCACCCAAAATGTCTCGATTCGCTGCCAGACTTGCAAAACATAGCCCGGACAACGACCGCTCCGGTTGTTTTTCAATAGAAAAACACAATTCTAACGAATAGTGTTTGTCTTTTCAAACAACCTGCGGTTATGAAATTTTTACCAAGATTGAGCGATTCGTTTAGGCCCCGGTCAAGATGTCTCGATTCGCTGCCAGACTTGCAAAACATAGCCCGGACAACGACCGCTCCGGTTGTTTTTCAATAGAAAAACACAATTCTAACGAATAGTGTTTGTCTTTTCAAACAACCTGCGGTTACCATAGGTCGGCCGAAAATGACGCCAGAGTGACGTCATGTTCGGCCGATTTCGACGCAAAACATTGAACCACGGCAATCGCTCCCAAGAGCTCAGTTTTTAAGCTAGATCCAATTTCTTTGCATGAGAGGACTCAGAATAGACTGCGCTATTAAACTGCTATCTCGGATTTTCGAAATGTTGAAAATTTCGAAAATTTAATATAATAAAATTCAAAATTTATATTTTTACATTTTTCCAAAACGTTTTTGACTTTTTGAAAAAAACCGGAATATATGTGATAGAACGCATTATTTTTAGTAACTCTAGCAAGTTTTAGCTAAAAATCTTCAAAAATGGCCAAGTTATGCGCATTATTGCAAAAAATTTACAATTATTAATTTTTCAAATCAATTTTTCAGCACGTATTTGACATCGTACGCCAATATAAACAGCACCATCGTGTTCCTGAGCTCAAACTGCATCTAATACACACCTTTTTTGTTGAAAAATTTTAGCTTCAAAATTGGACCTTTTTTGACCTGAAAGTGACCTGACCTATGCTAAATTCGACTCAAAATGACCTCGAATGACACAGACGACATCAAATTCGAAATCTTTGGCCTAAATGGACCATAAAACATGTGTCACGTGACCGACGCATGATATAATATTTTCGTGACCTGTGATGACCTGACCTTGACCTGAAAATCAAAGTACAAGTTTGGTACCCTCAGGGTATCTAGAGCATCTGTTCACGAGTGTGTGAACCAAAAATGAGCCTGATCTGACTTGTAAGACGGCGGCCAGAGCCCAAAACGTGAACAAATCAAAATGCTAATAATTTTTACTTTGACCTGACCTGTGACGTCATCGGTGACCTCAAGGTCAATGAAATTAGGTTTCGCTCAACAGTTTTTCCGGGGCTATCAGACGCCGTTTGAATTTTGACGATCGGCCCAGTAGTTTCGGAGTTAGGGGGGGCTATGAATAGCCCCCCCCCCCCCCCCAGTAGGGCGTGTTATACGCAGACCCCAGTGGGGCGCGGGTTAAGTGGCGCACTAGAGACCAAAACGAAGCACATGAGTTTGTTGTATTCGTAGCGCCGTTTGTGACACAGGTCATTTTAATGCATCAATGTTGCAATTTTCGTCGAAATCGGCCCATAAATGGCAAATTTATGGCCAAAACGCCTTACATTGAGAGTGCACATGGTCACTCGAGGTGGGGTGCCACGTGCCACGTGTGGCCTAAAGACATAAAGCGACCATCCTTTTGTACCAGATGAAAGGGGTCTTCAGTGCCCATGGGTAGACTTTCGGGTGCGCCACCATTGTCTCCCAGCGGCCGATCAAACTTGGCCAATCTTTAAATTAGGGCTTACCTCACTATCGGTCACAATATCTCCGGAATGGAGAACCCCGGGCGGCCACGTGTTTGACACGTAGTAGACCCAACACCAATGGTCATTATCGCAACCGACTTGGAACTCTGGCTCAAACCCATGCAGTGAGGTTATCACCTGAGCATAATTATGCACCAATGGCTACCTATCCCAAAATGCTATACCCATGTGGCGCACGTGCGAAAACACGTGCACCACGTGATGAGGTGTACAACTATCCTAGAGCATCCCCTTGACGACTGACCTCGATTGGTTCCGCTGGCACGTATTGTTTGCGCGGCACAGGCCATCATACCAGCAGTGGTCAAATTTTCACGGAGGTGGTCCCCTCAAACAAGTGCGGGGCGTGCACGTGCATTTCAATCGCCCCATATATGGCCTATGCCACCTGGTAGGCGACATGTGGGTGCATATCATACTGAAACATTTTTAATATCTAACGTGGAAATTTTGAGCAAAATCGATTTAAGTATTTTTTCAAGAAATCCCATTGACTTAAGACGTGAAGATTTGTGCGCGTGCCACGTGCAAAAAAGTTAATTATATTTCAAGCGATTGACATTGACGAACGAACCTACTGACCGACTACCGGTACTAAAAAAACAAAGAAAATCTATCGAGCCGATTTTGAGCAAATCGAGAAAACCCGTTTTGGCACATTTCGTAACGTTAAACCAATGGCGGCTGCACGTGCAATTTGCACCCCCTTCCCGAAGCTGCCCGAAACGGCGCCGCCGGCTCATGGTAGATGCCGGGGCGGCCACCCAGCACATAGAAGCCCATCGCATTACAAGCACCCGTCTGCGAGAAATGCGATGCCGAAAATCCACCTATTGTTGAAGCCTATGGGCCTAAAACACGTGCACGTGCCACGTGCAAGAAAAATAATAATAATCTTAGCTGAGGGTGTTTCGTGGTAGATAATCTGTGGGGGCAGCTGCCCTGAAAATTTAATCAAAATCTATCGGTTCGTGTGCAAACGGTGCAAGGTGCCCCAATTCGCTGCACCAAACACGAATCCTATCCCGAAATGGAAACACCCTCAGTTTGTTTTTCAATAGAAAAACACAATTCTAAAGAATAGTGTTTGTCTAATGAAGAAACAACCTTCGGGTACCATAGGTCGGCCGAAAATGACGCCAGAGTGACGTCATGTTCGGCCGATTTCGACGCAAAACATTGAACCACGGCAATCGCTCCCAAGAGCTCAGTTTTTAAGCTAGATCCAATTTCTTTGCATGAGAGGACTCAGAATAGACTGCGCTATTAAACTGCTATCTCGGATTTTCGAAATGTTGAAAATTTCGAAAATTTAATATAATAAAATTCAAAATTTATATTTTTACATTTTTCCAAAACGTTTTTGACTTTTTGAAAAAAAACCGGAATATATGTGATAGAACGCATTATTTTTAGTAACTCTAGCAAGTTTTAGCTAAAAATCTTCAAAAATGGCCAAGTTATGCGCATTATTGCAAAAAATTTACAATTATTAATTTTTCAAATCAATTTTTCAGCACGTATTTGACATCGTACGCCAATATAAACAGCACCATCGTGTTCCTGAGCTCAAACTGCATCTAATACACACCTTTTTTGTTGAAAAATTTTAGCTTCAAAATTGGACCTTTTTTGACCTGAAAGTGACCTGACCTATGCTAAATTCGACTCAAAATGACCTCGAATGACACAGACGACATCAAATTCGAAATCTTTGGCCTAAATGGACCATAAAACATGTGTCACGTGACCGACGCATGATATAATATTTTCGTGACCTGTGATGACCTGACCTTGACCTGAAAATCAAAGTACAAGTTTGGTACCCTCAGGGTATCTAGAGCATCTGTTCACGAGTGTGTGAACCAAAAATGAGCCTGATCTGACTTGTAAGACGGCGGCCAGAGCCCAAAACGTGAACAAATCAAAATGCTAATAATTTTTACTTTGACCTGACCTGTGACGTCATCGGTGACCTCAAGGTCAATGAAATTAGGTTTCGCTCAACAGTTTTTCCGGGGCTATCAGACGCCGTTTGAATTTTGACGATCGGCCCAGTAGTTTCGGAGTTAGGGGGGGCTATGAATAGCCCCCCCCCCCCCCCCAGTAGGGCGTGTTATACGCAGACCCCAGTGGGGCGCGGGTTAAGTGGCGCACTAGAGACCAAAACGAAGCACATGAGTTTGTTGTATTCGTAGCGCCGTTTGTGACACAGGTCATTTTAATGCATCAATGTTGCAATTTTCGTCGAAATCGGCCCATAAATGGCAAATTTATGGCCAAAACGCCTTACATTGAGAGTGCACATGGTCACTCGAGGTGGGGTGCCACGTGCCACGTGTGGCCTAAAGACATAAAGCGACCATCCTTTTGTACCAGATGAAAGGGGTCTTCAGTGCCCATGGGTAGACTTTCGGGTGCGCCACCATTGTCTCCCAGCGGCCGATCAAACTTGGCCAATCTTTAAATTAGGGCTTACCTCACTATCGGTCACAATATCTCCGGAATGGAGAACCCCGGGCGGCCACGTGTTTGACACGTAGTAGACCCAACACCAATGGTCATTATCGCAACCGACTTGGAACTCTGGCTCAAACCCATGCAGTGAGGTTATCACCTGAGCATAATTATGCACCAATGGCTACCTATCCCAAAATGCTATACCCATGTGGCGCACGTGCGAAAACACGTGCACCACGTGATGAGGTGTACAACTATCCTAGAGCATCCCCTTGACGACTGACCTCGATTGGTTCCGCTGGCACGTATTGTTTGCGCGGCACAGGCCATCATACCAGCAGTGGTCAAATTTTCACGGAGGTGGTCCCCTCAAACAAGTGCGGGGCGTGCACGTGCATTTCAATCGCCCCATATATGGCCTATGCCACCTGGTAGGCGACATGTGGGTGCATATCATACTGAAACATTTTTAATATCTAACGTGGAAATTTTGAGCAAAATCGATTTAAGTATTTTTTCAAGAAATCCCATTGACTTAAGACGTGAAGATTTGTGCGCGTGCCACGTGCAAAAAAGTTAATTATATTTCAAGCGATTGACATTGACGAACGAACCTACTGACCGACTACCGGTACTAAAAAAACAAAGAAAATCTATCGAGCCGATTTTGAGCAAATCGAGAAAACCCGTTTTGGCACATTTCGTAACGTTAAACCAATGGCGGCTGCACGTGCAATTTGCACCCCCTTCCCGAAGCTGCCCGAAACGGCGCCGCCGGCTCATGGTAGATGCCGGGGCGGCCACCCAGCACATAGAAGCCCATCGCATTACAAGCACCCGTCTGCGAGAAATGCGATGCCGAAAATCCACCTATTGTTGAAGCCTATGGGCCTAAAACACGTGCACGTGCCACGTGCAAGAAAAATAATAATAATCTTAGCTGAGGGTGTTTCGTGGTAGATAATCTGTGGGGGCAGCTGCCCTGAAAATTTAATCAAAATCTATCGGTTCGTGTGCAAACGGTGCAAGGTGCCCCAATTCGCTGCACCAAACACGAATCCTATCCCGAAATGGAAACACCCTCAGTTTGTTTTTCAATAGAAAAACACAATTCTAAAGAATAGTGTTTGTCTAATGAAGAAACAACCTTCGGGTACTGCCTCGTACGGCCCATGACACCATGTCATATGAATGAATTCTTAAGCGAGTTGTATTCCGTTTTAGCTCTCTCTATTATTGATAGCTTGGCTCCCACGTTCTATTTCCTCACAGAGGTTCTACCGGTACCACAAGCTGAAGTCGCTGCGGGCGGGCAGTGAGGCTCACGGTCCCTCCACCGCCGTGCCCTACTGGCACATCTTCAAGAAGGCGTTCCCGCAGCTATTGAACGTGTTCCTCGTCTTCTTCGTCACACTGTCCGTGTTCCCGACGGTGCTGGCAGGTCAGTGACCCCGCCGGTCAAGGTCAGGGGTCCCGGGGAGTGGCATGGTGGGTGGGTTGTTGGGAGATAGAATGTCGGATCAACTATCAAGTGATGTGGTTATGATGAAAAAGCCAAAGCTGTTTAATAAGTAAGTGTCCAGCCCGAGGTCAGGATGGGTTTTAATCGTGCTTAAGCTGGACGAGGACGTCTGTTCTCGACGCCATCACCTTTGGCTTTCGGTTGTTTGACCTATGATTCCCAGTTTCCTTTTCGCTGTTGGCCTTATGTTCTTCGCTCGTATCGCTCCAGTACATACAGTGATAGAAACGCCTGTCATCGTTTCTCTGTATATCGAGTTCGGGAAACTCCTGACCCATTCCGCTGTTCTTTTCGATCTCTTCCCGCGTAGTCCAGCCTGGACCACCGGTATGGCCCACCTGAGCTCATGTCTCGCCGTCGATAATTATCTAACATCTCTGTCTCTCCCTCCACCCAGATATCAACATGGTGGACGAGGACTTCTTCGTCCCGAAGCAGTACTTTGCCGCCGTGTTGTGTTTCTTCACCTTCAACTTCACGGCTATGCTAGGCAATCTGATGCCCAATCTGTTTGTGATGGTAAGTCCTGTGCAGCGAGCGGCACCGGTTTGATTCTACTCCAATCTACCTCTGCCATGATCGGTAGCTCTTGGCACCGGGCCGTGACGAGATGTCAGACTGTTCCCGAGTGCCGATGATTGTGGTGTTAGCCATCAGCTCCTATCGCTGTCCACGATGAGCGTTGATAACGTAATTGCTGTCGTGGGGATATTTTGGGCTGTCAAATGTCAGGTATGTTGGAGTAATCTCAGAAGTCTTGGCACGGTGGATTAGTGAATAACGAATGCAGCGTTAGCTCGTCTGTGATTGTGGACAAGACATAACTACTCGCTTTTTCGGCTTCGATTTGTGTTCGATGAGTAGGTACTGACACCGCTAGAAACTGCATATTTGTTCAATGTCCAGGGGTTATCGTATTCGGCGTGTTAACCGTTGTCCGGCAATTGTCTTCTCCGTTGCAAAGCATCTTGTGACATTTGAATCCCCTAATATCCCCAACAATCCTGACTCGAACCCGTAACCCGCAGCCGCACCCCTGACCCGTTCTCTAACCGCCCCGCTCTCCCGTCAGCCGACGCCGCGCTGGCTGTGGCTGCCGGTGGTGCTGCGGTTCGCCTTCATCCCCTACTTCGTGCTCTGCAACTACCTACCGGTGCACGTGGAGCGTGTGACGCCCGTCTACATCAACAACGACTGGGCCTACTGGGGCATGGTGGTGCTGCTCGGCCTCAGCTCGGGATACTTCTCGTCACTGGGCATGATGTACTGTCCCAGGTCAGTCAGACGGTGGGAGCGGATGGATGGGGGTTGGAGTGGAGGGCGAGATGTGGGGTAGAGGTAGTCCTAGTGGATAGGGTAGGGATTGGTGAAACTGCACAGGACGCAAAATATGGTCGATGAAGTCGATGAACGTAGATAACGGATATGTGGTATGCCATGTGAGGATGAAGCTGATTATAGCTTAGAGTTATAGTTGCAGTACATTTTATTACAAAGCCTAGATGGCCTAGTTTTGAGCTGCCATCAATGTGAACTAGCCGTTAATTTGATAGGTGATCTGTTCCACATTTCATCCGTCGTTTTCTACCCCCCACTAACCAAAACTGCCCCCATCCCCTAACTTACCGCCCCCTGTCTCTCTGTCCTCACAGGACGGTGGAGCCGCAGTTTGCCTCCACGGCCGGTATGTTCGGCGCCGCCGCGCTCGTCACGGGCGTCTGCTTGGGAGTACAGTTCTCGCTGGTGCTCTCCTGGTTCGTCCAAAACGTCAACTTTGCGTAGTCACGGCCGTGAGTGGCGACATCTATCCAAGATGACGCGCGGTGGCAAAACGCCTTTGCGCTGGCGGTGATCTTTACACAAGACGCTTCCTGTCGACAGCTGCCAGCAACCAGTCATAAGCTCCTCGCAGTGGTGTGCTTGCCTTTGAAGAGGACACTCATGCCCTCGTGGACTCGGCAGCCTTGCAGAAGTGGGCATACGGCACCTCGCTGGTGTTTTTCAAAGCCACGAAGCTTTGATGATGAGTGGCGAAGTGTTTCATGCATGGGAGGTGCCGCCAGCGCCCATTTGAGTCTCCTATAACATGGCCCTTGCGGTCTGACTTTTGCGCTCTTCTGACGGGGCAGCGAACTTACGCCACCCAGCGCGGAGTACCGCGTAACCGTAGTGCAATTACCGAGTGATTGGCGCCTCGAGACGACGCCGTATGGCGGATACAGCCGAGTGAGACTTTTGTTTGACGTTGCGGCGAGGAACGTCTCTGACTCGGGCGGATCTCGGCCCTCGGGCCTTCCGCCGCAGGGCAGCTACGGCAAGTCATTGGTGCGTGTGTGACGCGTGTTTACAGACACGTTTGTTGTGCTCGGTGGAGTGTTTCTGTTGTTTTGTGAGGGGCTCTGTTCGTATGGGCCCGGACGCGCTGCGTGCGTTATCTTTCTGTTACTCAATCGGCGCGCGGAGCTGATGCGACTGCCTGTTTCGCTGTTGTTTTGTTCTATGTCGGTGGCCGCTGAGTACCGGTGCCTTGTGACGTTTGGTCTCGGGTATGGAGGCTCGCGACTGGCCGCTTCCACGCGACTCGTGTTGTATGGATGTGGCGTTTCTGTACGGAATATCAAGACGTTTCTACAAACATCGTCTATTGGTGTCGAATGATGCGACACCAAACGAACAACAAACCACCTTATCGCTATACATTTTTTGCAAACACACAGAAACAAAGATACTCAAAATGTTAACACATGCGATGTAAAAACACTCAATGCGGTACATGTTTTCGATCGCACGATTGATCGTGTTTTATCAAATGCCAAACCCGCCCCAAAAATTGTATGCACTTCACAGGTCACGTGATGCACGTAAACCTGGGGTCATGGGTAACATGCTGCGGTCATTTCATCGGGAGGGTGCGTCACATGGTCAGTGGCCGCCCCCTTAAGTCGGTGTTACAAAACAGGAATACTCGCGTGACGCTTCAGAGCACCTGATTTTATAACGCAGTCATCATGCAGTCAGACCATAACATCGGACAAAGCCGTAGGCCTCGCCGATCGGCCCACATGACTGCTTGGAAGGCGCAAGCCAAGGCGAAGAAAACATCGTGAAATCCCATCCCATACACTTCCAGGAACAATCGCATGATATTCCCAACCCGGCCGTTCAAACAGATGGGTCACGTGATATAGTGATGGCTGACGATGTGAGGTCACATGATGTTGCCGGTGCCGCTGGACAGGTTGGCCATCAGTAGTTCCATCTTGTTGAGGAAGTTGCGGCCCTCCATCTTCTCCCATTTGATCTGTGGAGACAGACAACGTCAGGTATTGGTCAATAACACTTGGTACTACAGATGGCATTCGACACAGTCAAAAACAACGCAGCAACCGCGCGATTTAGGAACTATCCGACCAATCATAACACAATGACAGCGTACACACCACCCCCCGCTTAGCACTGCTGCGCTGCGCCCTCTCCTTCCTCCCCATATCACCCACCTGTCGGAAGGCTCCTCCGAGATGCTCCCACTTGTGTTCGGTGACCAGCGCCGTGGGGAAGAAGTCCCGTTTGGGCGACTGGGCCACACTGACGGCGACCGGCTCGCCGTGCGGCTGGCAGCGGACGGCCACGTAGCAGTGTCCGCCGGGGGCCGAGAGGACGCAGCTGGAGGAGGCAGCCCCGCCACCCGACTGGGCCGTCTGTGAGCTGTCCGAGCCGCCGCCGCCGCCGCCGCCGCCCTGTCCGCTGCTGCTGCTCTTCACCGTCCAGCCCATGATACGGCCCAAGGACTGGGCGGCCAGCAGGTTGTGCTGAGAGACCTGTGCAGAGACGGGGCGGCGAGAGAGGTGGGTAGTCAATGTAGATATGCAGTCGGGAATCGGGTTACCATCGGCCTATTACATAAGCCAGGTGCTGAACAGGTAAGCATGTAACCCCAAATGCGCATAGCTCGACAGCTGTAAATTTGGCCACCTCATGAACTAATCGTTGTCAAGTTGGACTCCGAACCTTCAGTATGAGACCTGTATACAGCCCCCACTTGAAAGTATGATGCTGCTCCCACCTGACAGAGTCTTTCCCACCTGGCACAGTATGATATAGTGCAGCTCCGAGGTCTCGTAACTGACGGTCATCACGCGGCCGTCACGGCACACACAGCGCAGAGAGTCCTCCAGTACGTTAATGAGGAAAGTGGTCCGGTGGACAGAGTCGTAGCCGTGCGTCATGATGTTCACCTGACGGGGAGGAGGGTGGGGTGAGCGGGCACGGGGCGGGAAGGCAGGCAGGGTCATAGACATCAAAAGGCGTAAGATCGTCACAGATCGTTCTGAATGACAAGCAGCTGAATGGCACAGAAGCAGACCAACTTCAATTCATCACATATGCATCAGACTTTGTACGAAATGTACCACCAAGTCATCAACCTTACACAAAACTGAATGTGTGAGATAGTGATTTGACCATCTTGAAGCAAGACTGTCTGTGTGAGTTGGAAACTAACCTTCCAAGTTCCAACACAACGGATGTGGGTGGGTGAGTTGGTGACTTACAACAAGTCTGAGCTAGTAAGTCAACTTAGTCACCAACCAAGCAGGAAGACTGCTGGCTGGACGAATTCGTGATTTAACTTACCTTACAGCACGACTGAGTGGGTGAGTTGACCGAGTTCCAGTGAGTGACGATCAGCGGGTCCTTGATCTCCCGCGCGCAGCTATCGATGGCGAACGCAGTGCGCATGCGCAGCACCACGTGACGCGCCTGGCGGATAATGCTCTCCAGTAGTGTCTCACTGTGTAATGGACGATGACGGTTAGAGGAATGAAGAAAGAACAGACCACTTACGGTATTAGGTAAGCTGATAAGAAATACACTAACAGACAAACGTAACGCATCTGAACGACCAAACAAATGCAGAATGCTCCACCTCAACATCCTCCCTCAACCCACTAAAAGATTCCCCTCCCTGCATGCCCAGCCCAATCCCTACCCACCTCTCCACCATTTTCAGCAGTTGTCCCCGCGAGGCAGCGCCCGGTCCCGCCTGGCGTCTCCTCTTGCTCATGCCCATGGGCGCCGAGGCCGGGTGCGGCATAGCGTGGTGCATGTTACGGTGGTGCATGTGCCGCAGCAGCTGGTGCAGCGAGTGCTCCAGCACGTAGTTATTGTCCCCCAGCGGGCCGGCCGGCACGGGCGGCAGCGGCGCGGCGGCCGGCCGCCGCTCGGGCCGGGCGCTGTGCGCCAGACCCATCACCAGGTGGATTCCCGGGAAGATGGTGGAGGTGATCTCGTTGCCGATGACCATGTGAGGCAGACGGGGCTGCAGCTGGACTGCCTCGCGCGCCAGCTGAGCGATCAGCTCCTTGCAGAAGAGCACGTTCTGGGCGGCGTCCAGCCGGTCGCTCCAGTGCTGTGACTGGGGTACGGGCAGAGGCGTGCTGCCGGGGTGGGTCAGACGCGCCGAGCACAGCGTCTCCTGATCTGTGGACAGACGGGGAGGGGAGGGTCAGGCCAATCACTTGTGATAATTTCTGCAGTGCCCTGGTGTGTATCGATAGATAAAGCGTGAGGAAGACTGATAAAATAAAGCGACTCCAAATTTGTGACTTGAATCTGAGAAGGTATGGCTCCCAATGGTTATGTAAAATGTCCTAACGCTTACGTTGTATGACTTATGATACACCAACATTTTCCGTCAGTGAGCACTGAGCAGTCAAACACCCACCCGCCCCCAGCCTACGAACCCGACAGATCATCAGAAACGCATGTCAAGCCCTGTGGCGGACACCAAGCAGCATAGTTTACACAGTAGCAGGTAGCTCTCTGATCACACTCCCGATCACTGAAACCCCTTGGCCACTCCCCTCCTCTCCCCGAGGGTCGTGCCGTCACCCACCTTTCCGGATTGTGACGTAGATGAAGGCGGCCCCCTGCAGCTCGCTGGGCACAGTGACGATGATGGGCGACGGCGGCACGGGCGGCAGGCCCGGGGCGGGCGGGGGCAGCGCCGGAGCGTTCTCCTCGGCCTTCTTCACCTCGAACGTGCCGGAGAGCCAGAACCGCGAGCCCACTGTAGAGAAGGGGGGAGGGTGTGGGGGCCAATGCTGAGATCGACACTGGTGTGGTGCAGAGCTGAGACCGGTGGAACAGGAGTTGTCAGCCTGCAGCCAATTGAGGAAACTGAGTCAAAGCATGCATTACCTAATGAACCAAGCACACAACTTTTATAGCTCTAGGTCGACAAAAAGCCGACTGTTTCCGTACCGACCCGTCAAAATCAGAGTTTGACGTTGCGCTTAATCCATACACGCTATGCCTTATTTGAATATTGAAGTGACAACATGAAACCACCACGGCCGCCCCTGGACGTACCCTGTTTGTAGCTGAGGTCCCCGATGATGTTGTTTCCGACCTTCCTGAGTCGCCACTTCTGTCTCAGACGCAGCAGCTCCGTGTAGAAGTCGTTGTTGTTGCGGTTTCGCCTCTGCTCCGCTAAGTTCTCCCGCATCCGCTCGGCACCCTCGCTCAAAATCTGCGCCGCCGCCGCCAGCCCCTGTCCAAGAAAAAGAAGTAACATGTTGTAGTGCCGTTACGAAAAAGTATTGATGAAATTGAAGAGCCGTCACAAGGTCGAATAATTTCGTCACTAGAAAACTTCTATGTAATTAAACTCCATAGCTAAAATATGATGAACAGATGGAGCTGTTCAGGAACAGACACCCGTACAAACTTGAAAGAGCAAAGGATATCGAAAAGACTACGAACATGGTGCATGATTGATCTGCTACGTTTTCCGATATCGAAATTTCTTTATACTTTTCCATACCTGCTATAGTTCAACAGAACAATATAATCACAACAGAGTCATATTCTCGCCTTTTTCTTGCTGATGACCTGGATGATCTGTTTGGGCTCGGGCGCGTCCTGTGTCACGCCGTCCAACACCATGTACCGCTTGTGGCGCGCGATACTCAGCACGTCCGAGAGCACACACACCTCCGTGTAGGCGTCCCTGGGGGAGGTGGTGAGGGGGTGGCACGTGAGGTGACGCTAACGGTGTTGGTGGGATGAGGATCGAGGGCATGGAAAAGGTGGCGGGACTTACGCGGTTGAAATAGCACATTTCTTAGCTTGTACATGCTTCTGCCATGTTTTTGTAAGAACATTTTCTAAGTAGAAATGGCATTTGCTTAGTTAACCGATAATGCAACGCAAGTACTGCTACACTCGAAATCATTCTCAATTCATTGTAAATACGAGCCAAATACATCGCAGAAAACTATAATCGTTTTTTATGACCCTGCCGAGCAGCACCACTCAAGTCGATCCATGAAAAAGGTTCATTTGGCAGTTCGTATCGTCACTAAAGAACTGACGCCCGCTCCATCCCCGTAGTTACCGTATTTTGTTTCGGACGCTCTCCCAGGGCCATGTGGGCTGCTGGAAGGTGGTGACCTGGCTGTCGGCGTCTCCGTCGCCCTCGGCGCTGCTCGGGGCCGCCTCGTCACCGTCTTCCTCCCCGTCCGAGCGACTCCAGTCGATTTTGGCCGCCAGACGCGCCAGGTTCTCCGACATGGAGAGCGGCCTGGTGGGGAGGGGGAGTATCAGTACATGGACTGAGGGGCGGTATTACCTGTGAGGAAAAAATTGCCAGGAAGCTCAAAGAAGAGCGTTTACACTGGAAGGATACTGCACTGCTGTGAAGAGTGAATACTGACAATGGTGAGGATTATATCTTATATGTGACAAAACTGAAATCTGAATGTTTTGATCATGATGACACACCAAAGGTTATTGTTTTGAGAAAGATAAATTGATGATAAGGAATTACATACTTTAACTTAAACCAAAGTGGAAAGAGCTTAGGGTAAAGGGACAACAAGTGGTCAAAACTTACAAGTGTGACAAATAATGAAAATAAGACAATAGGTAATGAAAAGACAACAACCATAGTGCTTATACACATCGCTACCATGGAAATGTGGTGAACTTCGAATAAAAGAAGAGGGCTCAGCAAAGTGAAGTGGGTTAACTTACGGCTGAGGAATTTCCCTTCCATCATAAGTTATTTCAAATATCTGATTCTCTTGAGGTGTCTCTATGCTTATCTTCGGCCCCGACATTTTTCGTAGCTAGCCTGCAAGTAGAAACAATAGTCAATACATCAGAGGAATGTTGGCACACATGACACAAAAGGTGTTGAAATAAAACTATGCAGATAGGATATTGTGGGGACACAGCATGATTAGGTAAGCTGTATGTGGTTTCCATGCATGCAGCATGAAGGCCTTTCCAGATAACCATGAGCAGGACTGTCTCATCACGATCACTATCTCCGTAATGTATCAGGGTACCCCCAGTAATATGGAATTTCAGCACGTTGATTGGGCGGTGGCTCCTAAGCTGACTGGTGGTGCATTGCATGTGTGCTGCAAGGGGATTAGTAATGGAATAAATAGCAGAATAAGTAAGCTGGTGCAGGGCCCTGGCTATACTTGAAAATAGTGTCTAAGTCATTAAAATATGGCTAAAATGTCATTTAGGTTTAATGCATATCTTGTTTTGGGCTATCATTTGATTCAATTTTAGAGCATTGTCCAATATGGCAGCCAATTGGAGAAACCGAAACCCTTGTTTAATTATTGGGGCTTTTGGGTGCATTGACTGCAAAGGTCATTTTGCACCCACTACGCCCACTGGGGGAGCCTTTTAGTTAGGTCATTTTCCAATAATTCCGTTGGACGGCATTACCACTGCTCGACCCTTCACGCCACTCACATCATGAGACCTCTCTTGGGCCTTACGGGCATTGGGCATACCTCCTGCATAGGGCTTTGGACCATAAAATCTAATGCAACTGCACGACAGTAAAACATGATTGACCATAAACCACTTACACTGGGTTTTATATATCTCTAAAAAATATCTAGTAGGGATATTTCACAATTCTGATTCTTTTTCAACAAACAGAGACGAAGAGATCTGAGATATTGATTCACACACAAATTGGCCACGTTCAATGCTACATCAGAATAGCCCTGGGCTTTATTGCCAGCACCCAATGTATATAAAAAATAATACAATACAATATAAAGTAAAAGAACAAGATAAAAAAATGTTTTTGAAACCGTTTGAAACAAAAAAAAATATGCGTCGCAAAGGCCGTAATGCGTCATTTATGAGAGGTGGGAAAGGCATCTCAGGTTCATACGTCACTCATTAGCTAATCTTGCGTCATTACATTTTCTCTGTTTGAAAAAATACGCATTTTCTCTGTTAATCTCCAAAAAATGAAAGAAAAATGAATGATAATAATCCAAGAAATATCCGGATGGCACTTTTTTGCTTTTAAATGGTTTTAAAAGATTTTTTCATTTCAACTTCGATTCTAAAATGTAATTGTGCCATATCAGCGAAAGCTACCAAATTGTGTAAAAGTTCTGTAAATCACTAAACCTTGGGCGTATTGGATATGTGCTTCACTGCTTCATATGCTTCGTCCATGGATTAGAGACAACTGGATGGGGCACTCCGGCGATATTAGCGTCACACCGCCGTTATGCGCATGCGCGAGGAACGTACACGACCGCGGCCTTGGCGCCTGTTGTAAACTCAATGGCGGAGTGCTTTGCGGCGATTGTTATTTTGCTTTTACGTGTGATTTAGCGCGTTTGAAGAAGGAGTTGGGGCGGTATATGATATATTGAAAGGTGAGGAATGCAGTGGAGGTGAAAGTTTGGTCTCAATAGCTATGTTTGGTGAGGAAATGACTTGTGTTCGGAACACGCATTCTCGGGTAAACACCACGGCTCAGTTAACTAATGTATTGGTCTATGCACATCGGCTCATTACACGCTAATACACTGACCGCCCATCAGGCCGGACCAACTGTCCGCCAGCTCATCCCTGAGCTCCCCTGGGTGAGCCAACCGCTCAGCCCCGAGCTCCACCCGCCGAGCCACCCGCTCAGCGACTGCCGCCGCCGGCGATGCGTCGCCTTATATAGGGGGGCTGGGCACCCGCCGACCAATCAGCGGCCGCCACGTCACCCACGTCACCAGCCGGCCGGGACTGCAGGTTGCAGCGCCGGCGCACGCTGCCGGCGGCCGATACGAACGGCCGCCGCTCCCCAACACACACCCCCCTACACAAAAGAGGTGTACGACCGCTCACATTTCTCAAGTATGTACAAAAACTTAAAACAACAAAGACCACAATGCACCACAACGACATAAACCGCGCACACACACACTAAAAGTAAACTTAACAATACGTTCTCGAGCGCTCGACAAATCGACACGTATGCGCAGCCTCCCTCAACAATCGGGTCCACCGCACGCTCCGGTGCGTGCGATTCACACAGCTCACGAGCCCCCCGCCTCATACTGTCCAGGGGGGCGGCAGAGCCGCCCGTGCCGCACTCGGTACGGCGCGGGCGGGCCGAGGGCGGCGAGAGGCGACTCGGGTCCCGCACCGCGATCCGGGTGATGCCGCGCGCACCACACGGCAGCCACCTCTCGTGGCAAACAGCACATTCGTTCACCATACGGTGTCAGGTGGTCGTGGTGCCCCATCTTGGCTTTACCGGCGCCGTCCCGCACTCGGTAGGTGGCGCCCCTCGGGCCCTTGTGCCGCAGGCCGAACTTTGGCTGCCCTCCAGCTGCTGCTCGAAAGTCGGGCTCGTCACCGGCTTTGCGCTCGAAGGGGCGTGTGGCCGGCTCGGTCTGCACCGGGGCCCTTGGAGGTGGGGTGGGCCTTTTCCGCCTCCCCGCTCGATCACTCTTACCTCCAAAGTCCAGGGCCCTGCCCCACTCTTCCGGCATCGAGGTGTTGCAAGGCGTCTGGTGGCTGAGGCGCTGTCTGGCGTGATTGCGCGGTTGGCTCTCTTCTTGCGCCTCCTGCGTGCCGCTCCACTCCACCGGACTAGCGTCCCCTGCGTCGCCGTCGACACCTGGACGGCTGGTGGCGCGTGCTTCTTCACCCGCCACATCGCCAGCCGAGTCGACCTCGCCGCTGGCCTGGGCGGTCTGCCGGTTAGGTTGGCCTGCGATGTCAATGCTGGGCGACCCGCCCTCGCATTGGCTCGTCCCGGACCCGTCGCGCTCGACCTGGTCCCCGCATGGGGTCACTGGGGCTGGCCAGTGTCGCCACTTGTCCAACCCTGCTGACTTGAAGACGGCCCGAGCGGTACAAGTCACGAGGGCCGCTGCCCGCGCGCAAACCTGTGAGCAGCGCCTCACCAAACCGGAGTTCGCGGTCCCTGACCGCTCGCGATGCCCGAGCTCATCGACCGGGGGACGGCAAGTGGATGGAGCCTCGCTGCCCGCCGGCTCTGACCTTACCGTACACACGATCGACGGTGTAAGAGGGCACCCTTGCCCCTGTCCTGTCGCACTACAATCCCTCGATTGTGTGGGCTGCCCTGCCGTAGGGGTCCCGTTGGGGGCAGGTGGGTCAGCCACCCTCCGCTGCCACTCACGGTCGCACCCCGCTGCCTGTGTGCCTCCCCGCCGCCGGTGCCCCATGTGTACCGTTGGGCCCTCCATCGACGGGATATCGGACGTGCCTACGGCCGCAGTCGCCGGGGCAGGCGGGCGTCCCGCCCATCGCTGGCCCCCACGGCCGCACTGGTGACAGATAGGCGTCCATCCGCCGGACTCCTCAGACGGACCACGGGGGCGCTCCGCCCACTCCAGGCCCGCCTGCTGATAACCGGGTGTGACGAACCGCCCCACCTGCTCGTTTGCGTGTGTGTGCCGCGCCGGACATTTGCGGACCAAGTGGTCGGGGCTGTTGCAAAAGAAACAGCGGCGCCCGCTACCCCGCCTGTTCGGGTTTGGTGGCCCTCGTTGGGGGTTCCTCGCCCCTGTCCCGTGCCCCGTGCGGTAGGCGTCCCGCCTTCCCGCCGTCTCAAGGGTTTGCAGAGCGCGCTGCAGCTCTCCAATTAGCCTCTCCAGCGCGTCCAGCCGCGCATTGCCGGGCGCGCCTCGGTCTTGCACCGCCAACGCCTCGCCCTCGCTGGGCGGGCGCATTGCTCGGAGTGCGTCCTGCTGCCTTTCGAATTTATCGGCGACCTTCACGGCTTCGATGAGGCTGGCCGGGTCCTTCGTCAGCACCCGCACCCGCAGCTGCTCCTCACGGAGGCCGCATACGAAGCGGCTGACGACAGTCGCTTCCACGGACGGGTCGCCGGCTCTCGCCCCTGGGTATGCCTCCCGGCCTGCCTGGCGCACCCTGTCGGCGAAATCGCGTGTCGCCTCACCGGGCTGCTGTCGGATGCTCGCTAGTTCAGCGTGCACCTGCATCGCGTTCTTTGCTGTGCCGAAACGGGCTTCCAACGCGGCCACCGTTTGCTGCAGGTTGCCTTGAACATCCTCCGACAGCGAGGCGAAGTAGTCCAGGGCGCCATCTTGAAGCAGGCTGACCAGGCCCCGCTGCCGACTCTCCTCCGAGAACGTGACCGTCTTCGCACGGAACCGCCGGTACCACCGACCCCATGATTGATTATTTACCCCCGTGAAATTTTCAAAGTTAGCTAAAAATAAAAGTTCTCTCTCCATGTTACGTTACTCTACTGAGCCGATTCAAAATGAAATAAAAATAAAAATTTACTTTAAATGGTGCAACCCAACGAATGCGTGTCCGCTAGTGTCCGAACCGTCCTACCGACCGCGCCAGTTGTTCAGAACACGCATTCTCGGGTAAACACCACGGCTCAGTTAACTAATGTATTGGTCTATGCACATCGGCTCATTACACGCTAATACACTGACCGCCCATCAGGCCGGACCAACTGTCCGCCAGCTCATCCCTGAGCTCCCCTGGGTGAGCCAACCGCTCAGCCCCGAGCTCCACCCGCCGAGCCACCCGCTCAGCGACTGCCGCCGCCGGCGATGCGTCGCCTTATATAGGGGGGCTGGGCACCCGCCGACCAATCAGCGGCCGCCACGTCACCCACGTCACCAGCCGGCCGGGGCCCTGTTTCACCGCCCGACGCTGCGCGCGCTGCAGCGCGCTGGGAGCTGAGGCATACCCCTGACGTCACTCGAATGACGTTGCGTGCGATCCGTTAGCTTATGGTAAATCGCGTTTGGAACAGAGACCTTGAAAAACCTAGTACCCATTGAACAGAAGTTTGAGGGGCCCTGTTTCACGGCGGAGCGCTGCAGTGCGCTGCGCGCGTCGGCGCGTTGGGTTCCCATGGCAATATCAACAAACCTCCCTCTGACGCTACGCTATGACGTCATCGCAAAACGCCAGCACCCAAGCGCCAGCACCATCAGCACGCTAGCAGCATTCGCACTCAAACCTCTGTTCTATCTGTACTGGGTTCTTTTGGACCTCTGTTCCAAACGCGATTCATCATAAGCTAACGGATCGCACGCAACGTCATTCGAGTGACGTCAGGGGTACGCCTCAGCTTCCAGCGCGCTGCAGCGCGCGCAGCGTCGGGCGGTGAAACAGGGCCCTGGACTGCAGGTTGCAGCGCCGGCGCACACTGCCGGCGGCCGATACGAACGGTCGCCGCTCCCCAACACTTGCTCTGAAAATAGCCCCTATTTGACAAGAAGCACAAATCGGTGTATATTTCTTTGATACAGCAGGCTAAGTGGATGTGAGGTAGTGTATTTTACTGAGAATTGTCCGGTGAATCGATTGATCGTAGAAATAAATGAATAATATAGCGGTACTAGGAGATATTCGCCTTTGAAGTGATGACTACAAATATGGCGCATATCGTTTATCACCGATTACACCTCTTTATTACTGGTTTAATAGAGTTTGGCTGACTACAAGTCAAGTACAAAATTGATGAATTAAAAAAAATACTTTAAGCACTCCTAGTAAGCCCCACATATATATTCTGAACCTAAACTACAAATTACAATACTAAACCTACACGTATGCACATATACTGCCACAACGAAAAGTATCCCGTCATGATCTTAAACATTTTAAAGCAACTTTTGACAATTTTTTTGTTCATGTAATGACTTTATATTTATTATTTCTCCAGTATAACAATATGGTCACATAATTATCTTCTACCACTTACCAGTCATTTTTATTATGAGAGGTTACGCTTGTTTGAGGAGCTTGAAAACTTCACACTTACGTTAATTGTAATAATTTATCATAAATGGTTCATAACATTTTGTAAGAAAAATTATACAATTTTCCAGCTGCCGGACATTGGTCACGTGACCACATTTTCCGTTTGACCTTGAGTTGGCACCAGATTTTGTCGACAAATGTGGCGCAGCTTATTTTACTGCATTATTTTAGGTACTAAATATTTAGACGTGTGGTGGTAAACGGTACCATGCAAATAATATCGAATCATCGGTGACATAGTTACCGTTGAAAATTGAATAGCATCAATAAAACACAATTCAACTATTATTACTCTTGTCTCTTACATAATCCATTGATTTTATTGTGTTTGCAGGCATAGTTAGAAACTGAAGAGCTGAGCTTGCAGCTCACAGTTGTTCTATTCTATAACTCGTAATGCATAAATCAGGCTACTGAGGGCTGCAAATTTGTTTCACTTATCTTTAATAACTTATAGCCTACCTTCATCAACCATTATCTGTAAGAATCTTGCATCAATCATCACCAGACTTATTAGTTTTTTTACATACCTAGTACACCCCGGCCGCGAGAGTGGGCGGGTACGACTCCCTCGCCCTAATTGAGCTAGCCTCGCGGGAAAAACAAGCATGTGTGCCGTTACGGGACCGGGGACGCAGCGAGTGATGCACGGTTTAAAAGTCTCAGGTCAACTGGTGGCCTCTGAGGGTCAGGTCAAGTGCCCCGAGGGCCAAAATACGATTTCGGGTTTTGAGAAATAACTTTGCAAAAAAAAAAACGGCGCAGAGTCGCGATTTTAGTACAATCATGTTTGTCATGCTCCGGTGCGTCAAATGGTACACTTTTGTTTGGGTGGGTTCAACATACGGTGTTCACATCGGGTCAAAGTCAGGTCAGAGGCACTCAGGTCACGAAGTTGGTCGGAGGAGGTTATATCGTATATCATTCGATTCGGTAGGTCTTCTCGAGTCCATTGGCGACTTTTCCGACTTGCCAGTTCAATTTTATCAGGAGTTATTAACGAAAAAACTTGTGTGACCTTTGTGACGTCATGAATGACGTCACGCAACGTTAAAGATGCAAAAGTGAAGCATTGGACATTGCAAGAAGTGCATGAAATTGCGATTCCATGTGCTTGAGCTAGGTTTAGATCAGGGCTGCGGAGTCGGAGTCGGAGTCGGAGTCGGAGTCGGTCGGAGTCGACAGTTGTGACCGGAGTCGGAGTCGGAGTCGGAGTCGATTTTAGAAACCCGAACTGGAGTCGGAGTCGGAGTCACCGAAAATCTGTCGACTCCGCAGCCCTGCTAGGTCTGCGGAGTCGGAGTCGGGAGTTGGAGTCGGTCGGAGTCGACAATTCTGCCCGGAGTCGGAGTCGGAGTCGGAGCTGGTTTTTGAAAGCCCGAGCCGGAGTCGGAGTCGGAGTCGCCGAAAATCCATCGACTCCGCAGCCCTGGTTTAGATCATTCTCGGCGTCAAAATTACAGTTTCCATATTTTCCTCATTGACTTGTAATGGTGACGCCACGCGATCGGCCTGACCTCATGTGACCTCTAGAAGAAATCCGAGATATGCAAGTTTTGAGACTTCTAGAGGATACTAGGTCCTGTAAGTATTATCTCACTGTGACAGCTCCTCTGGCACCGAGGGCATTGCGAAGTTTCGGTATTTTGGGACTATTGCAGAGGTTCACGTGTGACGTCATAAGTCCTAGTGATCTGACCTGAGACGGAAATGCAATTGGTTTCCAAAGATGCGTATGGAAGCAAAGATAAATTGTGCCAAATAGCAGCCCTCTAGCTGTAAGGTGTTTTGAGCTATCGCCAAAAGTCGTGAGTGGAGCGCTACCGACTCCTCCGGTCGGCCGTCGGAGGTTAGGAGGCGTGCAGGGTATCGGAAAACTACCTGGTACTTAGCGAATTTTGCCGATAAAAATACGTTTCTTATGCCGACTTATAGCCAAAAGACGACTGAATCTCAAACCAGTCGTATCCTTGCACTAAATGGCTTCGTTTAGACACGATAGGTCTGAAAAGAAAAGGTCCCATGTATTCTCTATGGGCGCCGCGAGGCCGTTGGCACCAGAGTTTCGGGAAGTGCCCTCGCCACAACCGCACGTGCAGATTTGGTCACGTGACCAAGCGCATTTGCCGCCACTGTATTTATATACACTGTGCAATTTTCATGTTCAGTTATCAGCTTGACCTTACAATTAAAAATGAAATGATTGCATCTATTAGCAAATATACAAAGAGTTACCTACGGTCGTCAAGCTAGATGTAAGCGAATCCTAATCTATAATCTAAGATTCGGATTCAGGCGAGCCCCTACGATTTGGACCAAACCTGGTCAGTAAATAGTACGTAACGTCCTGATTACGATGCATCCAAAATCTAAGCTCGGCCCGCCATATTTACGAAGTTACGGAGGTTTGAATTTCAAGGTCATTCGGGAGAGCCCCTACGATTTCCGTCAAAATTTGTATACGGACACTCTAGATGCTTCTCATTACGAATATCACAAAATTTAAGCTCGGCCCGCCATATTTACGAAGTTACGGAGGTTTGAATTTCAAGGTCATTCGGGAGAGCCCCTACGATTTCCGTCAAAATTTGTATACGGGCCCTTTAGGAGCTCCTTATTACGAATATCACAAAATTTAAGCTCGGCCCGCCATATTAACGAAGTTACGGAGGTTTGAATTTTAAGGTCATTCGGGAGAGCCCCTACGATTTCCGTCAAAATTTGTATACGGGCCCTTTAGGAGCTCTTTATTACGAATATCACAAAATTTAAGCTCGGCCCGCCATATTTACGAAGTTACGGAGGTTTGAATTTCAAGGTCATCGTAGCGAGCCCCTACGATTTCCACCAGAATCTGTACATGTAAACACTACATCGTCCTTATTAAGAATATCATAAAAGTTAAGCTCGGCCCGCCATATTTACGGAGTTACGTAGGCTTGAATTTCAAGGTCATCAGCCCGAGCACCTATAATTTTCGCCAAAATTGGTATGCAGGTTTTCAGGGGTGCTGAAGAACTTGATTTCGTAGGTATAGTGTGTTTTGGTGTGAGTTATTGTAATTCTAATCTTTTGCACATTGCCTGATTTGCGACACAACTTACAAAATTGAAATAGCAGTTGTAAGTAGTGTCAGTGTCGCAAGTTGACCTTGCCTTGGGGAAGAGCTCACAGGTCATTCGGGTCATTGTCTCGAAATTTACGTGGTACGTGTAAATTTGTTTGAACTTGAGATCCTGAAAATTTTGTTGCAATCCGTTGAGGCTAACGCAAGTTATAGAGCTTGAACTGACAGGTCGTCTATGAGGCCTCCATCCATGCCAGCGAGAGTGTTGAAAATGGTGCGTAATATGCTATTTCACATTTATTGGGGTATTCAGGGATTGGAAGTAGCCTAACACCATTCCAGCAACTTGAACTAGGTACTGGCGAATCCAGAGGGGTGTTCACGGGCACCGCACACTGCTGCGTGCAGTGTGTGCGGTGCGTCCAGCAGGCGTGGGGGTAGGGGATGGGTAGGTGGTTCTGACGTCACGGCTGCGTGCGGTGGATGGTCCGCTGTGGCCAGTCCCGACCGGCCACAGCGATCGCTGTGTGCGGTGACGGAAGGCTGACGTAGGGACGCAGTGGGCGGAGCTTCGAGGCTGTGTGCGGTCCGACCGCACACAGGGCCCGTGAACAGCCCTCAGAAAGACGGTCTTGGACGTTGCAAGGGTCATCCCCCAAAAATTCTCCCGATTCCAAAAGCGTGTCCCAGATGACCCCCATGACCTCCAATGAGCTCTGTGATGACCCCAAGTTGACCTTTTTGACCTGACGTGTCCCAGATTACCTCCGTGACCTCCAGTTTAGCTCTGATAACTCCAAGCTGACCTCTGTGACCTGGCGTGTCCCAGATAACCTCCATGATCTCCAACAGAGCTCTGTGATGACCCCAAGTTGACCTCTGGGACCTCACGTGTCCCATATGACCTCTGTAACCTCTAAGTGATCTCTCTGATGACCCCAAGCTGAACTCAGACACCTGACATGTTCCAGAAGACCCCCAGTTGAGCTCTGTGATGACCATAAGTTGACCTCTGTGACCTGACGTGCCCCCAAGTTGCCCTTTGCGACCGACGTGTCTCAGCTGCCTCCGTGGTCTCCAATTGAGCTCTGTGATGACCCCAAGTTGACATCTGTGACCTGACGTGTCTCATATGACCTCTGTAACCTCTATGTGACCTCTATGATGACCCCACGTTGACCTGTGTGAGCTGATGTGTCCCAGATGACCCCCATGATCTCCAACAGAGCTCTGTGATGACCCCAATTTGACCTCTGTTACCTGATGTGTCCCAGATGACCTCAGTGACCTCCAATTGAGCTCTCTGATGACTCCAATCTGACCGCTGTGACCTGATATGTCCCAGATGACCTCCAATTGAGCTCACTGATGACTCCAAGTTGACCTCTGTGACCTGACGTGTCCCATATGACCTCTGCGACCTCTAAGTGACCTCTCTGATGACCCTAAGCTGACCTCTGTGACCTGACGTGTCCAAGATGACCCCCATGGCCTTCAATCGAGCTCTATGATGACCCCAAGTTGACCTCTGTGACCTGACATGTCCCATATGACCTCTGTGATCTCTAAGTGACCTCTCTCATGACCCCAAGCTGACCTGTGTGGCCTGACGTGTCCCAGATGACCTCCGTGGTGACCTCCAATTGAGCTCTGATGACTCCAAGCTGACCTCTGTGACCTGATATGTCCCAGATGACCTCCAATTGAGCTCACTGATGACCCCAAGTTGACCTCTGTGACCTGACGTGTCCCATATGACCTCTGCGACCTCTAAGTGACCTCTCTGATGACCCTAAGCTGACCTCTGTGACCTGACGTGTCCAAGATGACCCCCATGACCTTCAATCGAGCTCTGTGATGACCCAAGTTGACCTCTGTGACTTGACATGTCCCAGATGACCTCCGTAACCTCCAATTGGGCTCTTTGATAACCCCAAGCTGACCTCTGTGACCTGACGTGTCCCAGAAGGGCCCCAATTGAGCTCTGCGATGACCATAAGTTGACCTTTGTGACCTGACGTGTCCCATATGACCTCTGTGACCTCTAAATGACCTCTCTGATGACCCCAAGCTGACCTCTGTGACCTGACGTGTCCCAGATGACCCCCATGACCTTCAATCGAGCTCTGTGATGACCCAAGTTGACCTCTGTGACTTGACGTGTCCCAGATGACTTCCGTAACCTCCAATTGAGCTCTTTGATGATCCCAAGCTGACGTCTGTGACCTGACGTGTCCCAGAAGACCCCCAATTGAGCTCTGTGATGACCATAAGTTGACCTCTGTTATCTGACATGTCCCTGATGACTTCCGTGACCTTTATTTGAGCTCTGATGACTCCACGCTGACCTCTGTGACCCGACATGTCCCAGATGAACTCCAATTGAGCTCTCTGCTAACGCCAAGTTGACCTCTGTGACCTGACGTGTCCCAGATGACCCTCAATTCAGCTCTGTGATGACCCTAAGTTGACCTCTGTGACCTGGCGTGCCCCCAAGTTGCTCTTTGTGACCGACGTGTCTCAGATTGCCTCCGTGGTCTCCAATTGAGTTCTGTGATGACCCCAAGTTGACCTCTGTGACTTGGCGTGTCCCATGTGACCTCTGTGACCTCTCTGATGACTCCAAGTTGACCTCTGTGACATGACGTGTCCAAGATGACCCCCATGACCTTCAATCGAGCTCTATGATGACCCCAAGTTGACCTTTGTGACCGACGTGTCTCAGATTGCCTCCGTGGTCTCCAATTGAGTTCTGTGATGACCCCAAGTTGACCTCTGTGACTTGGCGTGTCCCATATGACCTCTGTGACCTCTAAGTGACCTCTTTGATGACCCCAAGCTGACCTCTGTGACCTGACATGTCCCAGATGAACTCCACTTGAGCTCTCTGCTAACCCCAAGTTGACCTCTGTGACCTGACGTGTCCCAGATGATCCTTAATTGAGCTCTGTGATGACCTTAAGTTGACCTTTGTTACCTGACGTGCCCCCAAGCTGCCCTTTGTGACCGACGTGTCTCAGATTGCCTCCGTGGTCTCCAATTGAGTTCTGTGATGACCCCAAGTTGACCTCTGTGACCTGACATGTCCCATATGACCTCTGTGACCTCTAAGTGACCTCTCTGATGACCCCAAGTTGACCTCTGTTGCCTGACGTGTCCCTGATGACCTCCGTGGCCTTTATTTGAGCTCTGATGACTCCAAGCTGACCTCTGTGACCTGACATGTCCCGGATGAACTCCAATTGAGCTCTCTGCTAACCCCAAGTTGACCTCTGTGCCCTGACGTGTCCCAGATGATCCTCAATTGAGCTCTGTGATGACCCTAAGTTGACCTCTGTTACCTGACGTGCCCCCAAGTTGCCCTTTGTGACCGACGTGTCTCAGATTGCCTCCGTGGTCTTCAATTGAGTTCTGTGATGACCCCAAGTTGACCTCTGTGACTTGGCGTGTCCCATCTGACCTCTGTGACCTCTAAGTGACCTCTCTGATGACTCCAAGTTGACCTTTGTGACCTGACGTGTCCCATATGACCCCCATGTCTCTCTCTCTCTCTCTCTCACTCTCTCTCTGTCTCTCCTCTCTCTCTCTCTCTCTCTCTCTCTCTCTCTCTCTCTCTCTCTCTTTCTCTTCACGTGCCGGTGTCGCGGATCCTATAGGCAAATTTTGTACATACCAGTGTTGATCCCCAGTCTCTGACCGGACATGTATTTTTCCTTCCCGCAGGATGCCGGCGGCGGTGACGACAGTGCGCCGGCGCACATCTCTATGGAGGTGGACACGGCGACCCGTGGACGACCGCCGCTGCCGCGGTTTGCTACAGGTGGCCATGGCCACTAATCTGTTGGAGGAGGCGCCCCCGGCACAGGTCCCAACCGCCGGAGACGCGGCAGAGACCGGGCAGTGGGCTGGCTTCCAGTCGCAATGCGACGCGGTCGTGACAGCGTCTCAGTGCACAGGAGCCGCGGCTGTGGACGATTGTTGAGAGACGGCGCGGGGCACCGATAGAAGCTTGTCTGCTGGGCATCAAATCCTGTCTGCTGGTGGTATATATGTAATGCCGCGTAGCCCGGTGTCCGTGATGATCTTTTAAGGCTGAGCTAAGCTACACTAAGCGTGACCGTCCAGGAAACTAAAAAGCACCCACGTGTACTGCGTGCTCGTGCTCACTGGATTTCCTTGATACCGGCTTCTACGATTATCCATATTTTCCTTGAGCTACCGTATGCCCACATAAGCGTGATAACGAGCGAGTGCCATGCCGATAATACGATATGTATGAACAAGAATATCTTGTGATTGAAATTGCACAGCGATGCACTACCGAAGTTCATCGCTGAAAATTGCATCTAGACCTGTGTAATTTCTTTCTGTTAGCTCGACAGTAGTTTCGGTAGCAGACAGTATGTAGACTACTTGTGTCTTGTAGACAGTAGAGCTCGTCTTGACGGCGAAATGTCATTGTCCAATTTTTCACTGTCCGGCGTCCGCGGGATGACATTAACACTGTATGTCACGCCGTGCACATTATGAGCTGACCTTTCCGTGACCTCTCAATGGTAGCCCGCTACATAGCCATGAGGGGTCGGTGTGTCTGTCGTTAGGCGTCCCGGCCGGTCCGCCGGTCTCCGGCTGTCTGGGTGACGAACGGCGTCTGTGGCGACCCCGCGTGGGACGCACCAGCCGCTGGCTCTCCAGCAGACGGCGCACGACCTGGGTGTTACCCGTTGCCATTATCCATTATCCATTAGCAATCTACATGTGCCTATGTCTGTTTTCGTTGTGAATAAATGTTTGCATTGACAAGCGAGTTGAAACATCTTCAATCGCCCAGTGTCATTCGATGCAATGCCCGATCACATGCCGTCGAAAAGGTTATCTCACTCCACGCTTGGGCTCCTAGATTTTCGCGCCTGATGGGGGAGGGGCTGAACCGTGAACCCCCCCAGTGAAGGGGCTGAACAGCCCTCCATCCCCTCGATTTCAACTCAGCTCCTTGACTAGATACGTGTGTTGGTAGTATTAGAACGAGTATTAGAACTCTACCTGAGACGAGGCCGCTTGAAGTACCTGGTGCCCTCACCCTGCTGACCTTGAAAGACACGAGCCTAAACTTTTAGTGTAGCACAGATGCATGCTAAGGCGTGCCAAAGAACGGCGGCGCTACCGTCTGATCGCTTTCAAAATGACCTCACTCTATTTCTCGTCAAAAACTGTAGCTTGATCACCACGATTCTATATTTACTTTGAAACTGAACACGCCCAGCGCTGGCACACACGCGGAGCGGCTTCACATGCGTATACACTCGGTCATCACATGTGGGCATTACACGAGGCCCGGCCGAACAGAACTTGGTGCCGCTAGCGGCCTGGTAGTGCACGGTCAGGCACGGCTCGAAGCCGACGCCATTGACGACGGCCAAGTGCTCCATGTCCTTGACTAGCTGTGCGGGACCGATGCGGTCCACGAAGCGGAAAGGTCCGCCGGTGAGTGGCGGGAAGCCGAGACCCAACACGCTGGCTTCGAGGTCGCCACGTCGAGACCTGTCAAAATGCGGTGCACTTAAGGCCTACAACTGAGGCAACCACAATCACGAGTCAGGAGTCAGGTTAATAGTGGCAATACGATTCATATAAATAGATTGAGCTAAATAAATCAGGCTATGAACTGAATAATTCGAGTCACATCCACCTTCCCAGCTAGCAATGTGAATCTCTCACCGACGTCGGGCTCGTCTTCCATAGCCTGTTCGGTGAGCCCCAGAAGCCGGGCGCCATCCACAGAGCGGGCGACGAACGCGTCGGCGTACTGGGCCAGACCGAGAGAGCGCAGCCAGCCGCCCACCGGAACGCAGCTCCATTCAGAGACCTGACAAAGAACGGAACGGTCACTCTACCTGTACCATAACATTGCAATATTTTCACTGTCCACGTAGCCATCGGGAGTCGGTGTGCCGAACCCTACCTGTGTGGTAGCAGCGCGAAGCGGAGCGCTGGGCGTCGGGTCCACCACGACCGGCGCCGGCACTCCCACCGGCCACAGCATCACGGCTCAGTCTTAACAGCCTAATATCAGCAAACATCCGTCTCTAGAAAACCAGCAGCACGTGACGTACCGCTAGTAGCCCTGTAGTGCTCGCAGCAGCGTCAAGCTCTCCTGGCGACCGACGAACAATGGACGGTCAAAGAAAGTGAGGGCAGGAATATGGTCAGGGTGGGATCAGATATACAACTTACGGGAGCTGACAGGAGCTGCCAGGAGCCTACGGCAGCTGTCATGAGCTGTCATGAGCTGCCAGGAGCTAAAAGGAACTTACGGGAGCTGCAAGAGGTCCACGGAAGTTGACAGGAGAAAACAGGAGCTTACGGGAGCTGCAAGGAGCTTACGGGAGCTGACAGAAGCTGACAGGAGCGAGGTTACAGCTAGGCGAGGTCACAAAAGTCGGTATAGGTCACAGGAAAACAAAAGAATGTCACAGGTAGTCACACGAAGACGACGAGGTCCTACGAGGTCACAGGAAGTCAGGCGAGGGTGGGAGAAGCCACTCAAAGTTCAGCGAGATAAAAGGAGGTTGAGGAAAGCTCACGTGGTCATGCGAAGTCTCTAGAGGTCATATGAGATCACAAAGAATCAGTAGAGGTCAGATGAGCTATAATAAGTCTGGCGACGCCCCACAAAGTCAAACAAGTTTTTTCTTGTCGTGAATGACGTGTGAATGAGCTAGTGTGTGTGAGGAGAGGTGCCATGAAATAAGCTGAAAAGCTTTTGCACCGATCCCGGACTGTAGTGTATGATGTCTACGCATGTGAAAATATTCAATAAAACCGAGCAAACAAAACAAACAAAACAAGATCACGCATTGTCCTACGGTCGGGGAGGTCACACGGAAGTTAGGTGAGGTCACATGAGGTCATCGCAATCAAGCGGTTTCACTTACATACTCATGTTACTTCCCCTTACTTTGCGTGACCTCGTGGGTCATCACCCGACAACTGCCCTCCCAAGTGCTCAGATACCTATCCATCTCGCCCCACCTGCGGACGAGTATTGGCGCCGCAGGACCCACCTGGTGAGGGAGGCTCCGTTCGGAACTGTCTCCGTGTCCGTCTCGATCCGGGCTCGCGGCGGTGACCAGCGCGTCCTCTGGCGCGTCACCAGTCGCAGCAGACCCGACGTCAGACGACGCAGCTCTGGCAACGCGGTCTGCATGCGGCTCCAGGTGGCGCGCTACCGAGAGCGCAGACTCCGTCACGTGGCGCCCGCAGCTGCCACCCGCCACCAGGCAGGCGCCGTCCAGGGCCGCCACCAGCTGCTGCAGCTGGGTCAGCAGCTCGGCCTCCCGGCGCGGCCGGCGCAGGGTCGGCGGACGCAGCGACAGCGCGCCGTCAGCCAGCGGTTCCAGCCGGGTCAGCGCCGGCAGGTCCTCGGGCGGCAGCTCGCGGCACACATTCTCCTCGGCGGCGGCACTGAGATCGCGCACGGCGCGCTGGAGCACTGAGAACTGGTGGGACGACGGGTGGTACCAGTCCCGCGCACGACCGGCACACAGCGCAACGAACTCGACCGGAAAACGCACACTGTCACACGGTGCATATCCCGTCACTTGATTCGACGGGCGCGTCCTCACATCCGAGAACCGACTGGCGTTCACTGTCAGAAGTTCGTGACAGATTAGTGGCCATGGCCACCTGTAGCAAACCGCGGCAGCGGCGGTCGCCCACGGGTCGCCGTGTCCACCTCCATAGAGATGTGCGCCGGCGCACTGTCGTCGCCGCCGCCGGCATCCTGCGGGAAGGAAAAATACATGTCCGGTCAGAGACTGGGGATCAACACTGGTATGTACAATATTTGCCTATATGATCCACGACACCGGCACGTGAAGAGAAAGAGAGAGAGAGAGAGAGAGAGAGAGAGAGAGAGAGAGAGAGAGAGAGAGAGAGAGAGAGAGAGAGACAGAGACAGAGAGAGAGAGAGAGAGAGAGAGAGAGAGAGAGAGAGAGAGAGAGAGAGACAGAGAGAGACAGAGAGAGAGAGAGAGAGGAGAGAGAGAGAGATGGGGGTCATCTGGGACACGTCAGGTCACAGAGGTCAACTTGGAGTCATCAGAGAGGTCACTTAGAGGTCACAGAGGTCATATGGGACACGCCAAGTCACAGAGGTCAACTTGGGGTCATCACAGAACTCAATTGGAGACCACGGAGGCAATCTGAGACACGTCGGTCACAAAGGGCAACCTGGGGGCACGTCAGGTCACAGAGGTCAACTTATGGTCATCGTAGAGCTCAATTGGGGCCCTTCTGGGACACGTCAGGTCACAGAGGTCAGCTTGGGATCATCAAAGAGCCCAATTGGAAGTTACGGAGGTCATCTGGGACATGTCAAGTCACAGAGGTCAACTTGGGTCATCACAGAGCTTTATTGAAGGTCATGGGTGTCATCTTGGACACGTCAGGTAACAGAGGTCAGCTTGGGGTCATCAGAGAAGTCACTTAGAGGTCGCAGAGGTCATATGGGACACGTCACGTCACAGAGGTCAACTTAGGGTCATCAGTGAGGTCAATTGGAGGTCATCTAGGACATATCAGGTCACAGAGGTCAGCTTGGAGTCATCAGAGCTCAATTGGAGGTCACGGAGGTCATCTGGGACACGTCAGGTCACAGAGGTCAGCTTAAGGTCATCAGAGAGGTCACTTAGAGGTCGCAGAGGTCATATGGGACACGTCAGGTCACATAGGTCAACTTGGGGTCATCAGTGAGCTCAACTGGAGGTCATCTGGGACACGTCAGGTCACAGAGGTCAGCTTGGGGTTATCAGAGAGCTCAATTGAGGGTCATCTGGGACACGTCAGGTCACATAGGTCAGCTTAGGATCATCAAAGAGCTCAATTGGAGGTTACGGAGGTCATCTCGGACAAGTCAAGTCACAGAGTTCAACTTGGGTCATCATAGAGCTCGATTGAAGGTCATGGGGGTCATCTTGGACACGTCGGTCACAAAGGGCAACTTGGGGGCACGTCAGGTCACAGAGGTCAACTTATGGTCATCGTTGAGCTCAATTGGGGCCCTTCTGGGACACGTCAGGTCACAGAGGTCAGCTTGGGATCATCAAAGAGCCCAACTGGAAGTTACGGAGGTCATCTGGGACATGTCAAGTCACAGAGGTCAACTTGGGTCATCACAGAGCTTTATTGAAGGTCATGGGTGTCATCTTGGACACGTCAGGTAACAGAGGTCAGCTTGGGGTCATCAGAGAGGTCACTTAGAGGTCGCAGAGGTCATATGGGACACGTCACGTCACAGAGGTCAACTTAGGGTCATCAGTGAGGTCAATTGGAGGTCATCTAGGACATATCAGGTCACAGAGGTCAGCTTGGAGTCATCAGAGCTCAATTGGAGGTCACGGAGGTCATCTGGGACACGTCAGGTCACAGAGGTCAGCTTAAGGTCATCAGAGAGGTCACTTAGAGGTCGCAGAGGTCATATGGGACACGTCAGGTCACATAGGTCAACTTGGGGTCATCAGTGAGCTCAACTGGAGGTCATCTGGGACACGTCAGGTCACAGAGGTCAGCTTGGGATCATCAAAGAGCTCAATTGGAGGTTACGGAAGTCATCTGGGACACGTCAAGTCACAGAGGTCAACTTGGGTCATCACAGAGCTCGATTGAAGGTCATGGCGTCATCTGGGACACGTCAGGTCACAGAGGTCAGCTTGGGGTCATCATAGAGGTCATTTAGAGGTCACAGAGGTAATATGGGACACGTCAGGTCACAAAGGTCAACTTATGGTCATCGCAGAGCTCAATTGGGGCCCTTCTGGGACACGTCAGGTCACAGAGGTCAGCTTGGGGTCATCAAAGAGCCCAATTGGAGGTTACGGAGGTCATCTGGGACATGTCAAATCACAGAGGTCAACTTGGGTCATCACAGAGCTCGATTGAAGGTCATGGGGGTCATCTTGGACACATCAGGTCACAGAGGTCAGCTTGGGGTCATCAGAGAAGTCACTTAGAGGTCGCAGAGGTCATATGGGACACGTCACGTCACAGAGGTCAACTTAGGGTCATCAGTGAGCTCAATTGGAGTTCAGCTGGGACATATCAGGTCACAGAAGTCAGCTTGGGGTCATCAGAGAGGTCACAGAAGTCATATGGGACACGTCAAGTCACAGAGGTCAACTTGGGTCATCATAGAGCTCGATTGAAGGTCATGGGGGTCATCTTGGACACGTCAGGTCACAGAGGTCAGCTTGGGGTCATCAGAGAGGTCACTTAGAGGTCGCAGAGGTCATATGGGACACGTCAGGTCACAGAGGTCAACTTGGAGTCATCACAGAGCTCAATTGGAGATCATCTGGGACACGTCAGGTCACAGAGGTCAGCTTGGGGTCATCAGAGAGGTCACAGAGGTCATATGGGACACGTCAGGTCACAGAGGTCAACTGGGGTCATCATAGAGGTCACGTAGAGGTCAGAGGTCACGTAGAGGTCACAGAGGCCAACTTGGGGTCATCAGAGAGATCACAGAGGTTACAGAGGTCATATGGGACACGTCAGGTCACAGAGGTCAACTTGGGGTCATCATAGAGGTCACGTAGAGTAAACAGAGGTCATATAGGACACGTCAGGTCACAGAGGTTAGCTTGGGGTCATCACAGAGCTTAGTTGGAGGTCATCTGGGACACGTCAGGTCACAGAGGTCAACTGGGGTCATCATAGAGGTCACGTAGAGGTCACAGAGGTCATATAGGACACGTCAGGTCAACGAGGTCAACTTGGGATCATCACAGAGCTTAATTGGAGGTCATCTGGGACACGCCAGGTCACAGAGGTCAACTGCGGTCATCATAGAGGTCACGTAGAGGTCATATAGGACACGTCAGGTCACAGAGGTCAACTTGGGGTCATCACAGAGCTCAATTGGAGGTCATCTGGGACACGTCAGGTAACAGAGGTCAGCTTGGGGTCATCAGAGAGGTCACATGGGACACGTCAGGTCACAGAGGTCAACTTGGGGTCATCACAGAGCTCAATTGGAGATCATCTGGGACACGTCAGGTCACAGAGGTCAGCTTGGGGTCATCAGAGAGGTCACAGAGGTCATATGGGACACGTCAGGTCACAGAGGTCAACTATGGTCATCATAGAGCTCACGTAGAGTTCACAGAGGTCATGTAGAGGTCACAGAGGCCAACTTGGGGTCATCAGAGAGGTCACAGAGGTCATATGGGACACGTCAGGTCACAGAGGTCAACTGGGGTCATCATAGAGCTCACGTAGAGGTCACAGAGGTCACGTAGAGGTCACAGAGGCCAACTTGGGGTCATCAGAGAGGTCACAGAGGTCACAGAGGTCATATGGGACATGTCAGGTCACAGAGGTCCACTTGGGGTCATCACAGAGCTTAATTGGAGGTCCTCTGGGACACGTTAGGTCACAGAGGTCAGCTTGGGGTCATCAGAGAGGTCACAGAGGTCATATGGGACACGTCAGGTCAGAGGTCAACTGGGGTCATCATAGAGGTCACGTAGAGGTCACAGAGGTCATATAGGACACGTCAGGTCACAGAGGTCAACTTGGGGTCATCACAGAGCTCAATTGGAGGTCATCTGGGACACGTCAGGTAACAGAGGTCAGCTTGGGGTCATCAGAGAGGTCACAGAGGTCATATGGGGCACGTCAGGTCACAGAGGTCAACTTGGGGTCATCAGAGAGGTCACAGAGGTCATATGGGACACGTCAGGTCACAGAGGTCAACTGGGGTCATCAGAGAGGTCACAGAGGTCATATGGGACACGTCAGGTCACAGAGGTCAACTGGGGTCATCATAGAGGTCACGTAGAGGTCACAGAGGTCATATAGGACACGTCAGGTCACAGAGGTCAACTTGGGGTCATCACAGAGCTCAATTGGAGGTCATCTGGGACACGTCAGGTAACAGAGGTCAGCTTGGGGTCATCAGAGAGGTCACAGAGGTCATATGGGACACGTCAGGTCACAGAGGTCAACTTGGGGTCATCAGATAGGTCACAGAGGTCATATGGGACACGTCAGGTCACAGAGGTCAACTGGGGTCATCATAGAGGTCACGTAGAGGTCACAGAGGTCACGTAGAGGTCACAGAGGTCACGTAGAGGTCACAGAGGCCAACTTGGGGTCATCAGAGAGGTCACAGAGGTCACAGAGGTCATATGGGACACGTCAGGTCACAGAGGTCAACTTGGGGTCATCATAGAGCTCAATTGGAGATCATCTGGGACACGTCAGGTCACAGAGGTCAGCACGGAGTCATGAGAGAGCCCTATTGGAGGTCACATGGGACACGTCAGGTCACAGAGGTCAACTGGGGTCATCATAGTAGTTCGAAAAAAAATCATAGAGCTCACGTAGAGGTCACAGAGGTCAAAGAGGTCATATGGAACACGTCAGTGGGTCATATGAGGTCAACTTGGGGTCATCACAGAGCTCAATTGGAGGTCATCTGGGACACGTCAGGTCACAGAGGTCAGCTTGGGGTCATCAGAGAGGTCACAGAGGTCATATGGGACACGTCAGGTCACAGAGGTCAACTGGGGTCATCATAGAGGTCACTTAGAGGTCACAGAGGTCACAGAGGACAGAGGTCATATAGGACACGTCAGGTCACAGAGGTCAACTTGGGGTCATCACAGAGCTCAATTTTAGATTATCTGGGACACGTCAGGTCACAGAGGTCAGCTCGAAGTCATGAGAGAGCTCAATTGGAGATCATCTGGGACACGCCAGGTCACAGAGGTCAGCTCGGAGTCATGAGAGAGCTCTATTGGAGGTCATATGGGACACGTCAGGTCACAGAGGTCAACTGGGGTCATCACAGAGGTCACGTAGATGTCACAGAGGTCATATGGGACACGTCAGATCACAGAGGTCAACTTGGGGTCATCACAGAGCTCAATTTGAGATCACCTGAGCCACGTCAGGTCGCAGAGGTCAGCTCGGAGTCATGAGAGAGCTCAATTGGAGGTCATATGGGACACGTCAGGTCACAGAGGTCAACTGGGATCATCAGAGAGGTCACGTAGAGGTCACAGAGGCCATATGGGACACGTCAGGTCACAGAGGTCATTTTGGGGTCATCACAGAGCTCAATCGGAGATTATCTGGGACACGTCAGGTCACAGAGGTCAGCTCGGAGTAATGAGAGCTTAATTGGAGGTCACGGAGGTCATATGAGACACGGTAGATCACAGAGGTCAACTGGGGTCATCACAGAGCTCAACTGGAGGTCATGGGGGTCATCTGGGACACATCGTCTTTGGCATTGGGAGAATCTTTTGGGGGATGCCCCTTGCAACGTCCAAGATCGCCTTTCTGGACTCACCAGTAGTTGCTAGAATGGTATAAGGCTACTTTATATCCCTGAATATCCAAATGAATGTGAATATAACATATTATGCACCATTTTCAACACTCTCGCTGGCACGGATTGAGGCCTCACAGACGACCCGTCGGTTCAAGCTCTATAAGTATAGCTCTATAGGTTCAAGCTCTATACACATTAGCCTCACCTCAGAGGCTAATGTGGGTCCTTACAGGCCAGCATTGGGCCCTCAGAGGTCAGTGTGGGGCCCTAAAAGACCGGCATGGGTCGACGTTGGATCCCAGGGCGCAGCAGAGCGCCCTCAAAGGCCAAGGCGGGCCCTTAAGCCTGAAACAGACTCTTCCCGCAGTCAGGAAATCGCATGCGAGAGCCTACTCAAATACATGGAAGCACGCTCGCATCAATCGCTCGCACCTCCCGCATGCGATTGATGTGGGGAGAGTTATCATGTACTTGAATAAGCTCTGGCATGCGAGTCCCTGAATGCGGAAAGAGTCTGTTTCAGCCTTAAGAGGCCGGTATCGGGCATTCAGAAGCCAGTGCGGGCCCTCAGAGGCACCTTAAGGTTACTTGGGACGCCAGAGACAAATCAGGCCACCGGAGGGCAGTGTGAGACCCTCTTACTTTTTATAACTTAAGTCAGAACCTTTTGATTGGAAGGATTCACAAGGACAGAGCCCCCGCTAAGCGAAGCTTGTTGCGTTGACCCTGCCCTCTACCCTCCGATCGCGCAATTCCGGTTCTATGGCAGAATTTAGAGTCCAAAGTTTAACGTGCGCGCATAGCCGCGCACGGCCGCACCCCTCACTGACTTCGCCTGACTACGACCTGCCACCAACCGCAACCATATCTGTCAGGAGGCCCATAAACGTCAAGCGCCCGTCGCGCTTCGAGCCCGGATTGTTATAACCGGGAACGCGTGCTCTCACCACGCGGAGACCAACGCTCCACCAACTGAGCTACGGGACCGGCTATCCCTTACGCCAGTTGGGGCCCCCTGAGGCCGGTTTAAGGGCCCGCAGAGGTCAATGTGGGTCCTCAGCGGTCAATGTGGGCGCTTGACTGGCACTGAAGGCCCCTCAGAGGTCAGTGTAGAACCCTCAAAGACCGGTAGGGGTGCTGTTAATAGCTGGCGTGGGGTCCTTGAGCCTCGTAACAATCGAGCAAGGGTCAGGGTCCCATACGCCCATGGGGGACAATCGTTTTTTGGGGGGGGGGCACTTTGGGGGCATGGCCCTGAAAGCCCCACCCTTGCCACCGCCAATGGCAAAAGTAGGTTGGAAGTATCTCCTACGCAATTCCACACGTGCAAGGCTCACCCTCTTGCTCGCTCGTTTATCGCCCCAAAAGGCTTCTCACTGGTTGCACCGGCTGCGCTGTAGTGAGCACCAAATTGACAACATCTTATTTTACACATGGAACATGCAGTGGTGCCTGATGGTCACCTGTATGCACCCAGTGCATTCTGATCCTTGATAGAAATTAGAAGGGATGTCAAGGCTAACCTAAAAAAAAGACAAGTAGGTCAACCTAGTGGTTGCATATAAGCCTCTCAATAACGCTATATAAGCAGAACAGCTTTGGATTGAGAGCGAACTTATGATAAAGAGCACCCCACTTCAGACAATCAATTCCCACCACATTCGCCTTACCTTGTCCCGTAGCGTGTCGCGCAAGCGCGAGTAGTCGATGCGCGGCACCAGCTTCAGGTGGACGGAGCTCTGGCCGGCGTCGACGTAGTCCACCTGTGCGATGTCGTCCTTGAAGATGCCGCGCTTCAGGCGCACCCAGCAGCCGCGCTTCAGCACCAGCTGCTCCTCGACGACGGGCATCACGTCAGTCATCACCTTGAAAGGCGGACAGAGACCAGAGAGAAGGGATCCGTTAGCGTCCTTTATCAGGCCTCATCTATAACTGAACAGACCCCGGGACTCACTGTCAACCAGTCAGAATGTGAGGATGGTAATGGGTGACAAAAGCTGTTTGGCCTCACCAGGAACATAAATGTCATCTTAAGAAATTACCCAACGTTTCACATTTATTGCTTAGTCATGGGTCTTAGAGTGCCTAAGACCTAAGACCCATGACTAAGCAATAAATGCGAAACGTTGGGTAATTTCTTGCGTTTTTCCCCCTTTTAAAATGAATTAAAAAGTTTAGGCCATACATGCACTATAATGTCACATAAGAGGGAAAGGTAAGCTAAATATATCTGTGGTGCCGTCACTGTCCCTGAATGCAGTCCAACATGAACAGTGGGCCTTACCGTTCAAGATATGCCCTACCAGTGTTAACAAACAACTATTATCCACTGAGCAAGGGCTACTGAGCCTGGAGCCAGTGTGCCCACTTCAACTTACCCCTTTGACAATTGCATTGCCATTCCTTCGCCTTCTACTTCACTTCCCTGTCACTTAATCAAAATCCTCGCAATTATTATGCAGCACATCAACATAACCGACAAATTCAATTCCACCACCCATAAGTCGCCAACCCAACTGATGCAAATCACACGTCATCACGCGCAATAATGATATCACGCGTTATCATTATTGGATTAGCCTTATCCTAGCCATATCCTATTAGCCTTACTTCAGTGTGTAGTAAAACATTTGAGCGCCTGCTTTGCGAAGACCTTACAAACTATCTCGAGTCTAACAATATCCTGTCCTCTCATCAATATGGGTTTCGGGCTAACAGGTCTACCATGGACCAGCTCCTTTTGGTCTATGACAATGTATCTAAGAGTATGGACAGAGGAGGAGTCACCGACTTGATTCTCTTTGATTTCAGCAAGGCTTTTGATGTCGTGGCCCATGTCCTGCTGCTTGAGAAACTACGATGTTTGGGAATCCAGGGTAGAACACTCTCTGCCATCCGTTCTTTCCTCACCCATCGCTCAATGAGTGTGTGTATCCAAAACCACACCAGCCAACCAAGGCCAGTTCTTAGCGGTGTTCCCCAGGGGTCGGTGTTGGGGCCATTACTCTTTCTAGTATACGTTAACAGTATTGCATCTGAACTTTCCTGTAGTCATAAGATTTTTGCCGACGACCTTAAGATTTATGCATGCATAGAATACCCTAGCTCTCCCGCACATGCTCCCTCATCCCCGACTACTGTCCAGCGTGACATTGACATTCTTTATAGTACGGCGGCTTCATGGGGATTACACATGAATGTCAAAAAGTGTGCTGTTCTCCGCTTTTCCAGACTTTCTGCTCTCTCGGGTCCTCCCTTGTACACCCTGAATGGCCAACCTATCCCCTCCGTGTCCTCAGCAACTGACCTTGGAGTTCTTGTAGACACCAATTTAAAATTTCATGGTCATGTGCATAAGATTGCTCACAAAGCTGGTGGCCTCGCCCATAGTTTTCTCAGGTCAACTGTGTGCCGATCCCAGAAGTTTATGTTGTTTTTACTAACTACGCACATCCGGCCGCTAATTGAATACTGCTCTTGCGTGTGGCACACCGGATTTGTCCAGGATTTGCGGTTACTTGAGCGAATCCAGCGTCGCTGGACAAAGCAGATTGACGGTATGGCCCTTCTCCCCTATGGAGAGCGTCTACAGCTCCTAAACCTTTACTCTATCCAAGGCCGACTGCTACGGGCTGACCTCATACAGTGCTGGAAGATTTTTCACGGCCACTCATGTATCTTGCCGGCTGAACTATTTGCCCAGCCCACCCTAACCAGAACCCGTGGACACAGGTACAAAGCATTTCTCCCTGCCGTCAACACAGATGTGCGTAAAAGGTCGTTTGCAATTAGGTGTATACATGTTTGGAACTCTCTGTCTGACGCCACGGTGTGCGCTCCTACTATTTCGTCATTCAAGCAGGGCCTACACAGAGATATACATGATTTGCTGTATGCATATGTTTGATGTCGTCTATCTTATGCTACCTTCTTGTTAACAATTCCACACAACGAATGTACAACTGTTTAACACTTATGTATTCATGCCTTAACATTCAGATGTAATCTCACAGACGGGACGCAACTTTCCAGCCGCCCACTTTCCATGATAGGTGTCTTTTGTATAGCTTTGCAAGGCTGGCACGTCCCTTGTGTACGGGGTTCCTAAATTCCTCTTCTTGACTCTCCTATCTCTATCCTACTGGACATTGTCGGAACCCAACCAGGTAAGTGAACCAGGTAAGGGAGCAAGGTTGGAAAATAGGAGTGTGAAACATTATAGTGCAAAAATCGTACCCAGCCAGACTTTATTTCAAACCTCCGTAACTTCGCAAATATGGCGGGCCGAGCTTAAATTTTGTGATATTCGTAATAAGGAGCTCCAAAAGGGCCCGTATACAAATTTTGACGGAAATCGTAGGGGCTCTCCCGAATGACCTTGAAATCCAAACCTCCGTAACTTCGTAAATATGGCGGGCCGAGCTTAAATTTTGTGATATTCGTAATGAGGAGCATCTAGAGTGCCCGTACACAAATTTTGACGGAAATCGTAGGGGCTCTCCCGAATGACCTTGAAGTTCAAACCTCCGTAACTTCGTAAATATGGCGGGCCGAGCTTAGATTTTGGATGCATCGTAATCAGGACGTTACGTACTATCTACTGACCAAGTTTGGTCCAAATCGTAGGGGCTCGCCTGATTCCGAATCTTAGATTATAGATTAGGATTCGCTTACATCTAGCTTGACGACCGTGAGTTACCTTCACAATTGTGTCTGACTCATACTCAGTGGCCTTTGGTTCTTACAATGTTTCCTTATAATGTACCTAATTCAATAGATACCTATGCCAATTTCATTTTTCTCATTGGGATTAAGTACTTCATCAACTTACCTATTTCATTTTGTTACATTTGTACCTTTTCACTTTCCAGTTTGTCCAACTATTACTAGTCAGTGCTTCTGGATCAGCCCTCTTCAGCTGCACTGGAATGGGAGGATAGAGAGGCATGATGGCAGCGCTAGTTTGGTGCCTCCAGTTTTGAGCATATGTGTGTCTTGGGTGTTGCATGCAAAGTGTTTGAGTGTTAAAGTTTTTGCTTGCTGCTTTTGCTTTACCTTTGTTTGATCGATGCTCAGGGACGGCATTGGGGACCAATGTATGCATTGGTGGAATGTTTGATAGTTTTGTTTATTACTGATGTTTTACATTGAGCAATGGACAGCTGTAACCTGAAGTGTTATTGCAATTGATGTAGATTTACTGATCGTGTTTGTACTGTTTACATTTGTCTCCCTACTTGCCCCATGTTCCATCAATAGCTTTTGATATAGGATTAGGCACTGATCTGTGTTTTTGAGGTGCCTGTGAACCTGCCCATCCTTGTGAATTGTATCTGATGGGCTGGTTTTTCGAAGAAGGCTTATGTCGAGTAGTGTAGACCAGTGAGTTTTTGTCGCAAATAGAATTATTCATTCTATTAACTCATCTCGTTTGTTTAACATGTGCGGGTGTGCGAGTGCCGGTAAAGCTGCTGTGTTCAGAGTATTGGGCGCTGAATAAGAAGATAAGGGCATGTCTACATTGGGCAGATTCGATCCTCGACAGGTGGAGCTCAGCCCATCCCGGTGAGACCGGCTTGTCTCGGTAATGCAGGTACTCGTAAACGGTCACAACGGGCTACGGAGAGACATGGTCCTCATCGAACTGCTCTAGTGCACTCACCAGCCACCTAGAGGCTGGGTGGGGTGGCTGGCTATCAGCCCAGAACAAGGACGGGTGATCAAGGATGAGGTTGGGTGGGTTGTGAGGATGCACTGATGCAGAGGACGAAAATGCGCAGAAACTGTGGGCGGGTCTCGTGCTTCGGTCGGCGTCAAGCGGGCTAACGTTTCTGAGGGTCGACAACGATTTTTATGAAGTCGAGCACATTCCACAAGTGTAGCATCGGGCTAACTACCCATTGATACCCCACCCACCATCAAAAGGCCTCAGTAGAGCAATTTTAAACGGCGAGGAACGTAATTTACCGCAGCCGCTAATGCGCCCGGCCGGCCCGGGCACCCAGCGGTCGTGTACGTTGTTAGTTCCGGGTTCCGCCACCAGGTGGTCGCCGGCCGCGGCGGTGTGACGCATAGATCAAAGGGTACCGCCGAGAGTGCCCCATCCAGGTATCTCTTATCCATGCTTCGTCCAAAATATTTTTGTTCCACTATCTCTGTCTGTATTGTCGGTGAAAATCTTTCAAATCAAAATATAAGAAAAGGAATCCCACGCGCCCTCTAGTTCCGCGGTGCAACAGGAGGGTCAGCCTCAGCTGAAGTGACGTGGTGACGCAGACGATGGTGGTCAGGCGAACAAGGGACTAAACAGAACTGCAAGGTGAAGCAAGAGGTGAAGGCCAAGGCCCTATATAGTGTGAAGGATGTGGGTGAAGGATGTTTTGCAGGTGCACACACATTTTTTGTGTGTGCACCAGGATTTTTTGTTGGGGGGGGGACACGACCTGCAAACTGGGACCCCCATGCCGAAGGGTCCCAGGCCATAGCCAGACGTTGCCCTACATGAACTCATATGGGCCTGCGCCTGCTCTCTGAGGAGTGAGAGGGCCTGAGATGGAGATGGGCCCTCCTGGTCTTTTGGATCATCATTTCAGCTCATTTTCAGATGGTCTTGTGGTTTAAAGATTAGGGGCCCATTCAAGGATCCATCAAGGCTTTGGCTGCCTCAAATGCCCCCCCCCCCCCCACAATTTGAATGGGGAAGACATGGGGCCCGTGCACTGTTCCTCCCTCCCCCTCCCCCCATGTGTGTGCCTTTGGTGTTTTGTCTGTTTCTAGGCTGTGCTTTCATTAGTGTGTGAGGGATCAGGGAGGTGGTTTGCATATTAACCCACGCTCCGTAGGGGGGGGGACGAAACACCCCCTGTCCTTTTCCATAGATATCTCATAAATGACTGCAGATATCGTCAGCAAACTGTCAGGGCCTCTCCAGTCATCAATTTTACACATTGTGACCAAAATATATCCAGAGGCTGTGATAGGCTAGTCACAAATGACGTCAGTATAACGTCATATTCTGCCATATTCGACCCCAAAAAAGGTTTCTAGGGAAGAGCTGTCAGGCCTAGGTACAGCTTTGAAGATAGAGAAAAATGTTCAGCTCATAGAATTTGTAGAATTAACAGGGCTATAGCAATATAACACTGCTAAGTGCTATCTCAGATTTTTTGAATTTTTTGGTTTTGACCCCAAAAATAAATAAAAATTGATAGGTACAATACTTAGCCAAAAAATCCCAAAAGTATTTCGACTTTCGAAAAAATGGAATATATGTGATAGCCCCTACCACCTTCTATCCACATACCAAATTTAAGGTTGATACACCTCTATTTGGCCAAGTTACAGCGAAAAAAAAGACTTCAAAATTGATGACATCAAATTTTCCAACTCAATTTTCAGCAATTCTACACCTTGAAGCGCAAAACAAAGACCACCATTAGACTCCCCGTGACGAGCTGCATCGAATCGATATCCATTTTATGCAAAAATATCAACTTTAAAATTTGACCTGGTTTGACCTGACCTGACCTTCACCAGAATATAACCTGAATTGGCTCCCAAAGGTTGCCTGACCCACATGATCGCATTTGTCATGTAAAATGGACCATAAGACATGTATCACACGCCACTTTTGTTGTGTGACCCTCAGTGACCTGACCTCTATGACCTGACCTGGTATCAGTGACCTCAGATAGCAAAATATTTGTTTTACGGATAATTCCCCCGTCGATTATTTTCAATAACGTATGCCTTTTACTCGATTTTACAACACATTTCTTGAAATGCCTGTAAACGGTGAAAATTTGACCTCTGACCTGACCTGTGACGGCATCGGTTGGACGGAGATCAATAAAATTGCGTCGCAAGGTAGTTCTCCGGTAGGGCTATCCAACGCCGTTTGAACTTTGAAAATCGGCCGGTAAATTTCCGAAATCTTACGGGGAACTGAAACGCCCCCCCCCCCCCCCTACGGGTTGTAGAGTCCGCCGATACCCCTACGGGGCGCGAGTTAATGTTGATGATACAATAGTGAGGATGGCATTGGTGTGTGAATAACAAATGATTTTCTTACATTTACCCCGCGTTCGATGTCTCTCGGACGGCGAAGATTCTACGTCGTTTGGCCAATCACGTTCCATAACCTCAGCCGTGCCCCCGCTAACCTTGAACGGGATTGGCCGGACGACGTAGCATCTTCGCCGTCCGAGAGACATCGAATGCGGGGTTAGTTTTGTCTTTCCTGACTGGTAAGTTCACCTCCGCTTCCCAACCACTTCCGCTGGTTGTTCACTTCCGCTTCCCAGCCACTTCCGGGCTCCGGCACTTCCCACTCATTTTATTTCTTAGTTTCAAGTTTTTTTACCAAACAGTAGGCAGCAGTTTTGTTTACTTAAATGCCTATTTTCAGGTCTTGCAGGCTGTGACATTAGAGTTGAAATTTCATCAAACAAAGGAAGTCCCTGGAGGCTGGTCGGGTCCGCTGCAAGTCCCTGTAAATTTGTGGACGCTCAAGCTGAAGTTGAAGTTGCTTGTCGATCACCTTTTTTCCTTGCACTATGGTACTCCTCTGTGGGAGGTTTGTTGTGGTAAGTTGATTGTTTTCTCAATTAGATAGGATTCATGAATTTGGACTTGATTTTCACCTTTCAGTTTCCTTCACAACTTTTCTCTCCTGCTCACCATTTCCCACAATTGGTGTATTTGTGGAATGGTCTTTACAATATGCAGGTTGAAACTTTGATATAAGAATGGGTCACATTTACTTGTAGTTTAAAGTTATCGTGTTTTCTATTGCTTGCATTAGCATCCCATTTAACATAGGCATTCTGATTCTGGAATTATTTATCATTGTAATTTGCAGAGAGTCACCCATCCTGATGTTGAGTCACCTATCGAGGTCAGGTTGATAGCGCTTCTATTTGATGTTCCATGCTGCTCTTTCAGGCTGCTTTGGTCCTGCTGGTCTCACCAACTGCCTGTCTCTCAAAGTGAGTCGGGTTGGATTGATGTAGATGCATTCATGAGCATTTGGCCAAATGCTGTTTAGTGGTCATTTATCCAGAATTTCGGTGTCTTCCAATCTATCTTTTCCTAGTGAAATAACATTGTTGCACAGACATGTCTTCTTCTTGTGACCTGTCATGACCTGGACAGTGACCTGGACAGGCTCTGCAGCAGTACATTGTTACTACAGCAGTACAGCAACAGGTCATGACTATGAGACCCTGTAACGTGTTATCTGGCGATCTTTGTAACGGAGCATTGTTTGCCTCCAGGGACCGTGACTGCGATGTACCCGACTCCTATCATGCTGAACCGAGCACCTCGACAAAATGCACGATGGAGCTCAACAATCTGGCCGATAGCCTGTCGGGGTCAGTGCCCAAGCGATCTTCGCTCTTCCCATTGATGCGACGAATCTAGAACGCTCAATAACCTGAGGCTTACCACCCTGCATTGCTTGGAAGTGGAATGTGTCGGTCCATTTATTCTTCGAACCATTTTATCGTCCTTTTTTTCTCAAACAGTATTTGATCACCCTGTTTGACAAATTCACATCTGTTATGCTTCTTGTGTCAGTCAAACCCTAATCGTCTTGGTACCATCGTCAAATGTATCGGTCCGTCGCTAACCCCTAACCCGTGACCCTGACCTCTGACCTGTTTCTGTGCCGGCAGCATCTCGCGCTGTATGATCATGTCGGCGCGTCCCCTGACGGCGTGTCTGAGCTGCTACCCGCTAATGTCAGACCTGGAGCGGGCGTACACCACCATTGTGGGGGTGAGCACTCAGAGGAGCAGCCCTGGGAGCGTGTCAGGGGGGAAGAAGTAAGGGATGGTGTATCTCGAATAGACTGCATCGTTAGCGATAAAATACACTGAGCCGGACCTGGCTAAATCTTATTTCGGCAGCTGTGAGTATATTGCGGTGACAACAATGTCGCATGACTTGGGAAGTGATACATAATCCACTGCTATTCCGTATTTGCTTTCCCTGTTGTCAGCCAAGCCGATTTGTGTGTCTCTTTTGCAAGTTTTTTTTTTTTACCTGGCGTTGCCCGGCGTACCTACATGATTCAGCATACGGTACCCGCAGTCACACAATTCCCCCTCCCTTCTCCGCAGTCTGGCCCCGACCAGTCCGCGTGCGCGCACGAGCTGCTGGACCGGGACTCGACTCACATGATGTTGCGCGCGTACGCCTACTACACGGAGCTGCTGGCGGTGAGCCGCTGTGAACGCTGCCTGGAGAGGGGCACCAACGGTACCTACCGGCTCAAGGACGGCGTCACCCGCTTCATGGACACGGACGCAGCGTTCCGGAGGTGTATGCAGGTGAGGCAGCGACGGTGGGACGTGGGGGTGCCGTGTGGGTAAGGCGAAAGAGGAGCGCAAATGTAGCTATGGATGTCGTAGATGACTCGTAACTAGTGAGTGGCTGGAATCTTACGTAGTCGGTGTGTTAGTTACGTGGAGAAAGCGTGTTCGCAGCGTTGTGGCGCGCGGCTGTGCAAGATGGTACCCGATGAAGCTTAAATCTCATGAAGCTATGGTGTTTGTTTGGGTTTAGCTATCGGTTTCATAATTGCACTCTAATCTCGTGCTGTTTCTAAGCTCACACGGTCTCTAACCTCCCCTTCTCCCGCCGTGTTCATTTCAGCTTGAGTTTCCTGCTCACAAGGCTGTGAACGCCAGCGCGGACATGTGCGACTTTTGTCGACCCCAGTACGACATGGAGCAGATTCACGCCAAGGATATCATCAAGGACACCCGCGACTGGCAGACCTGCCGCGATATTATCGACATGGTGAGATGCGGCGAAACGGTGGGGAGGTTCACGAAGGGACGGGTCTATTAAGAGCGGTAGATGATGATCCATGATAATATTGACCATAGATAACATGATTCATGTTATCTGTGTATTGACTTTTAAGACCCTGAGGGTTCCTCATTAAAATTTCGTCATCCTGGTCAGTGATGAATTGCAATCAGCATTCAGCAGTATGGAATGATCGCTGATAGTCATGTCCAGTTCACTGTTCAGTCAGTCATTGAGTGCAGGCGAGATCAGTACTAGAGTTTTGTAGCACGAGCCTCAGTGTCAGTCCCCTCTCTTTTTTCGCAAACATCACGCCGTTTCATATGTCACAATGTCTGCCACTGCCCCGCACCCCTTCCTTCACTTCACATACGTCCACTTACGCTCCCCCATTCGTCTGTCGTCAGGCCAACACGACTCAGTACATGTGGGAGCACTACGGCTGTGACGTCTGGGTGCTGACCCTGGAGCGGTTCCTGTACTCGCTCATCCCTCTGGCCATCTCCGCTGTGCTCATCGTCTCCTTCTACGGCTACGTCTGGTGGCGCTACCAGCGTCTGGAGCGCGAGGCGGCAGCGCGAGAGGCAGAGCGGGGCGCGCGCCGTCCCTCGGTGGGCAAAAAGGAGCATCTGTATGACTACAGTGGACTGCGGCGGAGGCCCAACAAGGTAGCGATGAGGGAAAGGGCCGAGAGAGAGGAGAGGGAGCAGAGGGAGGGGAGAGTGGAGCAGGCGGAGGATGGAGAGAGTGATGAGAGCGAGGAGACGGACGCCGGTGACGCGGGGAAGGAGGAGTAGCGCGGGTCGCCGCCAGGTGGCAGACGCCGGGCCCCGCGGGCTGTGCTGACTGGAGCTGTGAGTGGCGAGTGCGAGTGTGGGCTCTAGTTTAGTGGATAATCCGTGAGCTTTTAGTGGTCAGTGGTCCCATGCTCGACCCCGGGGAGTGTAAGGCGTTTTAAGAAGTGACTGCGCAAATGTACGCTCGCATTTTATACAGGCTTTAATCATTGTATTCACGTATATCCGTAGCATTTTCATGATTCAGGTATCCATTGCGTGAGGTTCACACGGCGCCTGAGTCACCTTGTGTACTTTTATATCCTTTTGGCGCCTGATCTCGATTGTAGCCAGCTTCCCTGCGTAATGTCTTAGGGGCTGTTCCACAGCTAGCGTCGAGCTTTGATGGTTTGTAATCAATAATTTTATTGTACGCGGCTGTGGCAGAGAAGGGCCTCGCGAGGTCCAAGTGCCTTACCAACATGTATACCTTATTTTGTCATTGTATCTGCTTGCGTGTTCATCATTGCTTTTTATCGAGTTCATAAGTACGGAGAATATACCTACCTCAAGAGTCAAGTGCGACATCTGGCGGGGGTCTTGTGTGCATCGCGACTAGATTTGGAACGTCTTGCCGCTCGCAACATTGTTCGCTGCATTATAAAGTCCTACTATCTGATACATTTCCGAATCTCGGTGTCACCCTAGAACAAACAGCTCTGAGAAATATCGGCGTTAGTTGTATTTGTCACTGCCTGAGCCCGGTGGCGTTCCACACGGACCCAGCACATACAGACAACAGTCCGGCTCAATGCACAGCAGACGGCAGAGATCGGTTAGAGCTCAGCAGGGGGACCCGCTCCAAGAGGTAGCTGAAAAATTAGATGTTACGCTGTTTTAATGGAAGAATTGGACTCTTTGTACGAAAGTGAAGCGGTTCACGGTTTCTCGGATTCTGAGTGTGCGCCCTAACGCTCTTTAGGTAGCCAGACCAATACAATCCACAATGACAACCTGACAACACCTAATGCATTATTTTCGGTCCCCCAAAAGCATCACACGGAGTATGCGGCTGATCTATTCGACACACGTTATGTTATCGCTCTCACCACATCCAGCGGTGCACCCCGTCCCCCGTAACCCGCGCGGCACAACACAATGGTGAGAAGGCAGCTGCTACAGGAGCCAGTTACACCACCAATGACCAATACTGTGCGTCTGTCATGCCATATTGTGCCGTGAGTAACACCACCCAGCAGAGAACAACCACCACATCACGACAGGAAGGTCAAGGATCGACGATATCGGTTCCAGCGTTCAGCTTCCAGACGCTAAGTCACGGCCCCAGTCGTAGGCACTAGACGGCTCAGCCACTGGTAGCCGGTGAACTTCAGCTCCAGCAGGCTCCTCTTGCCGATCCAATTTTATCCTAACCGTTCGCACATTTTCAGAGGCACCGCCCGGCGGGCCCTCTCTTCTCATCGAGTGTTGCATCGCTCATTGCACACGCGACAGCCAAGCTTTGCGCGACATCCCGACTAGTGACAATCGAAGCTACTCAATCCAGCCCAATGTTAACTTGACTGAACGAATCAAACACACGAACGTAACATGAACGGTCTTGTGTGTTTCCTCAGCCCGTTCTGTCTCCACTGTTCGGCAGCACGAGCCCGACTCGGCCGGTCCTAGAGACAGCCATACGGTGCCCGCGTCCGTCGGCCGTCGCAGTGGCAGAACTGATCACAGGTGCGCATGCCGCATAGTACCCTCCATTAGCTCAGCTCACAGCAACACAGGCGCCTATGTCCTACTTTCTCCAGCGTTAGAGCGCAAATCACATCACAACAGCTCGAGACACGTCAGTGTGTTATGGCACAACCCCACAGCACAAACCTCCAAAACTTCCCGCTTGAAGAACAGAACCGGGCATCTAGTAAACAAATAAGACTAGTGGGACAGCCAAAAACGGGCTCACAATGCAGCAGTAAGAACCAAAAACACCTAAAAAAAAAGCGTAACTGATGAAAACGCTGTACTAACCCGGCCAACACCAGCGTTCTCTTTCCATTCGTTAGCCGAAATTCCAGGGGTAGATCCTAAGACACCTGTCCCTCACTGCCTTTCGTATCATCGGCTGATACAATGATATAGCTTTGCATTTGTCCACCACGACGTGAGCAGGCTCCACTCTTCATTTGAACCTCATCCGACCTCTCCATTTTCTTCACTGTCACTGTAAACCAGCACATACCGGCCTCCGCTGTAAAACATACGACGTGCGCGGCCCCTGGTTTGTGCCGACTCCAGCCTCGGAGTCTGTGTAAGGCCTGTCCGTCTAAACACCAGGGAGTATGAAGGCAGCGGTCGGGCGGAAAGCGGCAGTGCGCAGTCAACGACAGGCACCCCAGTCTTCACCAAGCGTTCAGGCACGTAACCGCATTTTCCAGACACACAGCTATCACTGTTATCTGCCTAAATCCTCCAACCTTGGCAGGTCCCATCACTGCCACCATCCTTTTACCCTCCAGACAGCCTTGCTGACGTCTGTCCTTATTCAACCACACATATCCTGCCACCACCCTTAACACAGCAGCGACGCCGCTCGGCGCTACCACACACCATCCCCGGTCGTCACACCGCCGCGCTATAGTAGACCGTATTCCCATACACTGCAGGCGTTGTGAGAGCCCCCAGCAGTAGGTACCACACCACCAGTCCAGTGACGTAGGCGAGCACCAGCTTGGCACGCCGCGGCTCGGGCTCGGCGAGCAGACCGGTCACGTCCGGGAAGCCCATGTGGTTACAGAAGGCGTGGGCCATGAACGGCGCAGTCATGTGGCCCGTCCGCACAAACAGGTACGCCTGCGGGCAGGAGAGGGGGAGCAGACATTAGTGATTGCCCATCAGCAGTGATTGTGGGTTGGTGAGAGATGTGATTCTAGGTTGATGTGGAAAATATGACGCACCTGATGAAAACTATAAAAAAAAACAATCATAATGAATTTGGCTCCTTCAAATAGCCTCAAAGGCCTGAATCATGCTTTCAGTTACTCCATTGCACGCTTATGGCTAAATAATCCATTTCATAATTTCGATACATCTATGAACTTAACTTAAAAAATGCTTCGATTGATGTCGAGTATGTTGTGGACAGACCTAACGCCAGCCCACCAGCTCCCAGTACAGCCTTCCCGTCCCCACTCACCGAGTAGACGCCGAACACGGTGGTGTAGGCGAACTGGAACAGGCTGGCGGCCAGGGCGTTCAGCACCCCCTGCCGTTGACTGAGTCGCTCCATCAGATGATGCAGGTGCGCGATACCGAAGAACAGCGGCGCGCAAAAGTACAGCTGCTGTGGCGACATACACGTGGCCAGCATCGGCACCATACACGCCCGGAACGTGAACTCCTCGGAGAATGGCGCCACGATGTGGTTCCTCACCCAGACCAGGTTGCGGAGGCTCTGCCACCAGTACATGGGCTCCAGGTAGATGTTCCAGTGTCCCACGTGATACTGCTGTACCAGCGGCCCGAGGAACAGCACGGCGGTGAGCAGGTAGGGCAGCAGCAGGGCGGGCAGGAGGCCGCTCAGCCTCAGACCCATCACCTGCCAGATGGAGTGGTCGGCCAGCGGACTGGCGCGCCCGGGGCCGTACTGCAGGTACAGGTGCGGGAACAGCGGCGACACCAGAGACACCAGCAGCACGCTGACGAACCGCCGGCGGATGGTAGCAGGGTGGTCGCGCGAGAAGCCCGACCGCCACACGTACAGGCTGCCCACGTAGAGCAGGCCCAGGGAGCAGCAGAGCAGCACGGCACTCACACACGGCACCTCAGCGGCACCGGCAGCGGCAGCGGCGGCACTGGCTGGGCACAGGTCGCCCGAGCATTCACCGGCGACGGGGTCCTCCATGGCAGCAGCGGCAGCGGCAGCGGCGGCGACGGCTGTTGGAGAAGGGAGAGCAGGGTTAGATGGTATGCCAACGGTGCACAGGAAAGTACAGGCGATATTTCATATTTAACATTTTGTTTAACATATCTGGACGTTAGAATAGCCCTACAGCTATTGCTTTGACAAAATGAGATAATCGTTAAAAACCATGATATTGCGAGTAGCGACGTAAGAAAATGAAACTACAAGGCAGATGAGAATACCAGAGTCACCATTCAAGGCAGAACAAAACAGCGGCACTCGTACTTGAGGATGTTACATAAATATCCGTTGTGTTTAAGTACCTATGATCTGGATTACACCACACTACATGATAACGTGAGCGCATGCCAAACTACACAAATATCAGTCACCAGCACACTAACGAGTTTGGGTCACTATCCAAACAGAGAGGCTGTCCGTTCTGGTCACGACACGACGATCACGAGGAGCCCTGCCTGGCGCCGCTCCAGGTCAACACTGACTGGCCCATCCGAAATCAATCGGCAAAACTGAGCGCCAACTGCTGCAGCCCACTCCAATGTCCAGAATCCATCAACAAGTCGCGGTCGTTGGCGGCCAATGGCCGTCGTCCACAACTCGCCAGCGCGCACCCCCGGATCTAACTCCGAGAGCCGGGCCGTGCACTTTGAGCCGGACCGAGCGAATATAGTCGCCACTGGCGGGCAGCCATAAACAGTCGAAAGTAGGCGAACCATTAGGGAGCAGACCAACCCGCACACGCACGTCAATATCCCTCCTAATCGACAGATCGCCTGACGGGGCATATCACTTACCTCTGCTGCGCGGAAACCCACTCTGGGCTAAACCCATCACGACGACACCACATGCAAATACTGCAATACAAAAACTATTACTAACCACCCGTGTGTGCGCGGGATCGCAATAACTAGCATGAACGACCTGCTGCCAACTGAATCGATCTCCGTCCCACGGTGAACATCGCCCTCCAATCACCTGGTCGCTGTGACTTTTTTGTCCCTATCTCCGGGCACGTTACGTCATCGATCTCGGTCAGACCAGTTGGCCGGATCGTGAACAAACGCGTGGGGCAGTGGACAAACTGTATCGTCCGGTCGGCCGGCCGGGCGAGCGGCCTAAAAACACTGCCGACCCAGTGAGTCAGCCGGGACGGAGTCCAGGGTTCAAAGGTGAATCCACGCCGCCGCTGTCATCGCTTCATCATCTTTGGCACTGCTGGGGAGGTGCGGAGGGGACGGGGAGGGATGGGTGGCGAGGGACGGGGGTTGAGAGGGACAGGGAGGGGATGTGAGGGAGAGAGGACAAAAGGCTGAGGCAGTGAGGGACTGACTGGGATGGGATGAACCAGGAACAACACTGGGCTTGATGACAGTCAAGTGACATGGCAAGTAAGTAGTGAGGAGACTGATACGCGGGCACGCCTCACCCAGATCTTGCTGTGCAGTGTGAAATGTAGAAGCCTCTCGGCTCTTGCAGTGCTGAGCGCTATAAAACAACAGGTTTTGTTCACCAGACTTTTATGAAAATCGAGCGAGTTGGAGACCGAAGAGTGAGTGAAGGATGTCTTTTGTGCGCCAATGGCAAACGGTCTCGAAGCAGAGAACGTTCGCTCTCATTGAGCAGCTCTCAAATGATGACTGATCTCTTAAAAATTTGCACACAATGTTTTCATGTTGAACAGCCATGACAGCAAGTAAAAACGTCCCGAATATCGATCACTTACGTCAACGTTCTAATACATATTCAAATCAATATTTTGAGAGCACTTTTTAATGATGCTGGCCATTAAAGGTAGTGTGCCACCTTCCAATGATTTCCCATTTTATTTTTCCTAGGATAAGAAGCTTCTGTTTTTACCTAATATCGCAAAAAATGGGCCTAAAATAGTGCTTTTTTCGCCTCAAAGTGTATCGGTTTTTCGATATGTATAACAACTGTAGTGGGCTGACCTGCAAACAGGCGTCGGCAACAATCGCGAATGCGGCGCACATGTGACAATAAGCAAAGGTCATTATAGAGTTACGACGTACGGGAATGAGTTATCAGCTGTCTAATCGTAGACAACACAATGTCGAATTTAAACTGTAAGCCTGTATTGGTATTGTTTCTTTAATTTGGCTGTCGAGCATTAATTTATAGTTTGAAATATTATTTTATGTAAAATAATTGATATGAAACAGCCGTCTCTAAAGTTATGACCCCACCTCACCACATAAAAGTGGCAGAAATGACAATGATCAGCTGACGCATTTTCTTGGCCGAAGTCAGAGCGCGCGGCCCGACGCACCACCACCGCACCACAAAGTATGAGCAGAAGCCACCTGCGGTAGACCGCGCCCAAAGCCAGGGCCCCGGTAACGTGAGGTAGCCGAGTCGGGGCAGCGTGCGCTGACCCAAGCCGGGGCCGCGGCTTTGGGCGCGGTCCACCGCATCCCCGGGCAGCCCCGGGCTATCACATGACACCGGGAGGACGCGCGGCCCCGGCTTGGGTCAGCGCACGCTGCCCCGACTCGGCTACCTCACGTTACCGGGGCCCTGGCTTGCTTTGGGCGCGGTCTACCGCACCACCTAGCAGGCGTGTTCGAAACCGCAGGAGATGATGATGAACGGGTTTATCGAAACTTGATTGGATGAGCCTATCGGTAATAGCGATTTCAGTGTGTGCATTTATTGTTCATAGTGGTGTGAAATGTGGTTGGGGTACGACCGACAACCCGTCGGGGCGAATTTCGCACTGGGGTACTCAAAATTTGAAGAATTTAAGACGTTTCCATGAGTTTTGAAGGTATGGATAAGTTCCAAAAATCCGGTTCTCCTTATCTGGGCCATTAACTCCATACGGTCCAGGAAAGCTGGCACACTACCTTTAAGTAATGCAAAAATATTCCTAAAACCAGGAAGGTGCGGCGAGAGCCCGTTCGAACCGCTCTAGCGCCCGATGCACGAGTCTCCCGGGTCCTGTTCACGGCATGGACGATTGAGATAAGGGCCAACGCAACAAGTTCTACAGCAGCGTTGGAGTTCCCGGTACCACAGAGTACGGAGAATAAAAGCTGATGTGAGGTTTCTCCGGTATAGGGCGTAGCTCTTCTAGGCCCGATGGATACGAGGCCCATTGCCTTCCTGTAGTCATAGTGTAAATTCCCCAGATGTACAATGAAGCTTCTTGCATTCAAACCAGCCTAATCCAGAATTATTATTAAATATATGCATATACATAGATGAAAGAGAGGAGCTTTGTAGAACCTGTTAATTTCGAAATTGTATGCTCAGAGGCCCTAAATAAGCTTCGTGTGACTATCAACTTTGCGGCTTGACTGGGGCAGGCGGCAAAAACAACAGCGGCCTGAACAGTTACCGAAAGGCTAAGCACTGGAAGGGGTTAACCTACCCGAAGAATAAAATGCAGGACCAGAAAGAAACCACAATTCCAATGCTGCCCCCCTCCCCCTCCCCCACTCTGTTAATCTGCCCATTCAAACATTCAAGGTAACTTTTTAACCCACAAGTATTGCTTGAACTGCACAACAGGGCATAAAGATTGGAATAGAAGCCCAGGTTTTTTAATTTAGAGAAACTTTAAGAATGTGCCCCCTGCAACCTTCATCCTCCACTACCAGTATGAAGGTTACCTGTTTTTGGATCTGCTACTGATGATAGCTCATGTCTGTCTCCCAGGAATGTCTCATCATCCCTATCTTTGTATCATGTTGAGACTTGAGATACGTCCAAAGGTTGGTACTGGTAGGTAGGTACACTCGGGGGCAGATTGATGTTCCACCACTCCCTACCCATCGGGCTCCCATGGATCAGCAGTGGCTGCTGCCAGTGTTGCCTGCCCTCAGCACTGCTCAGCAATGCCTGCCAATGCCAGTGCTGCCAGTCCTGCCACTGACAGCAGCCAGTGCGGGAGCCATGGGAGCCTGATGGGTAGGGAGTGGTGGAACATCAATCTGCCCCCGACTGTACAAACCTACAACCTACATCTCCGGGTATCTGGTAGTTGGTACCTATAGCACCACTCCTTGGTTGCAAAAACAAAAGGGTGATGCCTGCTTTATGACTAGCCAAAGATCTTATAAAATTGCAACATCTGTTGATGTTAATTCAGAGGCTCTGAATCAGTGGACATTCAGGGGACTGGGGAGGTAAATAGAGGGCACGTATTTTGAGACTGCAACACAAATATGGCACTTTTTAATATTATTTCAAATTCTTGTAGATAGTAAATTATGATATTGGGTAAGCCATACGTTTTTAAACTTGTATTGTTAATTTTTGGGTAATTCAGGGACGCTCACAGCTGCATGCCCCACAGCCCATGGCCACCGCTTGCGGCCACCTCTCCCAATCTGTCACCTCTGAATAATTCAAGTCAAAGTGTTGGTTCTAACCAGATACACACATAGGCGCTGAACAATGTCAATTATAACTGAAGGTTTGTTGTCAATAGTTAAAACACTATTCTTTAGAATTGTGTTTTTCTATTGAAAAACAAATCTGAGTTCCCTGACAATTTGGCAAAAGTAAGCAAATGCATGTATGGCAGAAAAGTATGTTGGTGAGTGCGAATTGACCCAGTTATACTTAAACCGCAAGCTGTTTGTTAACATAGGAGAAAAAATAACAATCTGGAAAATTTCGAGCCCACCTGGTAACTGAGCTCTGTACTCTGTAGTTGCCCAGCTAGTTTTCTTCTGGTAAAATATGACTAGGGGTAGAATCTAGATGTCACAGTACCATAAGCAACGATCAAAATTACAGTTTTTGACGATACGCAAACATAAGGCCGGCTACCGCCCACAAACCCCACAAACATGCGTGAATCGGACGCCGGTGAAAACAGGGCGCCGGAGGGCATATTAGTCACGTGACATCTGGAGCTTCTCCCCCTTCGGGAGCGTATTTGGAATTTCCGACCTCGACGAGCATAGATATAAAGACTAGATAGGGCACCCCCATGTCGGGAGCGACTCGCGAATACGTAGCAGCGGCCGCCATGTTGGTGAGGTCGAGACTCTGTGCCGCTGTGTAAACACTATGGGAGGAGGGGGGTGCTTGGGACAGATTTTGTGGTATTTTTCGACCGAAAAGTGTTAATCTTTTTTGCCTATGGCATTCTTTGGAATGAGTAGATTGTGAAACAAGGGCAGAAACATGTGTATTTATTGTAATTTAATTACATCAGCCCTAGACATATAGCCCTGAAGACGCTGATAAAGGATATGCGGCACCGAAGGTAGATGCAATTGGCATGCTAATTTAAAATTAAATTCGTTTCCCATTATGGCTACCATACTTTATATCTATGTATGCAGTATGCAATGGACAATGATCGACAATAAGTGCAAGTTTAGCCCTCACCCGTTCGTAGTTTGTCAGCGTCTTACGAGTAGGGGAAGCCAGGGTGAACGGAATGAACTCCAGCCGTTCGCCCCTCGACGGAGCAAGAACGGAAAAATAGGTATGCTGTCCGCGATGTGAGTAAACCAGTGATCCCAAATTTCAGGGTACTAGGTCAACAGGTGAACTCAGAGGTCAGGTCAAACACTGGAAATCGAACCAGTAAAGTCACTGGAGTTTGAGATCTTTCGCTATAAAATCGACCAAAACGCGTGAACCGTCGGCGAAATGGGTTACATCATTCCTAATCAACCTCATCTCGAAATCTAGCGAACCGGGTCACATAAGGTCATACAAGGTCAGCGACCTTAGATGACCTCGGATGGCCTTGTCACATGGCGGGTCATGTGAAGTGTATTTATGGGCGCCGATCTCGAATCCCGTGTCAATCTTACTTTAAAAAAATGATTTGCGGGCACAAATCCGCAAACATAATTAAGGATTACGAATAAAATGAGCAAGATGCTCCGAAAACTGCCCATATGAAGCGCAGCCTTGACCTCGAGGCAAATGCACGTTATCTAGACATCAACACTAAAAAAACGTATGTGAAATGCATAAACATGCACTAGAAGGCAAGGAAACTCACCCGGATGCGGCAAATCGCAAAATCCGCTTATTTTAGCCGAACATGACCTGACCCGAGCTCCGATGACCTATTCCTCACTTTGAATCAATCCGCGCCCCCTACAGGCACCGACATCGCCCTTGCAGGCAGCACCGACGATAGCCGCACAGGCACGTGGCGAGCTAGTGTAACTGTAAGCCGCGCCTTCAGCCACGAACACCAGTTTGTGCCGGATCAGCCAGCCACGGAGCAGAGACGGCCGGCAACGAATCGGCAACTAACAGTGCTACATATCGACACGGTCACAAGAGGCGAGGCGGTAACCCAGCGCCCACTGCATTGGGCGCCAGTGGACCCACTCAGTCACTAAGCAATCATCGACAAAATACGTCTTTTATCGGCCAGACATTGATCTGTTCATTAATATGAAGTGTCCATCCAAATCCACGCTATCCGCCACACAGCAGCTATCGACGGTAGATACCCACTCCAGCGGCAGCTGGCCGCGACTCACTGACACCGGCTAGAGACAGCTGACCGCTGAAATCACCAACACTTCGGCGGGGTATGAGCGGGTCTCAGTCAGATCCCAGGCATGTGACCCGTCCCCACCTTAGATCATCTGGCAGAGATGATGAAGAGGTGGTAAAGCTGTGTCATGTCGTCCGGCTGGATGTCGCTCACCAGGGCCTCCTGACAGGTGCTACAGCTGACAGAGTCGAGCGCCTTCTTCACCACGAACTCTGCGAGGTAGGTGGCGATGTAGCCCACCAGACGACAGCCCAGGCTGGAAGTCGTGCTCCGTGATGATGTGGAGTGCCGTGGCACCGTTGTCTGAGGTGGTGGAGGCCGAGGTAGTAAGGCTGGCTCCCCGTCCGGTGGTCGTGTGACCGACTGCCAGGATGCTGGTCGGGTCGAGGGCTGCCACGTTCCCGGTGCTGCCGGGCCGGACGCCGCAGCGGTAGAGCAGGTGCCGGAATATCCCGCAGAACTGTGCGGCACTGGGGTTGTTCCAGCCACCTGGAAGGTTCGATTAGTATCAATAAAATATGGCTAATAGTGTTTAGTGTTAACATACGCCAGGCACAAGTGTTGTATTTGTTGTTAACACATTGTTGACACACACGCACACGCACACACACACGCACACACACACACACACACATGTTGGCAATGGTAAAGCAGTCTCCGGGCATTTGGTAATACTTTTTTGCACTTATTCTGGTTTTAGTGACTGATGGGCCTTTACCCACGCATGACTGGAGGGTGGGGCTCTACAGAGCCCCTCTCCTGTTTTCTGCAATAAAATATATACATTTGAAAAAATTAAAATATATATTTATTGCAATAATTCTAAACCGCTAGACGTGTCGATACGAAACTTGCAGTACCTTCGGCTGCATCAATCTGAAACATTTTATAGAAATAAAAATTGTGTAGCTACCATAGGTCGGCCGGAAATGACGTCAGAGTGATCAGTGAAGTCATATTCTGCCGATTTTGATGCAAGAAATTGAACTACAGCAATCGCTCTCGGTAACAGATAACCTGTAACAATATAACAAATCAAGAGTCTGTAGCTTTTACTTGCCAATGCAAGGTGATCTCTTGACTCTTGAGCCTCATCCCTGGTTTGTCAGCAATCAAATCCTGCACATCTATTTGGCATCTTGAGAGACTGAGAGGCAAATTTCAATTTCAAAAGATACTAGTCTTTAAAGCTGAAACATATTAACAGTTAGTCAGATCAAACCAAGGCCTGTAGCATACAAGTGTAGGATACTGGATTTGCACACAGTACACACTACAAAATACACATAGCAAACAGTGAGATTGCAGTCAAGGAAAAGCATCAGGTTTTTTAAAATAATAGTTTACACAGACTTAAATACAATAATTTTAATGAGCTTCAAATAAAATGAGAAGTGGAGTGAAGTACCTAACAAATAAGGGTATCCATAAATCTGGTGCCACCGTCGGCACATATAAGGTTGGTAGGTTGTAGGTGGGTAGGTTGTAGGTATAGAGGTTGTAGGTTGAGGTTTGTAGGTTGTAGGTTAGTTAGGTTAGTAGGTAAGGTTAGGTCAAGTAAGATTATGATTTTTATCTTCCTTGGACTTCATATTTACTTGTTAGCACTTAGCATTGATGGTAACGCCAGATTTACTAATACCCTATTTACTGATACTGATAACAGGTGAGCCAAAAGAGCATGAAGTGTAGTTTAAGCTTTACAATGTGAAAACTAATTAGGTAATGACAATCTGAGTTTAGGTGCTCCAACTAACGCACATTTTTACGTCGCCCCTGCACTGCACTGTAAAAAATATTGACTAGCCCCTCGTCAAATGATTCTCAACGCTAAATGTCGGGGGTACAGACTAGTTTTGCATCCTACTTTTGACACACGCTGCGAGCCCCTGGCTTGTTTTGTGTTCGTCAGATGACAGTTACCAGGTGTCGGTTAGTTTTTACCACGTCCCAAAAATAGCTGGAGCGTTTCTGCCTTGTTTTGGAAGCAGGTCCTCGTTAATGCTGTGTGTGATAACAAAGTACCTAGTAACAATAATAACGAAAAACAATGTCAAAACGAGGGCGGCTTGTTTAGTGACGATGTTCAAAAGAAGCACCGTCTTGTTCCTACTTAACGAATGAAGCCCAAACTAGGTCAAAACTAACGTATTGCTATACATTTGAACCCCACGACGAACCCCCCAACTAGGCCCTAATCAACCCATAGTCAGATGACCAGCAGATCCTACGCCGCCCAATCCAGCCATCGAATTTGCCAGCGAGTTCGTTTGAAGACCATCATATTCTTAAATATCGGTGGTCTTCAAACGAAATCCCTTACCGGTTTGATGACGAATTCATCCGGCCCATTCCAAAAACGCTCAAGATAAAATGAAAGTGTATTTCTGAAATAATGTGCTTTCTTGCAATGTACCTTTCGTATATCAAGCGAACATTTCACTTCCAGCGCCCGTTTACAGTTATCAATCGAATCAGAAGCATGCACATATCGATAGATCTGAACCTAAGAACACAGAAGACATTTTGTAGAGTACCTGTCTGAGCCTATGCAGTGGAGCCCGTGAGCCGCCCAACCGCAGCTGCCTCATGAACTTGATGAAAGGTCTGAACCTCAGATTGGCCAGAGCTTGGCCGTCAATAACCAGCTTATTTATATCCACAGTTGTAGTGACTTAGGGTTTGGAATTTGCCAAACCTAAGTTTTGATTACCAAGAGAAGTTTTGTACTTCTTGCACTTGCCTTTTCTTCATAACTTTGGCGGAAATCGTCGTAGTGAAACTTCAGTGTTCCGTTAGCTGTCCGTTCTTGAGAGAGTTGGCCAGGCCGGACACCGGGGGCGGCTCCACAACTTTTGAAAAATCAAACCTAAGTCCTATTGCACTGCATGGAGAGCAATTCATTTAAAATCGCTCATGTTCCCCCCCCCCCCCCCACGACAACTTTGCAAACGTCTCTGCGCGATTTAGTTGAGAATAATGGCTTATGGCAAGTTATTGAATCAGAACGTCGATCACTGCAGGTCATATATCGGAAAGCAATTCTTCATAACTAGACACTGCACAAATGGAAACGATACAGGTTTGCCCAGTGATAAACACTCGCACTTCACAGACGCACGCACCCCCGACCGGACGCGGCACGGCACACGGCGCAACCGGCGCCGGGTAAGCCGGGAACGCATTATGTGAAGGATTCACAGGTGCGCAACTTTATTGCGAACAATAAAAACCTACCGCAAACGATTTTAAAAAAAGTTTTAGGGCAATCGGAAATACAAATGTATTGACTTATAGAAATAAAATTGTCATTCACCTTCCAAATAACCCAACAATTTATTTGCCGTAAAAAGTGTCTGGAAATGGAAAGTTGCAAACATGATTCAGCAAGTAGGGAAACGCAGCAGCTACCTGGCGAATAATCTCAGGCTGGTTTAGTGACGAGTGCATTGCTACGGCTTGTTCCGCACCCTTCACAGATTACTATGACAAAAGTACCCCTAGTATTTTGATCATCCTGAGGCTGGCTTTCACCTAATAATTTGATGAGGGTCTTCCTCGTTTCGGATTGAGGCGAAAACAAACGTCAAACAACCTTGATAGTTAATTCAGCACTTCAAAACAAAGGTACACCTAGGGTATCATTACTATACCGGATCATAACGATCTGGATAGTTCTCAGCCTGTAAGCTAACTAAGCGGTAACTAGTCAAGTGGTAGGTACCGGAAGCATTGACAACCTGGTGACTGTTTCGAGACCCTTGTTTTGACACATAGCTCGTCAATATTTTTTACAGTGTGTTCATTGTTGGGATCAAATGTGCGACACAGTTCACTGGTGCAGATATCACGACGTCTGGCATTTTCACTATCTATCAGCTCTGGTTGAGGGTGAGCGTGGTATGCCACTGCACTCTGAACCCAGAGCGGATAAGAGCCCCCGAGGCATCTGGCATAGTGCATGGATTTTTCGTTTGGCTCTGAACTTCTATTTAATACCAACTGATGACATTAAGTAAAGTACTTATTTAAAACCTATAATCATAAAACCTTCTTACTTCATAAATATTGTCCATTGAAGGCAACAGTAGAAAGTGAGCAGGCAAAGCAAGTGTGGGTAATGAGTCTGCTTTCCGCTGCCAATGTTCTGGTAGCTATCTAGGTAAACTTTCTTTGTGAAAAATCATATGACTGGTGCTCTATCCATGCAAAAATAATAAAAGGATTGTGGTGTGCACAAAAAAAAACATGGGAACTGAATTAAATCTAAAACAGGCATGCCAAGCAAATCTACCTACCTTTGGTGCCACCTATTCTTCATCAGCGTCAACAGTGCAACATGTCTAAGGCTAACGTAGCCAAATTACAATAGATAAGCATATTTCAGCACTTGTTCCACAATCTACACATTCCAAAGAATGCCGTGAGCAAAAAAGATTAGCACTTTTCGGTCGAAAAATACCACAAAATCAGCCTCAAATACCCCCCTCCTCCCGTAGTGTTTACACAGCGCCGCAGATTCTCGCCCTCACAAACATGGCGGCCAGTCGCACGCACTAAAACACTGCCAATGTCCCATCTAGTCTTTTATATCTATGTCGACGAGCGTCTGTGGTAGAAAACCACCACTTTGGTAGGGGAAACTACTGCTGTCTGCTACAATTTGCACTGCATGTCAAGCTATTGTAGCGACATCTATGCATATACATTTCCGACCCCGACGAAAATCTCGCGGCGCTTCGCGCCGACCCGCGCCGCCCATTCATACTGGAGACCAAAAGAGATTATGAGTTCAGAGTTGCATGGGCGTAACTTCGTATGTGGTTGGTGTGGAGAGCTCCACACCAACTTGAAAGTTGGTGTGGATTTTCCACACCAACTTTAAGTGATGTGGACCACCACTTCTCATGCACTTTTCGTAAAGTAAAAAAAGCAATATATGATTAAAGGCCAGAAGAAATCAGTATGGGTTCTCCATAGTCCACAAAGGCGGATAATTGAGGTGGGGGCATGGGAGTGCTCGAGCACCCACTGAGCCAAAAAATGCACCCCTCACTGGCAGAAGCACCCCAAAACCTGCAAGTTAACAGAAAAAAATATCCAAAGAGCATGTCATTGTTAATCAGCAGTAAGCAAGAACTGTATGAAGCATTTAATGGAAGCATGCACCCACTAGATATCACAGTTACACAATATGGATGATGAAAATTATTATTGCTCAAGCCTTTATCATTGTCCAACTGCTCTGGTTCTTATTTGTAAAAGAGTTATGCCTCAAGATGCTGTTTTTTACCAGCTCTGGTGTCAACCCCAGCCTGACAAACAGTAGTATTCGACGAGTTGTGGGGAATGAGTTAGCAATTTTTTTAGCAAACCTCACAGTCAGCAGGGCACAATTACCATGGACCATATGCTTTGCTTCTACGATATACAACTATGGACTCATGAACCAGATTTTTCTAAAAATAAGAATGATGTATTGTTGACTTGAAGGCTGAAGCACACGTATATACGTCGGCTGCGCCATAATCGTTGCAATAGCGCAGTGATACCTGATTTGTTGTTCCCGCCATATGGAAGTTTTTCCTTCGTCAGGAAAAGACCATTTTCATGCATTTGGTATTTTGTTTGTTTGTTTGTTTTTTTGGTAAAAGCTGGCAGTGGCTTCATTTCGACTTTATTTACTTACCTTTTTGTTATATATTACATTTTAAAAGTGAATAATTTTTATTTAGAAGGTATTAGATTGGTGTCTAAATATTACAGAAACGTGCACGTTCGTCAATCTAGCAGTGGATTGATACTCGCGAATCTGCTGCTGGTAGACACAAGACAAGCATTCACGCAAGGCCCTATATACCCATTCACGGTTTCCGAATATGCTGCTTTTGTCATGTAATAAAAGTTAGCCTATTCTAGGCCCAGACTAATTTTAGCCCTTCTCAATCCAAATGCGGTCCAAATTTTGATACAATATGCAAGGAAAACTTCTCACATCCACTCTCTGAGACAACATGCATGGTCTTCAGGACGGTGCAAGGATGGTCTCCATCCTGCTGAAACCACTGCCATGGTTAATGGTGTCGGCACAGCTGCGCTGCGGCGAGCGGAATCACTGGAGGATCCTCGGCCACCTCTCTTGGTTTATCGTCACCGAATTTCCGCAGATTCCGCTGTCGTTTTCAGGACCTCGAAGGACACGGAGCCAAGTATGCATGCCTTGTACGCACATTACGCTGTGCGCATATTAACCCGCGCCGGGCCGGTGCTCTGAGATTCCGCGTCGGGCCGTGGGGGGGGGGGTCTGAACACCCCCCCTTCTAACTCGGCTCCTGGGCCACGTAGCGACACGCGGTAAGCGGCAATCGAAAGAACGTCCAAAATAAGGACGAAAACACTTCGGTCATTTTTTGGATCAGGTCAAAGGTCAGGTCACCAGAGGTCACCAAAGGTAAAATGTTGACTATTTCAACATTTTGGAAACTGCCCACGGCTATCTCGGGAACCGATAGAGCTACAGCGCCGCGGAAAAGCGCATTCGATAGCCCTTTTACAGACCTTTCTGAGTGATGTGCTCAGATTTGACCTGAGATCAACGGTTTAGCCTCCACAGGGCAAAAACTCCAAAAATAGCCGTTTTTACGATAAACGGTTTTTCGGCAATAACTTTTGACTCAAAAGAGCCATGACATTAATTTTGCCAGCATCGTGTTCCTCTTGTCGAGACGCGTCGAATGAACTATACTTTGACCTTGAAAGGTCAACTTGAAAATTTGACCTCAGGTCAAGGTCATGACCTGACCGGAAAAGGTCATGTTGCATATCAGTCGATCCGCAACGTCGAGCCAAACACATCTAAGGCGTTTTCAGCGCTCTAGCACGCCTCTATCAGAAGTTATTAGCGAAAAACTGTTAGATTCTGTTTGTGACCTGAGATGACCTCAGGGACATAACGAGGGGTCACAGTTGCCATTTTCCGGTTCAGTGTGTCAATTTTACCTACATCTCGATGTTTGAGAGTGTCTAGAATAGCTTTCGTGCAAAACAGACGCTTTTCAATTTTCTCCCATTGACTTATAATGGAGAGGTCGCAAAATTGACCTGACCTTAGGTCACCGATATCAAAATTCCGAGATAAACATTTTATAGATATTGTTGCTCTTATCAATCGCTGAAAGTTTCAAGACAATCGATCATTCAGTGTAGCTATGACGAGCATTCTTATTTTTTCTGAGGTGAGGTCACTTGGCGTGACCTGGTGACCTGACCTAAGGCGACCTGGGTCTGAAATTTGCAATACATGTGCGGAAAAGATGCCCGAACAGGTGTGCCAAAAACGGCGGCGCTCCGCGCCGCCCTTTTTGAGATATCTGCGAAAAACCGCAGGGGGGGGGGGTGTGTTCAAACACCCCCCGGCCCGGCGCGGGTTAAACCTTTTCTGGCGTTTTCCCGGTTGCGACGAAACTATGAATGAGTTCGTAGATAGGACAAGATGATAGGGTCTTCTTAGGGCCGAACACTGAGCGGTATTTACGCTTTGTTCCAATGACGGACCTTCTCTTCGAGTCGAAATTCGACTACTTCAGTTTTCTGCTTACTATTCGGTGTAGCCATCATCAAGAAGAGGAAAGATCTTTCCTCGCCGCATGAATGTTGGGAGACGTCACCCCCTCGGCTCTTAAGCTGGGGGCAATCGCCCGCCCTCGCTCCCCCCTGTTCCCGGTCTATGAGCTGATTGGCAAGGCGATAAACGAGCTGATTGGCGTTTCCACCCGAGCTTGAGCATGATAGGGTCTGTTCTAGTGATTGCTCAAACCTTCTCCATATGCTCTTCTAGCCAGTGAAGACTTTCAACACCATTAGCGTCGCCACGGAGGGGGGGGGGACAAGCGGGGCAGTTTGCCTCCCCCAACTTCCGACCGAGTACCCCCTGAGATCGATGTAGATCCGATGAGATTTTGGGGTCGACAAAAAATGGAGGGTAGTTTTCGAGAATGGCTGTAAACTCCACACCAACTTTGAAAACGTTTCTACACCCATGCAGAGTTGTGACAAATACCTAAAGCAACCACTACGTATGATGTATACATTAACAGTTAACTATCAGATTGACGGCATGTGTCAACAATTATACCCTGCTAGAAGACCGGAGGCTCTGGTTACCAGTGTAAAAATGAATACTTCAGACCAGGGGCGCGGGAACTACTCTCCGACTGGGGGGGGGGGGCACACTTTAATAGAGATCAACCTAGGGTATCCCCAAATCTAGTTTTCTCACCGGTTTTAGGCCACTTATTTTTCACCCCTCGGCTTTTTCAACAAAAAAGAAAACATTTGCAAAAAAAGTGTGGTATTCCGTCTCAAAGCTGTGGGGGCACCGCCCCCACGGCCCCAGAGTTGGGGGGGGGCAAGCTGCCCCCACTGCCCCCCGGCTCCCGCGCCTATGCTTCAGACGCGTACCGCGTAGGAATTCAGCCCAGTATCGTTGAACAGATAGTGCATCGGCCTGAAAAAGTACGGTAACGATACCTAATTTTGGGTTTTTAGTCGGCCGATCCGTCCCCCCTGTCGAAAATCTGTGGCGACGCCCCTGGCAAGTGGCAGGTAGGACAAAAGTACGTATCGCAAATGTTCGTACAGTATATAAAGTACGCATGGACAAAACTACGTCAAGGACAAAAGTACGCATGGCAAAAGTACATACAGTATAAAGCACGAATGGATAAAAGTACGTCAAGGACAAAAGTACGTATCGAAGAAGTACGTGGTGCATTATTAAGTACGCATGGACAAAAGTACGTCAAGGACAAAAGCACATATAGTAAAAGTGCGTACAGCATAAAGTACGTATGGACAAGAGTACGTCAAGGGCAAAAGTACGTATCGCAAAAGTACGTCGAGTATAAAGTACGTATGGCATAAGTACGTCAAGGACAGAAGTAACAGAGGTAGGTACGTACAGCACAAAGTACGTACCTATACCTAGACAAAAGTACGTCAAAGAAGAAAATACGCATCGAAGAAGTACGTAAATTATAAAGTACGTATATCGCTAAGGTACGTACCCTTGCTGACTTGCATAGATGTCGCAATCGGTCGCAACTACAGCGAGACATGCAGTGTAAACGGTAGCAGACAGCAGTAGTTTCCCCTACCAAAGTGGTGGTTTTCTACCACAGACGCTCGTCGAGGTCGGAACTTCCAAATACGCCTCCCTGATACGCCAATCACCGACGGTGAGTTTCGATCACTTATCACGCGCACCGACGGGGGGGGGCGGATATCCGCCCCCCCCTAAGGTTTTTCGCAAATAGCGGGAAGAAATTTGGTACGACTATTCTCTCATCAATTTTACACATGGTGTGCAAGTTTGAACCTCCTAACTTTTAAGGTCAGGTCACCAGGTCACTTTGAATGACCCAACCTCAAGTCACTTTTTTGCAATTTTGTCATCGTACCAGAGCTGCAGTAGATGTCGGAGGCCTTTGAAAGTCGCAGGATGTTATAAGGTCATTAGTAACTACAATTTGTATATCTCATAATTTTGATATCGATGACCTAAGGTCAGATCAATTTCTCGACCTCCCCATTATAAGTCAATGGGGTAAAAAACAACTCCCTGTTTTTACCACTAAAACGGGTCGGAATGGCCCCATAAACCATACATGACCTCATATACGATCAACCTTCACTACCTTGAGGTCTGTTTTGCAGTTGGGCAGCTGTAAGGTCATGTGACGTCATCAAAGGTCACCAGCGTTTTTTTGACAATAACTCCGTACAGGAACAAGATACAGCCACGCGGATGGTCTCATTGTGCTCAGCTCGTCAAGGCGCATCGAATGATATACATGATGACCTCGAGGTCACGTGACCTGAGGTCAACCTTTGACCTTGACCTTTCGAGGTCAACATATATATCATTCGATGCGGATTGACGAGAGGATCACGATGCTGCCCTTAGTTTGTTCCTATATTGACTAGTTCGAAAGTTATTCGAGAAAAACTCTCTATACCTATCGCCGCCATTTTGACTTTTTTTGACCCCTATGACGTCATCTTTGACCAGACCTGAAAATGACCTTTGTAAAAATTGTAGACCTTGTCCGTGCGTATCCCTTGCCGCTTACCGCTTGTCGCTATCTTGCTTCGTTCTCGAGATCTCAGGGGGGGGGGGGCGGTCATCCGCCCCCCCCCCCCCCCCGTCGGTACGAAGTTGGCGCAGACCCCCGTCGGTGCGCGGGTTATGGTATTGTGATCGTGAGAGGGCGCTATTTTTTTTTTTTACTTTTTCAGATGTAGCACACCAATCTACGCGCTCCCCCCCCCCCCCCCCGTCCAATTCGTAATCTGTGCTGATAGCTCCTCGGACCGCAAGGCATGCGCCAATCTGATCGATTATTTTTCTCAGAATGTCCGAGGACCGACGAATATCTGTTGACTGTTTATGCAATTGTGGGCCTTGATTTCTGGTAGCCACAGCTGTAAGGTCTATTGTAAATAATCAGACATGATTGAGTTTTATTCACGATCGATGGCAACACAAGTCAAATTCCTAAAACCAGACGTTTCGGCCACAGGGTGCCTTCGTCAGTGGATACTAGTGATTAAATTAAAAACACATAGTATCAAAAACAATCGGTATAAATCGTTCGAAGTCGACACATCGGGCACAGGTTTCGAAACAGTGTTGCCGCGGCCAGATTTTACAGCGTACCAAGAGCGCATCCAAATCGTACCAGATTGGCTGTTTCTGGCTGCGTACCGTACCAGATCGTAGTAGGTCAAAACGTTTTTAGTTCATTACTATAAAATAGCCATAATTGCGGTATGTTCATGCCAGTAAGTAATTTATGACCCATTTGACCCAGTAATTCGACTCATTCGTCTCCCCGCGTCGCCCCATACAGGCAGAAAGGTGCTCTTCTGAAAGCCCGAATTCATGTGTAGGTACCTAAAATTGGCCTAAAAATAAGATCGAAATTCTGCCCTTTCGAAAGGGGGAGGGGGCACTTAAGTGTACCGTTGAGACTGGCGATTGTACCCAGGATCCTAGCTTGCAGTGAAGGAGCGAAAATTGCCACAGTATTATGCCAGTGATAATGGAAAATTATTATTTGTTGGGTGTCATTTAGTTTTCCAACCAAATCGCACAATTTTGGGTCACTGATTCAAACAAGGCTCTTTCCTTATCACTTTGACCGTCGACGCAACTCACATTTCACTGTTCACAATACATTACAACTCCGATTTCCAACTCACGACACAAACTCTTATATGGCCTTGGATGCAACCTGTAAGAATCTTGGATACAACTGCCTCAGCCTGCAGCCGACGGCCCGTCCTTGGCAGCCGGCGTGGCGCGCGAATTTCCCACTTGTTTACTTCTGCTAGCACACGCAACAGTAATAGGTAGGCCTATTAATAATTCCGAATTTGATGCATGACAAATTATGATAAGAAACACCATCCTCCCTGACTAAAATAATTGTTTTTTTTTAGCTCGAAAGAAATATTAAAATGCCAAGAATGCATTTCGGCGAAAAAGTACCAGATTTCGTTCCGGCGTACCTCGGTACCAGAAAGGTCGAAAAAGTACCAGATCTGGTACTATAGTACCAGGACGGCAACACTGTTTCGAAATGCATTCTTTGGTTCAACATTAAAAACCTAAATTGAGAACGGCATTCATCACGCTATTGTTCTTGTCGCGTTCTTTTGATATGCTGAAAATTAAATTATATAATGAATGTACCTACAGGTCACAATGTCAATGTAACGCAGATGCGTTACATTTTTTTCATCTTTCATGCTGAACTGCAAGCTGTGCCACAAGCTGAAACACGGCCATCTGCGAGCGCCGCACAGACACGGTCAGCCGGCTAAATCGGCTGTGATACCCTCTCTCCGTCCCAGCTGGCGTCCACACAGACGGCGCAGTCGGCTCTGACAAACAGGGGTCCTCTATAGATGACCACCCCACTTCATGAGAACCCGGATCTGAAGCCAACAAATAGCATACCGAAACGCACTATCCTGCCGGTGTCGAGCCATTAATCAGTTTAGCCGTTGGAAAACAAGACTCTGTCCCACGCTCGGCACCCCGCCAGAAGAGAAGAACAAGGAGAGGGGAGTGCAGACCGGCCCTGATTTGAACCAAAACAAGAAAGGGGAGCGGGGACCGACCCGGTTTGTACGAAAACAGGATGAAATGGAACTCGGTCACCGCCATGGAAGAAGGACACCTGGCCGGAGACATTCAAAGCAGGGGGGAGCGCAGGACTAAAAACAAGAAAGGAGGGCGCAGAGCCGGCCGACACCTGGCGCCTCAGGCGGCGCAAATCGCCGGCGGCGAGTTCCATCCGATCGCTGCGTGAAAGGGTGCGACTGCCATGGCCGGGGGTGTCGAACTTCAGCAAATCACGAACGTTTGAAGGCGGAGCCAAACGCACTTTCTGAGAATGGAGGACGAAGATTGGACAAGGAGATGCTGCCCGGCCCTCTGAAGTATGACGTCATCAAAAGTATAAGTTGATGAAACGGAACTGGAACGCTCTCTCTGGCACTCTCTGGGACGACTGATTCGGCGCCTCTCGCACTCTATCGGCCCACGTCTCTCGTCTGACATCGCGGACAGCCCACGAGACACCAGCGGCTGGCATCACGGCGCCGGCGGCGGCTCTGGCCGCCGGGCCGGGCGCTGGACGGACACGACCATCATGTCAGCGACTCCATCTCAAGTAAGGTCACGCGGTGAACACGGGTGCGCACCTAGTCCCTAAATCCTTCAAGTAACCCCCCCCCCCCCTCGTTACTGCTATGTGAGCCACATTATATTCCCCTTTTTGGTGTCGTCCGCAATATTTTAGGCCATTCAGTTTAGTTAGCTCAATTTATTCTTGGGACTTTCAGTCTAGGTAGCTTAAGTTCACAATTCGATTCGGTCAATTATGTAACTGTGCGCGTGGTGCGAGACGCGTGCCGACGTGGACCCTCGTCCGGCGCCCCGTGGTGATTAAGGCGGACGGAGGGGATTATGCACCGTGGGGAGTCGGGAAAGGGACGGGCGACTGTGTACCGCACCGCGCGGCTTGTGGGGCTCAGTTGATGGGCGGCCTGGGCCCAGAATCTTTCCTTTAAATTTGACGTGCAAGGGAATTTAAGGTGTTGCGTCGGAGTATGTAAATAAATGGGACTTGTAAATATTGAAATACGATTGTGAGTAGTGCTGAAGGGGCAGGGATCGGAGGATGGAGCATAAAAGGCCATATGCTAACCAACAGTCAGAAAAGAGGTCGTTTCCAAGGTGTCTGGCCAGAGTAATTTACAACGATCAGTTCTCTTTATCTGTTGATTTTACACAGTGCACAAAGCGATTATACACAACACATACAGGACCTCCCTAGCCCAACCGATACTGGAGCTCCTCCGGTTGACTCCCAAATGCCCTTGCCAGTGGATTTCCTGGCACTACATCCTCCCCAAATTATCCCACGGTCCAAACAAAAGCGATTACACACAATACACACAGGACCTCCCTAGCCTAACCGATACTGGAGCTTCTCCGGTTGACTCCTAAGTGCCCTTGCCAGTGGATTTCCTGGCACTCCATCCTCCCCAAATTATCCCACGGTCCAAACAATAGCGATTACACACAATACACACAGGACCTCCCTGACCTAACCGATACTGGAGCTTCTCCAGTTGACTCCTAAGTGCCCGTGCCAGTGGATTTCCTGGCACTCCATCCTCCCCGAATTATCCCACGGTCCAAACGATAGCGATTATACACAACACATACAGGACCTCCCTAGCCAAACCGATACTGGAGCTTCTCCGGTTGACTCCTAAGTGCCCTTGCCAGTGGATTTCCTGGCACTCCATCCTCCCCAAATTATCCCACGGTCCAACAATAGCGATTATACACAACACACACAGGGCCTCCCTAGCCTAGCCGATACTGGAGCTTCTCCGGTTGACTCCTAAGTGCCCTTGCCAGTGGATTTCCTGGCACTCCATCCTCCCCAAATTATCCCACGGTCCAAACAATAGCGATTACACACAATACACACAGGACCTCCCTGACCTAACCGATACTGGAGCTTCTCCGGTTGACTCCTAAGTGCCCTTGCCAGTGGATTTCCTGGCACTCCATCCTCCCCGAATTATCCCACGGTCCAAACGATAGCGATTATACACAACACATACAGGACCTCCCTAGCCCAACCGATACTGGAGCTCCTCCGGTTGACTCCCAAATGCCCTTGCCAGTGGATTTCCTGGCACTCCACTAATCAATTTACCAACGGTCCGCACACAAGCAACACACTAGACCTTGTTGCACACGAAATATATGTAATTTTACTCTACATGGACACTGCAAGGGATGGAACCGGGGAGATAGATGATGCACGTCACGCCCCTGTGCGTGGAGAATCCACCGACGCGGCTACGGGTTAGGAGGGAGATGAGAAGCGAGTGAAATGGAAAAAGACTGTACACGTAGAGGAATCGGATTTACTGAATGAAGTTCAGCTCGGATAGACCCCACTTAAATAGTAGGCCTCGCTTGGGTAAGCCCTGGATACGTGCAATAAGTCGCGAAGTGAAGAGAAAGGGTGAGAGCGAGTTGAGGATCGATTTTTGAGGATGAGTGCATAGCCGACGAAGGCTAATCCGTTCGGTCGCCGGCGCGGGCCCCATAAAGCCGTGGCTATACGGAGACGATGCAGGCAGCCCGGAGGGACCTAGTGACCCCGCCCGGTTTTGAAAGATAGGTTAGGTCCGCTATCGGTCCATTGAGTGATCAGCGCAGGATGACATTCGATAAGCGACGTAGGTAGTTTCGGAGGTGGTTAGGACCCCAGGCGTCCCAGCGAGGAGACGTATGCCGCCGGTTAAGTAATGTCCCGCGAAGAAACGTGTGATGCTGCAGGACGGGGGTGAACATTAAATACCAAAGCATGCGAGTCGGGTGATCGCGGTAAGTCGGTACTGGCCACCCCGCTGTCAGTCGATTTACTCCGGCCGTGCAGCGGTCATTTCGGTTAGGTCTGTGACGACAGCTTAACTACCAGCAACGGATAGATAGGGCTTCGGGCACCTATAACGCTGGTAGTCGTGGATTGTGTGAAGCCAACGGAGGCTCACCCGTTCGGTCGCCGGTGCTGTTTCAAAAGCCGTGGCTATACGGAGACGATGCAGGCAGCCCGGACGGACCTAGTTACCCAGCCCGGTTTCAAAGTTTAGATAAGCCCACCGCGGGCCGTGGTACGCTTAGTTTTCGTTTTCTTATAGGCAATTTGGCATAACTGGTAGTCATGGATTCGTGTAAAGCCGACGAACGACTAATCCCTTTCGGCCGCCGGGGGCTGGCCCGAAAACCGCGGCTATACGGAGACGACGCAGGCAGCCCGGACGGACCTTAGTTACCCAGCCCCGGTCTCAAATTTCAAATAAGTCCCCCGCGGAAACCGGACTACACAGTGTCCTGCGAGCCGTAGTCTCGGAACCGCTGGCCGAAGGACATTTATGTTTTTGTGTAGGTGATTCGCCATGGTGATGGGATGGACCGCAATAAGTCACGTAACGCGAGGGTCGAGTGCCGAAATCTGTGGTGGGTCGTATCTCTAATTGTGTAGCGTGAGCATTATGAAGCGTTCGTTTGATGTACGGAGCATTGTGGTTATGAAGGGATAACGGTTAATGAAATCTAAGGTCAGCGACTTAATTACGACTTGCGCACGCCTTAGCACCACCGGGGGAAGTTAGGCAAAGGGGGAGGGATCAGAGATGGTTAACTCTGATAATTTATAAGGTATGGCTGGGCGTATGACAGAAATGAGAGGGGACGGGCAAATGAACGTATGATTGGCATGTATATCCGGTGGGAGATAACCCTCAGCTAGGACGGGTGCTGTTGTTTGAGAGTGGGACCTTTGTTTAGTAGGGTTGGGTTCGTATTTCAATATGATCAAGGATAATGGGTTATTGTTTATCCCTCCTCCCATTCCTTAACCCTGGCCTATGTGTTTCCGATGATTGATCGCCCCGGAAAGATAGAGTCAGAGTCGGAACGGGTTCGCGAGGGGCTGGACACGGAGAAGGGCTTCTATGGAGCGCGCCGACGGAGCTCTCATCTCTACCGAAAGACACCGCCCGGTTAACTCCGCATCGCCGCGAAACCCCGCTAACCGAAAGACACTGCCCGGTTAGCCCCACAGCGACGCGAAACCCCGCTACATCAATGTCGGAACGTTTAATTCGCTCGCCTTTTCTCAGAGTCTTTCAAAGTTCGCCAATCACCTTTCGGTTAGAAATCGTTTACGTTTTGTTTCCTAGTGCCATCATTGCAGCCGCTTTTGCCCAGGTAAAGAATCCAGGTTTTTCGTTCACTGTATCTTGGAAACAGATGTGAGCTGCTTCCAGAGCTTTTCTCACCGATTTTGATTTTTGACATGACTTTTTCAATGACATGAGCACTGTTCCAGTTTGGTAAATTTTGACATTTTTCGATATGAAGGACGAGTGCGTTCGATCTATTGTGGTTCCGGACATCGCGTTTGTGACTCGACACACGACTGAAGGAACACAAACGCGATGTCCGGAACCACAAAAAATCGAACGCACTCGTCCTTCATATCGAAAAATGTCAAAATTTACCAAACTGGAACAGTGCTCATGTCATTGAAAAAGGCATGTCAAAATCGGTGAGAAAAGCTCTGGAAGCAGCTCACATCTGTTTCCAAGATACAGTGAACGAAAAACCTGGATTCTTCACCTGGGCAAAAGCGGCTGCAATGATGTCACAAGGAAACAAAACGTAAACGATTTCTAAACGAAAGGTGATTGGCGAACTTTGAAAGACTCTGAGAAAAGGCGAGCGAATTAAACGTTCCGACATTGACATTGTGACCTGTAGGTACATTCATTATATAATTTAATTTTCAGCATATCAAAAGAACGCGACAAGAACAATAGCGTGATGAATGCCGTTCTCAATTTCGGTTTTTAATGTTGAACCAAAGAATGCATTTCGAAACCTGTGCCCGATGTGTCGACTTCGAACGATTTATACCGATTGTTTTTGATACTATGTGTTTTTAATTTAATCACTAGTGTCCACTGACGAAGGCACCCTGTGGCCGAAACGTCTGGTTTTAGGAATTTGACTTGTGTTGCCATCGATCGTGAATAAAACTGTAAGGTCTCATATTTTTTTCGGTGAATACTGCCACACCTATAACGCAAATCCATACTTTTCTAAGCTACTCTCATTCATTGAGAATGTATGTTGTCGACCCTTGTCTCTCTTTGTTGCCGCCCGTGCTGCTTATTAACCCTCGTCCGCACATGCTATGTAGGGGAGAGTGGGACACATTCGTGCATGGGGCACATTCGTTTTCAGCAGTTTATGGGAACACGAGTGACTGCACGAGCTCAAGGTAAATTATGGAGATATGTCTATCATTGCCGCCCTTCGTTCATTGTAGAAGACAACACTGTACCTGCTGTCATCCTTGATAAAAACACAAATTTGTAATGTTCGTGAGCTTTCCAAACTTTTCTCATATCATCCATTTTCGTGATCCTGACTCGGAAATGGGTTCAGCTTTTCAAAATTGGGGGCGAAGAAGCTCTTACTATTCACGGAACTGCTGCAAACTTGTTTGTTGAAAAAGTGTCATTTTTTCAACAAGAAGTTTTGAAATATATTACAAATAACGTTGTGGGGTAGGTTCGTGTACGCACTGCCTGGGGGCACATTCGTGCATATTTTTTTTTTTAGTTTTTGCGATTTATGACTTTATCTGTAATAGGTTTCACTAATGACGCTCGCCTGACTCAGTCTCGGCTGCTTGCGACGTCGTGACGAGTAATTCACGCGAACTTGGCGAGGTCACGGAGGCCGGCAGTTGGCCCATTCTTGTTGGCCAGCCCATTCTGTCTACATATGTTGTGCAATGCATTCTTGTCGAAAGGAATCTAGTGAAATGACCCCCTGCCAATTTCCTTTGGTAAATTTCTGGTAATGCCCGGTAATTTCTCGAACTTTGCACTTGCAGGATGCACGGAAGTGCCCCATCCCTTGCACGAATGTGCCCCATAGGTGGGGCAGTTTCGTGCAAACGTTCAGCTAAAAGTCATGTTTTTCTAATAGAAGCAATAATTCTAGAGGATAACTTTTAAAGAGGAAAGATATCATGCAATAGTTCTTTTCCATACTATAATCAACAATTTTGCCATTGCACTAACCAAAGAACAGATATATGGATTTATCTATTTTTTGCACGAATGTGCCCCACTCTCCCCTACTTTCTCATCCTACCTACGTATAACGCACATGGGGGAACGGTCAACGGTGGTTGCGGAATGCAGGGTCATTGGTTACTTTATGTCCCTCTTTACAGACTAGTTACCAGCGTTGGCATTGTGGCCTTTCTCTGGTCCCGGCGAAATTAGTACACTATTTTCATTCATGACTTAAAGATGCGTAATTATAATTAAAAATTTATGTGATTTATCATTTTGATTCTATCCGTATACAAATATCTGAGATGTATCTTTACTCAATAGTAAAAGTAATGTTACGTATTGCATCCTGAACCGGTGAATACATGCAGTCAATTTATATCTCACTCAGTTGCACCACGGAAGGGCAGCGAGCCGCGCTCCTGACGGGTCCCGAAGGGCTGAGGCTTCAACGGGAGTAACCATACAATAATGTTTATTCTCCTGGCTCCGCTGTGTCGGGAAATCATTGTTAATTTATTTTCCTCTTTACAGGTGACGAACTGGTGGCGCTACCCGCCTACGGGCGCGGGGCGACGCTGGACGATCTGAAGAACGAGCAGAGCTCCGTGAGTGTTCAGTCGTCCCGCCTCAACGTTCAGAGAGCGACTTCGAGCTGCCACAGTCGAAGGTCGGTGAAGTTGCCACAATCCTTGCAACTCATGCCGTGTTTTATCTTCCGTTCTGTTGACCATGCAAGTGCCTCTTCGAGGTGCTCTACAAGAAGGCCCTAAACATCTATTTCACTAAGTAAAGCATCGTAGAAGATAGTGTGCTCCCTGGCTGAGTAGAGTGCAAGATGCGCGTGCGAGAGTACTGGCAATTGCGGTACGCCACTCTTGTCATGTCGGCAGCTCAGATCTAGCACAGACCCACAGACGAAGAGTGTATACTGTATACTGCGTGGTCTGCGTGCGTTTCATGTTTCAAAGTTTTTCATGTTTAAGCGCCAAGAGTACAAAGTACAGGGTGGCGCACGTAAAACCCCCGAATTTAAACTTTAATACCTTCCATGATTATTAACCAAATTTGATGATATTTTCACACAATGTACGTAGATACACGTTTGGGATGATATTCATCCAAGTTTTAGACAAATGCATTCACGCTCAGCTGAGTTGTGCACCTTAACGTGACCACTATCGTTTTTCAGTACTTTCTCGAGGCGCTCGCGGTACGCCAGCGCTGCTTTCTAGCGCATCTCGACGGTGATCTCTGCGAAGGCGGCTCTGAGCCGGCCGTGTAACTCCGGAATGTTCGCCGTCTGCGTCAAGTATGCCTACAACTTCACAAACCCCCACATGAAAAAAAAAATCACACGCGGGGTGAGGTCGGGCTAGCGCAGTGGCCAGGGCAAATTGGGCGAGTGCGGTGGCCAGGGCAGTTTGGGCGAAGCCCAACCTCACCCCGCGCGTGAATTTTTTCATGTGGGGGTCTGTGAAGTCGTATGCATACTTGACGCAGACGGTGAACATTCCGGAGTTACACGGTCGGCTCAGAGCCGCCTTCGCAGAGATCACCGTCGAGATGCGCTAGAAAGCAGCGCTGGCGTACCGCGAGCGCCTCGAGAAAGTACTGAAAAACGATAGGAGTCACGTCGAGGTGCACAGCACAACTGAGCTGAACGTGAATGGATTTATCTAAAACTTGGAAGAATATCATCCCAAACGTGTATCTACATTGTATGAAAATATTCAATTTGGCTAACTATGCTGGAAGCTAACTGGGCTAACTATCCCTTAGCCAATTCAAGTTTCAAATCGGGTATTTTACGTGCGCACTGCGCAACCCCATGTATACATATAGAACAAAGTGATTGGGTGGTTTGTTTGTGATCAAAGTGTCTGTGATATAACGTAATCAAACTCATCGAGATCGAAGCCAGTGATTGTACTGTGATTGAACTATGATCAATACATGATATGTGTTAAACATGATATTTCTTAATTACTATTTGCATTATTAGCAGTCACGTTTTATTGCACCGACTGGCAGACATCACTGTTTTATTTATTGTTTCATAATTTCGGATCCCTCGTACCGCGCGTTCACAATGCGTATCCTGCCCATAGCGTATCTGACATCTCATGGTTACACGATACTATCCGAAATGGTCATCGCATGCCATCCGTTTGACTTCATCATGAACTTTGGTGCAAAGTATGTATAAGCAGGCGATATACCATTACATTGCAGCCTAGACATAGAAATACACCAGAGGGTAAACTGAAACAGTAGCGTATATTTAACTCGGGGTAATTTTACTCCAAGCCTTTTCAGTCATAGAATTATCTTTTTGAGTTTTTGTTTCAACGTGAATTATAATGTGATTTATTTTTACTCCTTCATTTTTTTTTTACTCTGGTGTATTTATGCTATTTACTTTTTTACACACAGAAGCAGGGGGTGAAATCCGATTTGATATTATTACACTGGGAGTGCAATATTACTCTCGTAAATCGCATGCTTTATTCGCCTTTACTGCCCTACACCGGGTGTAAAATAATTACTTAGGGTTGGACTTTTAGGCACCGTACTTTTACTCCAGAGTAAGTGTATTTTTAAGCTCATGGGAGTTATTTCACAACACCCGGTGGTAAAAATAGTCGCTAATCGCCCATGTTAAAGCAATTTACACGGGGGAGTAGAATGATCACTTAGGGTTGGAGATTTAGGCACCGTAAAATTATTCCAATTTTGGGTGTACTTTTCTTTCAGTGCATGGCGAGCCCCACCCACCCCAGACCCACAAAAATGCAAGGTTGGATTGATTAGTGACCTGTTCCAAACTTTCCACCTGCTTGCGTTTTTTTTTTCTCTGTGGTGGCTGCTCATCAGTCACCACTTATCGCTCTGCAACGTCCGATTATCTCAGAGTAAATGAGGTAAATAGTTAGGGCCTAAACTTATCTCAGAAGTGGGAAGGTCCACTTTTCATTTAGGGAGGTCAGTCTTTGCCAGGGACCACACTGACACACTGATCTCGCAGTATCTATGTACTATCTACCATCGGAGCGGTGCGCGCTCCGCTTCACCCACTGCGCCGGAGCGCGGTACCCACGGTCGTCCGATGATGCATAGATTCCGCCCCCTACTCGTGCTCTCTGCGGCCCTGAGCCATGACCCGGGACTATTTATTTAATTGTTTAAGGATTATCAGCATGAGGGACAAGTGGTTCGTCCAGCAGTTTCTGCTTTTTGCAGACACGAGTCTTGCAATCGGTGAAAATCGGTCTCACTAACAAACGCAGGGTTAAAAATTATTCTGATTGGATGAGAATAAGTCGCTTAACAGGGCGGATAAATTCATGATAAGAGCGATGCATGATGGATCCGCAGTGGATAAGCTGTGTGATAAACGTGGAAAGATAATCGTGCATATCGTGTGATAATCATGAGATAATCAGAGAAGAATAAAATCTGTCAAAACATTCACAAGAGCGTGAAGTCGATAATAAAAAAAACATTATGTTATGGAAGGGTCAGGCCGGAGCGAAATTTACAGATGATACATCCGGCGGAATATATCGTCCAGGGCCGGGTCGAGGCCTCTCGGCAATGAACATATGTGGTGCTGCATTTAGTTAGCGGGAGATAATCCTAACCATTCTTTAACTGAACTATGTCTTATAATTTGGAACGTCATTTTATGTAAGCTCCCACCGAAGTATCTGCATAGCATTCTATACATGTACTCTGCACATGATAAACGTTAATAACTTTTGATTGCGCATCTAGATAAAAAGATCGCTTCAAAACCTAGGTTCATACAGGTCACCAACGCTAAAAATTTGAGATTACTCAGCCTTGAATTAGATATATTCCTTGGTAATAAAAGCAAAAAAAATACGAATCATGTCGAACTCGACACTTACGGTTGTCGACTCGAGTAAAAGCGCCATGACAGTGTTATACCTACGTTTTAGCATAGTTCGAGCAAATACCTACGATTCAATTTATGTTGCTACTGAACACTTGATGGACTTTGAAGTGGGCCGCTGATGGGTAATTTTAGGATAACAAAGCCATTCTTGCCATGCAACACCACACAGCTTATAGAAAAGTGCTGAAAATGTTAGGGAAAGGCTCCGGCCCTCTATGCTGATATAAAGCTACATTCATGCTATTGAGTTTAATTGAATTTCTTATTGCATACCTTTATTACACTTGCTTATACGTCTTAGTGTAGGATGTGAATATAAACAATTAGCGAATGCACTGTGCACTGTTTCAGGTACTGCTTTGATATTGCCACTGTTTTATCGTATTCTGTACGTCCGGTCATGTTTGAAGAATAAAGAACATTTATGAAAACTAAGAGGGCTCACCAGCTGAGTTACATCGTTATGTCTCGATCTAACCGTCCCGTAACGCCGATACTATTCTAACTCTACTACTCTAATGCAACCAATGTATGTCTGGTTTTTATCAATGTCCTTATGAGTTATTATGCATCCATGCCGGAGGTTCTTTTTTCTTCCCACACTGGGCCGGGCCTTAGGAACTGGCAACTGCATAGGACTTTGCGCTTCTCCATAACTTTTTAGGCAAAGTTAAGGTGTATCCACATGACTGAGGTCTATGAGCGAACACCTTGGGAAGCACAGATTAGCAGATCACCCTTTCAAAAATGCCAGTTGTTTGGACTAGACTCACGTGTGGCCAGCTAACAAAACTGCACACGGAATGCCCCAGTACACTGAAAAAAATAATGACACCTAAAAGGGGTGTTTTTTGAAGCGTACCAAAAACGCGCAGTTTTCTGGAGTCCGATTACACCCGGAATCAGACACTTTCAAGGGTATTATGACACTGGTTGAGGGTGTATTTTTATACCGTACGGCGTCAAATGATTCCCGGAATCATACGCCTTATGGAATAAAAATACACCCCAAATCAGAGTCATAATACTCTAGGAAGTGTCTGATTCCGGGTGTAATCTGACTCCTGGAAACTGCGCGTTTTTGGTACGCTTCAAAAAACACCCCTTTTAGGTGTCACTTCAGGGAGTAATCGGATTTTGAGGGTGTATTTTGATCCCACACGGTGTATGATTCCGGGAATCATTTGACGACATGTGGTATAAAATACACTCCCAACCAGAGTCAGATTACCTCGGGGGGTGTCTGATTCCGGGTGTAATCGGACTCCTGGAAACTGCGCGTTTTTGGTACGCTTCAAAAAACACCCCTCGTAGGTGTCACCTCAACGGTGTCAAATGACTCTTGGGATGGTTTTTCTATACCGGTTCAGAGCCTGTTCCTGTTAGCGTCATACATCAGCTAATATCAATATTACCGGTACTATTGGTCTCCTATATTAAGAAATACCGGTAATATTCGAGTGCGGGGATTGGGTTGTGTGCAGGGGTGAGGGATGCACTCGAACCGAGCTGCGGCGAGGGTATAAAGGGTATATTCATCGCATCAGAAAAACAGGTCGCCTGGGCCCTTATCTTGAGACCAATAGTATGGTACAACTAACCAACATACCCATGGGTATGTTCTGCTTCTGAAGCTTATAAGAATGATTAGCCAGACTGCAACGAGACTTTAAATGTAGCTTACAATTGTCTTCACCCTTGCAGCTACAATTTTATCTATTTACGATGACGTCTTCTTTTCAATCAGTCTTTATACCAGATATTGTCAAATGATTCTCGGAATCAAACACCTTATGGGATCAAAATACACTCTCCAACAGAATCATAATTGCAGTTGTTAACCACGTGACGCAAATTAACAATACATGCATGTCATTCTTTATTTTATATGCAACAATAAATTCCAAAACATTTGGGCACGAAATGTATGGCGAAATCTAATGAAAACTTATCGTAAGGCTCATGGGTCCGTGACTCCATTCACCGTAAGGAATTACCAAGGGCGGATCCAAGGGGGGGCCAACGGGGCCATGGCCCCCCCCCAAGACGGTCAAGGGGGGGGGGGGCCATACTATCTTTTGGCCCCCCCAAGACATAAGTCAAGAAAACTAAAAAATAAACATTCTCAAAGTTCCTATGCTGAAAAACTGAAATATTGCTTTGATGATTGAGTGACCTTGGGGCAAACGTGAAAAACTCTGCCAACCAGAGTCAAAATGGCCTGTGCCGGCGACGGTTAACATGTAGGAGAAATTGACATGATATCACATTGTTATTCGCATTCATAGGCACGTGTTCTGTATTGTGTACTGGTTGGTTTTAATTGCAACTTTGTTGGAAAATAAGATTGTCATTAGGCACCTTTTTAAAGAAAAAGGTATTTTCAACGTTTGCCATGGCCAAATGTGTGATTCTTGTCAGAAAACTGAGGAATGATCATAACAACACTGAGTATAACCAACTTCAGCTTGAGAGATTTCAGAAGCTTCTTAATAGCTGAAGCTTCTTCATAGTTCATTAACACTATTAAACAGGAGCTTCTTGTCTCATGCCTGAATGTATATGGATTTAAACTTCGCCCGTATTGGCGTTTTGTCAGCCGCGAACGTATAGGGGGGGGGGGCGTTGCCCCCATTGCCGTTTGGCCGCTGATCGAGCTAGAGCTTCGCGAAAAAAAAACGAGCGTGCTGCCCGTGACGAGAGGAAGACGATGATACCCAATTTAAGGTCCTAGGTCATTGGTTCATGGTTGACCTTCCAGGTCAGGTCAATGACCCAAAAGTCGGGAAAATTGGGACCTGTTAGAGCGTTGTAAGTGTGGCTGAGCTTTTCCGGGGTGCTGATCACGAATATCGTGTTAGTGTTGATCCCAGAAGATGTCTTCATGCATTTAGACCAGGTCGGGTCAGGTCAACCAGTAGTGGTTCTGCCGGGTATTCGTAGTACGTGTCAACCGCCTCTGACAGCTTCGTAACATGTTACGAAGGCACCAAAAGTACTTCGTAAATGTTCAAATGGTTGCTGAATTCGAGTTCAGCTCCAAAAACTAGCCTATAGAAACATGTAAAACTCGAAAAAGTGAACTGAGGTCATCAAAGGTCAATGACCTGACCTGACCTTCAGGTGACCTTCACACCCATCCAAATGCATGGGACCAACATCATATCACATGTTTGAACGCTTGAAACCACGAAAAGACTGCAAACGCGCGGCTAATGCGAGCCAACATACGCCGAATCGCGATCCCGGCCAAACATGGTCTCGAGAAATAGGTCACAGGTCAAAGGTCACTTGGGTCAGGGTAATTAAAGTTTCAGGTTAGATGCAAAATTGATTAACTCGAGGGTACTGAAAGTTTCGTCGCGATTAGCCGTTTTTACGCGAGTTTTTCGCGAAAAACCGAGGGGGTGGGGTCTGTTCGACCCCTCCCCTTATACGGGGGAGGGTTAACAGAGGAAGACACAATTTCCCCTTACCTGTACTTGTTTTTGAAGTGTTTCAAGCGTCATTTTGAGAAGGTGCTTTATTCAGTTAGGGGGGTGCATGTGCACCCCTAAAACCCCTAATGCTCTAACTAATATGTCACTAACTAAACCCACTATTTGAAGTTATACTTAATGACGCATGGGTAGTTTTCACTCAACATAGTAGGATAATTAAGCATTAAATGCAAAATAAGAGCTTGAGATTGTCCGGCATTTAGCCCAACAGGAGACCTCTTCAATCGTCCTAGCTGAACCCAGCATAAGCTCAGCTTGTCTGAACTCGGACACACCATCAACATTGCCGAGTCTGAATTTGAGCTCGACGCCGGGCCATGGGCCTGAACTTTGTGGTCATGGGCGCGGGAGCTGGGGGTCAGTGGGGGCAGCCTGCCCCCACAACTCTGGGGCCGTGGGGGCGCTGCCCCACAACTTTTCATATAGGGCTAGGAACCGTCGGGGCAGCTTGCCCTCCCTGAATTAGCAGTTGTGGGTCACAAAGGAAAACTAAAGGGAAGAAAACATTTAAGAAAAAATCCCCCTCTTTACCTGGCTTGACAGCTCATGTGGAAGATTTAAGCCTTTATTCTACGTTACCAAAAAGGTAGTTCCTTGACTCAGCTGAGACAAAATATCTCACTTTTTGCAAATGTTTTCGTTTCGTTTTTTTTTCGATGAAAAGGCGAAGGGTGAAAAATAAGTGGCCTAAAACCGGTGAGAAAACTAGATTTGGGGGTACCCTAGGTTTGGCTAGTCCCAACGGGTTGGCCCCCCCCCAAGACGGCCGGCTGGATCCGCCCTTGGGAATTACTCACATTTCAACAATGTTCCATCAACCGGTGATTATTGCTACTTACTTAGGTAGAGTTATTCTGCAGCTTAATGACATAAAAACTTACCTCAGTCTCCATGGTGTGTTGCTATCTTGTCCTACTTCAAAATTTCGCCGAGTGCAGGGCGCCTCGTTGTTTAAATACGCATGTTGAGCAAACTACAAATAATATCTGAAGTTTATCGTTAAAGCACTATTACTTGAAGTAAATCTACACTTTAAACAACGTTTGACGACATTAAAAGCGCGTTAATTCAAATAAGTTCCTCTCCCCGCTCACACCACACGCACCCACGTGGGCACACTTCCGGCAACTGAAGTCAACGGCTTTCCTAACGGTTTTCCTGCAAGGTCGAGCTATTCCATCTTCGTGGCAGACCGGCATGGCTACAACACAAATGACGTCACACGACAATGCAGCTTGCTGATTGGCCGGGCATTGACTCAAACCACTGGACCTGAGCTGTGGTTCGCACCAGGGTTACAGAGTCAGAGTCAGAGTCGGGTGGAGTTGACAGTTGTGGCCGGAGTCAGAGTCGGAGTCGACGGCGACTTTGGAAGCCGGAGCTGGAGTCGGAGTCTGGGTCACCGAAAATCAATTGATACCGCAGCGTATCCGGACAAATCTTTGCATGGCATTTCTTCGTCGCGCAATTCTTCGTCCGCAAAACTTCGTCCGCTCATTTCTTCGTCCGCGCATTTCTTCGTCTCCGCCTTTCTTCGTCTTGCATTTCTTCGTCTCGCATTTCTTCGTCTCGCATTTCTTCGTCTCGCATTTCTTCGTCTCGCATTTCTTCGTCTCGCATTTCTTCGCCTCGCATGTCTTCGTCTTGCATGTCTTCGTCTTGCATGTCTTCGTCTTGCATGTCTTCGTCTCGCATTTCTTCGTCTCGCATTTATTCGTCTCCGTATTTTTTCGTCTCGCATTTCTTCGTCCGCACATTTCTTCGTTTCCGCATTTCTTCGTCTCGCATTTTTTTCGCAAATCTTCGTCCGCAAATTGACAGTGCAGCCTGCTGATTGGGCTATTGCCTATTTCATCTTCGTAGCGGACAAGCCATGGCTAGCTCACACATGACGTCACTCGGGGCATTGATTCAAACCACTGAACCTACACCAGGGTTACGGAGTCAGAGTCGGAGTCCGTTGGAGTCGACAGTTCTGGCCGTAGTCGGAGTCGGTTGGAAACGACAGTTCTGGCCGTAGTCGGAGTCGGAGTCGATATTGGAAGCCGGAGCTGGATTCGGAGTCTGATTCACCGAAAATCTCTTGACTCTGCAGTGTTGGTTCCTATTGCAGAGTCAAGAGATGGTGGTATACCACCAGTGACGTCAAAACAATTTCTGTAATAATTTAGTGTTTTTTGATACTATCATATGGAGTTTTTGAACCCTATGGGTGTCATTTCACTCAGTTGAGCGTTTTCGTAATCCGTGACTCGCTTATTAGGTGTAATTTGACCCTCAGTGGTGCCATAATATTCCGGTGTCATTTGAACCCAATGGGGCTCAAATGACACCGGAATATTATGACACTACCGAGGGTCAAATTACACTCAATAAGTCATTTGAACGGAATATTATGACACCACTGAGGATCAAATTACACCTAATAAGGGAGTCACGGATTGCGAAAACGCTCAACTGTGTGAAATGACACCTATAGGATATAAAAACTCCTCACGATAGCGTCAAAAACGCTTAAATGTGTTATTTTACACTGACACCGTGCAGGATCTTTTGACACGACACCTAAAATGGGAGTCAAAATTTTGGGAGTCAAATGACCCTTGGGTATGTGATTCTGACCGAGATCAATTTACACTAAAAAACGGTGTATGGACACTGTTTTTCAGAATCGCATTACACCATGGGTGTCAGTTGATTCCCAAATAGGGGATCGTGATTCCCGGGGGGAGTAATTATTTTTCTCCGTGTATGGCCAACTATGTAGTTCGACGGCCTTACTTGGATTAACACGAACCACTGAAACAAGTTTAACGACGCATGTTCTTTTTACTTTTTGGGGCTTGAACATTCTAAGCAGTGAAAACAACATGTGGTATCTCCAGAGGACAACGTGATAGCACATTTTTATTGATAATTTGTAGAGTAACGACGTCCTAATGTGCGCGATGTGCTGCATATTGCAATCACCGTGTGACTGAAACACATGAAAGTAAGATAAGGTAGGTATCATATCAGGTACGTGTATACTTTCAACGCCAAAATGCACGTAGGTATGTTTTATGCAACTGAAGTAATGCTACAATTGCACCCATGCACGTAGTGCTGCTCGGCTGCTGATTGGTGCACCATGGTTTCACCAAGGCATGCCCGTAAGTATGCCTAATATCTCATCTGAAGTTCTCGACTCAGAGTCAAAGCATGCTTGTTGAGTGATTAAATATTAAAATGCTCTAGCAATGGCCTCTTCTAGCAATGAGTACATGTATATGATATCCTTCCAAATTAAATAACGGAATCCAAAAATATACGTGCCCAAATCATCCCAAATTCCCAAGCCATTGATAATTATTCACTATGTAGTCGTAGGATTGCAGGTCAGGCCATCACACCATCGCCCGAAAGCACTGCCGTTCCGGATCTTTCAAAGCATCACTATGCGTCAGGTCGGCGTGTCGTAGATGTAAAACACAGTCTGACGCCGGCAGACAGGTCCCTGTGCTCTCCGCCCGGCAGCGTGCGTCTCTCCTGGACCCAACAGACAGATCCGTGTGCCCTCCCCTCGGCAGCGTGTGGCCCCCCTGTACGGTGGCGCACGACCGGCGCGCTCTACAGACCTGTGACGCCTGATCGAGCGATTCGAATGCAAATGTGCGCCCCAACTGTCACCGCCTCTGAGCAGACTTCCAGAGAAGCGCTCTGAATTTCTGGAGATCGTCTGTAGGTAGCTGGCGGTGACAAATGGTGGTCTGAGTGTAACAGCTTGTTCAGGCCTTCGGCTGAAGGTCAGTAAAGCCGCTTCTGTCGTTCAGAACAGACTGGAATGCACCTTTGATAGATCATGCATGCCGTCGGCATGCAGGAGCTAAGTGAAGTTTAAAGGACGATAAATTCAAGCATTTGATCGACACCAAGAAAGGAGCTCCTTATTCACCGAACATACGCAAGTTCCTTGTTACTTTTCCAGCGAAGGAACGTTAAGATCAATATTCAATTTGCACCATGCAGGATGACTGCTGTTTTATCCATAAATTTCGAGCTATCGCATTAGAGGACCTCAACTCCGTGACCTCCTGTCGATCGGTGACGTAACTGCTGCGCGAACTGACCCATCCCGGTCATCCGACACTTGACAGCTCGCTCCGATACTGGTGGAGCGTGGCCGCGGGTGACAGCCGTCATCAGACACGCGGCGCCGCACGAGCTGTCCGACATCCGTGTCGGCGGCGGCGGTGGTGGCGCCAAACATTGAACAGGAGCGGCGCCGGCGCGGCGGACGGCTCGAGACAACGGGCGAGGTAGGGGCTCCCTGGCGTGGGCAAAGTACACTAGCGAGTACGGCAGTCATCTGGTGGATGGTATGAAAACATTTCATGGAAGCTTTATCAAATGAAGCCTTTTTGACATTCTAAATGCTCATATCGCGTAGAATATAGGAGTCTTCCGGCTTTTGGACATCAATGAGATATAATGCACCATGAACGCGAAAATATGCTCAGATTAAGGTCACATTACAAATGTTTGGGCATTGCATGCAACTGAGAGCATTGCATGCAACTGAGAGCGTGCGTTATGCGGGTTGTCGCGTTTTCAGCGTGCCCCCCAATACATGAAACGATACAGCCCTCATTACGGCCTACGGGCCCGGTTAGCGACGCGTGACACGGAAGGTCCGAAGGGTTTCTCAAGGCAGTAAGTCTGCTACTTCTTCAGTTTTGAAAATTTTCTTATGAAAGACATGATTTTACGTTTCAACGCATGCAAGCACATCTATTGCGTGAAGTGGTGTACCACTAGATTCTTGGCACATCCTGTTCAAGGAAGAAATTACCTTAGGACAATGTTTCAAGAAGCTTCCTAAGCGCGTCTGGCGTACGGAGAAACTTGCTGGGAACAAATATCTAGGTGGATTTGTGTACTTCCTGTATATCAAATTAGGCGAACATGGCTTCCATGCGTGATGCTTTTTTAAACAAACATCCTGCAGCTTAAGATCGTGCATAGGTTAAAATGGGCGTTACACGAATATTTTAGCGAGCATAATGCACAGAGAGCATCCCCGGCAATCAGGTATACCTATCTAACTTTATCTGATTGAGTTATATCCATGGGTGTAGAAACGTTTTCAAAGTTGGTGTGGAGTTTACAGCCATTCTCGAAAACTACCCTCCATTTTTTGTCGACCCCAAAATCTCATCGGATCTACATCGATCTCAGGGGGTACTCGGTCGGAAGTTGGGGGAGGCAAACTGCCCCGCTTGTCCCCCCCCCCTCCGTGGCGACGCTAATGGTGTTGAAAGTCTTCACTGGCTAGAAGAGCATATGGAGAAGGTTTGAGCAATCACTAGAACAGACCCTATCATGCTCAAGCTCGGGTGGAAACGCCAATCAGCTCGTTTATCGCCTTGCCAATCAGCTCATAGACCGGGAACAGGGGGGAGCGAGGGCGGGCGATTGCCCCCAGCTTAAGAGCCGAGGGGGTGACGTCTCCCAACATTCATGCGGCGAGGAAAGATCTTTCCTCTTCTTGATGATGGCTACACCGAATAGTAAGCAGAAAACTGAAGTAGTCGAATTTCGACTCGAAGAGAAGGTCCGTCATTGGAACAAAGCGTAAATACCGCTCAGTGTTCGGCCCTAAGAAGACCCTATCATCTTGTCCTATCTACGAACTCATTCATAGTTTCGTCGCAACCGGGAAAACGCCAGAAAAGGTTTAACCCGCGCCGGGCCGGGGGGTGTTTGAACACACCCCCCCCCCTGCGGTTTTTCGCAGATATCTCAAAAAGGGCGGCGCGGAGCGCCGCCGTTTTTGGCACACCTGTTCGGGCATCTTTTCCGCACATGTATTGCAAATTTCAGACCCAGGTCGCCTTAGGTCAGGTCACCAGGTCACGCCAAGTGACCTCACCTCAGAAAAAATAAGAATGCTCGTCATAGCTACACTGAATGATCGATTGTCTTGAAACTTTCAGCGATTGATAAGAGCAACAATATCTATAAAATGTTTATCTCGGAATTTTGATATCGGTGACCTAAGGTCAGGTCAATTTTGCGACCTCTCCATTATAAGTCAATGGGAGAAAATTGAAAAGCGTCTGTTTTGCACGAAAGCTATTCTAGACACTCTCAAACATCGAGATGTAGGTAAAATTGACACACTGAACCGGAAAATGGCAACTGTGACCCCTCGTTATGTCCCTGAGGTCATCTCAGGTCACAAACAGAATCTAACAGTTTTTCGCTAATAACTTCTGATAGAGGCGTGCTAGAGCGCTGAAAACGCCTTAGATGTGTTTGGCTCGACGTTGCGGATCGACTGATATGCAACATGACCTTTTCCGGTCAGGTCATGACCTTGACCTGAGGTCAAATTTTCAAGTTGACCTTTCAAGGTCAAAGTATAGTTCATTCGACGCGTCTCGACAAGAGGAACACGATGCTGGCAAAATTAATGTCATGGCTCTTTTGAGTCAAAAGTTATTGCCGAAAAACCGTTTATCGTAAAAACGGCTATTTTTGGAGTTTTTGCCCTGTGGAGGCTAAACCGTTGATCTCAGGTCAAATCTGAGCACATCACTCAGAAAGGTCTGTAAAAGGGCTATCGAATGCGCTTTTCCGCGGCGCTGTAGCTCTATCGGTTCCCGAGATAGCCGTGGGCAGTTTCCAAAATGTTGAAATAGTCAACATTTTACCTTTGGTGACCTCTGGTGACCTGACCTTTGACCTGATCCAAAAAATGACCGAAGTGTTTTCGTCCTTATTTTGGACGTTCTTTCGATTGCCGCTTACCGCGTGTCGCTACGTGGCCCAGGAGCCGAGTTAGAAGGGGGGGTGTTCAGACCCCCCCCCCCCCCACGGCCCGACGCGGAATCTCAGAGCACCGGCCCGGCGCGGGTTAATATGCGCACAGCGTAATGTGCGTACAAGGCATGCATACTTGGCTCCGTGTCCTTCGAGGTCCTGAAAACGACAGCGGAATCTGCGGAAATTCGGTGACGATAAACCAAGAGAGGTGGCCGAGGATCCTCCAGTGATTCCGCTCGCCGCAGCGCAGCTGTGCCGACACCATTAACCATGGCAGTGGTTTCAGCAGGATGGAGACCATCCTTGCACCGTCCTGAAGACCATGCATGTTGTCTCAGAGAGTGGATGTGAGAAGTTTTCCTTGCATATTGTATCAAAATTTGGACCGCATTTGGATTGAGAAGGGCTAAAATTAGTCTGGGCCTAGAATAGGCTAACTTTTATTACATGACAAAAGCAGCATATTCGGAAACCGTGAATGGGTATATAGGGCCTTGCGTGAATGCTTGTCTTGTGTCTACCAGCAGCAGATTCGCGAGTATCAATCCACTGCTAGATTGACGAACGTGCACGTTTCTGTAATATTTAGACACCAATCTAATACCTTCTAAATAAAAATTATTCACTTTTAAAATGTAATATATAACAAAAAGGTAAGTAAATAAAGTCGAAATGAAGCCACTGCCAGCTTTTACCAAAAAAACAAACAAACAAACAAAATACCAAATGCATGAAAATGGTCTTTTCCTGACGAAGGAAAAACTTCCATATGGCGGGAACAACAAATCAGGTATCACTGCGCTATTGCAACGATTATGGCGCAGCCGACGTATATACGTGTGCTTCAGCCTTCAAGTCAACAATACATCATTCTTATTTTTAGAAAAATCTGGTTCATGAGTCCATAGTTGTATATCGTAGAAGCAAAGCATATGGTCCATGGTAATTGTGCCCTGCTGACTGTGAGGTTTGCTAAAAAAATTGCTAACTCATTCCCCACAACTCGTCGAATACTACTGTTTGTCAGGCTGGGGTTGACACCAGAGCTGGTAAAAAACAGCATCTTGAGGCATAACTCTTTTACAAATAAGAACCAGAGCAGTTGGACAATGATAAAGGCTTGAGCAATAATAATTTTCATCATCCATATTGTGTAACTGTGATATCTAGTGGGTGCATGCTTCCATTAAATGCTTCATACAGTTCTTGCTTACTGCTGATTAACAATGACATGCTCTTTGGATATTTTTTTCTGTTAACTTGCAGGTTTTGGGGTGCTTCTGCCAGTGAGGGGTGCATTTTTTGGCTCAGTGGGTGCTCGAGCACTCCCATGCCCCCACCTCAATTATCCGCCTTTGTGGACTATGGAGAACCCATACTGATTTCTTCTGGCCTTTAATCATATATTGCTTTTTTTACTTTACGAAAAGTGCATGAGAAGTGGTGGTCCACATCACTTAAAGTTGGTGTGGAAAATCCACACCAACTTTCAAGTTGGTGTGGAGCTCTCCACACCAACCACATACGAAGTTACGCCCATGGTTATATCTGGTCATGTCTGGTTGAGTTATATCTGGTTACATGTGGTTGAGTTTTATCTGTGTCACTGTCATATCTGGTTGAGTTGCCATGTAATGCCCCATATGCTCAAACACAGGGTTGTATGCGCAATACACCTACATGCCACTGATTCCTTAGACCTAATGGGACCGGTACGTGAGACCCAACGCTCCAGTCTTCTACGGAAAATGCGTCAGATCGCGGTTTTCGAGAAGGTACGTCTAGAAGAAAAGCCGCTTATCTCATTAACATTTCTAATGGTGTCTCGCTAGTTCTTTGTGATGTATGCCGCCTACTACACCACCTGTTTGTGATAAAAAAGGTGTAAAGAGCTTTGGCGCCGGATCCCATTTGAAAATTGAATACTGCGGAGTACAGTGGAAGTTGGGGTTTTGGTATATCATCCGGCAAATGCTCAACTTCGCACTATAGCTAGCTGCATTTAGCCATTGCTTTCTAAATCTTTCGGCGGATCTTTAACGTCCACGAGCCAGCTTTTGGGATAGTCACAACACCAAATAGGCATCTCTTTGCTACGAATGGAATGTGCATTATTTGTTATCATTCTTGAAATCGTCGGAAACGTTTCGATATAGTTTTTCTTTGAAGAAGTTTGATGTGAAAACCAAGAGTATCGTATATTTCCCAGACCCTCGTTATCCGGTCAACAGTAGTCGGATAGGGAGATTTGTAAGCACTTCCGTTAAAATTCTTAAAAGTTATCGTGCGATGGTTTTAACCCTATTCCGGTCGGTTGCAAAAAGTTCCACCCCCGGGCTTTTCTTGTGGCTTTGCCAAACGCCGGAAGATGTTCAGCTCAAACTCAATGAATTTTCCTAGATATTCATTGGGCACATTCTGGCAAAAACAGAAGAAGCTGGGTCAGGTCAGGTCATTTCACCAGAACGGGTTCGCTGACCCCTCTCAGAGAAGATTGCAATCACACATGAGCTAAAGTTTTGCACGTAACCTCTTCTCTTCAGATTTTCATAAGGGCACAGTATGTGTAATTTTTATAGCTCAGTCTTTTTTAAATTTGTGATCTGAGCTCAAGTCAGATTCGTGATCTTTTCATCACAAGTCTACGGGAAATATTCACATGCGACCTGCTTCTAGGAAAAAAAGCAAAACCACCCAATTCTTTCAGGATTATGACACATTATCTAATCTGAAATGGCCCTGCCGTACTATTTACTTACAGGGCACCAGGAAAGACCATTTAAGGTCATAATGAGACAATTAACAGTTTTTTTTTTGTTAATCAAATCAGTAGGTATGTATGTAGGTATTTTGGCCAATAAATCAGTAAGTGTGTGATGTAGCTCAATACTTAAACGCCAGTAAAACGCCTTTTGGGCGAAGAACGAGCGAGCCAGATAGTGAGCCCTGCACGTGCGGAAGGGCGAGAGGGTACTTCCAACGGGCTTGTGCAAAGCACCCTTCTAACCGGTCGCTAGCGGTGTACCAAATTTGAACGCGATCGGCCCAGCCGTTCCTGAGATCTGGAAGCGGCATTCTGCACGTGCGCACGTGCAAACGGGGTCCAAACTGGTCCAAACTGACTTTTGCACGGCACCCTACTAACCGGTCCCCAACCGTGTACCAAATTTGAGCGCAATCGGCCCAGCCGTTCTCGAGATCTGGAAACGCCCCCTGCACGTGCGCACGTGCAGTAGCACCCTAACCGCAACATATGGGAATGCATTGCCTGGTGGGTGCCTACCTGTATGCCAAGTTTCAGCGAAATCGCCCCAGTAATTACCGAGTTATTGAAATGGGAACAAATTTGGCACCTCTTCTTTTTGTATTTTGCACGTGCAGTGGGGGTCACTCACATAGATCAAGAGTATCCGACCTTTGGTAGAAGGGATGCAGCTACTCTACAAAAATTACCGCGAGACAATCGCCCAAGCCGCTGTTGAGATATGAGCCTCTCAAAATCACGCTTTTGCAAAACAGCCTGAACACCCTTGACTTTTCACGTGGCACGTGCCACGACGGTCACTGAGTTGTATCAAAAGTAGTCAATTACGGGGTAGAAGGGATGGGGCTACCCAGCAAAAAAGACCGCAGGCCAATCGGTCCAGCGGTTGCTGAGATATAAGCCTCTCAAAAGCGTTACAGGCCGGGCCGGGCCGGGCCGCTCATACTGAGATTTTTCCGTTATATTGAAAAGACTCGCTTCGCTCGCTGCTCTCGCTCGCTCGTAATAACCTCGCCTAAAGGGCCATCGGAGATATAGAGGATTCTTCATGGCTCCGAGTGGAAGATAAGGATATCTTTTCCAAGCGGGTTACTGAAAAACCGAGCGACGAAGGAGCGAGGTTTTTTTGTAACACGCGAGGAAAAGATATCCTATCTTCCACGAATGAGCCATGAGGAATCCTATATCTTTCTATGTTGAGGTTTATTCTTAATTAATTAAATATTATATTTAAATGTTTTCATCTATGTAAAAAAGATTTAAAGTAATTTGTTTTTATTTTGTAAGTTTCGTACATAAACAGCCATTAAAAATGTCGTTCGGTTATTGACCCATATCATCACTTGAACTCTTGATTTTTGGCTATGAACCCTCGAAACCTTATCTTTGCATCTCAGAGAGATGCAGAGATAACAAATTCTTATCTTTGCATCTCAGAAGAGTGTGAGATAGAAATATCCCTGCACTGTAGACATAATGGCAAATAAACCTCAACTAGAAAGATAATCGGACCTATAACCTCTAACTTGACCTTGACCTCCTAATTGTAACTATGTCAAGTGTCGGGGTACCGCATATGTGGCTTTTATCTTCGTCCGATCGTTTTCTTAAAGGTCTCTATATGTGCTCCTCGCCAAAAGGACCATCGGAAATGAGTCATGACCCTGAACTGTGACATTTAACTTGATCTTGACCTTTTCAGGAAAGGTCAAAAGTGAATTTGCTGCAAAAGTGCCCTAAATTTTCGGATAATCATTTTCTAAGCGGTCTCTGTGTGTTCCTCGCCCTTATTTTTTTATGATCTTTGGTGACCTAGTATTGGCCTGACCTCTCACTTTTTTGTTCGCTAAGTGTTTTGCATGAAAATTGTAAGTATTTTTGGTTCTTTTGCAATGAGAACAAGCACACCATGCGCATCATGCTCCTTGCACAGGCACCGAAAAGACTAAAAAATGTATAGTTTTTCAACGAACTATCAAATTCAAAATTCATTTACCGTTTGTTGCTCAAATGCGTCGTTTTCGAGATTTCGGGGGGGGGGGGGATCGAAAAGGCCCCCGCTCGAAACCGAGCCTTTCAGAAACCACTTCTCTCTCTCTCTCTCTCTCTCTCTCTCTCTCTCTCTCTCTCTCTCTCTCTCTCTCTCTCTCTCTCTCTCTCTCTCTCTCTCTCTCTCTCTCCTTTCCCTCTCCCTCTCTTTCTTTCTTTCTCACTTTCTTTCTCTTCTTTCTTCTCTCTCTCTCCCTCTCTTTCTTTCGCTCTCACTCTCTTTCTCTCTCTCTCTTTTTCTCTCTTTCTCTCTCTCTCTCCTCTCCCTCTCCCTCTCTCTTTCTTTCTTTCTCACTTTCTCTCTCTTCTTTCTTCTCTCTCTCCCTCTCTCTTTCTTTCGCTCTCTCTCTCTTTCTCTCTCTCTCTCTCTCTTTTCTCTCTCTCTCTCTTTTCTCTCTCTCTCTCTCACCTGCCTCTGCCCTCGAATCTTTCTCACTTGCGACAGTCAACTATTCTCACATCTGCTGCACCCTCAACTTGACCAAATTTAATTACCCAGTAGTGTGTCTTTTCACTTTCAGTATGTGACCCCAACGCATCATCGTGCAAGAATGCTGCATCAAGCGTCAGATCCGTATCACATCTGAGCTGAACAGACGGCTATTTGCATACGTGTCTGATGTAATGTTGGGAAAACGGCAAGTTGGTGGATTGGGTAGGAATAGCTGTAGCTCAGAGCTGCAGCTAAGGCTTGAAGAAGAAAAATCATAGCACACGACCTAACTGTGAATTATGCGATGTTGCAAGAACAAAAAGCAGCGGAGGGAGGAAATGACCATTTTTTGGTGCCTGGCCTAGCCTATCGTCAGGAGAGTGATTCTGCATTCTTTTAGCACCTGATGGCTGTACCTATTTCACCACCATCCTGGTCACTGTACAGCACCACCCCAGATACGACCGAAGGCACGGGAGGCATGCGGAAAGCCAGGTCGGCGGTTACGCAGCACCCAGTCTGCGGTCCCGGCTCACATTCCTGGGATGGATGCAATCGCAGAGACCGCGCTCCTCGGCGAGTCATGTGTAGAGAGAGAGATGGAATGATATAAGCGCCATGGAAAATAGATTTGCACTTGTGTGCAAATTGCGGTATAGGGGTATTGGTTTGTCATTCCTCGTGTGACTCACGCTATCAGTAGAATATGCTAATCAAATTATTACATTTATCTTACACAAGCTTAAACACCTAATGAAAACGTGAGCATGTGCCTTATGTACAAATGTGCGTAAATCTTGTTGAATTGGCTTGTCAGACATGTGTTATGGTAAGTTTAGCACGTCTGAGCTGCTCCGAGAAGATCAGCTGTTCCGGCGGAAATGAGAGGAAACACGTTACGGGCGATCTCGACCGTCGACTGAATATACGAGTAAGGTGATGTCTCGGGGATCGGTTCAGGAGATATCTCGTGTAGCTAGGATTAACGTTGACTCACCCAAAGATGCAGACTGCTGAATTGCTTATGCGTATAAAACGGCGTATCATGCGATGAAATCAGAACCAGAAAACGTTTGACATTACCTCATTATCATATTCTTTCCGGTTTATAAATGATTCAAATACCACGATGAAGTATTTGTAGGATTATTTGTACCTACTTTTAACCCTCGGTTGATGCAACCCCTTAAGGTTTTTCGCGAATAACTCGCGTAAAAAGCGGCCGATTGCGACGAAACTTTCAGTACCCTCGCATTGATCAATTTTACACCTACCCTTAAAATGTCATGACCCTGACCCAAATGAACTTTGACCTGTGACCTCTTTTCCGAGACCATGTTTGGCCGGAATCGCGATTCGGCGTATATGTCGGCTCGCATTAGCCGCGCGTTTGCAAGCTTTTCGTGGTTTCAAACGTTCAAACATGCGATTTGATGTTGCTCCCATGCATTAGGGTAGGTGTCAAGGTCACCTGAAAGTCAGGTCAGGTCATTGACCTTTGGTGACCTCGGTTCACTTCTTTGAGTTTTACATGTTTCTGGGCTAGTTTTTGGAGCTGAATTCGAATTTAGCAACCATTTGAACATTTACGAAATAGTTTTGGTGCCTTCGTAACATGTTACGAAGCTGTCAGAGGCGGATGACAGGTACTACGAATACCCGTCACGACCCCTACCGGTTGACCTGGCCTGACCTGACCCGACCTGGTCTAAACGCTTAACGACATCATCTGTGATCAAAACTAATACGATATTCGTGATCAGCACCCCGGAAAACCCCTTAGCAGCCACACTTTACGACTTTCTAACAGGTCCCGATATTCCCGATTTTTGTGTCATTGACCTGACCTGGAAGGTCAACCGATTACCTAGGACCTTAAAATTGGGTATCATTGGCTTCCTCTCGTGACGGGCAACACGCTCGTTTTTCCGCAAAGCTCTAGCTCCATCAGGGGCCAAACGCGAGGGGGGTCGTACCCCCCCCCCCCCCTCTTGTGCCGTCGAAGGACTCAAAATGGCCTGTGCCGGCGAGGGTTAACTTTGTGCAACTAAAAATAAAGGTGCATAGTGATTTCCATAAATCCACGGATATGCAACTGGTGCTAGGCTTTGCCACGGCTACGGCGCAAATAATGTACGGACTGGCCAGTAGTAAGAGTGGCAGTAATCCAGTGTGAAATATGCGCGGTGATGAAATGAAATACGACATTTATAATGGGTAGCTAGGATTAGCAGGGCACAAAATGCGATTGAAAACGGCTGATCGGTTTAAAGCTTGTTATGCATATAGCTGATATATTAACAGTTTACAGCTTGTAAGTACTCATTCTGTATTCATTATTCCTTTAAAGCCTATTCCTAATGCAGCTGTTTACATTATCAGTCACTTACTTGCATAATGCATACTTATGCTGGTTTACGGGCATAAAACCAAAAGTTATCTAAAAATGTAAAAGTTTGTTTCAAGGTACTGCAATGCCCTTGTAGCATCCAGATGAACACATTTCAGTTTTTTTTCCTTTCAGCCTTTCATGCATGCAACAAGGGTCATGTTTTACAGATGTTCAGCGCAGGTGAAGGTTGGAGATGGCTGAAGTTTTTTTTTACAACATGATAGTGAATCTGAGGGAACATTGCGTTCATCAACATTTAAAAAGTTAACATTTCAAGGTAACTTATTTGTTTCCTGCAAACTCCTATCGAACGTCTAATGTTGGTTTGCTATTGGATTACAATATTGAGCTCGGCTTATCGGTCACCAACACCAGTTACATCTATTCCGTTTTTCAGCGCTATTGTATTTTTTCATTCGAAGATGGTCAACTGTATACAGTATTTGTATTGGAAATCCCGGCAAAATTTACAGAATTTGTCGTCTTTACATACACGCTGAATAGTTCTGGTAAACAATTGATATAAAAGGTGCTGATATTGTTATCGTATGTTGTACACATTGTAAATACGATATTGAATGGAAAAAATGCGTGTTTATGGATCATTTCCCGGACCTTGATTTCGCATATCACTGTACCTATTCACTGGCAGCATGTCTTGTCAGGTGTACTTGCCATGTACGGCTCCCACCTACGCCTTGTAAGCCAAAACGCGTAACGCGAGCCCTGTTCGCAAATTTGGAGCGTGTGTGCTTGTTTACTCGCTGCATTCTAAATGGGTGACATGTGGAAAGAAGCATAACGAACATCAAAAAGCATGCTAAAACAGCTCCGGAGCCCGTTGTCACGTGCTTGCTGTCTTTGAATAGCAAGGAACCAGGCGTCAAGAAAATGTTGACAGCAAGATGTAAAAATGCACTTCGTGGTGACATGGCAATAAGAAATAAAAATGTTTTTTAAACATCAAACGAGTTCGACCAAACAGAGCTTGCAAAGTAAACATGACAACACTTATGCCCAAATATTGAATGGGCAGGATGTTTCAGTACGATGCTATTTAAAGTTTAAACGTTGGCTTGTATTGTACATGTAGGTACGAAAGTGCCTTCAATGGATGGACGGTGTCGTGTTCTCACAATGCCCATATGATCCGTCGTTCACAGGCACCGCAGGAAAAACATATGACTCTGTGCTACCAGTCTACCCGTGGCGACCTATGGTGACGACAGCATGCATGAAAAGAGAAATGTATTTAACGGGAGTTGTAAGCAATAATGAAGATAAAAGCACAGGAGAATGACCGCGCTATTTGATCACGACAAAAGTAGGCCTGTAGCTACAGCAGAAACATCGATGATTAGCGTACTTGTCAATAAAAAGCCCTATTTCATAGTTAAAACGGTAACAACGGTTTCTGCTCAAAATCAGAACTATGATTCTCCGCTCACAATTAGGCTGCTTAGTGTAATCATGCATGAACTAAGACACGCTATCGCACTGACATATCGCAAAAATAATATAATCCGCGTAATTTTCCAAGCGAATGAATGTCGTGCTATTTTCATAAATATAATGGGGAATTTGTCCGAATCTGGCATTTCACCTTGACAAAAGTGCAATGCACGAACATGCTGTTAATAACGGGTTCAATGTCGCTCTCATAACGGTCACCTATGAATAATGTCCAAGTCGGCCGTTGATCGAGTTATCCTCCGCTATTTTCTATGAACTTTTCCAGTGAGCGGCTCAGAAGATACTTGCGAGTGTTGCAACACGCCCTCTGTCAATGCAATCGGAAACAATTGCTACATACAAACGATGCTAGGAGCACGGGCAGCTAGAATGTCCGCTGAACTGAGCCCTATACGTCAATAGAAAGTCTCAATGAAACCATTGTGTGATCGTTCACCAGCTTACGAGCATGTCGAGCTTGTTTATTTTTCGACGCCGCTGATATTTTGAGGACCACAACTCAGGCTTTGTGGTTGGCTGGTTTCTGCAAAATCTAGGATGACGTGATGATGAAACATACAGGAAATGTTGTCAGTTTAGTATCGGAAATATACTAGTTACCACTTACCTACCAAGTAAGTTGTGTGACTGGAGGCTAGATCTTCGCTAATCCATTGCATGACTAAAAGCAGATTAAGACAATTGACCTACCTTACCCCTAGCTTCAGCATGCCACTTAGCATGTCGTCATGAAAATTGAATGACCTCGTGACATATACCCTCGCGGCTCGCGGCGTGTTTTGAATCAGACTGAAATAGTCAGCATCTGCCATCTTCTGTTAAACTATTGTCAGTCCATGAACATCACTTCGAAATTCGAATGTATTTCTCCACGTGGTCAGCAAGAGCCAAATGCATCAGTCAATAGTCATTAGTCACTACAGCCGCCGTTAATGTGGTAGTCACCCCATGCAGTTTCTTGGTACGGTCAAGTAGGTCTGCGCTGGGGCGGGGGCTCGTTAAGTACCGTTATGGAGTGACTGGGCGGGAAGCAGGGGGAGGCAGAGCCATGCAGAACAAATGTAGGGATCTCTCTAGGCATTCTCTCTTTCTCTCTCTCTCTCTCTCTCTCTCTCTCTCTCTCTCTTTCTCTCTCTCTCTTTCTTTCTCTCTCCCTCTCTCTCTCTCGCGCGCTCTATGTCTAATTTTGTGCCGACTTTATCTACAGGCATTGAAGAAGAAAATGGCGTTCTTTAATTCAGACGTTTATAACCAATGCACACCGGTACAGAAAGCAGAAGTGTGAAATGCACAGATAATTACGAGCTTTCATAATATTTCAGACCAGACGAGCTGTGTGCTGCAGACCCTATATACGGTGTGCTTTGGGTGTGGCTTTGATATGGACGGGGATGCTGTGCCGCAGCGCTCCGAAGCCGGGCGGTACAGCGTACCTTCAGTCGGTGATGTTGGATACTGGATGGTGAATGCCGTATATCATTTCGCTGCCTTTCCTTCCTTTCCACCTTTGGGTTCCTTTCGCTTATGTTTTCATATGTTTTATCTTATTGTACTACGCACAAATTTTCCGTTTTTACGACGGGTTATCTGGCGAATGCACCTATAATTTGACCAAATCTACACCAAATCTTTTTTACAATAAATATTTTCGTATCATGTATTTAGTTCAGTGCTTGAATCGAAAATAACGTCTCATAATTTAACAATGAGGTATATAAGCAATAAGCATCTTTTCCTCCCAAACTGATAGCTTTTACAAAACACACTGAACCTAATTTGACCAAAACTGCACCAAATCTGCAACTAATCTGCACCAAATGTGTACTAGATGGCCGTCGTGAAAACGGCTATTATGTAACTAAGCCTGCATTCGTCGTAAAAAATGCAGTATAAAAGCCCCTTTGTAGTTTGTTAAGCTTCATCCAAGCTCCACTATCAACAAAGTATCTATCAAAGAATTAATATTATTTTCTTGTTATTTTGACGTTATGAAACATGTTATTGGTTTAAATACGTGGAAAAGAACCAGAGTTGAATTTTGTGATCTGCCGATGTAAAAACGGCTGGCCTGTCATGATGAATCGTGATTACATCACGCAGTTTCATTTCACAACCACAAAATTATTGAGTACGTAAAGGACACTGATCCAGGCTCGCAGACATCAACTCTCATGTAAAAATGTAATGATGCAACGTCTGGCAAGCTCCAGATGCAAGACGTCACCAAAGCCACCGTTTGGGGTGGGTCCGTCTGACTGACAGCCAAGCCGGAGCTACAGTTCTGCGTGGGCAGAGGAGATGAATGACGCCGCAGGCAGCCTGGATTTGCGGTCATACCAAAAACTCCAGCAATCCAGTCCAGCGGCCTGTGACACCGTCAAAAATCGTCTGGAATCACTTATCTGTGTGCCCGATCAGTGCACTGATTACATCCGGAACGTTAGCTCTGCGGCGTTCCAGCACCACCGCGAGGTCACGACTGGCCGGTCTGCCCGAGCAGCGAGCCGAAGGAGGGGTGACGATCCATTCATTCTGTCCCGCTAACAGCGTACATGGCCATAACTGGCTCAAATCAAATACTTTTGAGGGTCAATTAGGCTTCAATGGCATGCCCATAAGACGATAAAATGAATCGGTCAGACCTTGAGTCGATAAAAAGTAGCGAAATTGCCAATGGAGCGCTCCACGATTTATATCGCACCAATAAAATATTTGAGCCCTAAGATGTGAACATCAATTATTCAGACAACCGATAATTTTTATCAGTCTTCCTTGGTACTGATGATTGATAAATAATGATTCGATTGCAGTTTGTTTTCCGGGTTGAGTAATTGAGACTGGTATCAAGAAGCGCTGGGGGCTACTTCAGGCCGTTTCTTTTTAGGAATGCGTACTACACATTAAAAAAACGCACTGCGTAAGGAATAATACGCATTGCGTAAGGAATAAGTGCTGAGCGTAATAATCAAGCACATTAGGTCCGCATTGCTTCAACTAAACACAATATCCTATAAACAAACCGGGGATGCCAGCGCATCATCGGCGAGATTTCGACGCAAAATGGGTCAATAACACCGGCAAAGTCCGGAAACAGTTTGGGAAAAACTGCATAACTGAGTGCTATATCCCTTGCGTTATGCCCCAGTGAGGTGCAAACTCAGCAAACAACATCTAAGCGGTGGTCTAGATTGCACCACTGCATCTTAGTACTATTCTGACTCTGAAATAGTCAGTGGACATCAAAATGAAAAACCGATCCAGTCCCAACTCTTCACGATTGAACACTTGAGTCCATACGTCCTTGTGCGGTTGCAGAGACATTGTTCAATCGCGTCAATCGATCAGGAATTTTGTATATTCACGCCAAAGGAATGCCGGTCTTTTTGTTGGATTGTCGCACATTGACTTTCCGTTTTGGTGCCACCGTCAAAGGACCTTCCGAAGGTTGTGTGAGTAAAGGGAGTGCTAATCCTGTCGCGATGCGGGGCCGGTGACCGTCGGCGGACCTTCCGAGAGGTGGGTGGGGAGTGACGGGGATTAATGCCGTCTCAATGCGTGAGGAAGATCCTATGACGTACTGCACTCACAGTTGGGTCCCAGTTAATCCGATGACGTTTGGTTGCGGCACAACTCGACATGGAATTGCCGGGTCCGGTCAGATGTAAGGAAAGTGATTAGTGATCAGACACGTGTAACTATTCTAGGAGAAATGTTAGGGGTACCGGGACATCAAAGTGTCATCGAACGCGACGAGAAATAGAGATTTGTGTGAGAGCTGTGATGTCACTGTCGGCGGCAGGGTGCGATTTGTGGCCGTGTAGAAATGAAAAGCCGTTCGCTCCTTGGTTCCGGACGGATTTTCGGTCAACCGGTTTGTCTTTGTCTGTCGGGTTCGATGGGAAGTGAAAACGATTGACACTTTCGAGGAACGATGCATAGATTTGAGCGTACCGTGCTATAGCGTAATCGGGAAGTCATGGCCTGTATAATTCTGAGTAATGGAAGCGGGACCTATTGGGACCGGGTCTTGGTACGGTGTTATTGCTTGCAGGTAGCGGGTGCTAATGACATTAATGGCTTATTTCGCACAATTTTTAAACAACTTGAAGCCCAAGGCAAAGAAACCCAGCCCGAACAAATGGTCATGCGGTTTCGGGTAGCGCATTTATCTCAACAATAGACTCGAGTACGGATAAGCTGAAAAATAAATCTGGGATGTGACGTCAAAGACAGATATTCACGAGTCAGCACACAGGCATCAAGACTCTTAATTACCGTCCCGTGGCACTAGTGCGCCGCTACATGCGATGGTACATCCTACCCGGTTACGGGCGCATTCGAAGGTCGGTCGTAGCACGTCTCACGTCAACTGTAGCATCTCTCAGCGAAGACCAAAGAGAAGCGACTGCTCACGCAACCTTCGGCGGAGGCTGCAAGAGTAGTCTTATGGGGCAGCTGACGTTACTGTGACGTCAACTCCCCTCTTGAGATAACTATATCCAGAAGCTAAGCCAAGAGACCGTTCATCATAAAGCTTGCTTACAACAAAACATGTTTTATTTAAATATACATAAGTAGGTGCATGTGGCAGCTTCAGGTGAAAGTAAGGCATGGGAACATAGCTGTTACACGACTGGTTGGTGGGACACACACCGCGCCGGTGCGAGCGACTTCAGCACACTTCACCAGCTTTCTATGGTGCACACTTGTCGCACCTACGAAGCAGACCGCATTAATATCTGAATAATTTTTGCGCTACATAATTTCTTCCAGATCCGATCATCATTCAACTGGCGTGCTTGGGCAAACCAGATATTTTTATTCAATTCTTTTTTAAATAAATATGACAGACTTTGCCACATTAGCAACTTATATATTGAACAAAGATAAAAAATATTTTCTACACGAGCCGCAAAAAAACAACGCTTTTCATTTACTTCGCCGCTTCACATTTCGCAGCAGGTCCAAAACAAGTTATTAAAATTAAAAGCCGCGGCTCTGGTCCGCCCGGGTCTTCTGGTGGCCCCGCCCACCGGACACATTCGACGCACGGTCCACCAATCAGGAGTCGATGCTTGTCGGCTGTTGGGCGATGGGAGGCCGTCTATCGCCAGAAGACTCAGACGGACCGTCTAGACAGGTGACCGACCCCGAAATCGTCACCTTGAGCTGCACAAACGCCCGGGGGTCATCTTCGAGCAGTCCGCTTTGAACTGGCCGATAGGTAGCGTCCGTGGAGGTAGGAAGTGACAGGCTCAAAAGTTCGTAGTTCGTATGTATACCGTCTTGAGCATCTTTAAACATTTGCGATAGATAAACTGATTCCAGCATGGACCGTCGACACCTGAACTCATTCAAGGCAGAAGTTTTATCACTGAATAAAGTAATGCAGTATTTGCTTGGCATGTTAAGAATCTTTTGGGTTGAAGATTGAGAACACCAGAACAACAATAAATGTTACTGCAAAATAGAACACCGCAGGCGTGTATTGCAATATGGTAGGAATTAAATGGCCCGTTCTATTGCAAGTTATATGACCCATGCTGACCTAAGTCAACATTGCAGCATTGCAGCTGACGCTACATAAGAGCACCATGTGACCATAATCATAGCAACGTTAATCGACACGCTTACTTGTGCTACTGCGTCATTGATGCGCGATATTGCAGCAACTGGGGGGAAGTCCACTTATAAGGGAACCATCTTATCAAGAACACCACGGCGACGAAGCGGAATGCTTGCATCATAAGCTAGGGGGATGACCATGTATCTACATGTACTATTATGAATAAGCTCGTACGTATGTAATTACTTTACTATGGTTGGTGGCATGCGGTAAGCCCGCGATGTCACGCAATAGAAATTAGAATGTCTGTTCTCGAACGAATTAATCACCACCAATGCGCAGCACTACGACTTACGGGTGTGCTTCCGACGAGGAATGAAATTCATTGGATAAGTGAACCAAAAACTGTACAAAAAGGACTGATAACGCGGCGTTTGACTTCTTCCAATTTCGATGTCGTGAATTGACATCTGATTTGGTGAAACCCTTCTGCCTTCTGCATCGCGCAAAATATAATGATCAACGATGACGAGATTATGTGGGTGACCATTACGCGATGTATTTCCCGGCCGCGGAAACGACTGACAGCGAGTCACTACTCTAAAACACTTATTGTCGGTATCAAGCTCTATCTATCAATCCCTTTTTAGCCAGGATGTAGCCGCGGCAGGATGACACAGCCATCGACGACACGACACCGATGACACGGAGGAGTTATTCCCGGCTGAGTCCGTTCGGCGCCGGGCGTGTGTTCTCGGAGTCGGCGCCACCGGCAGACGCTGCCAGGAAGGCGAGTCTTGTTGAGATGCGGTCCTGGATGTTGCGGGAACCGCTCCGGGATTAGACGTTTCCCGTAATGCTGACCGAGCTTCTGGTGACGGGGGTGGAAGTCGCATGGTGGCTTATCAGAGACGATTTATGGCATTTCAGTTATATAAATTCGACTATGTGTCCAAGACAAGCGCGTATCCAGTGCTGGTCAGTCACAAAACTGCCCTATTGGATGATGTCTGATGCTGACCTACCGATAACTGGTTAGAGGAAATAATAATCGAAATGTTGACACGACTCCCGACGCTGGATTTACTGAGTGTGTTCTTAACAAGGGTGCTGTAATAGGGAACCAGTGCCGATTGCTAATGCACTATCTGTGTTTCAACAAGCTGTTAGCGGTTTGAGTCACGTCATGAAACGCTGCTTTAGCTGCACAGTACCGGGTTTATCCAGGCTAGCAGGTTTGTGGTACGCTGAGAAGCTTGTTAGTAAGCTGTTTGGCCTTGTGTGTCAACAAGTGATAGTACAAGTTCACTTTTTTTATACCCCGGATCCTTGAGAGGCCAACATATGTAAGTCATAGTCCGTAATCGTAGGGATGGGCAGTCGGCGAATATTTAGCATTGAGTTCCGACAACCCGATGCATTTTGAGTTTTAATGCGTTTTTATAAGCCTACATCATGATAAGATATCTTTCGACCCGTTTGACATCTTCCTTCGGCTTGATAACGGGTGTCTCTAACGTCTTGCTTGTAATCCTACGAAGCTTCATCATGCCCAGGGCAGCAACTGGTGCCTTCAGTACCTGGCATCCCACTAACACCTGGTGCCCTCTGACACCTTCAATACCTTCAGTATCTTCATACATCACCGATACATTTTCATAGCGCTACCGTTCGACTCAATTCGACACCTTCATACACCCTCCTGACACCGTCCTGACATCGGCCTGACACCGTACGACCCCTTCCGACACCACTCGGCACGTTCCGACACCATCCGACACCACTCGGCACGTTCCGACACCATCCGACACCACTCGGCACGTTCCGACACCATCCGACACCTTCTGACACCATCCGTCACCATCCGACACGTTCCTCGCGGCGCGTGTCAGTTCCGTGCTCTCGCCGGCGGATTACCGGAGGCCCCGGATTTGTGTCGGTTTGGTGCGACTGAGACGAGAGTTCACGGCCACACGCCATTGACAAAGAGGTCTGCTACCGTCCACCTTCCGATGACGAGACCTGGCGGCTCGCTTTCTCCGTAGCACAGGGTGTCCTCCGAACCGGGGGCCAACGCCCCTCCGGCCCTCGGGGGTCGACGCTCGAGACATGCAATTACCTGGCCGAGTGTGAGCGAGAGGTGCGCAAAAGGCGTGCCGTCGGGCCATGAGCTCTGGAACTGCGCCACACAGACGGCGCTGCAGCATTCCGGGCGGACGTGGCGGTGGCACGTCCGCTCGGCCGTCCGCTCGGCCGTCCGCACGAGCCGTCCGCCAGTCCTTGTGACAGCCTGATGGTCTATCCGCACCTTCCTTTATTCAGTTATCTCTTCGTCAGTTTGAGTTTTGTCCATTTATTTGTTCGTTCGATTGTTCGTTCGTCTTTTTGTCAGTTTATTCGTTTGTCCGTTTATGCGACCCTTTATTTGTTCATCTGTTTGTCGTTTATCCTTTAATCCGTCCGTCCATCTGTTCACCTATCTGAATGTCATTTGTCCATTTGTTCTTTTGTCCTGTCCTTTTGTTCTTTCGCCCAATTTTTGCCTATTTGTCCGTTCGTCTGGTCGTCTGTTCGTCCGTCTATCCATCATCACGAGCTGACTGTCAGCCTCTTCGACCGTCCGCCCACACGTCTACTCGTCCTCTCTTTAGGTCCGTCGGTCCCTGGGGAGACGCACTGCGCAGTTCCACGCCCTGTCGACTCAATGAATGGTCTCTGAGTCAGAGTCCGAAGTCGAACCGTGAGCGAACTCCAACTCCAGGTATTTCCTCCGACCGTCTGCTGCTGCCCCGGACGGTTCCCATGACATAACGGAGCAGGGCGTCGCCGTGGGGAACTTCTGAGGCCACCTCAGTTGCACGCCTCGACAAGCAGGCAGACCGATGGCGACACATCTCCGAGATGACATGGCAGAGGTCAGGAGGTAGATGATATGCAAACCATTAACGGGCTCCCATGGTGGCGCACCAGAGAACGGTTCGTCATTCAGCCCACAGCCTTCGCGATCAAACTGCGGTCAATCCGTACGAACCCCTCGGGATTTCACGGCGCCGGCTCGGGGGAAGTCATGTCCTATTGGTCGTGCGCGCGGCGCGCGGCTCGGCCGACCGTCCTGCCCCGCCCATCGATGACATCAGTGTTTGCGCGTGGCGCCGACCCGGACACGGCAGTCACGGATGTGTGATCGGCGCGGCCGCCAGACGCCATCGGCCCGGCTGACATACGCAGCGCCGGCCTTGCATCAGAGCCAGGCAGCGGGCTGTGGGGGAGGCGGGGACTCACCTCCCCACCCCTCCCGTCACGTCACGGCAGACGTCACGTCGTTACCTCACCTCCCCCTCCGGCGCTGCCCCCTCCCCCATGGTCACGGCGTGTCTGTGTGTGACGTCAGAGTGAGGGGAGGGGAGGGGAGACGGTTGGCGCCCCGGGGCTCATACAGATTGTAGCGGGAAGTGAGTGGGTTCCGGCTCCTCGAGTCCAATGTGCTCCTGATTGATGTCGACAAACCGACCCAGTAGTTTTGCTATGAGAGGTGACTGGTGACAGAGGTTGAGCGTGCTTTGCAGAATAGACGACACTTCAAACGTGTTTTGCCGACTTTTGACAAATTTGAAATTATGTGTATATTAATCCCGCTATACCCAGGAACAGGTCAGCCATTAAAAGCTTCATTTTAAACGTAAGATTATTCCATACTATCACAATCGCAAATAAACTTGATATCATTCCGAGGCATATGAAGTGTTTGAGTCTCTGCATTGACATATATGTACATTACACCATATCGTCGGCATTATATGTACTTTGCCGAAAAAGATAAGATTTTCCCGCGTCTTCCTCTTCAATCGGAATAAACTCCACTTCACTGATTGCCGTCGTCTGGTATGAAACTATCACTCTGCTTATGGATCCGATTAGGAAACGTCACTTCTCAATAAGTCACGGACCCCATCAGCAGCCAGCGGGCTTCTGAACGGCTGCCGTCACTGAGGTTTAGGTGAAGTCACCGGTCGTCCCACGCTGTGGCCGGACCCCTGTCGGCTCGGGATGCCGCCCGAGACGGCACGCAGCCCCACGGAGGGCCGTCAGAGATGCCACACGACTGGCATCACTAAGAGGCGCACATGACACTGGCGCGGGGGAGAGGGTTATCACTGCACGGGAAATGGGAATGTAACATATAAACAGCCGAGCCATGATCAGCCAGGGCACACGAAAGTGTGTTCGTGGGTTGAGTTAAAAATATTTGAAATATGCTATATAACCCTTATTGCAAATGACTTTAAAATCGAAGTTAAGGGTTCAATAGAATTATCGTGGACTCTTCGCTGCATGGAACAAATTGTCACTGATCCTGCCAACGAAATCAACCAACATCTGTTGTGATAATCTAGATCTAGTAGGTAGTTGAAACATAAGCGGCCCATTTTTGTCATTCTAACTATTTCGATACATAACAGCTAAAGCTGCCTTCCGTTTCATAAAAGGTTACCATTTACATTGCTGGAAGCCAACATCACAAGCGCCAGATATCTCGAACTCTCCCCTATGGTCTACGTCACCTACTCATCACAAAATGATGACATCAATTCATGCATAGATATTTCCATAATGCCCAGGCTATGTATATGTATAGCATGCCAACCATTGATATCGCTCAGAAAAGCCCCATCGCTCTCCGAACGCATACGATTAAATCAACGTGTTCCTGTGTAGGCATATTGCAATCCCTTCGATGAATGAAAGCGAGCAATAAATTGTTACCATATAATTTGAACTTGCAAGAAAGCATTTCCTATCACATTTTTAAGTAAACTGGACAACAGAGACCTATTAACCCTCGCCCGCACATGCCATTTTCCCATCCTAGAACGCACATTCCCCCGCGCCATCTCGTTCCTGTTGGAGATAGAGCTTTGCGGTAAAGACCAAAAAGATTCTTTGGGAAGAGACAAATCCAATGATACCCAGTTTTACCCTCTCAAGTCAGTCATTGACCTTACAGGTCAGGTCAAACTAAAAAATGTTGCTGTTTTGGGTCACCGTTGGATATCAAGTGCGCTGCTTAGCATATACCGATGACGATGCCGTTTTCTGGTGCCAAGCCAGCTAGAACCTCTTTGTCACACTACCCGACCAGGTTTTTGCTGCTGAGGTTATTTCAGGTCAAGTTAGGTCAAGGTCAATGATATGTGTTTGTATGTCTATGTGTGTCTGTGTGTATACTGATGTGTGCACCGATTGTTTATGTGTCCATATTACATGAAATTGTGATCTGAGAAGCTTTTACCAAAAATGCAGTCAAAAAACTTCACGAAAAGTAAATTCAACTTGCCTAAAACGCAATTATTTCAGATGACCTAGGTTGACCTTGACCCTGACCTTGACATCTGTACATCGTCGAACAGCATGTTCCATGATAGGTGGGAGGTAAGACTGGCAAAAAAGGCCGAAATCAGGGTGTCAAAAGCTCACAAGGCCCATAGCCAACGCAAGATGTTGAGAATTGGTCATTTGGGTCATGACATGACCTGAAAAACAAGGTCATATCTCCAAAACCAAAAACCACAGAAACTTGAAGTTTTCATTGAACATCAAGAAAGAATAGAGGAGCAGCTATACGAAAAATCAGGCTTCTAGCTCTAAAAATGTTGAGTGCAGAGCAGAAAAACTACCTGGGATGGGTGGCAACCCCCCCCCCCCCCATGTGCGGGCGAGGGTTAACAAGACTCCCCGTGAACATTTTTTTTTTAGCAATGGCACTGGCTGAGTAGCTGCAGTGTAAAAATGGAGAACGGCTATAAAATGTCTAAAATTGCTTCTGAGTCGAAACCGCACTTGGTCGGTAACAGGTTGTGGGATCTACTTCCCAACAGGTCACCTGGGTCATCCGTTAAATGAACCATAAATATTGACCCAGTAAAGCCGTCCACAAAGACATCAACCTCTCACATTGTTTTACGCTGCTCGTGTTCAACTGCTTGCATTAAATGTTACACTATGCTTCTTGAAGGTAGTGGTAAGGAAAAAATACGAGTTTTGAAGAAAACTTTAAAGGTAGTGTGCCAGCTTTCCTGGACCGTATGGAGTTAATGGCCCAGATAAGGAGAACCGGATTTTTAGAACTTATCCATACCTTCAAAACTCATGGAAACGTCTTAAATTCTTCAGATTTTGAGTACCCCAGTGCGAAATTCGCCCCGACGGGTTGTCGGTCGTACCCCAACCACATTTCACACCACTATGAACAATAAATGCACACACTGAAATCGCTATTACCGATATGCTCATCCAATCAAGTTTCGATAAACCCGTTCATCATCATCTCCTGCGGTTTCGAACACGCCTGTTAGGTGGTGCGGTAGACCGCGCCCAAAGCCAGGGCCCCGGTAACGTGAGGTAGCCGAGTCGGGGCAGCGTGCGCTGACCCAAGCCGGGGCCGCGCGTCCTCCCGGTGTCATGTGATAGCCCGGGGCTGCCCGCGGGGATGCGGTAGACCGCGCCCAAAGCTGCGGCCCCCGCTTGGGTCAGCGCACGCTGCCCCGACTCGGCTACCTCACGTTACCGGGGCCCTGGCTTTGGGCGCGGCTTCTGCTCATACTTTGTGGTGCGGTGGTGGTGCGTCGGGCCGCGCGCTCTGACTTCGGCCAAGAAAAATGCGTCAGCTGATCATTGTCATTTCTGCCACTTGCGTGTGGTGAAATGGGGTCATAACTTAAGAGACGGCTTTTTCATATCAATTTTTTTTACATAAAATCATATTTCAAACCATAAATAATGTTCGACAGCCAAATAAAAGAAACAATACCAATACAGGCTTACAGTTTAAGGCTCGACATTGTGTTGTCTACGATTAGACAGCTGATAACTCATTCCCGTACGTCGTAACTCTATAATGACCTTTGCTTATTGTCACATGTGCGCCGCATTCGCGGTTGTTGCCGACGCCTGTTTGCAGGTCAGCCCACTACAGTTGTTATACATATCGAAAAACCGATAAACTTTTAGGCGAAAAAGGCACTATTCCAGGCCCATTTTTGATTTTCTTTGCGATATTAGGTAAAAACAGAAGCTTCTTATCCTAGGAAAAATAAAATGGGAAATCTTTCAAAGGTGGCACACTACCTTTAAACAACAACAGTTTTATACAAACGTTATTCTGACAGGCATGCTCTTTCGAGTTGCAATAATATAGAAAATGAATGTCTCTTACTTGTCATATTCCTCACGCTTCAATCTGTTAAAGCCATTTTCTATAGGTATCTATTTTGTCCACAACTCTCTTCGAACCATGATAACGTCGCTGCAACGGTCCCTGCCCACAACAAACAACTTACTGTGAATCGTACCTGCTCTGCAGATCATCTCACCTCACCGATATCACAGCCTGTCAAACGTGATGTTTGTGACAGAAATCGGACATCCAGGAGCGCATTTTACCGATCATCTACCGAGTGCAACATCTGGAAAACGTGAACCCGCCGGCCTCTGTCCTGGAAATCGACGCGAGACACAGTGCGTGGGCGGAAGATACCTGTCAACGGATAACGATCCAATGCCTGCCGAAAAAGTGCTAAATCGCCGATCGTAAGCGGCGGATTACGTCGGCGAGGTCAGGCCGACATGGCGCACGTTTCGACAGATCCAAGTGGGGTCATTTGGGATGAAAGTTTGGCTCGGCCTGGTTCTGTTGGTATAGGAGAGAGAGACTCTGCGCAGTGAGACATGTTCTCTCGCGGCGTCGCAATGGTTGAGTTCATTCTCACGTCGTAGCGCAGAGGTGCCTTCTTGCGTGGAATCTAGAGGGGATTCCTCATGAGATATGGTGTTGAATGGGGCGCCCTGGCCAAGGCACAGGTAGCTGGGGGGACGCCTGACTTTGCGTGGGCGTATCGGAGGCCATCTCGGTTGGCCTGGGGACCGCGGGTGATAAGCCGGGGTCCACGAGCGAGCCGCGCAGAACACCACGCCACCGGAGACACATTACTCAAAAGTCGACCCAACACGAACTGATCTTGGCGCAACCTCATGCGGACATGGACTATCTGTATGGAATCTTCGTGGTAGATTGGAAAAGCCGCAGGCAAGCATGTGAACGAGCTTTCACTGGACTTTTAGCTGTTTTGCTTTGAACATTTGGAGTGGAGACGTGAATTTGGGATTAATGCGAGGGACTGCAGAGATAACTATTTCTAATTAGTTTTTTTCACTGGCAATGGAGTGATCTTGAACAAAAGTAACGGTGCTAAATTCTCCTACCGGTATTCAGAATAGTCAGATAAAGCTAAAGCCTCATTACAACCTAATCTCGATTCCTAAGAGATTCCGTTGAAGTTTATTAAAACCACAAAAATGACATCTCTGACTCGTTGCTCGCATTGTTTTACTTGATTAATCTCATCCTTATGATTGCTCAAATGAGGTTACTAACCGACAATAAAAGTAAAGATATTGTAACAAATATACAATGAAAATAAAAAATCATTGTTCAGTGTTAAAATCATTTTCGCGCAACATCTCTTGTAAACAAACTTCCACCGGCTGTCATCGAGCTTGACCCGGCTCGCTTCCAGCGTTACATTAAGTCGCAGTGCAATAGGGACTCCGCGGGGGGACAGGAGTAGGATCTAAAATGTGCGAAAGTGGTGAATGACGTGAGCGTATGTTTCTCTTATGCCCATCTACCTACGTATCGCATTGTTTTTACTTCGTGACTTACGACACGGAACAGCCACTACTGTGATTGTGGAGTGCCGGCGATTGTCAATATAGTGTAAAAAAATATGAATTGCATCAGAAGATATTTACAGCTAAGCAAACACACAACATTCCACATGTTCAGTATGTCGAGTCGGGGGTGTTCAACCATGCATTTACGTTTCGCTTTCTTATTGCTTCTTCTGCATTTTTTTTTTTTTTTTTTTTGTCTTCGAAGCAACTTCGCAATGACGGCTGAACTACGAGAACAGCCAGGCAGGACCATGACCAATCACTTCACAACTATCCATGGGTCCGACAGAGTTAAGTCCCACAGTATCCCCGCCACAGCCAATGACCCAATCGTCAAATAGCTCCTGTCGGCTCTCTGTGTGGAGAAAATGACCTATTTGCATGTCCCTGATCGGGGCGGGCTCTCTTTGTTTTGTTGAGCGGCGCAGGAAGCCGAGGAAAACCCCGAACTGATTGCCGCAGTAGATGTACGGGGTGCGCTGCGGTGAGCTGTGGGAGGGACTGCGGTCACCATTACTTGTGCTAGTCAGGAGCCGACAGCTACCGAACACCCGCCGTGCACTTACGCAGAGTGCTTATGCACTACACAGACTCAAGAGAATGACTGGATGTTTTGTTTCTGTATGATTATGGCAAATCAAAACTGCATTGTTGAGTTGCCATGTCAACCGGCATTCTGTGTGATTCTTATTTTGCATGCATCCCATTTATTAGGTACCAATGCATTGGTACCTAATATTGCAATGGAAAGGATAATTACCAAAAGCCAACTACAAGGCCAACTTTTTGGCTGGGAGAGCCCCAAGAGCGATATACTCGCCTTTGAGACAAGTTCTCCCATCAGCGACTTGCAGACCTCCTAACACTTCTCGTCAGGCAATCAGCACCCCTCCCCCCCCCCCGCCTCCTCTCTTTCACAACAAAGGCCACCGCCACCCAGACGGCCAAACACGACTGCGCAAAACTCCCAACTCAATATTCCATAGTAATATGAACAAAATCGTAAATTTTTATGCCGTTTTGGCGTCGGTTTGTCATGCGAGGAGGCGCGGTCGGTAATTAGAGGGCGGCGCTGGCGGAGCCGGCTGTGACCGCGCCGCCGCGCCCGCCGGCGACGCGACCACCCTGGAGACCGTTCCGCGACACGGCGCCGCTTTTCAACGACACCGAATGGCCGCCGGTGGCCAGACGGAATGGCTGTCGCCGCACGGTGTTCTCAGACGGGCCGGAAATGGCGCCGATCGGCCGGCGCCAGTTGCGCGGCGACATTTGGCGCGCCGATGCCGACAGTGGCGCGGCGCGCCGCCGGCGGCGACAGCCGTCCGTCCGGCCGGTTAGAAGGTCACCGGGGACGGCAGAAACAGACAGCGGAAACTGTAAATGGTTTAACTATTTCCAATATAGACGCACCCGCTCCAGCCATTCAGACAATTTCGTCGGCGTCAGCTGCAGACAATTCAACTTGTGGTGTTTGACGATGAAAATAAAGACTGATTATATACGGCTAATACACCGAAACGCAATCCACTGGAGACTGCGACGCTGCATGAAACATAACCCAACGAAGTCGAGCGCTTTGAAGTGCAAACGTTAAACGAGTGCTTCAAATCATTGCAATTGGTTCCGCTTCACTTCACACTATCACGGCATTGAGACTGCTAAATAAGCCTCAGTAGTCCCTCGCGCATGTTACAAGTACCAACAATCTTTCATCAACCATCTTTGCAATCACCTGCTCACAAACATCAACATTTCATCATAAACACCTTCGCTGTCCCCGTGCCCCTCAGTACGTCACACGGGCTGTCCGACCTGTGCAGTGTCGTCCGGATGTCCGTCGCGCCGTGTCCTATCCTGGTCCAGAGTCCAGCAGCGCGTCACAGCACCGTCACTCTGAGGTAACGGGGTCACTTGCGTCACGTTCGCCAGCTCGGCGTCGCCTGCTGGTCGGTCCAGAACACTCATCTCTCTTCGGAAGGCGCCAGCGCCGGAGAGTCGCGCCGCGGAGTCATCCGGTAGAGTCCAGTGACTCTCGTCCGGCGCCTCTGCATCATTCTGCCTGCGCAGAAGACGGCTCATACCGTGCCGACCGGTCTCAGGTTTCAGTGTAATGAGTGGCCTCCATGAGCTCGAGAGGTACGCACGCCATGAATCACTCAGCCGTCACCGGCGGTAGCCGGCGGGCGGCGGGCGGCGGGGGAGGGCGTGTCTGCATCGCCCGCCGTGGGCCTCTCGCGTGGGAATACCTGCCACGTGGCTAGCCGGCGCGTACGGCAGCGGATGATGCGTCATCACCGGAATACGCGCAATGCATGGAATACCACACCTCGCCCGACAACCTTCGATGGAATGAAATCGCTTCATCAGCCCAGAGCCACCGGCAGCGCTCACATGCCCCCCCCCCCCGATGTTTCAGCGCGGGAAGTTCGTTGAGCAATGCACGTCTGTGTTGTTGGCTGCTGTCCGATCCATCCTCTGTGAACCCTTGTGGCCACAGAGACCGTCACGGACCGCTCTGTCAACCGTGTTCAACAGCCACACAGTTCATGGCGTGGCGAGACGGAGGCGGCGAGACATGTCCGTGACGAAACCGGACGAAATGGCGTCAGTGAGTCTCCCGCTCTCTCCTCTCTAATTTTTTCTCCCTCCCCTCTCTCTCTCTCACTCTCTCTCTCTCTCTCTTCTCTCTCTCTCTCTCTCTCTCTCTCTCTCTCTCTCTCTCTCTCTCTCTCTCTCTCTCTCTCTCTCTCTCTCCTCGTGTGCAATGTGCATCCATCCGTCTCCCTACACTCAGCCCTCCACTTGGCAGTTCACACCCCGCCCGCCAGCCGCCGCGCCGACCGGACGGATGCCGACATTTATGGCCACTATCAGGTTGCACGAGGCCTACATTAGCATGCGCTCGCTGTCACCGACGGCACTGATGCGCTGCAGGAGACAGTGAGGTAGGTCCTCGTCTGCAACATTGCAACGGTGACGTCACGGGAGCGACGCGTAACAGCGACGTGTACTATCAGAGCGAAAAAGTGACGGAAAATGTTGCAGCATTGCACAATGTGAATGCATGTTAGCTAACAATGAAATTGAATGCCGTTCGTGTATAATATTGATTTCCCTGATGCATGCTGCATGATTTATTCGTGGCGATGATCACATGACCTTAGAATAGATTTAATAGAAAACGAATATCAGAAGTCACATCTATAAAGAGATTCCGTGCCTACCTACATAATCCACTTTCACTGCGACACGGAGCCCCAAATATTCAGACAGCGCAGCTCGTACCCACTCGGGATCACAGCTGATCCCTCGATCCGGCTTCGTACGGCAGGTGTTGTTAATCGGAGCCACGTGACACGTCTCCGCGTGAGAGGTCACTATCCAATTTGTTGGAGCAGGTGCAGGGGGCTGCCCAGTGCCCACCCGCTCCGGTCGGTTGCAGCGGGGCGGCCGCCGAGATATAAGCCGTTAGTGCAGTGCTCGGCGGTGAGTGGCGGCCGTTTGCGGCCATTGCTGCGTTAGTTGAGGTCTCGTCATGGCCCATTAAAGGTCGATCATGAGCAGGAGCACCGTGGGGTTAACCGCAGAATCTCTGTTAATTAATGTCACAACTGAGAGCGGCGCCTGATACAAAACACCCAAATGACGCACGAGAGGTTTTACCGCTAGGCCGGAGCTGGTCCGATTTGCACATATTTTCGCTCAGGTTTGTCTGAATGTAGCTACTTTCAGACTCTGTTCTGATCGTCTGGAATTTCCAGCAGTAGTACTGCCTTAACATGTATTTTTCGGCACGTTTAATGATCAACAATATAGCGATATCTGGTAATTAAAGCTAACGGACAATGTCCGGCATAATTTGCAGCATTAGGCATTATAATTTACAATAAAAGTACGACGGCATTCACCGCATAACATATCCTAATGGGCTATCAGCATAGCTAAATCGTCCCCAAGGTCATGAACTCTGTTGCCGGGGAGCGGGGACGCGTCCCACTCAGTGGTTTTCCATTCTTAACATTATTGCGTCAAAACGGCGAAAGGACCGACTTTAAATTACGTTTGTTCCTAACATTGTTTTGCTGTGGAATAGGCTTTGATGTGAGCATCAGGACCTAAATAACTTTTAGTAGATTTTACTTGACTACTTATCGATGGTTTTAATGTTCAGCATTCTTTATATAAACAAGTTAAACAGAAGGTTCCGCAACGGATAAATAACCGATGTAAATATTGATAGGGGAGGCTTAATCGTTTTCGCTGTTTTTTTTTCACGAATACGCTGAGAGCTTCAACGTGTATCACGCGGTTAAAATAAGCGAGAAAACAATACCTCAAATTTGAAACGATAATTAAATAAGCAATATCCCAGCATACCTGTCAAGCATGATGGAGGAACTTTTGTACTTATATAATCTACCAAGTACTTAGGTAGGCAGACACAAGAACCCGTTGATAAATAGGAGTGACCACGATGCGAAACTTTATAACATCATGTTTCTAATTTTATTTTCACCGCCCCGTACAAAATTGCAGGAGTATTGGCAGAAGCTGTTACCGATTGTTCCGAACAAACATAATAAGGGACTGGTAGAGAGCCGTGGGCTGTTTCTCATTGTAACGCAAACGGTGAGAAATAGTCCCTGGCAGTAGGCAAATGTTGATATAACCGAATGCTTACACGGCACACCAAAGCTTGACCAGGCGGGTAAGTACCTCTTGGTGGTATAGTCCTTCTCTCTCTCTCTCTCTCTCTCTCTCTCTCTCTCTCTCTCTCTCTCTCTCTCTCTCTCTCTCTCTCTCTCTCTCTCTCTCTCTCTCTCTCTCTCTCTCACTCTCTCTCTCTCTCTTTCTCTCTCTCACTCTCTCTCTTTTTCCCTCTCCCTCTTCTTTCCTCCTTCCTCTATCACTATACCATTACATTAACATATTTACATGTAGGTATGCAAAATAACGCATTAATATGTTGCAAAACATATCGCACTTACACATCATGCCTGTTTCACATAGCCGCCATTTTCTTAACCATATTGATGTTCCGGGGTAACATCAAGTGAAATACATAGGCATATGCGGATATACCGTTTGTTGCCTGTAGCTTTAAACAAAAGTCTCTGCTGATGGATACTCTCAGAAATATACCCTAAATAGTCGGATTGTAAGTTTGATCCCATGTAAATACTGCAACCGTAACGGATTCCGAATGTCGGTTCTCTCGAAGGTGGTATTCGCACTTCCTCGAAAATAAGCCAGCGGCGCGGCGCAACGTAAAAAGACGGAGTTCTGTTGTAAGAGGAGGGCTTGTGGGTTGGTTGTTAACCCGCGCCCCACTGGGGGGGGGGCTATTTATAGCCCCCCTCCCGTTTTTCTGCAATAACTTACAAACCGCTTGACGTATCGACGCCAAACTTTCAGTACCTTCGGCTGCATTAATTTGACACCTTGTGTCAAAATTTGAACTTCGTAGCTACCATAGGTCGGCCGGAAATGACGTCAGAGTGACGTCATGTTCGGCCGATTTCGACGCAAAACATTGAACCACGGCAATCGCTCCCAAGGGCTCAGTTTTTAAGCTAGATCCAATTTCTTTGCATGAGAGGACTCAGAATAGACTGTGCTATCAAACTGCTATCTCGGATTTTCGAAATTTTGAAAATTTCGAAAATTTTATATAATAAAATTCAAAATTTACATTTTTACATTTTTTTCAAACATTTTTTAACTTTTCGAAAAAACCGGAATATATGTGATAGAACGCGTTATTATGACTAACTCTAGCAAGTTTTAGCTCAATATCTTCAAAAATGGCCAAGTTATACGCATTATTGCAAAAAATTCACAATTATTAATTTTTCAAATCAATTTTTCAGCACGTATTTGACATCGTACGCCAATATAAATAGCACCATCGTGTTCCTGAGCTCAAACTGCATCCAATAGACACCTTTTCTGTTGAAAAAATTTTAACTTCAAAATTTGACCTTTTTTGACCTGAAAGTGACCTGACCTAAGCTAAATTCGACTCAAAATGACCTCGAATGACACAGACGACATCATATTCGAAATCTTTGGCCTAAATGGACCATAAAACATGTGTCACGTGACCGACGCATGATATAATATTTTCGTGACCTGTGATGACCTGACCTTGACCTGAAAATCAAAATACAAGTTTGGTACCCTCAGGGTATCTAGAGCATCTGTTCACGAGTGTGTGAACCAAAAATGAGCCTGATCTGACTTGTAAGACGGTGGCCAGAGCCCAAAACGTGAACAAGCCAAAATGCTAATAATTTTTACTTTGACCTGACCTGTGACGTCATCGGTGACCTCGAGGTCAATGAAATTAGGTTTCGCCCGACAGTTTTTCCGGGGCTATCAGACGCCGTTTGAATTTTGACGATCGGCCCAGTAGTTTCGGAGTTAGGAGGGGGCTATGAATAGCCCCCCCCCCCCCCCCCCCCCCCCCAGTAGGGCGTGTTATACGCAGACCCCAGTGGGGCGCGGGTTAATGACACTACCGCAAATTCTTTGCTCGTGCCCCTAAGCAGGAAAACAACGCCAGCAAATATCGCGAGCTCACACAAGAAGAGAGGCATGTGGAATAAGGAAGTGAAAGATAATAAATAAACTGATGTGCTAAAGGATCAAGTAATAACCCCGCCTGATTTTTTTACCACTATGTAGGTATGTAGTGTGCAATAACTGGGAAAATGACGTGAATAAGAAACATAGTATACCTACATCCAACATAGACATAAGACACAACATACACATACACAACGAGCTGGTATGTTTAGAACACAAGGAGCTGGTATGTTTAGAACAATCACTTTAAGTAAGGTGTGTCACCTTTTCATGTTATATCATGCTCACAGTAATATCTCACCTCATGATTAAGCTGGAAACACCTAACACCCTATCACTGTAATAGTTACAACCATTCCACTAACTCCACAAATAGCTACCGTTGCGCAAAATTTCCCGGTGCGAGCCGTTACTGGCCGTCCAAGACGTCGCGTTTTTGCACCACCATCCTCAACTGGTTTTCCAGCGGCGTTTCAGCGCACCCATTGCGTCACTGGTGAGTGTAGGTGACGTGACGTCACCGGTATGTGCCCGGGTGACGCCTCCATCGTCACCGTCTAGCCGGCGACAGCCCCGTGCGCTATTCCAGGAGCGGAACCTGTCCCAGAAAGGACGACGGACGGACGGAAGGAGAGGACGTCCGTCGGCGGCATCGGCCACGGTGGACGCGAGCTACGGGGAGGACGGTCGATAGTAAAAGGAAGCAGGGAATGATATCTCACCACGTAACCGCAGGCGGTGTGCGACGTACGTGTGTCAACGGCTTCCGGGTTTGGTTCACGGTGACGAACGGAAGCGACTGCCTGCTGCGCTTAGGTATATATGACGCTTTAGAGGATTGCGACAACATGGTATTGACGACAAAATAGTTAATGGTGAAGGTAAATGTTGCGCTGCTGGGAAATGTGTATGGAAAGTTATATTATAACTAAACGAGTGCATGATTTAATAACTGAAGCAATAAATTAGCTGAAACATCTCTACATTCAACTATGCGTGTCTGCGCCAAACATCAGCTTGCACGACAAGATACTCGTTACATGAACTTGGTTTCAATCTTGCTGGTAGGAAACCGAACTCAGAATGCAACCAGGCCATCGAATTCCTCACAGCCCTTCAGTTCAGAGTACTCGAGAGTAGTTCGCTATCAACAGTAGACAACAGCTGATGGTTAGAAGACAGTTGATACGATACTGTTTCATAAGAACCGCCAATTACTTATCCAGAACTACTTTGAAGATAAATCAAACGTAAGCGCATCTAGTTTTACAAAGCTTTCTCAAAGCACGCTCTCGAACGGTTGCAGGGAGAGACAACCGATAATCGCACGTACATAAGCACGGACATCTGATCAAACGGATTCAACAGAAACAAGAGACGAGACTGTTACGTGTTATGACAACATAGCGGGCAGCACATCTCAAGAGCTTAATTTTTCCGGGGACAAATAGGATCGATACCGGAAATTTCTTTGATATTGACGTCAAGAAGGACGATATCAACACGGATGTCAACAAAACAGAGTACTTCGGTAGCGCGATCCTCTCGACGCAATGTAAACTGATGTGGGAACAACGCGTTTCTTCGCTTTAATCGTTTATCTCGCTAGCATTCCACATTCCACAGCGATAGCTACTGAAGGCTGGACGGCGTCATAATCTATCTCCTGTCGCACTCGTAGTGTGTAGTTAGTACGTTGGTATAGTACTTCAGCTCATCACGATCAATCCCAACTCCAAGCCCCTGTTTGCTAAAATGCCGTAAGTTCAGCGCACACCGGCGGGCACACGCCACCCGTCCCCCGTTCATAGCACGAGCACTGATATCGGCCGGACCAGTGTGGCGTTCTGAGTAGGCCGGCCGGGCCCGGGACGGCCTGCGCTGGCCGCCCTAGATAGGCACCGGACGTGTGGCGGGCGCGGGCGCCGATCGCCGCCGCCGGGAACCCCCGCCCCGAGCACACGTGTCGGCCGCGCGCACCGGCCAATTAATCCGGCTACTGTGGGAAAACCTCGCCATTCATCGGCGAGCCGCTATCGGCAGGTACAGAGGAGCGTCGCACCGCCCTCGCCGCGGGCCGGCCGACTGCCGACGCCGTCCGAGGCGGAGGGCGCCGGCGGATTTTGGGCAGGCGGCGGCGCGCGCGCGTGACTCAGCCGTCGGCGGCTATCGGCCCGTCTGTGTCTGTCTCGCGCCGCGCGCCCCCACCTGTGGCCGGCCGCCGGGTAAACCCGCCCGAGCTGTGCTCATGGAACAAGCTGCAACCCTGCCGTGCTGACGTCAGCGATAGAGCTCGCAGGGACACCTTATATAAGCGGCGCCGCGGGCCGTAAGACCAGTAACAGCCGAGAGGTCAGAGCGACAGCAACCATCCCTAGACTCGGCACCGAACAGCGCGCAGCGAGCGATGGCCGTGACAGCAGTGATTCCGTCAATGGGGGCGGGTACCAGCAAGACGTGCAAAGTGTCTCAGTTCGGTATGGACCCGACCAAGACTCGGCCGGCTCTGTCTCTGGAGACAGACCCCACGAAGACCAGGCCGGTGGTGCAGACCACCACGGACCCCACCAAGACCAGGCCGGTGCTTCAGCTGATCACTGACCCCACCAAAACGAGGCCTGTGCTCTATTTCGACACAGACCCCACGAAAACTCGACCTGTGCTGCAGCTGACCACCGACCCAACCAAGACCAGGCCCATGTTTCTGTGTAACACAGACCCTACCAAGACCAGGCCAGTGCTTCAGCTGACAACAGACCCGACCAAGACCAGGCCGGCCTTCCAGCGCATTACCGACCCTACGAAAACCAGGCCAGTGATTTACCTGATCACCGACCCAACGAAGACCCGGCCGATTCTTCAGTTCACTACCGACCCTACCAAGACCAGACCGATGCTTCGTCTCACCACAGACCCCACCAAGACTAGACCAGCGCTCCAGTTGGTTACAGACCCGACCAAGACCCGTCCAGTGCTTCAGCTCGAGACAGACCCGACGAAAACCCGGCCTGTGGTTCAATTTACCACTGATCCGACCAAGACTCGTCCGATGTTCCAGCTGGACACGGACCCCACGAAAACCCGGCCCGCGGAGCACTTCACCACCGACCCGACCAAGACCCGACCGGCGCTGCTCCTGAAGACCTGCCACGCCGCCGCGGCTCGCTCCTCTCCGGCAAGAGACGCGCTCTCTGGCGCCGGAGTCCGGCCCGGCGCGAGCGCGCTCCTCCTGAGCGCATCTGCAGCGTGACGAGGGCCACCTCCTCGAGCAGCAGCCGTCGTGTGTCAGATGGTGGTCCTCCGCTGTCCGAGCAGCCGCCAAAGAAACTGTCGCGCAACGGCCCGGCGGGGTCCTTCGGTAGTTTGGTCCAGTATCTGGGCCAGGCAGTTGCTCCTGTAACAGTGTCAGCTACCAATGCTCAGTGCGTGTGTTGGCCCCGCGCTCCTGGGTACAATGGCGACCCGTCTGTGGTCCACCAGTTGTCCAATGCTGGTCCAACGGTGGACTGCCAATGGTCTGCGGTCTCGATCTGTTAGGGACTCGCGTAATCGGCTGTCCCCGTAGCTCAGAATCAGCTGTGACCAGTGTTCACAGCTGAACGGTGATGTTTTTTGTTTGTTTGTTTGTTGTTCATGTGAGAGCCATGGTGCCCAGACCGTTCCTGGTCTGTCAGGAGCTCGACTGGTGGACTGGTCCATATGATAGCGCCTCTGATCGGGTGTCAGTGACACCCTCCGCCAGAGCAGGTCATCCAGGGATGCCCCAGGCGGCGATCAGCATTACCATGAGGCATATGTTTGTTGCTGGGTGTATTTAACGAGTGCAAGCATTTCCATGACACATGCTACGTATTTATTGTACACAATATTTATACAGAGCATTTTACATTTTTATACCAAATATATATTTTCAATAATGCTGACTTTGTGGGACGGGCGGCGCAGAGCGGTATGGAGTTTTCCAGACGGACTCACGGGTGAATTTCACCCGTGAAAGTTTGTCGGAGTGACCCGATGACTCCGTTCCAGAGGGTAGGCGGCTGGTTCGCTGTCACGAAGTGTGGGCACCCATTCATCCAATATACCCTGGACTGCACCGGTCCGACCGTGCAGTGGTAACACGAGCAGACCATTCATCCTCCCTCGGCAATATTTCCGCCTAGCAGCAGCTGCTCCAGCTATCGACTATCGACCACCCACGGGCAGCAGTTCATTGACAGCAGCTCATTTTTCAGCTCATCAGCTCATTTTTCAGCTCCTTGCGCGTCGCGCCAGTCTGTTCGCCGCGATATAAGACTCACCACGGGCAGAACGGAGCAGCTCGAGCCATTCGCTACCATCTGTCAGATGCTGCCGATGAGTAAAGAATGCTACGAGTATTAGGGCAGCAGAGCTATGAACCCTCGGCAGTTGTCTTATCTCAAAGATCGACAAATGTGTGCCCTTCGGCATAAACAACAAACGCCAATAACACCTAACTTATCCTCCACTTCATAAAATCACTACTGGCTTTTCAGTGCTGTGTATGGTGTTGATCCTGGTGCCAGAGCCAATGCAAATACTGGTGTTGTTGCTGCTGGTGTGTAGCAGGTGTTGGCGGTAGTGTTGGAGCGAATGTCTGCGGCACTGCTTTTGGCCTCGGTGCCGTCTATGCGCTGGCTGAACGGGCTCCGTATACAACGGCGTCGTGTCAGTGCATATTATAAGGTGTTTTGCCAGTATTGGTCTGTCGGTGTCGGTGTCGTGGTGTCAGTCGCCATATAACCCCGTGCAAAGCAGTTGCTGGGCTGAATCTAGCTAGCTTTTCGACTCAACGATGTGGAGTTTTGGCTCGTCCAGTCTTACCGTCCACGCCACAGCCTGCGCTATACGAGTCTCAGCGAATCCTCACCCCGTATGTAGTACGCTGTACCCCGTGGAATGCGTTCGCATGTGTATGTGTGTATGTTTGTGCATTTGCATGTGTACGTAAGTGTGCTCGTGGCCTCATGTGCGCCCGATGCGCTTAGCGTCATGATCTTGCTCTTCTGGGATTAGGCTCTCTCGGCCACTGTGCAGAGCCTTGCACGGTAGTCGTGCGTCACTTCAGGGCGGCTCTCCGTTTCAAGTATTTCCGAGGGGCTGAAACCAGGGGGATAGCGCCGCGTGCCACCTGGATACCAGATCCGGATGGAGCGGAAATACCCAGACCGCCACTTCCATAAGTCCCTGTCGAGTCTACACGGGCTGAGCAAATTGAACGCCGGAACACGCTGCTAGCACCGCAATGCCGCGCAAATGAGGTCAATTGGGGATATGCAGCTTGGGAAAGGCAACCACTAAAGAGGCACGTTTCAAAGTCTAAGGTAGACTACAAATTCTTCTGGAGAGCTGCTATAGCCCGGTTCTGACTGCCGTTTTTCGATCGTTTTGGTGGATCGTATGGTGATCGTATCGTGATCGTATGGTGATGGGATGGGGATCGGCACGCCCGTTTCCCGATCGCCGCGATGGTAATCGTATGTGTGCAGTGAGAACCGGGAAAAAACGTGACTGTGCGCGTCGTTCGGTAGCGGCAGATCGTACGTCGTAGTGCGTTCCGTCGAAAGATGGATTGAGTTTATCTTTTGTCTCGATCGTATCGTACAGTTGACATCGTGTGGGGAACTCGCTGTGCTGCATAGATACCATACGAAAAATCATTGTTTCGTTCAGGTGCGTCAATTACATCAAAGTATTAATTTTATTGCACGAAAAAGCCTCACCTGATAATGTTAATTTGATACTTAAATTAAAGAAATGTTTTAACTACATTTAACCTCTTTTTAAGTCTGAAAAGTATTAATTACCCTCTTTATAGATCTCGCCCCGTTCACGGCGGCCAATCAACGCGCTTCCCCCAGATGACGTCATCTGTGCGCCTGCGCTTTGCCGAGCCGGCAAGCCTCGTGGTGACCGGCGATTTACCGGCGACACCGGAGGTCAAGGCCGTATAAGTTACCGGAGGTGGCAGGAGGTGGTACATAGATATCTTACCAATGAATTTCTGTCAATTTCAACGAACCGATTTTCAAGAAAACCGATGCACAGCATTCACAATACTCACTTTTAGGTTGTAGGTTACTTTCCAGGACAATTTGACATGATTTTCTATTTTTCCACGCATTTTCAAAATCGCGTACCTTCCACGGCCGAGAATGGTTTCCGCCGCCATGCTGCTCCAATCAAGCCGAAATGTTGATTAACTTCACGGAACAGTCAGACCCGACTATTCAAACTAAATTATTGAATTAGAGAGATGTTTTAAACTACATTTAACGTCTCTTCAAGCGTAAAAAGTATTTATTTCGTTCTTATTTATCACCGCCGGCAGTATTGGCGGACGCAGACTCCCACACGATACGCACGATCCGCACGATACGATCTGGGGCATTCCACGATAGATCGTACCAGGCCCGTCACCCTCATCTCTCAGATTTTAATGAAAATCGGTCCTAGGGGTAATCATAGGCCCCAAAGACGCCTGGCAAAATATCAGACTTCTCAGATCAAAACTTTTTGAGTTATATTGCATTACATATTTTTAACTTCAGTATGTATAACGGTGAGTTTGATGGCCTATAGCCCAAGAACGGCTTAAGCAACCAACAAAAAGTAAACAACACTAAGCTTGCGATGAATCAAAAATTAATATTACTATTTAAAAATTCCAAAGAAAAAAATTCATTGTTGAGCAAAAACCTTAACCTTTTTTCATTTGCCTCTAATAACTTTTGGGACCAAAATTTTTCACATTTTTATTTTTTCAAAATAAACTTCATGTCATTGCAAATCGACATGCAAAAAATTAGAAAGGTGTTCTTTCTATAAGTTTCTCATTTTCCCGCAAACAAAATGGGTTTCGGAGGGGTTGATACGACCCCAGGTCACGTGACTGAAGTTAGGTACGGGTTCGGTGTTTAGTAAATAACTTCGCAAAATTGTTGCAGAACCGCGATTTTGGTATCATTGTGTTCGCCTAGCTCAGGTGCATCGAATGGTATACTTTTTACTAGGGTGAGGTCAACTTAAGTAGTTGACCTCGGGTCAAGGTCAGGTCAGAGCCCCTCAGGTCACGAAGCTGGGCAAAGGGTATCATATGGCATATCATTCGATTCGAAAGGTCTTCCCGAGTCCATTGGTGGCTTTCCCGACTCTCTAGCTTCATTTGATCGGGAGTTATTGACGAAAAACTCGTACGACCCTAGTGACGTCATAAATGACGTCACGCAAGGTTAACAATGCAAAAGTAAAGCATTGGACTTTGCAAGGAGTGCATGAAATCACGATACCATGTACGTGGGATAGTTTTAGATCATTCTCGGCGCCAAAATAACAGTTTTTATATTTTCCCATTGATTTATAACAGTGATGTCACGTGACCGACATGACCTCATGTAACCTTGAAAAATTCCCAGATATACAAGTTGTGAGACCTCTGGAGGACACCATGTATGCGTCCTGTAACTTTCATCTCGGACAGCTATGGTCATTGGCGTCCAAAACAATGTCAGAACCAAACAGCCTTTTTCACCCTCGCGCTTATAGGAAAGAGGGTTGGATGAACCCTCTTTTCACTTTTTTTTCAGATGACTCAGACTTAAATTGAAATTTCAGTAACCCGTGATGTCACTAGGCAGCTTTACCACGCCATTTGTAAGCTCCCCTCCCGAAATCACTATTCGAAACCGTTATCGTGACGTAAAATGAATACATTTATAGAAAGAACACCTTCCTAATTTTTTGCATACTTCTTAACAATGAGCCAAATATTTTTTTAAAGAAATAAAAATTCAAAAAAAATTTGGTCCCAAAGTCCAAAAATACAAATGAAAGAAAACTCGATATGTCATATATCAAAAATAGCGTATTTTTCGGAATTTCAAAAATACATATTAATTTCTGTTTTATTGCAAGTTCAATCTTATATAACATTTGGCATTTGAATAATCCGTCTTAGAGTTACAGCCCGCCAAACTTAGCGCTGCAAAGCAAGATCCAAAAAATGTTATACACCATAACTCAAAAATACTTATCTGATAAGCCTGAAATTGTTACAGGTGGATTCAGAGCCCCTGATTACCCCTGAGACCAATTCTCGTCAAATTCCGAGAGATGAGGGTGTCAAATTGGAAAAAAGTGGTACGATCTATCGTGGAATGCCCCATCTACCAGTTACCAGATCGTATCGGGCCTAGAGATTTTTATCTTTTTCCGCCAGCCACGCTCACCATACGATCACCATCCGCTTACCATCCGCTCCGATCGGTTTCGGCAGTCAGAACCGGGCTTATGCTGTTTTTTGTGTTTTTTTAGTTTGATGGGCTCCTTTTCGGTAACCGATCTATAAATGCGCGGTCTTAGCTCATGCGCCGCCTTGTAAGCAATTGCTTATCAATGCTTTGGTCCAAAGCCCATTCCAGTGCCCATTCCTTATCTCATGCATCGTCTTTGCTGTCCAGTGTCAAATATGCTATCATGTACATCATGTATTATGCGAGAAGATATCGAATAAGTATACTTGTCAGTTGCCTCATTCAGTAGTAAGTACCACCACATCGAACCCTTCATTTTTCCGTCTTCGAGTTTTGCACTGTTTATGTCTAGAGTTAATCAATGAATGAAACAATGTGTTGTCACTGGCCCGCCATATAGTGTACCGAGTTGTGTCTGGCTCCAGTGTTGCCAGTCGACCCGTTTTGGCATTCACACTAAATGCCGAGGAGCGGCATAATCAGCAATCTAACTAGCGAGAACTGCATGTCACATGTATGTGATACGGCTCTGCTATCAGTGTCTTGGAAGTTCAAAAACCACCCAACACACGCTTCCAAGCGTCATACCATTCACACTTTCTAGAGACGGATTAGTGACGGCCATTCATTGCACGAACGTGGACGATTCGAATTTTCCTGTACTGAGTTTCAACGGCAGCATTCATATTGTCACACAATGTTGAGTGTTTCAACCAGCCTTGTGATGTCGCTAAATAATAGCGAGAACTTGACCGATTAGATAAAATCTAGTTTTTTAGACGGCAGACCTTACATAATTGTCTGGTCAAAATAGATTGCAGTGCAAAAGCACAACAATCCTACATACCTACGCTACAATGAGGTCAATGACCAAGTGAACATGTCCAAATAAGGCATGTAAGCCGGCATTTCCCGTCAAACTGCCAACGCTTCCATCGTACTATACCAAAAACGAAACGTGCCGTGTCAGTCGTGAAAAATAGCTTCACTGGCACGAAATGGCCTTTTCACGTAGAGAAACTGCTAGCCCCACTCTCTCCTCCTCCCCCTCCTCCTCCTCCTCTTCCTCCTCCTCCTCCTCCTCCTCCTCCTCCTCTCTCCTCCTCCTCCTCCCCCTCCTCTCTCCCTCAGTCTCTCTCTCACTCCCTCTATCTCTCGCTCTCTCCCTCTCTCTCTCTCTCTCTCTCTCTCTCTCTCTTTCTCTTTCACGTCTTCACAAGAGCTTCTGGTGCGCACAAAGGAAGATATAAGATAATAATGATAATGATAGGTAAGATAATGAGACAGTAGGCAGTGACGGGAGCGGCTGTCAGTCATCCTCCGCTGCATATTGGCCTTTGAGCAGGCCTGCAGGAGCTGTCGATTGGGGACAGCCTTACCCTCTAACAGGGCGCATGGCACAGTCTTTCTAAGAGGCTCACGCTGCGCCCGCTGCGCACATGGTCCTAGAAGGCAGGAGGCATCGCATGCTGTGTAATTCTTCAGAGCTGAACAGTTTATGTAAATTAAATGGAACACCGTCACCACCGAGTAGGGTCTGTTCGAAAAGTCACAGAAAGTGGAGATAGGTACGCGCATTATAAACCATGTACCGCACGTAGATGTATAGCTGACGACAAGTTAACTGCAGAAAAATGGTACACACGACGCGAGATGAGAAGTGAGTATGAAATGATGCCAAGTCAGTGATAAGCATACAATGAGCGGTAAGTCAAAGCCAAATAAAAATTATGTAAAGCTGACCCCCCCCCCCCCCCTCTACCCTAGATCAAGGGGTTTGAGTCATGGGTAGAGATATGGCTCATAAATGTTAACCCAGGCTTCGATGAAATATATTTCCTGAGTAGAAAAGAGATTATGCTTAAAACATTTTTGCACCTAACGAAACTACAGTTTTTAATCAGTTGGGTCTTGCAAATTTTCTTCGGACAACTGATTCATGAAATATTAGTAGTACATTATACTTCAACTGCAAATAATCTCACAATTTTTCTAATAATTCACAAAAAAAACTTTCTTTGATCGCCCATCGAGCCTTCTGTTCTTTTGTTTACAACTGAATCAGAGATGAGACACCGGCTGATTGCATTTCGCGGTGGGCCTGCCCTGGCTCACCACCTGTGCGAACTCGCGCTCATCTGTTGTGATTAGTGAAGTGCGGCGCGACTGAAGTCCCGAACAGAGCCGTCATCAGCGGCGGGTTAGAAACTACCAACACGGAGATCCGCAACACACAGTTCTGCCCAGCCCGGAGCTAGATGGGTCGGGAATCTCATCGGCCCGGAAATCTCACACCGGCGGCGTGGCGGTCTGCGCCAGTCGAGACCACCGCTGGCGGTTCCGGTCAGCTTCGGGAAGTTAGGCTTACAAATAATTCCTAAAGCGAACTACCCGAATTCTTCGGAGCCATACATTCAAAGTAGTGCAATGCTCTACTCGAGAATTCAATCAAACAAAATATGTGGGAATTTCATCTAACTACCAAGAGCGGGGCAGATCTGAGGCAAGCTTTATAAACAGAAAAATCGCCGTCTACCTGTATTTTTTCTCAGGTCTCCCACAAATTAAAACCAACCACGTAAAAAATGACTGATGATCAAAAACATATCGTTAGGCGTACTGATATTATGTTTCACATCAGCTCATATTGTTTTTGCGATAGCTGGCAAAATTAGCTTCTAGGCAATAAAAAACGCAGCCGGCAGTCTACCTGCTGGTAAAAAATGGGCTCCGACTCATAAGTCGCCTTACACAGTCGGAGCGGCCAATGAATTCTTTGGCCTGCTTTGAACACAGCTGCTTCTTTTATATAACGCACTTTTCCTTCCGTATATCAACTACTGCTGTATGCTTTACAGCAACACTTATATTACAAACGTAGATAAGCTCGAGAAATTACAAAAGCGTGTGGTCAGAATGATTGATGGCGAACATAGACTCGCACACACAGCACCAATTTTTAAGAAACTGAAAATACTTAAGTTGAGAGACATTGGTAAGCAGCAGATGCTTCTGCTAATGCATAGAAAGTTGAAAGGAACTTTGCCTTCATCTATTGACAGACTTTTTACGATACTCGAACCGCTTCGAGATACTCGCTCAACCCATCATTTCCACGAGTTCTTCTCAGAAAAAAATTATCGCAGCTACACTACTAGGTGGTCTGCACCTAGAATTTGGAACTCAATAATTGGTCCAAAGTTCACAGATATGGAAGCAGTTCCACTAACAAAGAGAGAAATCAAGGATTTCTCAAAGCAGTTTTTATCGATCAATACTGATACCATTGCCAACACTGACATTATTGTTCTTGTGTTCCACCTGCGTTCGTAAACATACGAATACCTGCCAATGAAATGATCCCCCATTTTATTAATTGTGGGTATGTACGTACATTTACCTGATATTGTATTTTTTACCCGCTCTCTCACAGGTACATACTTGCACAGTACATAGTTATATGTACACAATTACAGAATTTGTCTATAACAAATGCATATCACTTATGCATACCTAATTTTGGAACATTGTACATCTCTGTAACTGGGTAGGTATGTTCTAACTGGGTACCTAGATCGCCACAAGAGGTGGTGGTATTTAGTGGTCTTATGTCTTTTCCCTGTTTGTCTTTTACTTCTTCTCGAACTTTTATCCCACATTTTTGTTTTGCCCTTTTCTTTTGTTAAGCTTTGCTTTTTCTCCCTATAAACACCATACAGTACGTACAGTACTAACTGTATGTCTTTGAATCATCGCCATCGCTCAATGACCTAGCTTTCTTGCTATTTACATTACTTGCTATTTGTATACCGGTCGTCTCGTCTTGGTTTGTGTACTTACAAGTCACACTTAAGTTCTCCTGGATACGTAACAATACGTAAATCAGCCCTACGATACTTCCCACCGACCTGGGTTTACCGAGCAACAAGCTTGCTTAGCTCGGTATCCCTTTTCGGTGAGGATCTGACTCCTCCGGGTGTGACTAGGCTCTGTCCCTCTTCTATAATGCAAGCTTTGCATGCGCTTATTACCACTAACCCCTGGATCACTCTCTCCTTCTCACTATCTTCTTTGGGAATGGTGTAGCGGCCAGTCAAGGTACATTTAGTCTTGACTTCTTTGCCTCTTCTTTTGACATTTTACTAACTTTCTAAGTATTGTATTTAGCTTTGTTTTTGTTTGCTTTCCTTTTTCTTAGCAGGGAGTGTCGCGACTTTCTTCATATTTTTGTCTTGGGAGGTGTTAACGTAAGGTGCTGTTGTCGCGTGGGTCAGTGGGTGGACACTCCTGGTCGTCTGATCATGGGCGGCGGCTTAGAAAAAAAAAAATTGACACTCGGTAGCCCACAAGAAATGTAACAAATAAAGCGACAGACTGCTCCCTCGCTGTGACTCTCCTTAAAGGGACTATCCCACCTTCAAAAAAGTACTGTTTAGGATTCGGAAATGTTACTCATGATATTTTGACGAATTCTGCAAGTTTTTACGCGTTTTCATCGTATACTTTTTGAGATATTGCGACTTTCATATTTCATCGTGACGACATTTATATCAAATCTGTGACGTAATGAAGGATTTACTTCATGTCAATGTGAGGGGAAATTTGGCAGCAAATATATTTGCTCTCAAATATGACGCGGCTCATACAATAACAAGAGTGTCTCTGATTGGCTTATTCGTAAATCAAGTGATACTTCACTTGAATGTGTGACAGGCGTTCAAAAAGCAAATGAGTAATGACGTCATCAAATGGCCGTTAATAGTTAAGCGATAGGGCCTTAGCTAAGGCCCACTTTTCAAATGAAGGGAACGAATTTCTTTAACACCACGAAACTGAGGATATTGCGACCAGGATATAGTGGTTTCTGAACCTGGCCGCCAACTTGGCTATCTCAACTCAGAACTAATGCAAAGGTGGGACAGTCCCTTTAACTACTGCCCACTAACCCGCAACGTATCACACATACTCAAAGAGATGCTAGCCTCGTATAGCTCGAATGTCATGGCATTAATACATATAAGCCGTTTTCACGACGGAACTTTCGCAGAGGAACTTATTTGATACCTAAAAAGTACCTACTCTTTGAGGCCTTAACATCCCTCAAACTGAAATATTTTATGTTCAAAATAATTTTAGAAGTTTAAATCCGGGCATTCTTTGCCCTCAAATCACTTATTTATTTACAAACACAGCAATTTTCGGTTCTAGTAGCCCACCTTTCGACTATGAGGTATCAAATCAGCGTGGCAACTTGCTCCCTCTTTGCTCCCTCGGGTATCTAATTCCGGAATTCTTAAAAACAAGGAAAGTATATATCGAGTTCTCTTTCATACCTATTCAGTTATGTTTTAATGGTGATTAAAATATGGCAAATTTTTTAATTACATTTCATATAAGAAAACACGCAAAACAATGAAACAAAAATAACTACGGCAGATAATTACCTTCAGGTATCTAATTCCGACCAATCAGCACCTCAGTAGGATATGACGTCATACAAGAATGGTGGTGAAGGCCGTTTGCAGTCCCGGCCGGTAGGTCACGTGACCGCCGGGCGCCTCGGGTCACGCGGCGGTCGGGAGTCGGACGCGGGGCGTGGTCGCGGGCGGACGCGCGGGGCATCATGCTTTGCTTTGCTTGCTTTGTCAACTTCATATAACTTACTATCGCATTCGTGTGAAAGCCAAACACTGCTCAGTGCCCTTAGAAATTGAGTTTTGGAAAGCTCAAGTCCCTATAGCTCCTCAGGTCGGCAACAGTTGAAGCCTCATCTGAACCCATGTGAAAAAACGAGGGTAAGGAACCTTGTGTTGCTTTTTCTTTTACCGTCATAATTATCTCAAACCATCACAATTTTGAGTTGCCACATTGTCTGCTTCACTACATTCGTGTAAAACTTGGGTGAAGGCTGGTGGCTCAAAGAAAGGTGAAGATATTTCTTTAAGTGCCTAATCCGTGAAATATCCCGGCTTTACAAATCTACACTTTTCATTTTCTCCACGATACATTTTTTAAAATTGTTTAAATTTAATCTACATTTGTTAAAATCGGGGCTTTGGTTTTGTGTAAACTAGATCATAAAGTTTACTATAGTTTTGTGTAACCTGATGGCTGAAGAAAATAGTAATTTTGCTAAAATGATGTGCGGAAATTTGTTGCTTTCCAAATCAAATTACTCATACCTATATTTCATTCAAAATTAGGAGGCATTATTACTGTTTTTTCTTGTAACATGAACTGAGTTTGGGTACGGTGCTCCGGAAACGTTGTGGAACTTTAAGCTAGCTAGAGCAGTTTCCATAAAAATTGTTTAGATAGTTGACATGGCTTGTTGACAACTCTTTTGCTGTTTCTAAAAAAGTGAAAAAATATTTTCCTGCATTAAGCACACAAGGCATGTTATTCTCATAAGCTATCGAATGTGTGTGTGTGTTTTTTAAGCTGTTTTTTTAAGCTTTTAAGCTGTAACTTCAGTTACTTCACTTGAGAACATATTGCCCAGAATGCGTCACTGATCATGAGCTGGTATATCATATCATATGTAGCAAATACATAAATGAGAATAGTGTGTCATGAATTTTTGTGCATGCTTCTGGATCATCTGTAATTACATCAAAGGCTCGGCTCAAGAGTGTCCTGCCGACCAGCTTATGCCCAACCCTTTCTGTCCGCAGAACGTCGCCTGCGACTCCCGCACGCCGTTTGCCCCGGCCGTCCGTACTGGTCTTCGCGCTGCGAGCCGCGCTGGAGTTCGCGGCGGCGTCGTGGAGCTCCCATCGGGACGGCGTGTGATGCCCGCGTCGAGCTTATAAGCCGTGAGCTTCGATTGGCGGCTCACGCGGTCACCAGCTGTATGTACAGCCTCGGCCCCGACGACCCCGCTAATGGCCGAGACCGGCATACCCCCGGCATGGGTCCGCTGTCCGGCGCAGCGCTGGCCGCCCGCATGCTACTTTTGGCTGTATCGCTGCCCAGCGGGAGCGCGCTCCACGCTGCGGAAGAGGTACACGTTGCGACCCGACTGAGGACCGCAACCGGATGGTGACACGTCGGCCTCTGCGCCCTGGCCGGGGCAGGCGTGACCGACGTCACAGTGGAGGAACGCCCAAACTAGACCAGCCCACCGTCGGAGCAGCATGGAAATATCATGTTCTGCCTGGACGTCGGACCCGGCGGCCGCAGTGCACCTGCACACGTGCGGAGAGGGGCGCTGGAGGCTACTCTGGAGCTTCTGCCATTCCGCGGCGCGACTGCTGGCAAAACGGCGGCGATTGAGGCGGTTGGGAACAGCTGCAGCAATGGTGATGGCGGTGATGGCGACATGGCGGTTTGGGACTTCATCTCAGCGCGGCCGCCGCCCAGGCGCCGCTGCGCCCGGCTGCTCAGCCACCTACCGGATGGCGGGTGGCCCTTACGGCCCTCACGCCCGTTCGGTCTGCGGCCACGTTGTGGGGTGGCGGTCGCGGGGTTAGCGGCGTTGGACTTCGTCCTTTATCCAGACTGCACCGTACCATCTGAACGGATGGATCTGCCAAGAAAGATGACATCCAAGGCGGCTATGAGGCGATCACAAAGCTTCACCAAGAGCTTCTCCTTCATGGAGCCGGCCGGCCGTTAAGTCGCAACACCGGCTGCCGAGTGCCAACAGCTGCGTGCGCTGGCGCCGACGCGTTGTGGGCCGCGCTGCTGACGCCCAAGCTGCGATATCAACCATCTATGAATAAGTGGCAGCGGTGGCGGCTTGTCAGTTGTTAACGTGCCTTAACAGACGTTGCGAATAGCCCGCGTTGGAATCGCATGGTTGGCAACACAACGCAAGTAAAAATGGGCTTCCTTGATGAACCTACTTTTTAAGCATTGTAGCCTTTGTAATTTTGGATGTTTTGCTGTAGATATTATTTTCTACATATATACTATATAGGCACTCACGTGCTTTAAATCGCGCAATGCAATTGAACCATGGTAAAGACAATGATAAATGAACTGAGAGCTGACATGCCCCATGCTTTGTGTGTGTATGTGTGTGTGTTTTTTTTTGTTGTTTTTTTTTTGGCGAGTCGATAAAAGTGGTTTTGGACACTGGATGAGTTTTTAGGGGTGTGGTGAGGGGGGATGTAATTCCACAGACCTTCTGTCAGATTCACTAATGCAGTAGGTCTGTGCGGTGTTTAGTTATCGGAGCATTCTTTGAAAGTCGTGAATAGGGCCACCGAGTACCTAAAGCCGTGATATTCCCCCACAAAAACTTCTTTTAAATAACCGGGGATAGGTAGGGTAGACCGGGGCAAGTCGCCCCGCCGAGGTAAAACGCCTCACCGATGTTTCTCAGAACTGTCAAGGTTCTGGAGAAACATCATCTCTTCTATAAGACGTGCACTATATGATCATTATATGAGCAGACTGGAAAGAAATTGCGATGACTCTTTAGGGAGATATAGCCAAAAATGTGTTTTTGGAGTGATTTTTATGTTTTGTTGTCAGCTTATGCATCATGGCGTTCTTTTATGGTCCACATCAGATTAACGACTTTTATGTATTTTGAACAACTTAATCTAACGCTTATAATGCCGGGTTGGTTCGTGTTAAATTATGCCTTGCTGGAGTGCAAGGCGTTGTTCTCTGACCGAACTACGTGATGGGGTAAAACGCCCCAGTAGGTCGCGGGGCAAAACGCCCCATGGGGCATTTTACCTCATGTGTGGTTCGGACTACCCACTTCCTAATGTTCGGTAGCTGGCTAACAGTAAGTTTCTATGCATTTATATGTACTTTTCTCAGCAACTGGATGGCAAAGGAAGTATTTTGTTAACATTTCCATTGCAATAATTTATTATTTGGCCTTATGAGGCAGGTGAAAAACCTGCTCATACAATAGTGTCATAGCTGAACACCTGATAGGATGGAAGGAGCTAACTTCAGTGCCGTGCTTCCCAAGGTCTAACAGACCTCTCATATAAGATTTAAGTCAACTAGCATGTTTAATCTTTAATCTAGAGTATGGGGCTTCTTGCCCCAGGCCGTGGGGCGTTTTGCCCTGGGGTTGGGGCAAAATGCCCCATTTGCAGTTGCTTCACAAATCACTTCCTAGCTAGGAGTCTGATCATAAGTGAATAAATTTGAGGGGTGTAATTTTAAGTAAAATGTCCAAAGAACGCATTGAGCACAAATTTGGCCTTCCAGGTGATGTGGGACAAAAGTTATGTAGCAAAATAAATTATCTGGGGCGTCTTGCCCCAGGCTACCCTACATGAGCAGAGTAAATGCTATTACGAACGCCTATCACAATGCTGAGCGAATAGGAAAATCCATAGATGGAGAATTGTGCCGCGTTACGGGTGCTCGGGCGCAGCCAATCCACCGTTACCCCAGCGGTGACCTTGACCCGCACCGTCTGTCTCGGCTCCAAAGCCAAACCGGCGTGGAATTGGGAGCGCTCGAGCACTCATGGTCCAGCGCAATTCTCCACCTAAATCCATTCCTGATACACATTTGCTTGCTCATAGTCATGTAACCCCGGTAAATTCACCCAACTTTCATATTGGTCGCTCCATAGACAGATGGCCACAGAGATCAACTTAAAAGGCCATTGTTGCATTCATTTAGTGGAGATCATTAAAGAGCCGTGACAGGCCACAAGTCGCGTGACATCATACGTGTAACGACCAATGACGTCGGCCTGCAAAACCCAATGGAAGCGGCTAGCAGCGTGCAATAAAACAGGGCGCTGCTTTCTAAATGTCTGTCGTGCGCCATAAATGAATATATTCTTTGTAGCCTGGCAACTCAGTATCTTTTTTTAACTATTGTACTAGTATTTAATAATTTCATAATTTTATAATTGTGCTTACGCTTTATGTTGATATTAGTGATAAATCCTTAGATAAAGTAAATCGATGTGATATTTAATAGAAAAATAGCAAACTAACGCACCATTCATTCGAAAGCTGGGGAACCTACTAAAAAGAACTACTAAAATTCCTGAGGAACCAAAGGATCAAATGGGGATTAAATAGATGCCTGCTATTCCGTCGTGAAAACGGCCATAGTGGTGCCAGCCATAATGACTCCGACGTACACATCGTAAATAAATGAAATTGAAAACAGCAGTAAATCCGAATATTTATGCTTTATTGGCACCAAGAACTCCAACGGCAAAATAACTAATCTATCTGTTATATTTCGTCGGAAACGTACATTACATAACTAAAGTCAAAGCCAATTCGAACGATTAAGATACAGAGACAGCCATGTCCTTGCATGCATGAACGGTCAATGGGAGTGTAACATACACGAAAGGACAATGTAAGCCGACACGTCGAGTAATATGTTCGCTTTGGATAAGCTCATATCAAATATTCCGAGCACGGCATTCACTGACCTCCCCTAAGACAAGGCAAAGAGTATATCGCTGATGGCCTATGTTAATTCGCGCGATAATCCCTAGCAATGTCGAGCATGCTCGTTGTCAGGTATGTTCAAATACAGGTGTGTTCAGATGGCGTTGTTAATGCTAAGGTCGGGTACAGAGCTGCTCGGGTAGAAATTTCTTCCAGAATGATGGGTCACATGGACCACAGCGTCGCAGTTTGATACATGATGCTATTTTCTTACGCCGCATTCAAAGGACATGTGACACCTTCTTCCGTGAAGTCGAAAACGGGAAAGGTCAGGGCTGATCTAGTCACATGGCATTTACAATGGGACTTTGCCAGTGTCTAATGCTTCTCATGCATGTAAGTACAACATTTATAGGCCAAGACCTTCCTCCGTTCGGCGACGGTAGAGTATTGTGCTTTTTTAATTAATGTTTTTCTATACCACGTCTGCTTGTGTTTTTTTTTATGCTGCTGCTATACGACATGAAGACATCAATTGAGTAGATGTATAAGGCATAAGTTTCTGTATGCGGTTCGCACCATTTCAGACGCGGGTGTCCGCCCACGCGTCCCAGAGACACGGAAACTCGCTGTTCACAGTGCTTCGACGAAACACGTCTACAGAAAGACACAATGGCCAGGATAAGTGGCCGCGAACGACATCGGCAGCTCATGTAACACGGAGCTAAGTAGTCCTGATAGGCTGTTTTCTAAATGGATAGATGTGTTTGATCATGTCGAAATTAATGCGAATTTTACGACGGGCTTTCCGAGCCGCTGGACTGCCGAAACGAAGCCGTGCTACATTCGAGACGTGTCTAGGAATCCAGCCTGGAAAATGCTATCGCAGGAACACGTTGCGGAAAACAAGCAAACAATCACAGGCGAGCATTTTGAGGTGGTTCCGAGTGCTCCTGTTTCGATGTTTGCTCGCTGACACGAATATGCCAGCGCTCCGTTAGGCGAACCGAAACACACGGGAAACCCACTCGGCACGCGTGGGTGGCCTCTGAATGTGCGGTTAGTGTCATGTTGGCGACCACTGTAACAATGATCTCCGCCGTGTAGGACATCCAAAACTCCGAGCTGCCGGGTAAAGTCCAGAGATGGCCAGCCGTTTTTTAGCGGTATTGGGGCGAGAAGTGACGTGGGGCCTACTGACGGTGACAGCTAACTGCCTTTTTGACGGACCGCGGACAGGCCAGAGGGCTGTTTTGACGAACGCATCTTAGTGGACGAGAAGGAGTCGTTTAACGGACTTGACTGTCTTTATTTGGTCTTTATTGACAGACCAATGAGGGTTTCTCGGGTTACGGAAACCACAGTTGGCGAGCCATATGAGTGAGATGCTTGTCGGACAGAAACGACGAAGGTTTCGGCTTTCTCAACTATGGCCCTGACGTATACAGCGTCTTGTTTCTGGACGGACGGGAAACGATCTCTTGGCGAATGGTAACCGATCAGTTCGACTAACTCCGCAGTTCCGGATAACCCGTGCCGCCACGTCACGTTGGCGTGACGTCACATGGCTCGGAGCGAAGACATGGTCACGTGATTCGAGAAACGAGGTCTGAGAATGCGCTAATTACGGTGCATGGTCACTGGTCAGTGACACATGGGTCAGTGCTTCATGCGTCTGGCATCCATCATGTATCAGTGAATACATGTGGTGACACTTGCCAGCTCAGAAAAACGAGGCGCCCACAAACCTTTAGGTGAATACCTACACGGTGCATGAAAAAATACCCAGTCCGATAGAATTAAGCCCAGAGTTTCGGGAAAAAACACAGACCATGGGATCTCAGAGCTCCCAATATTTTACTCTTTATCTCGGTTCAACAACAAAAAAAGGCGGAATTCAGCCCGTTGACACAAACACTGACATGAGGCCCGTAACGTCATTGATTACGCATTTCTAGCAAAGGTAAACTGGAAGGGATGAGACAAATTACCATGTCCTAATAACGTTCCTATACCATCGCTGTCATACTTGTCTCCCACGTTTTTGGCGGCGTTACGGACCCTCTCTCCCGGATCCATTAGCCAGCAGCCGTCGGCCGATTCGCCGAATGCCGAGGCGGATACAGCCCATGTTCGGGACCGAAAATGAGCCATTCCAACACAGCAAGGCTATGCTAATTGCTCGCGGCTTGAGGTCACTTAGCCTCCGGTTTTGCGGCAACGCCGATTTTTTATTACTTGTCAATCGTTCCATTAATTGGTTGTTAAACGTCCAAATAAAAAAGCGACGGTAACTGTTTTCCTGGGCCATGTGTAACGGCCCCATGGCCGAGGGAATGCAGGGAACGGAGCAATTCAACACTGTAACCGCGGCAGTTAGAATTGATATAGGTCAGCGCCAAATATACCATATAAAAGACCACCAGCGGCCTCATGGCGGTCGTTATCGAATGACGAGCCCTGCAGAAGAGGCCGTAATGGTTAAACAACCACTTAATCGCGAGTGATCCCGGGTATTCCGTGGCAAATGGTGGCATGACACGCTACGGTATGCAATCCGCTTGCAGTTGGCGTAGGCTATCGGAGCAGCTTGGCAGCAGTGAATGTGTTTGCATGTGTCCTGCATTTCACGATACGTAGGTCTTGATCGTTTCACTTACCTACTCCCACGGCTTGAGCTTTGATATGATTTATCTTGGTGTTACGAATATGCATACCCTATGAATACTTCGGGACAAAGTGCAGTTGTTGAAACCTTATCCCGGGCCGGCGGGAGGGGGTGTTTGAACACCCCCATGTGGTTTTTGGCACGACTGTTTATGCGTATCTTCTGGATAGGTAGTGAAAATTACAGACCCAGCTCACCCAAGTTCAAGTCACCAGGCCACGTCAAATGTCTTATCAAAAACCTTACCTCAGAAAGAGTTATATGTAGGTAGTGCTCACCATAGCTACACCGACTGAACGATCGCTTTGGAACTTTCAGCGATTGATTAGAGCAGGAGTACCTACGTGTAAAATATTTGTCTCGGAATTTTGATATCAGTGACCTAAGGTCAAGTCAATTTTACGACCTCTCCATTGTGTAAGTAAATGTGATAAAATTAAAATGCGCTTTTTTTGGACGAATGTCATACTCAACACTCACAAACATCGGGCTAAGTAAACATGTAATAGGTACTTAATCGGAAAATTGCACCCGTGAACCTTCTTTATGGCCCTGAAGTCAGCTTAAGTCATGTAGGCCCTCCCGCGGTTTTCTATAGGTCATAACTTTTGATGGAGTCTTGATAAAGCGATTAACCCTCGCCGGCCGAGGGGGGGGGGGGGGTGCCGCCCCCCCCATAGGATTTTTCGCGATAGCTCCAAACACGCTGGCGATAGAGCTGAAACTTGGCATACCTGACCTTTGATTCAAGCCGGATCTTTTGACACCAACCGTATTTTCGGGTCAGGTCAGGTCACTGACCTATGACGTCATAAGTGAACCTCTGCACGGCCTTCAGATGTCGCAACTTCGCAACGCCCTCACTGCCAGAGGAGCTTTAAAAAGGAAATGAAACTTGCAGGATCTAGTATCCATTACGAGTCTCACAATTTTTATATCTCAGATTTTCCTAAAGGTCATGTGAGGTCAGGTCATTTTCGTGACCTCACCATTATAAATCAATGGGGAAAAATGAAAACTGCTATTCTGACGCCGAGAACGATCTCCAACTATCTTAAGAACACAGAATCGCGATTTGATGCACTCCTTGCAAGGTTAGATGCGTCACTTTTGCAATGCTGGCCTTGCGTGACGTCATTTATGACGTCATCAAGGTCATATTAGTTTTTCGTCAATAACTCCCGATCAAATTGAGCTAGCGAGTTTGGAAAGCCATCAATGGACTCAGGAAGACCTGCCGAACCCAACGCTATGCGACATGACCTCCTTCGACCAACTTCGTGACCTGGGGGGCGCTGACCTGACCGTGACCTGAGGTCAATACCCTAAGTTGACCTCACCCAAACAAAAAGTATATCATTTGACGCGCCTAAGCGAGGCGAACACGATGCTGCCAAGATCGCGGCTTTGCGGCCGTTTTTTGCGAAGTTATTCACCAAAAACGGAACTGTACTTTGGGCCACTTGACCTGACCTCATAGGTCACCGCTTGACCTCGGACCTTAAAATCGGATATCAATCTCTGCATCTTGTAACGGCGCACACGCTCGTTTTTTCCGCGACGCGCTAGCTCCACCAGGAGCGAAACAGCGAGGGGTCGTACCCGCTCCCCCCCCTCGGCCGGCGCGTATGTAGAAAAACAATAGGTCCGGCGAGGGTTAAACCACGACGATACGAATCGTCTGATATGCAACATGACCTTTTCCGGTCAGGTTCACCTTGGCCTTGACCTTGAGTCAAATTTTCAAAACGACCTTTAATGGTAAAATTATAGTTGATTCGATGCGTTTTGACGAGAGGAACACGATGCCCTCGAAAGCAATGTCGTGCCTTTCTTTAGTCAAAAGTTATTGCAGAAAACGTTTATAGTTTAAACAGCAATTTTAAAGGGCTTTTGCCCTCTGGAGACTAAACCGTTGATCTTAGGTCAAATCTGATAGCTTAATTCAGAAAGAGGGTTAAAAAAGCTAACGAAACTTTTCCGCAGCACTTAAGCTCAATAGGCTCCCGAGTGATGCGTCGATTTGTAAAAAAAGCTGAAATAGGCAAAATTTGAACTTGGATGACCATTGGTGACCTGACCTTTGACTTGAACAACGACCAGGTACTCTCTTCATAATTGTTGGCGCTCTTTCGAGTGCTTACCGCGTGTCGCTACGTAGCCCAGGAGCCGAGTTAGACGAGAGAGGGGATGTTCAAACACCCCGGACAGGCGCGGGCTAATAAATATCATGTTTAATACTTAATACCACAAAATGAAGCTCGTGGTCCCAATCAGTGGGATAATTGATTGTAACATGACCTGTCGCTTACGGATGAGACATATTGTGGATTCTCTACTTTTTTATGTGCGTGACGCACATTTTTCATCAGGAGAAAAAAGGATCGGTCGATCGGCAAATCGGTCGATCAGTATTGTGGAGATGAATTACACAACGGCAGGGTGTTCTCATCGAATCTCATCACTCAAAGTTCAAATATTTTTTATTTAAAGTTCTTGTCGAAAAAAAAAACTCGAGACCTACTAATGATTTGCGCAAGCACATTTCTTTCGTCGAGGTCAAGCCACTTGAGATGACCTGGTGCCCTGACCTCAAATGAACAGGGATAAAAGCTCCCCATGCGTGGAAAATATATGATAAGGTCAAAAGTGTAACATAAGCAGCGGCCGCAAAAACCTGGGAGGTGTGGCGCAAAGCGTCTCCCCGGTACGGCGAAGGTTGCCAAAGTCTAGGGATCTCTTCAGAAGAATTACGATTTTACACCATTTGACAAACATGCCATCGTGACCTAAACGATACAAAACATTCACTATTTAATTACAAAAGATATTGTGGTTACATCAGGGAACACGCATCATGCGACAATGCTTTAATCCTCCCAAAAACAGCGACTGAGACAGACACCGGAAAGTACCCTACCATCAAATACACCTGTAACTTGCATTTTTGATCGTACTGGGTACTTCTTTGGGCACGGAGTGTGGTCCCACCGGAACCAGAGTCTTCTTCGAAATTTAAGGGACAACACCAGCAGACAACGCGGCGGGCGGCCGCCGGGACGGCAGGACACCCATATTCAGAGTTCCTCAGGACTGGGAGGTGGGCTTTCCAGCAGGCCTAGCGGAAGTCAGAGCGGACCCCGGAGTAGACCGTGGCCTCCGTCACGACGACTGCGTCCGTCTGAGTGACGCGTCACGACACCGCTTCCGCGACTCGTACCGACTCCGAGCACCACCGGACGACACGGGGCCGACACGGGGGCGACACGGGGGTGACACGGGCCGACACCAGAGCGACATAGCCGCCTTCAAGGGCGACAATGTCGGCGCACTATCGCGTCACGGCGCGCCCGGCGGCGGTCACGTAACGCACACCGTTCGGCGGTCCCCAAAGACGTGATTATGTGATTGTGTCAGTCGGATGTTACCCCTAGGGCCACCGGGGAGTCGAGAAAAGAGGCGGTGTCGGGTGACGAAACGTACGGCGCGCACTGCAGGTGCGGTACGGTGGCACACATGTCCGGCGAGGCCTTCTAAGGTGGCGGTGTCCGACGTCCCGTGCGGTGCCATGTCGCGCCTTCGGTGGTTCCGTCGGCGCAGACGAGTGCTCAGCCCATCACAGTGGTATCAGGCGGGGAACATCGGCCGTAGACTACCAAAGGAGCTGCGGCGTGCGGGTGTGGTGTCCGAGTCTGGGTGGGCAGTGGGAGGGAGAGGGGAGGGAGAGGGAGAGAAAAAAAGAGAAAGAGAAAGAGAGGAAGACAGACAGAGAAAAGGAGGGAGGGAGAGACTGGGCTGGTGACAATGGTGATTATTTGTAATGATAGGCTGGAACAGACACCGAGTCATATCGCGGCCTTTGATAATTTCACAAGAGTATCACCTATTCAATGGAGCTTATGCGAGCATTTCTAAAATCTGTAGGCTGCAATAAATGAAAAAGACGTGAGTAACTGGGCATAGAATAATCGTGACCGAGAAAACAGAAGCACTAAATAACAAAAAAAAAATCAGCTGGGATTCGCGCAGACCCAGCAACTTCTAGCGCTCAGCTTCCAACTCCCGTAACTCCCTCCACCCCCCCCCCCCCTTCCCCAGAACGTGCCGGACCGAAAGACGGCCATAACTCATATTTCATACACCTCGGTCAGCAGACGTAACAAATAATCATAAAAGACGTAACAAATTATCAAATAATCATACATAAAGGCGGACGAACGAGTTACGAACCTATTTCATTCGAAGGTGCTTGTTCCCCTGAGATTGGCATTGGGTTGGCAGGGGAGCGCAGTGACCGTCTGGCCGTTTGACTGAAACCGCCGGCGCCTATCGGCACCCGCCATCGTCGGCACGGAAAGCACCGTGAAAGTTCTACGTGGAAACGTGTAGGCCAGGGTCAGTTTACGTTCGATGCCATCTTTGCATGTGTCGATAATGGCGGCACTGCAGTCGGAGGCGGCGCCAGGAGCGGGTTGACAGAGTACTTGGCCGGTACGCCGTATCGCCCTGGACGCGGCCCGGTCGGGCGGCCGGCTGCTGCTCCAGCGCCCGGTCCTAAGCTGCTGGTTTCGCCCACAGACACGAGACGGATCTCCATTTAGATGAAGAAGCACCACCTGGGGCTGGCGCCGTGGGTGGATGCGGTGGATATAAGCCGATATCCACCATGGGTATAACCAGACTTGAGCTGCAGATAGAAACGGCTCTTTCCCAACAAATTCATTACTGCGCTTTTCCAGCGTCCAATTTTAGCTCAGATGAAGCCAAGTCAAAGAAAATCGCTGCAGTGATTGATATCGTCTATTTCCTAAGCGGACAATTTGGCAACTTTCCCAATTTAGAAGTAAAAGCTGCTTTAAGTCCGCGATGGATTGACAAGATAATAGATATATTGGCAGAAATCTCCGCCGAAGTGTGGCGTCATAGGATGCATTGACGTCATACGTCTCACTAGCAAGATATATTGGCAACAATGCCATCCTACGCGTGAGATCATACACTCACAGTCCAAGAGGCATGACGTAAGCCTGATAGTTGAGAGCACCAGTTGTTAATAAATGTATGCTGCGGGAGGGACAGAGTTCAATCGATACCAGTGCCAAAACCAGCCACCGGAATACCCCACCCAAACACAAACCTCGTAGCGTGCTGCCTATCACGTCAGAGCGTCTGAACCAACACATAAACACGCCCGATTACCTCACACAGTATGTATATTTATACGAATAAGTCATTCGACGGTACACGGCGGCAGTAGCTCCCTCTATGACGCCTGACGCGCCGGCCGGTACGCCGCGCTGCCACCACCGCCGCCGCCGCCGCCGCTGCCGTCACCGTCCCACTACGCAGGCCGCACACACGCACTAGAAGAACTGACGTCCGCCGCCCTGGCTGTAGGGGGCCGGCTTCCTGGGCATCGTGTCCGGCAGCTCGTCCGGCGTGTTGGGGAACTCGAGTGGCGGCTCCGGCGCCGGACGCGGCCTGCCGCAAACAGCACGTGAATGGTCAACTTTCCAGACTAATCATTCCGGTCACACACACAAAGCAACAAAGGCCACCGGCGCCGCGCCGCAAAGTGACTGTAAACCTGCGAACGGCCAGACGGATGTCGGCCGTCGCCATTGTCACACTGCAATGTGCCATGATGGGCCACGCGAGCCGAGCGCAGTCACACACTGGCGGATGTCGCCGCCGTCATTAGCGCGACATGGGCGCTCGGCGGTCGGCACAACAGCGGCGCCGCGGGGACAGTGGCGGGTCTGCGGTCGTCACCAATCGGGCCCTGTCACGCCGCCTCTCATTCCCACACGGCGCAGCCGCCGGAGTAAATTTGGCACGCCGTCAATGTCGTCTGTCGCCGCCGGTTGAGGGCCGGCGAGCTTTAGAAGCTCGCCGCCAGGTCAGTGACTGGACATCAGCTCTCGCCTCCGGCATGGCTCATCGGTTTTAGCGAGCTGAGTCGAGGCCGAATGTGGCGAGACTGAGCTCAGTGCTTCTCTCGGCAATTTTGGCCAGGCTCCTCATTTGGTAATTCTGAATTTCAACTAGCTTGGGGCCATCCCTGACTTGAATCTACGCTCAGTCGTACCTTGCTCCCACATTTACCCTGCCCCCTGCCCTCCCTCAATCTCTCTCAATCTCTCTGTATCTCAGTTCCCGTCCCCTCGCGCCCACTCTGCCCCGCTCGGCAGTCTCCCATCTAGGGTACGCCGTCCGGCTACTGGCACCGTGCACCCGAGCGACCCGAGCGGGCCGGCGGGGCAGACGGCGCGGCGGCGGCCTCCCCGTCCCCTCCCCGGCCGCTCCAGTATCAGACCGGCCGGCCCGACACCACTGGGCCGCCCCGCCGCTGCAGAGCGCAGGGCAGCCCGGGCGAGCCCCTCCACTGCACCGGGCGGAGGGCGGCGCGGGTTAGGCACGGAGAGCAGCGGTGGTGACTGACGGCTGAGAATTTAGCGGCACGGTATCGGGGACTGAGCGGCGGATCGCTGCGCCAAGCCTGCCGAGAGCGCGGCTAGAGAGCACATCACAGTCGGCTTCTCAGCCTGCCGCGGAAAGTCACAACACATCACATCCGCGCGAGGCCGGATCACAAATCACGCCGCCACCGGAGCTTTGAAGCATTCATAACGGGCCAATGACGTCATTAATTTCGCCACTGGTCGGTCAGCTGTCAGCGCTGAGCACAAGAGGAACGTCCCAGCGCTGCGACAGATGAGGTTAGTACTCCACCGCACCCCAGAGCAAAAGTGCGCCGTCTGCGGGCCGACCTAGGGAAACCCCGTCCCCAGATGTCATCCAGTGCGTCAGCAGTGCTGTGGGGATGTTGGACGGCACCTGGTCAAGGTGTAACAGCCCACAGGTCGCGCCGCTCTGCTGTGGGAGACATGCTGTATCCGGGAGATATTCAGGGAAACGCGAGCCCCAGAGCAGCGCCTTGGGATTTTGAGTTTAAGCATTGGCATTATAAAACTGTTTGAATAATTAAACTGTTCGAACATAAAACGTCGCTTATGTTAATAACGTATTGGTGCCGATGGACGATGTCCGCGGTCACAAAAAGAGAAAACGACAGGTTAAGAATAGAATTTTTTTCAAATATGACCCGACAGCCTTACATTTCTTCATCAGCTATTAACCAGCCACCTAGCCGTTCGAAAGCCCTAAAAGACGGCAGACGCGTCGCCTCTCACACCGCCTGCAGGTGGCCTCGTAAAACCGCGGCCCTCTCTCTCTCTCTCTCTCTCTCTCTCTCTCTCTCTCTCTCTCTCTCTCTCTCTCTCTCTCTCTCTCTCTCTCTCTCACAGGTGACGAATGTTGGTCGCGAGTGTCACACGCGGGTTAGCCGTGACATCCCCAGCCCAGGTGGTCCGCGTGCCCCGCGACCTGTTGGTTTGGCTGACCTCAATTGGTCGCGACTTTTGACCCGCGACCCCTGGGTTACTGTCGTCTCAACATTACGAACTTTGACTAAATTGGTTCAGACAAACACACGCGACCCTTGAACTCAAGAGGACCTCAGAAGCCATAGCATGTCACCTGATGTTTTAAAGTTCAGACGTCCAGATAGTACCTATCCACCTGCCGACCAGGATCACCTTGTGACCCTAGTTTCTGATCCCTTGGTCAGTTGATAACGCGCTGGCCCGAGGTCGTCTCTAGTTGACCGGCCCTGACCCATACGACCCAAATGACCCAGTGCTCTGACCTGTTGGTTCGGATGACCTTGGGCGCGCAGAAGTAGCCATAGTAGGGCCTTTCCATTCCCATGTTGTCCTGTACGCACTTGTCAAACACCGACTGCGTGTTGCGGCACCTGGCAAGACAAAAAGCAAATGTTTAGGGTCATAGTAGAGCCATGGATGATATAACACGCTTAAAGGTGAAATAAAGATAAGGCAAAAAGGGTGACGTCAAGCACAAGGCGGGGACTTGCAAAACAGGGTCACGGCGGAAGAAGGACGTAACATCAAATTACATATACGGTAGGGACAGCGAAAGGTGGCGGTAGACACGTCATATTATACAGCAGCGAGACCAAATGCAGCCGCAACACTAAAATAGCGAAGAGCTGTCATAAGTGATGGAAGCCGTACGAGGGTTTCAGTGTGCTTGACGATGAGGGGTACAGAGAAGAGAAATGAAATAGGAATATCAGAAGGGAAGAATCTGTCTTCAACACCTGCAAGCATTGACTAAGTGCATGCCTGTTCTCCGGCTTTCTTGTGAACATGACAAGTGGAAACGTGAAAACGACATATCGGTCAATCCTGTATTTTCATCCAGCGTTGCTGGATGATTCAAACTAGTGGTGTCAATCGGTTACCAAAATTTCGGTATACCGATACCGAACCAATACCGATTCGGTATTCGGTATTATATACCAAAAGCATTTGGTATTTTGTCGGTATTATGAAAATCAACTACTACCATAAAAGATTTGAAGCATTTTTGATAAACCTTCTGAACTCAAATTTGATTTGCTAAATGGATTGGATGAAGAAAAATGGCAATCATGACACATTTCTCCCAAATGCATGATGTCCTAACAAATGGGCAAACATGTTAGCAGTAATATCAAACACACAAGTCTACCAATGTCAAATGGCAACTTATCAGTGCTAGCTTATTCCAGTACCATGAGGATAATTATCTTACAAAGAAAGCTAATGTGGAAAACAAAATCATGCATTAATGTTTAACTTACTGTATGCTGGAAAACATACTTTAACTATCTTACTAAAAATTTCCAAAGCATTTATCAGCAACAAATTTGACTTTGTTTTGAGGAGTCTGTGATTGATCTTGACCCTGTCTTGCTCTACATTTCACTGCAATGCAAGTACATTATCCAAAACCCTGTTTTATACAACACTAGCTTCACCATTATCATCTAATATTAAGGGCAGCATTTATCACTTCATCACCTCACAAATCCTCAACTTCCCTCAATTTCAAAAAGCCTCTGTTAATGACTGAACTGGACTGAGCGATCCTGTGGATAATTTATTTTCTTTAATTAGTGTTCACTTTCCTGCTCTCCTCAACAGATAGAGATCGCTAGCAATGTAATCAAAAGCATTCCTAAAATATGATTGGTTTTTGGCTTGATTCGCGCACAGCCGTTTCAAAACTGAACACATTTTGTCAAAAAACATTTTAATGTCGCAGCTGCGCCAAATACTGATTTAGCACAAAAACTTTAGTTTTTGCATTAAAAATAATTGAAAAACTTTGTTTTTCTTGTTCTTCATTTTTCAGCAATAGCAGCCTTCAATCTTTCTTGAAATAATTTAAAGATTCCAAAAACAAATACATAGAATTTTTGACTAAAGTTTTCTAAAGCAAAAAAGAAAAAAACTTTCTTCTATACAGCTCTGTGCCATGCAAATTGCAAATGGCCGCCGCCATTGTGTAAGAGATGACACGTGACATGTGTCAATGCTTCCGTAAAATTATGGACATTTTACTAAGCTTTCATCGCGATATCATTACAGTGGTGTCTGCTATCTATCAGTGTGCCTCGTAAGTAATTATTTAGCAAATTTTGTTGTGTTAAACATTTGTTAATGAAGAAAAATTGGCTGCGTCAGTATCGTCACCATCGCTACTTGGGTTGAACTCTAGGGGTATCATGGATTTTGTTTACATTAATGGTATAGCCCATCATTGTCAATAGGGTCACCATTTTTGGATCATGATAACACACTTAACCCTGCCTTGACCGGACTCGAATTGAATGACTTGAATTGAAACGTTAGATGGTTCGCCTTGGATGGTTCAGGCATGGCCTCAATATTGACTCAATATTTGTTAACTGACCTCAATATTTGTTTATAGTTACACAATGCAGTCATAAATGTGTTTTTCTTTCAATGCAAATTATTTAGATATTCCCTTATTTTTTTTGTTGCCTTATTTTAAAGTATTACCTTTCAATGCTTATCATAACTATGTCTTGAGAAAGTTTGAAGCATTTTTTTTACTGATTTTCTGAATTCGGTATCTAGTCGGTATTTCCCCCCTATTTCTAAAAATCGGTTCGGTTTTGGTATATTCTCAGTGGTTTTGGTCGGTATCGGTTTGGTATTGGTTTTCAAAATTTCTGAAATTGACATCACTAATTCAAACGTCATAAGTAAAGAAAGAAAAAAGATTAAGCTATTGCAATGACCCACAGGCGTGGCATATGATGTCTCTATGATGTCTCGCGGGGTGCGATGTCCAATGGACCCTCTACCGACCGAGTCCGCGGCAGCAGCGAGCGGTCGTCTAATCCGCTGCTGGCGCGGACCCCATCGGTATTTCTGGACAACATTCCGCTACTGTGACCGCAAATCGGCACAGAGTGACGACACTCGCGCGTCAGCAGTTTGCCAACCAACGCTGGCGCCCATTGCCCAGTTGACATTGGCGGCTTCAAAGACGTCATATCCGCACGAGAGCGACCAGTGACCAGAGGCCACCCGACAACGGAGAACCAGCTGATTTTCGAAATGCTCGTCGGGGCTGTAAAAGTGTGACGATAAGCGGCGCTTAGAGGCAGCGGACACCGGCATTGATCGTGAGACCATTAGAGCTCCTGGCTCGGCCAGAGCGGAGACCTCGGCGCACATAATCACGCTCGGCGCTGGTCGGGGAAACTATGGTTGAACGCCGCAGCGGCCTAGCCCCGGCAACTCCGCGGTGTGGGCGAGCGGGAGGCGAAGGTCCGGTGGTGAGGAATAGAAGAGAAACAACGGAACACGAATGTGGCAGAATGCCAATGACGGCTGTGGTTTGTGGCAGCAGAGGAATGACAAATTCTGAGTGTTATGTAACAGCTTCCAAGGTTATTGACAGGCAACAAATGTCTTTATCAATGCAATAAATGCATGGAAACTTTTTACAAATCTAACGGTAATCGTAAAGAAGCATGCTATTTCTTTTTGTTTGATTGAAAATCCTCTTGGATATTTCAGTTTTCCGAACGAAGCATAAATATGATTGAACTCTTCCTGAATAAATTCATCGCTGCAGATTCTTAGCGCTCTGAGAAAGAAAATAAAAAGAAAAAGCTCTGAGAAAAAAAAAACTGAAATATGCATGCTATAATTTGCCAAACGTCACCAGCTTATCCCCAAATACAAAACTTAAATCATCACCCACACGAACAGTTTTGCTTATGATCGTTTCAACACATGCCCGCTCACGAACTAACCTCACAAATGACATCAATCGCTGAGCGGTATGTCCGCCAATTACGATTGAGGCTATCCTCAGACTCACAGCTCTTACTGCGGGGGCGTCTCATCGAGGTCAAATATCACAGAATGGCCTCTCCCTTTGATCAACCTCCACAGTCACCGCCGCTACCATCTCCGCAATCACCAGAACGACGGAACCAGAATCACCAGAACCGCTGTCCATCTCTGGGTCCCGTTCTCGGCTTCTCTCGCAGTTCAAAGTGCCGCTCCAATCGCCTTAGCTGTCGCCAAAGGTGCCGACACCGCGCACGGTCGGGAGCGTATTCGTGCCTATGCGATGGCATCAAAGATGAGGCGACCGCTTCTCCCGCTCTAACGAAGTGTCGCACGGGATAAGCATTTCCTTTCCACGAGTTTACCTTTCTCAGACACAACTACGTGAAGAACTCTGAAAGAGTCCGGCTCAACAGATGAATTATGTACCGAAAGCATGTTGACAAGTTTATCACGGCAACCTGAATGCGTCAACCGGGTCGGTCCGTGATCTGAACATCGGTCAACATTGAGCGCTCCAGACTCCGGCGAATTTCATCCAGCGCCGACCTTCCAGGCTCATTAGACCCACATCCGTCTGCGGGACCAGCAGCGGCGACCACATACACACGGATTACCCGCCGACCGTGTCGGAGGCCAGCCGTTCGACCGTCATCAGCGGCGTGTGGTTGGTTACCTTCTGCCGCGCTGTGGAATCACTCTCCGCAGAATTAACACGAGCGGGGACACTGGCTGAGAGGGTACGACGGCCACCAGCGATTCGGCAGCGGTCGCGGGTTGGCCCACATCCGTGTTTGACTAATCGCGCGCGCCGCAGGACATGGGGAACGTATGTCGGCAGAACGCCAGCCAGAGACTGGGAGGATGGGGGGGGGGGGGGGGGCTGCGCAATGTGGGCACTGTGGTTGAAGACCTGTTCACACCCCTCCCCCTCTCCTCTCCGGCGGGACATCCCACCAGCATGACGATCCGCGCATACCAACAGCGGCGGTTTTCCGACGGCGACGTTTACCGAGACAGACGAGAGAAAAAAAAAAATGACGTCCGGATTCATACTCCGATGACATCAAAGAGGAATCGCATCAGGCCGCCTTCTTATGGAATGAGAAAAGATGAAAAAGCCTATCGCTGTGAGGATGCTGGCGCGTGATTTGTAAATCTTCCAACAAAAATAATGCAAAGGAATCAGGCGTTATGGTGCATTAAAATGTAAATTCCGAATTCACGCTTCTAAACGTAATCTAACTACAATGTTAAGCCACTCGCGTTTCTTTACATTCACAAATTTTATTATTTCCTTTGCTAGAAGCTCATTCAAATCCACATGAAGTTAAAAATTTACACTACAGAGGAAGTTTTAGCAAATGACCAGCGAGGTCATACATCAGCACGTCAGACTCTACGCCCTTGAGCTATTAAGGCTCAAGTGTCGTCGGTATTTCTTGAGCTTGGTAAGCCCAACGGCCAACATTCATCAGTGGGCCTCGTCCTAGCAGAACTATCAATGTCAATAATCAGTGTTCAACAGGACTGCTCTGTTAACCCATCTTTAGCTACGTAAATTCAATACAAACTGTGCTGTCATTTCTTTTCGGCCGCGAGCGGTCCGCGCAAGCGGACGTGTCGTGCGGTACAGAATACCTTCAGGCGCTTATCACTAGTGCCATCTAGCGGCGGAAGAACAAAACAACACGCATTGCGCGCTAGCCCTGCGTTGTGCCACGGAGTTCAACAACAAAGGTCATTCACATCAAACCACGATCGCATATTTCGGTAGCCAGCCTGATGAAGTAGTGGGCTGCTACCGGCTGAGCGCAGGGCAGGCTGGAGGATTTCCAAATACTCGACCACATTTCGCAAAGTCATTACACAAATCCTCTCCAATCTCCAGGTGGCTGAATGCCTACCGCACACTGGACACGAGAAACAGAGACTGGGATTAAACGACTTACGCACGATTGTTATTGCTTCGTGACAAGACATTTATTATTGTCCCTGAGCGTCTTCAGTTACCCAAGCTAATCAGCGCTCAATTATCTAGTTTGAGGTAATCGGTCCTCGTTTCAAAGCGACTGCTTGTAACATCGAGTTAGCGTCCAGTGCCCACTATCCTAACCTTGGGTTTTAAGCTAAGAATGAGCCTCGTCATGCCAGAATGTCTCTCCAAAGATTCTCCGCGCTAAACCCATCTCTATATTCAAACACGGGTCACTTTTCTGTTGTTGAGCCGCCGTTAGGGCCCCGTAAGTCTGATGAATTACTCTCCAGAATGATAACAGGGATGAGCGAGTCTCCTCCCTCGGTGATCGCTTTAGGCGTCTGAGCCGGCGGCGAGCGTCCCACCATTCAGACGGCGCCGCGCCACCCCGCAAAACTTCGCCAGCCATTTCCGGCTCAGACGGTATCCACGGGCGAGATGCCAGCCGTCGCCCGGTATGGATGACGGGACGCCAACCAAAGCGTCCAGTGAGGATGATAAGGCTGAGAAGACAACCACTGCTTACCATGGCTTCTGAGCTGACGCACCCGGCCGCCAATTTACTGAGACGCCATCGACCTCCCATGTGTGAATGCCATTCGTTGGCGCAGGCAGAGCGTCTCGAGCGATGGTTGACTCAAGTCGGCACCACTCATTTCAGTGAAATGTTCGGCGCACAAATGAACACGGTAAGAAAGTGAGTACCTCCGAGGGGGAGGGTAATTATGCACAGTCAAAACATGGCTAATCATCCGTGCTTGTCTTCAGCCTTTGAAGCCGCCCGTTCCAGGGAAAACGACACACTAGACGAGAAAAGAGGATAAATGCAATCCTCTTAGCGCTGTCCTCACTAAAAATACCACGTAGCTTACCAGCCCACGCAGTGTTCTCCTGATACATGGGGCCGTACTAAAACGTGACCGCGTAAATCACTCCTCTCCGTTAGTTAACAGAAACAATCAGAGGAGAGACTAACAAAGCTCTCCGGGGCCTGTCAGCCGGACCGACACGTGCCTGAGAGCTCTCCGACCGCGCGGTGTCCGGCGGCTGAGCCAGCCGACACAGCTCTCTGCGGCACGAGGCGCGGGGAGAGAGCGACACGGAGAGGCGGAGAGAGGGTCGGATCGCGTGGCGGGCCCCGCCGGGATCCTGGGCGTCGCGTGACACCGCGCAGACACACCGGACGCCGACTTGACGTCAGAGGCCACTGAGACCCCTGCTGGAGAGTCAATCCGATCCGGAGCGCGGCCGGCCACCGCCTGGGAACCGGAGCGGCCCCCGGCCACCTGGCGGACGGGACACTGGCCCGGCGACTCGCGGAGCAAGAGGGCCGCTCGAAGGCACTCGGGAGGCTCACTCCAACTGAGTTCCTAGGTGGTCTGAGGTCTGCTTGGTGGTCTGAGGTTTCCTTGGTGGTTTGGGCCCTATCGGTGCTCGAGGGTTTATCTGATCAGGGTTCACGAATTGCCTGAGGGTCACCGACGCAGGCGAACCCGCGGAAAAATACAATGGAAAATATGCCCAATGTATGCAGCATAAGCTAAGAATGAACGATCAGATTTATCCCATCTGATGCATTATATTATTTTCGTTTACTCAGTGCTCAGGACCAATGCAATGCATTCGATGAAAGACTGGCGGCAACTGATACTTAAGAGTTGCCGAAAGAAGTCGACTTAGAGCGTCGAAAGAAAATCAACTTTCTCCGACTTCTAAACTTAACACTTGACATCTGAGTTCTTTAGCCGTGACTTGCGCTATCAAACATTCACCAATCAATGGGCACGTGTTTTACGTCCCATATCGGTGGCGCACGGTACTTCCGACGGGCCTGTCGACACTAATCAGCGTCAGCCAGATGGTGGCGTTCAGAGCCACTGTCGCTCGTGCATCATAATCCCAGATAATCGGAATACAAATCGTCCGGGTCGGCACACCTGGACGACAGGTGGGGCGTCAGCGCGCCACTCCTATGATTATCACACCGGTCGGCGACGGTCCACGCCAAAAACAAATACAATACGTCGTGCCGCGAATTTAGCGGTGCGGCGACTGACGGCAGTCGACGACACTATCTTGGATATCTGTTTATGCCGGTGTAGGAGCGTCACACCTCTGGATTATCGCCGGCTCAAACTGCCGTCGAGATGTGCATCCAAACAGCGCGGGGTGACGACAGCTTTCTGCGAGCTCATGCATAGTGAAACCGTTACAAGCTTGGAAGGTGGAACAGGGAAAGCAGCGGTCCATTTAAGCAGTGCTGGAGATTAGCTGAATTTAGCGTGAGAGCTCTTTGACGTCAGGTTTTGTTTTTTGTTTTCCCTGGTTTCATGAACAAGAGCTTCGCGCATGCTGCGCATGTTCAGGTAATGCGCACTTATGCCAATCTTCTGGGTAAAACAACGTTAAATTTTGTCGAGACCAGTTATACTTTTTAGTGGAGTTCCAGGACACCCAAAACGGAGGCGAAGTTCTGAGTTCTAATCAGTGTCCTGATAATACAAAGCCTGTTATGATCACGAAATCACTGGCGCTTACTAGGCATGGCTCGATACCATCAATTGGTATAATCAGATTTGTACCGGTTCGATGGAGTCAGCGGAAAATTTACTGGCACAATACTGGAATTTCCATATTTGAAACAAATGTCACATAAGAAAACCAATAAAACGCAAGCACAACATTCGCAGATCATGCTATTAAAAGTCTCCCGGGCTGGACCGTGCCAAGGTCAAAGAAGTGAGCTCTTCTGAAGTCCGTCTTTATGGTTACAAGAGCGCACCTGAACGGTAGTACCGTTCTGCACAGTTATGAGCCAGCCTGGTGAGGCACACCCGGAAGCCCATTTCAGCAGAACTCCCTCACAACCCGTTCATACCCAGCTGGCGACACTGCGCGTCACTGGTTCACGGCCAGCTCACTGAGTGTCCGATGGGAGCGTACGATAGCCGTGAAGCGGCCGTCCAGCTGTGCCGGGGTCCAGCGGCACGCTGCCGGCCTGCCGGATATGACGCCCCAGCCGCCGCTACACCGTGAGAGCCGCGTACCGTGCCCCGGTGTCCTCCTCCGTCCCCAGCGGCCCCGCGCTGCCCACACGCTCCTATTTCCCGGTAGGTCACCACAACAGAGGGGCGCGCGCCGGCCGCCGCCACGAGCCGGCAGAGATTCCGCCCCGGCCGGCCGGCAGGTGTACGCTCTGCCGGTGACGTGGCCGAGCAAAGTCCGCACTGAAACGGCGCCGCGGCGCCCACTTAGCGCGTCATCAAAAACAAACACAGCACCGGCGCTGTGACGTCACTAGGATCCGCCAGCTGCCCGAGAGCCGACCGTCATGAACGCAGCGCCGGAAGCACACGAGGGAGAACGTCAGAGACGCCGCCCTGCAGGATACCGGAGAAAGGGGTAGCCGTGAGCGGGACACGACCGTTCACACGCCCAGCCGCTACCGTTCGGTGGCAGGGGATCAAAGGGATATCGAGGGACTGCTATTCTGCTGCGTTAAGAATTCTAAGCAGGACAGGTGAATCCTGGAAAAAACGAGGACGTTGTTGAAAATGGAATACGATACGCGCTGAACAAGCCCATTGCTTCAAACAGCAAATATATTTTATTCAATTTTATCTTTCGTACAATGCTGCAAGCGTAAATTAAAGCTTACGACAGAGCAGTAAAAGTCGGGAGGAACAGGGCCTACGAGTGCAGATCGCACTTACTATCACAACTCACTAGCCATCAAACAAGCTAAACGAAACGAAACAAAGCTGGCGGCGCACACACTGCACTCGGTGTCCTCACAACTGCGCACTAGCATCACATGAAAATCATCGGCGCATCTGAGTCAGACCACCGTCAATTAGGGCCACGCTCAGTCCCAATTGGCGGTCGCTAGAAACAACGATGAGTCACGAACGCGAGAAGCGCGCCCCGCGGCGCCGGCAATTGTCTCAAGTGATGATTGTTTCTGTGACTGAGCGCACCGCCGGGTGATCTAATCGCGCATGGCCGCGCGCAGGTGTGTCCCGGACACCCGAGAGCCCGCCGTGACCGGCGCAGGCCGCAGTTTCCCCTGGTCGTGGGCGCGGGGAGATGACAGCATAGGGTAGCCGACCGGACCACGGTGCGTGACATCCGCCCGTGCGCGGGACGGCAAAACGTCATCACCGCTGGAGGTGCTAAGTGTGACGTCATCAGAGAGAAGTGACGTAAAAGGTGACCTTTAGAGAAGCCAGGGACAAAAGTAATGTTGCTCTGAATGAGCTGAAACATGTTAAATGGGTCTTAGCTGTGGCCCTGCGACTGAGAATAACTGGCATGAGCTCCGAACAACGTAGTAGGAGTCGTGATGGTTCAGGGCGCAAACGTTATCACCGGATCAACCGGTGAGGGTTGCGTAGTATTTCGCCGTTGGGGGTACAGGATAATCCATGTTTTTCTCTCCACGACACAACTTCATCCATGTTCCACTGCCAAAAAAGGCCAATAGCAGCACGGGCACGGACCGATAAAAACACGGGGACACCTGCTACGCCACGCCGAAGCCTGAGCTGTTATGACAAGATGATTAAATTGTCTCTGAATATACCAGGCAAATAAAACATGTAGGTAAAAGTAGCAAGGTAAGTTAATACATGGACAACTCTGTTGCCCTTAAACGCATTTTTTTTTTCTCAAGAGGCCGAGGGATACTTTATTTCACCAATAGGCTGATTTGACAAGTTTTACGCCGGGCAAATATGACATCAGTTGGGCAAACTACGGGGAGGTAATCAAGAACTTGATTAATCAAGTTCATGATTATGACGTCACGAAAACGGGGCGTGGCATGACCATATAAGGAGTTGTAATCAAGATTTTGATTACTTTTCGTGCACCGAACTATTCAAGTGTTTCGTTTCGATTGTTATAATGTCCATTTCGACACGATTTTTTACCAGGTGAAACGCAATATTCTATTCTCCCGAAATGATATGGACCGGTAGCAGTGGGATATGGACTTTAGCTCATATGGCGAAAGATAAACTGCTAGCCTAACTTTTTCAGAAAAGTGATATTTTTTAAAGCCCTTTTTAGGCGGATATTATTCTTTTATCCACATTTTTACGTTTCCAATTTAAAAATAAATAATTGAACATTCATTTTACACACGTCTTAAATTGGTCGTAATAAACATTTCTTCCAAAAGGCGCCGTCGCCTGTTAGCACGCCGCCATTTGTCGTGTTGTCGGTGTGTGGGTGAGGCTGGAAATTAGCGCCGAATTATTGGTAATTTGATTCTTATAGGTAAAATTAGCATTTTTTAAAATAATTTAGATCATGTTTGTATATTTGAATAGCCTTAACGTTCATGTGCGTCGGTATAAATGTTGAGATATCGCGATAGAATTTATGATGATTTTGTAGGCTATCATGGCGCATGATTTCCGCGGTATAATATTATAATTATTTACAAAATGTATTGCTATTTACAAGGTTATAGTTTATCTTAAAGTAAATAATAGGCATAGTTTGTTGTTTGGGGCAATTGTTGATTAGGGAGGCACATTGAACTGCCCACAGTAGCTAGAAATGTTGTGGCCTGGCAGGTTGTGCAAAAGTTTGTAGTGTGGCCATATCATTTATTCTTGTCAATTATCTGTGCAAGCAGGGACCAATAGGATATATCTTTTAGTTTTTAATAAAAAGTTAAGCTTCGGCTTATGCTAGGTTATTCATACTTGCATTCTAAGTGGCTTTGTCATGGATTCATAGAACAATAATAGAAGTGGTGACTGCAAATGTGTCTGTTTTTCCACAGCTCATCAAAGCACCACCTCCTCGCTGTAGCGGTGGGCGTCACCACAGTATTGTTCAGGAAGCTTGTGATAATGGTACCTACGGTCCTACCTTGAGGAATTTTCAATCAAAAAATGATATGATTAACTTCTTTGGAATTAAGCGGACTAACTACAGCTACATTTGTATTATGTGCAGCGCTCATGCAAGACAGCAGGCCAGGATGCAGGGACACACAGCTGCAGGTATGTATAAATTGCTTTTGCAATAGATGGTTGTAGTGTTTTGTTTTGTCGCTGGTGCGTCACATTCAGTTTGGTGTGTCACGTTGAGTTTGGTGCGTCACGTTCAGACACTACAATGATCCAGTCCAGTGTACATGTTGCACACTCGAACTGGGCATGCTGAAAATAATTCGCTGGAGCTCCTTCAGTGTGATCTCATGAAGTTGCCTGGCACAACTTTGCGAGCTCACATGACTCATCCCCAGTTTTGTCCTGACACAGCCCAATCTAATCCTTTTTCAAGATACAGGCATTGTCTATTCTAATGTTTTCAAAACAATTCATTCTAATCTAAATGCAGAAACTTCTTTAGGTACTGATACATGTGTAATTTGTACCTACATTTTCCAGACTGCTGAGTCTGAGGCATTATACATTATTTTCACATCATGTGCCGAAATGTAGTATCAGTGCCCTGCGCCAACACATCAGGTCCATGTCTTGTCTTGTTTGTCTTGTTACATCTGTCTACCTCTCCTCCATCATTTCTTCCTTCCATCTTTCCTTGCTTCCTTCCTCACTCCCTCCTTCCCCTCCCCTCCCCTCCCCTCCTCTCCTCTCCTCTCCTCTCCTCTCTCTCTCTCTCTCCCTCCTTTACTCTTTCCCTCCTTCTCTCCTTTATTCTTTCCCTCCTTCTCTCCTATTCTTTCTCCTCCATCTTCTCCCACGCAATGTTAAGTGTACCTATAATTTGGTTATGAACATTTTGCAGGGGATCAGCTGGGAGAACCTGCAGGGCATTCTCCAAGAGACGACGGAAGCCAACGGAGGCCCGCAAAACTTTCCATCCCATAATCGTGAATGGAGAGCTGGGCGGGGAAGACGCGGTATTCGTCCAGGCCCAGGAGGTGGTATCGGCGCCACCAGACCAAGCATTCCTGCTGTGGCAGGCCGCCTTTTGGATTTTTAACATCAAAACTCCTAAAAACATGGTCAATCTGAATTGGTTTCTGAGAACCAAAGTGTTTGGTGGAGTGAAGGCCGATGTGCCGCCATCAGCGGCGGCCATCGCGACCGTGAAGCAAGTGGAGTGAGATCCCCGTAGAGCATGCCGCGGCGGGGTGTCGGAAGCGTTTGCCAATTCTTTGAGCCTTCCATCGGCGCGGACTATAAATACACATTTCAATACACATTTCTTGAAATATATCTTTGATCTGTGCTTGGTTACACGGGCTTAGGGTTGTAACGCTATTCGTCCAATATATGTGGTCGTATGCAGATTATCATTTGAGCTGACTTATGGTCAGGCCGCTTATCGCGGACAGCGGTGTTCTTGCTCGGGGTGGTCTTTTTCAGATCCGTGCTCGGCAATGTCAGCGAGCAAGCGCGAGAAGAGGTGTGCTCGTGCACAAGTCCACATGTGTGTGCCACATCCCTATTCCCTAACTTGTCTAAAGCTTACAGCTATTAAGTCTGTAGCCACTAGCCACCCACCAAAACTGAAAAACAATCGGTGACGCCGTTCCGGAGATACAGAAATGATGTGCGCGTGTGCAAACATATCCTATCCCCGATTTGTCCAAAACTTATAGCTAATAGGCTTCTAGCCACACAAAAATTTGAACAGGCTCGGTCAAGTCATTCATGAGAAACATCAACTGCAACATAAATTCCATCCCACCAAAACTGATTGATTTTGTCAATAATATACACCATTATCATTGTATCTTTTAATTAGTTGCATTGTTCAACGCTCGCCAGTAGCACGATCAGCGCGATCAAAATCGTGATTAGCCAGCTGAATGCGAAATCAAGATCATGATTAGCCAGCTGGCTGCATAATCAAGAAGTTGATCATCGGACTCCCGGGACGACGCCTCGTAATCAAGTTGTTGATTACGTTTTGGTTGCAATCTACCGCCTCACGATTTTCAACTTGAATCATTCAAACATTACACTTGTAGAGTGACTTCTTCTCTATCGGTCTTACAATTTTCGTGCATCTCCGTAGACCCTGAATCGAGATTCAGCCGTTTTCGTGACGGGCTGCAGACATGACCAAATATGGGCATAAAATAATCATGAACTTGATTAATCAAGTTCTTGATTACCTCCCCGTAGTTTGCCCAACTGACATGAGGGGCATGCATGATCAGTAACACACCATGCGTTCAAAAACTAAACACTACAGCAAAACCTAGCACGTCCTAGCCGCACCATAGCGTATCGTATGTCCGTAATTTATCCAATCCAGTCGATCTACACGAAAAATACTAGAATAACTATGTAGCGCCGAAAATGTCAGACCGTCCTCAACCGACAGGAACCGTGGACCACGGCAGCAGCGATGACCATTTCAGTCCTGCACGGGCGGACAGCCCACGGACGCAGCCGAGTAGATCGCCAGCGATAATAACGACTAAGTCGCCTGCTTGGGGTGCGCTCCACCAGCAAATTGGGTTAGCTGGTAACGGAAAAGTGGAAGCTGCTGGAAAAGCGAACTTTTGAGTTGTTTGCGGAATTTTTGTTGGTCAGCGCACGCGGCCAGCCAGTGATTTTGTGTGCCGTTAATCATGCTACACGGGGCCCAAAACGGTACGTTACAGGAATGACATTCCCTGTGAGTGGGACAGTGGGACAGACACAGGGCGTGGGAAGGGTCGAGGGGCGAGACAGGTGCGAGATTTACAAACGCTGCACCTAACGGGTGACACGTCTACCAAGGAAAACACGACGATGCACTGGTGTAATTGAGAAAACGAATTACATAAAAAGGTAAAGTGGTAATGCCACAATATTTGGACAGTGAAGCATGACTGAGGAACCCGGACGAAACTTGTTCAACCGCTCTGATTACCCTGAATGACGCTGACATTTGAGTTAAATATCACCTTCCTTATGCACTTTGCATGTCATCGCCCATAAACTACGGTTAGCTACATCGAAAAAAGGTGTGGGTTAAGCCGAACTATTCTCATGGAAATATTACAAAAAGAAGGGTGTACTCTTATTGTGAAGCGTCTACTAAGCTTTTAATTTGTGACCTGACACCCAACTTATATAATATTCACACTCCGCAGAACACATGCACGAAAACTAAGCCGCATCACCCTAGTCCCAATCCCTACCATCAACACCACATCTAAATCCACAATCCCAGACCAGACGATAATCCAAGACCAGACGATAATCCCACACAAGGCCTACATTACACGATCGAGACCAATAAACCCATGTTATTATCCACATCGGCACACCCCGGTCGGACGATCCCACACGCACCAACACCCCACTGATTGTGGGGACATCATCGTATCAGACAGACATTCGGAGAACGGCAATCAGCGCTGTCCACAACAGCCCCACCTCAGACCGGGGCCAGTCGGACCAGTTAGCTAGACAGATAGCCAGCCAGGCCAGCGTTGTCAGACGGCGCGCCCCGGCCGGCCCCGGCGACCCCACGCAGGCGCCGCAGCGCGCACCGTCAAATCAGACACAAGGCTGTCAGCGACTCAACCGGCTGACCTGCAGTCATAAAGGTTGCGATTCCATCAATCGTCCGGTCAATTTTGAATCCGAGCACTACTGGATATGCTACGTCACAAGACAGTCCACTTGTCCGAAACTGTCAAACTGAATGCCCACCATCATGCAAAAAAAAAAAACGCAAAACAGTATGAAGGCAGCACGAGAAATAAAATATACACCTTTGAGAATATTATCACTATTCCCATTTTCCCATATCATTAGAAAACCTAGGTCATCAGCATTGTGGAAACGACGGTGACATCCAGCTCAAGAAAATACTTTACGCCGATGAGTTTAACCAGCTCTAAAGAAAAGTATCTTGTGAAATTTTATCGTACAGAAAGATGGAAAACTACGTTCATGCTTTGACAACGCCGCCTCTCCGGCTGGCACACACCGAACCGGGTCGCGGCGCAGGACGGGGAACCTACGAGATCGCCCACCTGGCACAGTGGGTGATCCCGCTAGATATACGGTCATCGGACGACGCCAGCACTATCAGTGGCTCGTCGTGGTGGCGCAACATATGTCTGAATTTGGACAGTGGGATAGGCTGGGGCCGGACGCCGCCGCTGGTCTGGGCCGGTTCCAGGATCGCAGCCCAAACAGAGCCTGCACGCTGCACACGTAACTGCGGGGGCGCAGAATTAATGCATAGCGATGATTTGATCACGAGGTCACCCTTCCGTCATCACTGAATCACGGTGACAGTTCTAATGTTTAGCCGGCCAATAAAACCTGTCACCTATGGGCAGATTCTGTCCATGCTTTGTAAGTGAGTACTAAAACGTGATTGGAAACAGGATATCTCTACAAAATAGAAAGTTCCGCAAAGACAACAAGAGCATGCTCACCGTTCCGTGCGTTCAAATCAAATCAAGCGGTGCGTATAATCTAATTGATTGGATATGCTGATGCCTGTGTAACTTAGGCGTAACTGCACTAGTCACGAGTATGCAAATAAGAGGAAGGGAGACACGATACAACAAAGTTATGTCATCAATGCTGAAGAAGCCAGTCTGATCAATACGATAGAGGCCATTCGTGAGTGAAGAGTCGTATGACTCAGAGCTCATATTGCAGGAGGATGACGGTTTCATCGGACAATCCGGGCCTTTTCTGGACTCTCCCAGATCGGGGTTAATGAACATGACACGCCTTTCAGCAGTGAGCCGGAAACGGGTGTTAGGGGAGGGCGCACAGCAGCAGCTGTGGCCAATATTCCGATACAACAAACAGCCTAATACAACCATCGAACATCGATTACAACAACAACAATCAATAGAAACAATGAATGGCTGTATCAGCCGCGCTGTCACAATGGAAATTGATAACGATCTGAGACAGGGACTTCATTCTGAATCGAGCGTGAGAATTACGTATCCGAGCCGGAGCGCACGCGGCGGCCCGAGAGCCCGCCACCTGGACACGTGCATGATGAGAACAGCACCCCGCCCCTATCGTCCGATCCGGTCACGAACAGCTCCATCGGCGGCCCAAGTGGCCCAACAATACCACAGCATCCTCCAGCAACACGGAGCTGAATGGAGGGCGGTGTGGGTTTAGGGAGAAATACGGGCTTAGTTTCTGTGACGGAAAGTACAGATATAGCACGACTCAGACGCGCAATAAGCGAGGTCACATTTTTCTGTATTGTGCGATAAATTTAGACCAAATACCTTGGATGAGCAGATTGCTGCGATGATCATCATGTTGAGCTGCCTAGATATCACAGAGAAATCCACAACAGAGCTTGGAGTACGGTAACATTGAGCTAGTACGCTATTTGCGTGTTAAAAACTAAATCGTACCATACCAACCTTCGGACTCAGTACCCAAGGGCCGCAGCAGCCAGTTTAAACATTAGAACTATGTTGAAAAACAGCGCTAGAATCACAGAACACCTGCGTCATCGACCTAATAAGCCGACATTATTTGACCACTTCCGAAGGACGGATGATACAAACCATCGCTACCGCAGAGAGCACCAGCCAAAGGAAATCCAAAGAAATCCTACACGTTACGTCACAGCCAGCAGAAACTTTGTGGGGAATGCCCAGAAGCATCACCAAAAATCCTCAGTAACACGTGCAGAGCGGCAAAGATCGAGTTGTGATCGCCTCATGTCGGCGCTCCACCACCGCACAGTGGGCCAGGCGCATCAAAAAAGCGGAATTAAGTCGAAAATCAACTTCGGTGAAATTCCTGTAATTATGGGATAGAGTATTGTAAAAATGTCCAAAGTTTCCGAATAAGCAAGTTTCCTTTCCCCAATGTCAAGGCAGATAATGCTATAACGTCGCAAAGTAGGACTCACCGACTGGAGATGGAAATGACTGCTGTGTACCATATTCCGTTCCCCCGATTCAAAAGCTCTCAGCGTAAAATTATTAAAGTTATTCCGTACGAAATAGCTTTAAAAAAACAGCAAGTATTTCTGCGCATGTTTCTCGTACTCAAGTTCCCGGGAACTATTTCATGCTTACTAGTAGCGGTGGGGTTTACAGTGCCTGTTCGGAACCGTGGTAGTGCAACGACGCAATGAATTTATATAAGGATATAAAGAAAACGTCACCGAACAACACGAAGATATTTGCTGCCTGACTTTCCTCAAGGTGTATAGCTTGCTGCCCAATGCAAATATTTTGCGCATTTTTGCGCGAAATGGACAAATAAGGGTTCAACCCTCGCCGGCATAGGCCGTTTTGCATCCCTCGACGGCACAGGGGGATGCGACCCTCCTCGCGTTTGGCCCCTAATTGAGCTAGAGCCTCGCGGAAAAAACCATCGTGTAGGTCGTCACGAGACGAAGCCAACGGTACCCGGTTTTAAGGTCATAGGTCAAATGGTGACCTCTGAGGTCAGGTCAATGGCCGAAAGTCGGGACCTGTTAGAACGTCGTATAGTGTGGCTGCTAAGGGGTTTTTCGGGATGCTGATCACGAATATCATGTTAGTTTTGATCACAGATGATGTCTTCATGCATTTAGGCCAGGTCGGGTCAGCTCAGGTCAGGTCAACCAGTATGGGTCCTGCCGGGTATTCGTAGTAGGTGTCAACCCGCCTCTGACAGCTTCGTAACATGTTACGAAGGCACCAAAACTACTTCGTAAATGTTCAAATGGTTCCTAAATTCGAATTCAGCTCCAAAAACTAGCCCAGAAACATGTAAATCTCGAAAAAGTGAACCGAGGTCATCGAAGGTCAATGACCTGACCTGACCTTCAGGTGACCTTTAAACCCACCCTAATGCATGGGACCAACATCATATCACATGTTTGAACGCTTGAAACCACGAAAAGACTGCAAACGCGCGGCCAATGCGGCATAGTGCCCGCCTGTCCCAGGCATATGTGCAGCGCAGAAATTAAATAATGACGTCATAGGTCAGTGACCTAGCGTAACCAATCAAATTTGAAAATGGATATCGGATTCGGCTTTAGCATGATATTTTACCCTGTAGCGAATCATTTTTGGCACCGCAGCTGTGCTCATTGATTTAATTCCGCTTTTTTGAAGCGCCTGGCCCACTGTGCACCGAGCCCCGCATCACCCGCAATGGAAATTAGGCCCCCGTTGCCCGCGCCACTATCACCAAGCGTTCGCCTCAGTTGGCTGTCAGCGGCCGAAACCACTCGCGTCGGCTCGTTTGTAGGGTAGGACGACCCCTAAAAAAAAAAACGCACCGACGGAGTGATAACGACGAGGTATGGTCGGGATTAAGGATATGCAGGTTTGACGAATCTCGAAGTCGCATCTATTAAATAGGTGAGGGTGGGTGGGAAACTTCTCGCCCACTCTCTGCTCCACTCGCCGTCCGTCGCAGTCGACAACTGCCGTTCGCGCCTCTCGGCTCTCCTGCCAGCGGCGCGCCCGTTCCAACACTCCCCTTCGCACCACCCCTAGTCAGGGTCTGCCCCGCGTCTGTCGGCGGGGTGATTTATCTGTCTCCGACCCCCGTCTCCCTTTGCTCCGGTCACGTTCAGTGGCGCCCGGGCAGGGTCCTAACCTTCCATAGCCGCGTCGCCGCTATGAGTTGAGTGACGGCAAGTGGTCGAGTGGTGCGGCCGAAATACGCCTATAATCCCCTGCCAACACCTCGGGCCGTAACGAGGGCTGCCCCGCACAAGGATCGGATCCGTCTTTGGTTCAACACCGGGCCTAATGTGTCCGACAAACTGACACGGCCGAAGAGCAGGGAAATGAGACAAACGTCACGACTGACAGACCACCAGCTACACTTTATTGACGGAAAACGAGCCTGGCATTCGTTACAGTAACCGTTACTCGATCAGGTGTCTGTCATACATCAGTGCTGTATTCCAAAATTAGGTCGAGCTGTTTTGTGACCTTAACGATAAACACAAAGAGGAATGTTAAGTAGCACGGCGACTGCGACATTTACTTGACTTAACATAACTTTTATTCATTCACCACGTTCTATTCAGGCCGCAAGAAATAAGTATAAACTAGTTTACGAATATATACAAATTGGTATTTATGCTAGATAAAATGCGAAGTACAGGAGAAATATAACCTTTTCGTATCCTCACGCAAACAATAAAATGGCTAAGCTAAAACACACCCACTCAAACATTTGAAGTTCAGGCAGACAGCATCTCGTTGAAGCCCGCGGCTATCCCGGAGCCAATAAATCGCATGACGCACGATTACTCAAACATCCGGTCGAGAATCAGAATGTATGCGTGGGTGCGTCCTGCGCCCATGTTGAAGCGACCGGAGCTACGAAGGCACAAAAAGCTGTGATAAGGTCATCAAATAAACGTGAGTTTGCTCGAGTCTTCCCGCCTACTATAACCAATTGTGCTTCAATAATTCAAATACCGCATAAAAAACAATTATGTTGTCAAAAAGTAAGCATTGTAAAGCATGAAGGTACCTGCAAAACGAGGAGAGTGGTAAAACTCGGTGTCGACCCACCGGCGCCGTTGACAGCCTTGGATAATGAGCGTACCATGGGAAATAAGACGGTTCACATCGCCCAAACGCCTGTCTGCGTGTACAAAACAATAGAACCTTTTAGAAATACACCGGTTTTATTAACCACTATGGAATAAGACATTTTTGGGACCACGAGATAAAAATAACTAACACGAGCAGTCATATTCTTTGCAGACTGTTGATCCACGAGTATGAGTCAGAAACTGGAGCCATAATGGTTCGTTCTGGCGTCCTATTCTGTAAACGGCGATTATATTCTCAACAAAAATTGGTCACAATTAGCTGAACATTTAATAGTCTTGCGTGTAACTTGACTGCTACTAGGTTTCCACCCATTTTACATGTCGCTTAGCACTATCTTGCATGTTTACAAGGTTCCTATCGAAGACTTTCCTCACGCACGAATTACAAATCGCATGTAGATCTTGGACGTGTAACATAACACCCGCTTTCGTTTTTGGGTGTCCATGGCGCCTAAAAAGCCCAATGCAAAATGTAAATATGTCATGCTATGACTGCTTTTATGCTCGAGCATTGGCCGTTGTTCCATAACTTCGATACCGTACAAATTCTCGGATCTCTTAAATTGTCGAATGTCCGCTAAGGTCAACGACATACGAGACGTTTTACACTGTCACGAAGGAAAAATGAATAATCTGCTAATCTATAACGCTTTTAAAGCGCTCAGGCGATTTTTGTAGCCAAATAAAGTCATCGCGATAATGTAATGAGTCACGCAGCATACATAGCTAACGGTCTATTAAAGGATATAAACCAGCACATTTGAGCTCTATACGCAGCCGTACATAGTTATATGTACAGCCCTCTGCAAACTGCGTAGGTATTCTTTTTTCGACAAAACCGAGAATATCGCGGATACTATGCTATCGGTCACTCGGAAATCGTAACAGGAAGACGCGCGAGACTCCGCACCTCAGATGGGCATTACCATCGTATTCATTTTCCATCCAGTTTGGCAACAAAACCCAAAAGTTTATATTTGCCCCCAAAACAAACTGTTGCATTTTGTTGCCACACAAAGCAACTTTGTTTAGTGATCGACCCAATCGAAGGAGTGGAGCATGATGCCTCTATTTGCAATGAATTCCGACCGACAGATCACATAGTCTTTGAGTTATTACCGGTTTTGTCGAAAAAAAGAATACCTACCACGCAGTCTGCTGAGGGCTGTACATACGGCGCTGGTAGCGTATCGTTCTAATCGTACCCATTATCACCGACTGAGCGCAAGAAAGGGTGGCACAGCGTCGATAGGACCTAGCTCCCTCCGTCCACAATTGCGTGATCTGTTTGACCACACACGGCCACGGACGCCAATGCTGCATTTAATTTCACGTGCAAAGACTCCATTCGTGAGACTCACTGCATCATAAAGTGGAATCACCACCGCAAACTATGGGCAGGTGTAAACATAAAATGATAGTCGTGGGGTGGTGATGGTTAAATACTAAACATAGCACGCTATCAAATTATGACAACATCCGAGCAGGTCATCTGCCGATAGGAGGAAACCATTTCGTTGAAAGACAAAAGCAACGATATGGATGGAAATCTAACGATCAATCCCGGCTGAATATTGCAGCCAACATTTCCGTTAGTGGCTTCATAACTGATCTTACAGAATCCAAAGTGGCAGCGAGCGCCATTCAAACAGGTCAAGTTAACACACACAAACACACGTTCCGACAGACGTCACGGCTTCTCTCGGAATGTGCTCTGTCTTCCCAAGCGTTTGTGTTCTCTCACACTTCACAGCTGCCCTCGACACGAACAATCTCATACATGTCCATAAATCGCCGGCTGGCTTCTCTCCATACACATACTCGACGAGTCGCCCGGAATGCGTCTTCATAACACTGTCGATGTTGGACATGAACCTATGCGAGCCAGACGCATACAGCGTCGCTCACCCACGCCTCTGACGTCAGTGGGGGGGGGGGGGGCGGATCCGGTCCCAACTTCACAAACAAGGGCCTGCTACGCAAAGGAAGCCACACACAGCATGACATGGCAAACAGCTTCATATAGGCAGCTTTGGAAAAGAGGGACAAATTAACGCCTATGCGACATTATCATGTATGTACTTATCATTCAGGCCAATAGGAAACATCCAACGACCACGGGTTTTGCCAAGGAGGGGCATATCTGTGGTTGAATGAAACGATACGGTTTGTGGTAAACCAAGTGCGTGTCAACGGCTTCATTCAACACTTTTCCAAGGCCGTCACTACCTTCACATTTTTCCACCCACAATGGTAAAAGCTCACTTCAATCTTATATAAAAATGACACCGTTTCAATCAGGGTTAAGTGTCATTAGTCATTGAGTCCATGGACTCGTGGTTACCCTACGTAAGCAAAAAATCAACAAAATAAAGACAACCGACTGAACAGCTGGGCAAAATAAAATAGAGGCAGGCGAACAAACATAAAATAGCACAATAATGAAAACTATGCAAAATATCCCAAGTAGGTAGGTACTGTAAAAGGGAAAATATGACAGAATCAGGAACCAACCACACTTAGCCCCATTCTAAATGGGAGATGTTTACGCTTCTCGTGTTTTCAAAACCGTGGCCCATTCACACGTCGGGCTTCGCCATGGTAACAGAGCGGAGCAGATGCCAGCTTAAATAAACAACTCCTCGTGGGCGACTGGGACGCATCAGCAAAACGGGATATTCTCTCTCACATTGAGAGTGTGGTCAGGTAAAGGCTACGTGCTCTGTGATTGGAAGGAAAATGATTGTTCTGCCAAAATGACACGTGGGACGAAAGACAATGCTTAGGTAAGCGAGATAACGAGAGATCAGCGGTAAAAATTAAGGAAAAACGTGAGGAAAGCTCGCGCGAATACTCAGCCTGTCAGACGCCACTGTGCACTGTAGAAAAGCTATATTTAGCGTAGATATATCGAGAATGGAAACAACTGTGTAACGAGAGCCGGAATAACAATGGAGCGGAAGCGACAGTGCCAGTGTTCGGAACACGCATTCTCGGGTAAACACCACGGCTCAGTTAACTAATGTATTGGTCTATGCACATCGGCTCATTAACACTCTAATACGCTGACCGCCCATCAGGCCGGACCAACTGTCCGCCAGCTCATCCCTGAGCTCCCCTGGGTGAGCCAACCGCTCGGCCCCGAGCTCCACCCGCCGAGCCACCCGCTCAGCGACTGCCGCCGCCGGCGATGCGTCGCCTTATATAGGGGGGCTGGGCGCCCTCCGACCAATCAGCGGCCCCCACGCCACCGACGTCATCACCGCCGGCAGAGCTGCAGGTTTGGCGGCCGGCGCCCGCCGCCAGCCGCCGGCCGGCCGGGCGGCCGTGCGTCGCTCCCCAACACACACCCCCCCTACACAAGAGAAGTGTACAACCGCTCACATTTCACAAGCATGTACAACATTTAACAAAAACATATACTACAATCACTACAACGACATGACCCGCGTACACACACACAAAGGAAACTTTAAACACGTTCTCGAGCGCACAATGATCGGGTCCACCGAACGCTTCGGTGTCTACAATCTCCGCAGCTCACGAGCCTCCCGCCTGGTACCGTGCAAGACGACGGTTGAGCCACCCGTGCCGCATTCGGTACGGCGCTGGTGGTCTGAGGGCGGCTGGAGGCGGTTCGAGTCCCGCGCCGCGATCCGGGTGGTGCCGTGCGCACCATACGGCGGTCACCTCCCGCGGCAAACTGCACGTTCGTCCATCATACGTCTTCAGGCATTCGTGTTGCCACATCTTGGCTTTACCGGCGCTGTTCCGCACTCGGTAGGTGGCCCCTCTTTCTTCTTTTCTTCCGTGGCCCCACGGGCCCTTGTGCCGCAGGCCGAACTTTGGCTGCCCTCCAGTTGCTGCTCGGCAGTCGCGCTCGTCACCAGCTTCGCGTTCGAAGGGGCGTGTGGCCGGCTCGATCTGCACCGGGGCCCTTTCAGGTGGGGCGGGCCTTTTCCGCCTCACCACTTGAACATTCTGACCTCTAGAGTCCAAGGCCCTGCCCCACTCTCCCGGCATCCAGGTGTCGCAAGGCGTCTGATGGCCGAGGCGCTGTCGGGCGTGATTGTGCAGTGGGCTCTCCTCTTGCGTCTTCTGCGTGCCGCTCCACTCTGCCGGACTAGCGTCCCCTGCGTCACCGTCGACACCTGGACGGCTGGTGGCGCGTGCTCCTCCGCCCGCCACCTCGCCAGCCGAGTTGACCTCGCCGCTGGCATGGGCGGTCTGCCGGTCAGGTTGGCCCGCGATGTCGATGCTGGGCGACCCGCCCTTGCAGCGGCTCGCGCTCTCCGTCTCCGACTCGTTTGAGGTCGCCGTGTCCTCGACGCAGCCGCTGCTGGGCTGCCCGCCCCCGCAACGGCTCGTCCCGGACCCGTCGGGCTCGACCGGGCCCACGCATGAGGCCACTGGGGTCGGCCATTGTCGCCTTCGGTCGAGTCCTGCTAGTGCTGACTTGAAGACGGCCCGAGCGGTACAACTCACGAGGGCCGCTGCCCGCGCGCAAACCTGTGAGCAGCGCCTCACCAAACCGGAGCTCGCGGTCCCCGACTGCTCGTGATGCCCGATCTCATTGAGCGGGGGTTGGGATGTTGGCGGAGCCTCGCTGCCCGCCGGCTCTGATCGTACCGTGCACACGAACGACGGTGTGGTTCCCGGGGGCTGGCGTGACATGACCTCGGCGTTCCCGCGGGCGTGACCGCAGATGTGGGGGCACCCTTCCCACTGTCGTGTGGCGCTACTACCCCCCGTGTGTGTGGGCTGCCCCGCGGTGGGTGGACCGTAGAGTGCAGGTGGGTCAGCCACCCTCCGCTGCCACTCACGGCCGCACTCCGCTGCCGGTGTGTCCCCCCGCTGCCAGTGGCCTGCGTGCGCAGTGGGGCCCCCCATTGTCGGGCTGGCAGGCATGCCCACGGCCGTAGTCGCCGGGGCAGGCGGGCGTCCCGCCCATCGCTGACCCCCACGGCTGCACCCGGGACAGAAAGGCGTCCATCCGCCGGCCTCCTCAGACGGACCACGGGGGCGCTCCGCCCACTCCAGGCCCGCCTGCTGATGAGCGCGTGGGAAGGACCGCCCCGCCTGCTCGTTTGCCTGTGCGTGCCGCGCCGGACAGTCACGGATCAAGTGGCCAGGGCTGTTACAACGGAAACAGCGGCGCCCGTTACCCCGCCTGTTCGCCTTCCGTGGCCCTCGTCGGGGGTTCCTGGCTCCCGTCCCGTGTCCCGTGCGGTACGCGTCCCGACTTTCCATCGTCTCAATGCGATGAAGGGTGCGCTGCAACTCTCCAATCACCCTCTCCAGAGCGTCAAGCCGAGCGGTGTCGGGCGCGTCCCGGTTCCGGACCGCCAATACCTCGCCCCCGATGGGCCGACGCATGACCCGGAGTGCGTCCTGCTGCTGCTGGAATTTATCCGCGATCCTCGTGGCCTCGGTGAGGCTGGACGGGTCTTTTCTAAGCACCCGCGTCTGCAGCTCTTCCTCACGGAGGCCGCACACGAAGCGGCTGACGACGGTCGCTTCCACGGCCGGGTCGCCGGCTCTCGCTCCTGGGTATGCCTCCAGGCCAACCTGGCGCACCCTGTCGGCGAAGTCACGCGTTGCCTCACCGGGCTGCTGCCGGATATTCGCCAGCTCAGCGTGCGCCTGTATCGCCTTCTTCGCTGCGCCGAAACGGACCTCCAGTGCAGACACAGTTTGCTGGAGGTTGCTCTGGACCTCCTCCGACAGCAAGGCGAAATAGTCCAGGGCGCCATCTTGCAGCAGGCTGACCAGGCCCTGTAGCCGATCCTCTTCAGAGAACGCGATCGTCTTCGCCCGGAACCGCCGGTACCACTGACCCCATGATTGTCCATCTTTCCCCGTGAAATTTTCAAAGTTAGCTAAAAGTAAAATTTCTCTTTCCATGTTACGTTACTCTACTGAGCCGATTCCAAATTAAATAATAAAAATAAAAATTTACTTTAAATGGTGCAACCCAACGAATGCGTGTCCGCTAGTGTCCGAACCGTCCTACCGACCGCGCCAGTTGTTCGGAACACGCATTCTCGGGTAAACACCACGGCTCAGTTAACTAATGTATTGGTCTATGCACATCGGCTCATTAACACTCTAATACGCTGACCGCCCATCAGGCCGGACCAACTGTCCGCCAGCTCATCCCTGAGCTCCCCTGGGTGAGCCAACCGCTCGGCCCCGAGCTCCACCCGCCGAGCCACCCGCTCAGCGACTGCCGCCGCCGGCGATGCGTCGCCTTATATAGGGGGGCTGGGCGCCCTCCGACCAATCAGCGGCCCCCACGCCACCGACGTCATCACCGCCGGCAGAGCTGCAGGTTTGGCGGCCGGCGCCCGCCGCCAGCCGCCGGCCGGCCGGGCGGCCGTGCGTCGCTCCCCAACAGAAACACAAACTATTTTAGATAAAAGATAGAAACGGGCTTACAGAAAACAACGAAATAATTACGCCAATTAAAGCACAATAAACTTATTTTAGAACGCAAGTAACATTATATAATCTTAAGACAATAGCGAAGATAATACGATTTAAATATAATACTAAAAACGAGATCAGAAGGTACTTGAAAAGGAAACAGTATTTGCGCACACGCGACAAAACAATAGCGCACTTGGGCGGAGACGCCGCAACTAAATAATGTGCCGGTGGGCTGCGCGGCACCACAGTACTTCCCCCCCTAAGAGCGGAGCGGGAAAAGATAAAAAAACTCACGGGGGTGGAACACGAAACCGATGTGGTTGTACCGGACTGCACGGGGGGCAGGGGCGGTGCGGCATCGGCACCGCCCAGCCCACCCGGCGGCGGTGACTGCGGTAGGTATGCTGGCTTGAGCCGCTCGACCGAGACGGTGTCACTCTTCCCCGACGGCAGCTCCAGCTGGTACCAGCGATCCCATCGTCTGAGGACGCGCAGAGGGCCGATATAAGGCGCCTCCAGAGGGCGGCGCACGCGGTCAACCCGCAGCCAGACGTGTGAACACGTCGAGAGGTCGGTCGGCATGTGCGGCTGGGTCAGTCCATGGTGGCTGCCTTCAGACGGCGAGAGGAAGTCTGTCCTGGCGAGTCGGCGGGCCAGCTCCCCGACGGTCTCGGCGGCGCCGTCCGGAGCAGGCTGCCGGTCCACACTTATCCGGGGCTGCAACAGCATGCCCCCGGTGACGGCAGTGAACGGCGCATAGCCAGTCTCATTCATGGCCGCCCGGATGCCCAGGAGGACCACAGGTAGTGCTTGTAACCACTGTTTCTTGCTGGCGATGATGGCCGACTTCAGCGTCCGATGCTGACGCTCCACCATGCCGTTGGTCTTGGGGTGGTACGCCGTTGTCCGCAGGCGGTGAAAGCCGAGGATCTCGGCCAGTTGTCGGAAGAGGGCGGACTCAAACTGAGTACCTCTGTCGGTGACGACGTGCAGCGGCACACCAAACCGGGCCACCCAGACGTCCATGAAGGCGGCTGCGACGGTGGCTGCTGAGATGTCGGCGATAGGGGCCGCCTCCAGCCAGCGGGTGGAACGGTCAACACACGTCAGGAGGTACCGACACGGGGAGGTGAAAGACTCACCGTGAGGGATTGATGGCGGCAGAGGACCGACAATGTCTATGTGGATGGTCTCGAACCTGTCGCTGAGGAGAGAAAACGGAGACGGGACGGTTTTGGTGTGGCGGTGGACCTTACTCGATTGGCAGGAGGAGCACTCGCGTACCCACCGGCGGATACAGCGGTCCATGTCGGGCCAGAAGTAGCGCGACTTGACCAGCTGAAGGGAGGCCTTGACACCAGGATGAGCGAGGCTGTGCACCTGTTCGAACACATGAGTGCGGAGGGCGACTGGGACAAACGGCCTGGGAAGTGTCAGAGTGGTATCACAGAGGACGGTGAGATCAGCTGACAACGGGAAGGGTGTCAGCCGGTCCGAGTAGGCAGCTGTCTCCTGGTCGTCCCTCTGAGCCTCGGCGATGGCGTGCAGGTCGGCGGCGTCCACGGTGGCGGCGTTCACTGACGCTGTAGGCGTGGTGCTCGGTGGCGCGGCAGCCGCCAGCGACTCGGTGGCCGGGGGCGGCGCAGCAGTCACCGGGGTCATGCCAGTGTCGGCGGCGGTGCTGCTGAGCGCAGCAGGCGGCGGACCGGGGCGCGCGCGCGCGCGGTCCGGTGCGGCGACAGGTGGCCGCTCCGAGCGCGCGCGGGCACTGTCCGGCGCGGCGACCGGTGGCGGCTCGAGGCGTACCGCGCGCGCGGCGACCGGTGCGGCGACCGGAGGCGGCACAGGGCGCGCGCGCGCGCCGTCCGGTACGGTGACCGGAGGCGACTCAGGGCGCGCACCCGCACCGACGGGCGCGGTAGCCGCGCTGCCCAGTGTGGCCAGGAGTGATCCTGTCGGTGGCGAGGTCTCGGAGCTCTGGTCGGGCGGACTGAGGGCGTCGGTGGTCACAGGGCGACTCCAACAGTCAGCGACCACGTTGTCAGCCCCGCGCACGTACTGGACGGAGGAGACGTACTCGGAGATCACGCTCCAGTGCCGCTGCTGACGGTCCGACTTGGCCGTCTGCGGGCTGAGGAACGCGGTGGTGAGCGGCCGGTGGTCAGTGAAGAGCGCGACGACACGACCTTCCAACAGGTGACGGAAGTGAAGCACGGCCAGGTAGGCGGCCAGCAGCTCGCGGTCGTATGTTGAGTATCGCCTCTGCTGGTCGCTGAGCTTCTTGGAGAAGAAGCCGACGGGGACAGGCTGACCGTCCACGATCTGGTACAGAGCTGCACCGGCTGCCACCTGTGAGCAGTCGGTGACCAGGTGGTAGGTCTCACAGGACGGCAGGTGATGTCGGATGGTGCATGCTGTCTGCAGTGCCTCCTTGATGTCTGTGAAGGCGGCGAGCTCCGTCTCGGTCCACGGGAGGTTGGTGCTCTTCTGGTTGTGCTTCATCAGCTCTGTCAGCGGGTGGACGATCTCGGCGAAGTGTGGGATCATCCGGCGGAAGAACCCGACCATCCCGAGGAATCGGCGGAGTGCTGTGGAGTCCGGTGGAGTCGGCAGATCTGCGATCTCCTCGATCTTGGCGTCTGGCGGCCGGAGCCCCTCGGCGGAGACGGTGTGGCCTAGATAGACCACCTGCGACTTGAAGAAGTCGCACTTGTCCAGCGAGATCCTTAGCCGGTGTCGATGGAGGATGCCGAGGACGGTCTGAAGGTCCTTGTGATGCTGCTCTGCGTCTGGCGAGAAGATCAGGACGTCATCCAGGTAGACGAAGACGCAGCTGACCTGGCGGAACAGCTGGTCCATCACACGCTGGAATGTAGCCCCACTGTTCCGCAGGCCCAGCGGCATGAACACGTATTCGTACGCGCCGAATGGTGTCGTTACAGCCGTCTTCTCCACATCCTGTGGCGACATAGGGATCTGGTGATAGGCTCTCAGCAGGTCCACCTTGGAGAACACACGCATCCCATGGAGACGGGTGCTGATGCTGTGGATGTGTGGCAGCGGGTAGCGGTCTGGCTTGGTCTTGCCGTTCAGCGCGCGGTAGTCCCCTGTCGCTCTCCACATCCCGGGTGTCTTCTTCGGGACCATGTGCAGAGGCGATGCCCAGGGAGAGTTGGACGGTCGGATGATGCCAGCCTCCAGCAGGGTGTCGAACGTCTTCTTGGCAGCTTCCAGCTTGTCCGGCGGGAGTCGTCTCGGACTGGCGAACGTCGGTGGAGAGCTGCCGGTGTCGATGTTGTGGGAGGCTGGAATCGGGCACGCATCAGCTTCTGTTCCCAGTTGCAGCGGCATCAGCAGAGAGGGGAACTGCTGCAGGAGTGTCTGGACCTCCGGTGGTAGACTGTCGCTCTGGTTGACCAGGAAGGCGCCGGGACCGGGGCGGTCGACGGGAGCACCTGGAGAACGGAGGGAGGTCACGGAGTCCAGGAGAGTCTGGGAACCACAGTCAACAAGGAGGTTGTGATGGGCAAGAAAATCATGGCCGAGCAGGGGAGCTGTGACGTCAGCAACAACAAACGACCAGAGGAAAGAACGGCGGAGGGCAGGAATGACGAAGGAGAGCAGTACTTCACCATGCGTTGGGAGAGGCGCTCCACTGGCGGTGGTGATGCGGACAGCTGTCGGCTGCAGGATGGCTCCCTTGACGACGTCCTGAGGCACCAGAGAGACGCCGGCTCCAGTGTCTACGATGAAGTGTAGAGTGCTGGCTCCAGCTTGGGCTGCGACTCGAAAGAGTGGCAGGCCGCGCGTCGCAGTCGCGAGGGCCTGCCCCTCTAGTTTCCCGGACGCTGGGGAGAACCACGCCGGGAGGAGGGCTCCATCTTGGCGTCCCCCTTCTTCGGCCACCGGCACCAGGGCTTGCACGTGCGGGCCTCCTGGCCGAAGTACAGGTGCGCCCTGCAGACTTGTGGTCGCTGGTCTCTGTAGAATGGCTGCAGGCCTCGTGGAGTGGAGCTGGCAGCAGGTAGAGGTCCATCCCGACTGCGGCCACTGGATCGGGCGGCAGGACGATGGTCCCACTGGTGCTGCTGCTGACTGGTCGAGGGCGGCTGAGGCTGGGCAGTTGCTGCCAAGCAGGACGTCTGAAGCAGAGGCATCAGTTCATCGGCCAGCTTGCCCAGCTGGTGGAGCGTGAGGTCCCGCTGGGCTGCGAGGACAGTTCCCACGGTGGGCGGCAGGCTCTGGAGCAACTTGTGTCTCACGAGGTCGTCGCCGACCCCCACCTTGCAGCCAATCTCCTGTAGTTCTCTGACGAAAAGAGAAGGCCGTCCGGTCAGTTGGACCTTGCTGATGAGCTGATCGAATAGCTCAGACCTAGTCCGCTCATAGAGGGAGCACACAGCATCCCGCAGGGTTGCATAGCTGCTCGAACCAAGCACTGATGTGTCAAGCTTGGAGACTGTGGTGGGCGGAAGTGCAGCCAGGACGTGGTAGAACCTGGTGGTGTCGCTGGTAATCTTGGCCAGATGGAATTGGGCCTCCATGATCGCAAACCAGCCCTGGACAGCCGTCTCCATGAAGGCTGGTGGCTTCACTGACACGTGCTGGACAGCACCAGCGGCAGAGTCAGTTGGAGCAGCTGCTGCTGCTGCACCCCCAGTCACAGGGACAACAGTGTCACCGGAGAGGGCACGGCCATCATCAACAGGGTCAGGCATCACGACGAGCAGGTGGGGAGGTCAATCAACAAAACAGACAAAAAATGACAACAAAAGCACAGGAAAAGCAGGCAAAACAATCACGTCGGGCAGGTCAACAGTTATGAAGTGGTCAGGTAAAGGCTACGTGCTCTGTGATTGGAAGGAAAATGATTGTTCTGCCAAAATGACACGTGGGACGAAAGACAATGCTTAGGTAAGCGAGATAACGAGAGATCAGCGGTAAAAATTAAGGAAAAACGTGAGGAAAGCTCGCGCGAATACTCAGCCTGTCAGACGCCACTGTGCACTGTAGAAAAGCTATATTTAGCGTAGATATATCGAGAATGGAAACAACTGTGTAACGAGAGCCGGAATAACAATGGAGCGGAAGCGACAGTGCCAGAAACACAAACTATTTTAGATAAAAGATAGAAACGGGCTTACAGAAAACAACGAAATAATTACGCCAATTAAAGCACAATAAACTTATTTTAGAACGCAAGTAACATTATATAATCTTAAGACAATAGCGAAGATAATACGATTTAAATATAATACTAAAAACGAGATCAGAAGGTACTTGAAAAGGAAACAGTATTTGCGCACACGCGACAAAACAATAGCGCACTTGGGCGGAGACGCCGCAACTAAATAATGTGCCGGTGGGCTGCGCGGCACCACAAGAGTCATATTGTCGTCAATGGCGCGATAGAAGCATACCAGTCAGCGATAAGACGTAAACAGCCATCAAACGCTAATACGGGATAATTGATCGTCGACAGAACGGGCCTTATATTTCAGTTGAAAAATAGCTTCGTAAAATATTTAATATTTCCTTACTTAAATTGCATTCGGGTTCATAATTGCAGAAGCGAAGAACAACAAAATATGGATTGTTATGTCAGAATTCAGCTTTGCACCCACACACTCCTTGACAACACATAGCCACGAACACGTATCCCTACTGCGTCGCATACAGTCGAGAACATATGACACATCCTCCACTCCAGCCCTAACACTCACTACGCCAGCCGTCGTTCAGCCAGTAACGCAATGAAAAATCGCCACCCGACCCAGAGATGACAGATGCACCCCTCGCGGCCTCCCCTCCACCGAGCCTGCCGTTGCTGGTGATAATAGCACCATAAAGCCGAAACGCAGCACGCCATCAACTTGTCACAGTGTCACAGTAAATAAACATTTAAACAGCTCAACAAACCATTGCAGGATGGCTCTGAAGTTAGGGCCGCGAAATGTGCTGCCTATAAATAGTTTCGTGGTTGACGTATGCAGCATTCAACTAAAGCATCATTAATGTTTACTTATCCGAATCATCACAGGGCAGTAAAAGTTTCGTAAACAAACTCCTATATTTCAATAACAAGGTAGCGTAACAATTGCATTAAAGGCTTTGTCCTGTGTTACACTGAATCTTCATGTTCATATCTTACAATTGTTGCACACATATAAACATTAAACACTCAACCCCAATACCAAACTTTACCGTCATCATCACTGCCACAAAGGCCGCCCATGATGATGATGATGATTTGGCGAGAAAGGGCGCACCAGCCACGAGGCTATATCACGCACATTTGTAGCCTAACTTCCTCACTACCATGAGTGTAAAAATAACCTGAGATCACGCATGTGTCACCCATTACACCTCCCCCGGGTCTCACACCGGAGCGTCAATCCTTCCCAGAACACCCTCAGACGGAACACACGGCGCGTTTTCCTGCGGACACCTTCCGATCACAGTCGTCTGGCACATCCTCGATCACCAGCTGTCAGGTGACACGGCCCGCGACAGGCAACGGGGTAGCGCAGGTCTGCCGCCAAACGGCGCACGTTCGATTTTTGTGAGTAGATTTTCAGCTGGATCCGTAAGTACATGACTGCTAATTAAACGGTCAGTTGACCGTTGATCCGTAGGATATCGCTGGTCTCGATCACCTATCGAGACAACAATTAGTCATCAAAATATGGACATTTTCCTGACAGCGCGCGTGGCCAGTAACGGTTGAGAATTGCGAGAAGCGCACCGTCTGATTCACACAGATTAATGTCTGACCTATAAACCTAGGAAAGAAAAGATACTTTTCAGCCAGATCAGGACGCACGCATACATTTGACGCTGACAGGTGTGACTTGAATGCATTACTCATCTGTGAACACACTCATTTATACAATTTTCCGCAAGGAGCCTCTTGGCTAGCATCACAGGGCGGAATAATTACCTAAGCACAAGTAAAAACGCAACTAGAAAAAAAACTGATCCTTTTCTGGGCTTATTACACTGAGCAGACACTACTTAAAATTCAGGTAATCCCTAAAGCTGTTGAAACCGTTGGATCTACGGTGCTCGCCTGCACGACATGTGTATGTAAAAATAAGAAACAAAAGCACGCGGCATCCTTCTAAGAGTATGCCCATAATGCGAAGGAGGGCGGTTTCTTAGTCTGTCGGATCGCATCTCTGATTCAGTCGCGGCCATCCGTGACGGCGATGAGAAGAACGTAACAATAAGACCATCACCACGTCTCGGGACACACCCCCGTGAGATACATGCGACCACACATGGAATCAGACGAGTCAACTGACGCTCGAGTGAGTCGAGTGAGTGGTACTCGACGGGCCACACCTGTCCTTAAAGCTGGCTCTCAACTCCGAGTCAGTCCGACGGAGGCTCACCAGACCGCGTACAGACCGAAGTCGAAGCATACGATAGTCCTTGTTCCAGACTGGACATCAGAGCTCCTCCAGACCTTACACCTAACATCAGAAACTCTCCTGGGACAAACTCTTCACCAAACACCGCACTCTACAACAAACCTAACAGATTCTCCAGAACTTTACAGCTTCAAGATAAAACAAACTTCACGCCGAGCACTCGAATACTCCCAGGATCATACACTAGGCATGTGGGTGTCACTGTTCTTATCTACATCATATGATATATCTCAGGCCATAGTTCTTAAATGGTCAAACGGTAGCAAGTTCCTCTGTGAAAGTTTCGCAAGCAGCCTTTACTTTTGTAGCTAGACGCATGACAACTCAGTAGTGAGCGCATTAGCGTGGTCACTTCTATATCTGGGTCTGCGTGTGAACCACGCGTCACCGCAGTGGTTTATGCAAGTGTATCCATGATTACAACAGATAAGCATCTTTGTCAGTGGCGGATCCAAGGGGGGGGGGGTCACATGGGTCATGGCCCCCCCCCTTGAGGCCCGGGGGCCCAAAGACCTGCCAGGGGCACCACCGGGCTATCAGGGGTATCACAGTCCTGACAGGGGCACCACAGGACCGCCAGGGGCACCACAGGCCTAGCAGGGACACCACGGGCCTGGTGCCCCTGGGCCCTGACAGGACTGTAACGCCCCTGACAAGCCTGAATTGTCCCCGGCAGGCACGTGGTGCCCCTGACAGGCCTGAGGCGCCCCTGCAAGGCCGGTGGTGCCCCTGGCAGGCCTGTGGTGTCCATGGCAGGCCTGTGGTGCCCTTGCTAGGACTCTGGTGCCCCTGACAGGCTTGTAATGCCCCTGGAAGGACTGTGGTGCCCCTGGGCCCTGACAAGCCTGAGGTGCCCCTGACAGGCCAGTGGTGCCCTTGCTAGGCCTGTGGTGCCCCTGGCAGGCCTCTGGTGTCCCTGACAGGCTTGCGGTGCCCTTGGAAGGACTGTGGTGTCCCTGGGCCCTGACAAGCCTGAGGTGCCCCTGACAGGCCCGTGGTGCCCTTGTTAGACCTGTGGTGCCCCTGGCAGGCCTCTGGTGCCCTTGCTAGGCCGCTGGTACCCCTGCGCCCGGAGAGGACCGGTGCCCCTGAAAAGTCTGAAGTGCCCCTCGGCAGGCCCGTGGTGCCCCTGACAGGCCCAAGGTGCCCCTGCGAGGCCGGTGGTGCCCCTGGCAGACCTCTGGTGCCCCTGGCAGGTCTGTGGTGCCCCTGGCAGGTCTGTGGCGCCCCTGGCAGACCTGTGTTGACTGGTGCCCCTGCTAGGTCGCTGGTGCCCCTCACAGACCTGTGGTGCCCCTGGGCCTTGACAAGCCTGAGATGCCTGGCTATGACAGGCTCGTGGTGCCCCTGATAGACCAGTGGTGCCCTTGCTAGGCCTGTAGTGCCCCTGGCAGGCCTCTGGTGCCCCTGCTACCCCTGCGCCCGGAGAGGACTATGGTGCCCCTGAAAAGCCTGAAGTGCCTCTCGACAGGCCCGTGGTGCCCCTGGGCCCTGACAGGCCCAAGTTACCCCTGCGAGGTCGGTGGTGCTCCTGGCAGGCCTCTGGTGCCCCTGGCAGGTCTGTGGTGCCCCTGGCAGGCCTGGGTTGACTGGTGCCCCTCACAGGCCTGCGGTGCCCCTGGAAGGACTGTGGTGCCCCTGCCCCTAGAGGTGCTCATGGGCCCAACAGGCCCGTTGTGCCCCTGACAGGCCTGTCGTGTATACTTGCTAGACCTGTGGTGCCCCTGCTTCCTGGCAGGCCTGTGGTGCCCCTGGCGGGCCTGTGGCGCCCCTACAAGGCCGTAGGTGCCCCTGACAGGTTTGTGGTGTCCCTGGAAGGACTTTGGTGCCCCTGACAAGCCTGAAGTGTCAAGGACAGACCCTTTAGACGCCAGGGTCAAGTTCGTCGGACTGACAACGATTTGCTTACCTGATAACATTCCTGGTAAGTACTCACTACTCAGCGTCCACAACATATATACACATAGAACATTCATATATACTTGCTTACAATTGGTAAATGTGGTTGTGGCTAAGAGTTAACCCGGCAGGCGGTGGGCCTACCAGCCACCTTCCGCGCGGTGGGGGGGGGGGATTTTTTGCCCCCCCCCCCGTATCTCCGAAACTACTGGACGGATCCGGAAGATTCAAACGGCGTTCGATAGCCCTGTCAAATTTGTTAAAAGAAACCAAATTTCATTGACCTCGGGGTCACCGATGACGTCACAGGTCAGGTCAAAGATAAAATGTTTCACCGTTCACGGGGCTTCTAGGGAAAGCGCTATAACACCGAGTAAAACGCATTTTGTCGAAAATCAGCGATAAGGCGTCAGTTGTCTAGTACATATGTTGCTATTAGAGGTCACTGGTCATACCAGGTCAGGTCACAGGTCAGGTCACCAAAGGTCACCAAGGGTCACCACATGAGCCCAACTTTACTAAGGTTATGCGATGCATGTTTTATGGCCAGTTTTTCATTTCAAACTCAATGGTGTTGGTTATAAGACCATCAGGTACGGTTTAGGCCACTTGCTGGTGGAGGTCAGGTCAAGGTCAGGTAAAAAAAGGTCAAATTTCAAAGTTGATATTTTTGCATAAAATGGGTATCGATTCGATGCAGCTCGTCACGGGGAGTCTAATGGTGGTCTTTGTTTTGCGATACGAGGTCAAGAATTGCTAAAAATTGAGTTTGAAAATTTGACATCATCAATTTTGAACAGTTTTTTCGCTATAACTTGGCCAAAAAAAGAGGTATCGATCTCAAATTTGGTATGTAGATAGAAGGCGGTAGGGACTATCACATAGATTCCGTTTTTTTTCGAAATTCCAAAACCTTTTTGGATTTTTTGGCTATAATATTCAAAAAATCTATTTTTTGATTTTTGGGGGTCAAGATCCAAAAAATTCGAAAAACCGAAATAGCAGTTTTGTAGCCCTTTTTGATTCCACACCTTTTATATCTGAAACATTTTTCTGTATCTCTAAAGCTGTAGGCCTGACAGCTCCTCCCGCGAAACCTTTTTTTGGGTCGAAAATGGCAAAAATGACGTCACTCTGACGTCATTAGCGGCCAACCTATGATAGCCTTTGGAAAAATTTTTTGTCACCATGTGCGCTAGCTGCTCCCGGGAGGGTACTGAAAGTTTGGTGACGATCGGCGCAGCGGTTCTCGAGATATATTGAAAAAACTAAAGGGGGGGGGGCAAAAAATGCCCCCCCACCGCCTGGAAGGTTAAGATACTGACTAAAAATAAAAAATATAAAGAAAAAAAACTGAAAATGGGGGCACCACCAAAATGAAGTGGACGAAATCCGTTGAGTTTTTAATTTTGGGTATAGGTAGGGGCACCACTTCGATTCATGACCCTCCCCTTGGAGTTTTCCTGGATCCGCCCCTGATCTTTGTAAATCTCGTGAAGTAAACTCAGTCCCCCTACACAGAGACAAAAGTAGCCTTCCTAACGGTAGGCTGACAAGTAACACAGGATTTTTCCGTCTGTGCCCACGTGTTTAGCATGGCGCTGTTGGCTCTGGCGTCAGAGGGGATGAGAAGTAACACATAAGCCCCCCGCAGAACCATAGGATGAACGTGTTTTCCGACATTGGTGCGGACATCTGCTACCTGACAACAGCTGCGAGTAAGTTATCTGCTCATGTTGTGCTTACCGAACCGCTAAACATATAATACGACAGAGCTTTGAAGAGATCATTAGCAGAGCCAGCATACACACACGCCGTTTTTAGCATGCTTACTCCGAATAAGCCTTGCAAAAAAACGTCGACTGTTGTTCAACTTGTCCCATCGTTTTTGTTTTTAACCCGGCAGGCGGTGGACCTCCCGGCCACCTTCCACGCGGTGGGGGGGGGGGGGGCAATTTTTTTTGCCCCTCCCCCCGTATCTCCGAAACTACTGGACGGATCCGGAAAATTCAAACGGCGTTCGATAGCCCTGTCAAATTTGTCATACGAAACCAAATTTCATTGACCTCGGGGTCACCGATGACGTCACAGGTCAGGTCAAAGATAAAATGTTTCACCGTTTACGGGGCTTCTAGGGAAAGCGCTATAACACCGAGTAAAACGCATTTTGTCGAAAATCAGCGATAAGGCGTCAGTTGTCTAGTACATATGTTGCTATTAGAGGTCACTGGTCATACCAGGTCAGGTCACAGGTCAGGTCACCAAAGGTCACCAAGGGTCACCACAGGAACCCAACTTTACTAAGGTTGTGCGATGCATGTTTTATGGCCAGTTTTTCATTTCAAACTCAATGGTGTTGGTTATAAGATCATCAGGTACGGTTTAGGTCACTTTCTGGTGGAGGTCAGGTCAAGGTCAGGTCAAAAAAGGTCAAATTTCAAAGTTGATATTTTTGCATAAAATGGGTATTGATTCGATGCAGCTCGTCACGGGGAGTCTAATGGTGGTCTTTGTTTTGCGCTACGAGGTCTAGAATTGCTAAAAATGGAGTTTGAAAATTTGACGTCATCAATTTTGAACAGTTTTTTCGCTATAACTTGGCCAAAAAAGAGGTATTGATCTCAAATTTGGTATGTACATAGAAGGCGGTAGGGACTATCACATATATTCCGGTTTTTTCGAAATTCAAAAACTTTTTGGATTTTTCGGCTATTATATTCAAAAAAATTATTTTTTGACTTTTGGGGGTTAAAATAAAAAAATCGAAAAACCGAAATAGCAGTTTTGTAGCCCTCTTAATTCCACACCTTTTATGTTTGAAACATATTTCTGCATCTCTAAAGCTGTAGGCCTGACAGCTCTTCCCGCGAAACCTTTTTTTGGGTCGAAAATGGCAGAAATGACGTCACTCTAACGTCATTAGCTGCCAACCTATCATAGCCTTTGGAAAAAAAATTTTTGGTCACCATGTGCGCTAGCTACTCCCGGGAGGGTACTGAAAGTTTGGTGACGATCGGCGCAGCGGTTCTCGAGATATATCGAAAAAACTAAAGGGGGGGGGGGCAAAAAATGCCCCCCCACCGCCTGGAAGGTTAATGAGTCTGTTAAACACCCTCGACTGATGCTCAGATTGTTCACCTTAGAATACATTTTAGTCAGCGAAAACAACGCTATCTATCAAAAAGCTATGTCACTGCAAAGAAAATTTGGAACATTATAATTCGCACCCAATTGTTATCCTCAGTCTGTAAAGAGCGTGGAGGGAGGAGGGCGCAGACGGGGGGGCCACCCCTCCGATCAGCCCCCCCCCCCCTCCCCACCTCGGGTATAAGACCTGGCACGCTCCGTCCCTCCGAGCTGGTCACCCAGCATGCCAGCTACATAGCTAAATGGTCGAACCCCCATTCCAAGTTATCTCACCCGCATGCCGTGAACGCCAAACGGGATAAGGCAGGTTAGAAATGGTGGTGGAATTCGAATCTTATGACATCAACTGATTCAACTTCAAAAATTGCTGTAGTCATGCGTCTAGCTGCCTTTTAATTACTGATAAGTGCCCTGCTGTGATCGGAAAATCCAACAATCAGACGTCTGAAAGAACGCAGTTCACAAGCAGGTTATTATTGCGATCCGTCACTGTGCTATGAGACGCGCAGTTAGGTCCTGATCATGTGCTTTTTATTGCGCACGAACCCAAACTCAGTCATAACAACGTTATCTTCCGTTAACTATAGCGCCGCACAGACTCTGCTCGAACGTTACATTGGCTGATGATCGGCCGGCCGTCCCTCTCACGTTATGTCCATTCCTCCATTCCTTACGCGATGTGAGAGGGACGGTCGACGAGCTGAAAAAGAAAGAAAAAAAAAATCGAACCCGACGGACGCTCCTCTCGGCGCGCGAGAGCGCACCTCCGCCGCGCGCGCCGAGCGCCCACGCACTGGGGAAGCGTCTCCCGTCCCCTCCCGTCCCGTCCGAGAGGGCCGCGCCGCCGGCGGGGCCGCCCCGGGCGGTGGCGCGGCTATTCGGAGGACCGTCTCGCCGCTGTCCGGCGCTAGCCCGTTAACGAACATATAACAACGTTATCTTCCGTTAACTATAGCGCCGCACAGACTCTGCTCGAACGTTACATTGGCTGATGATCGGCCGGCCGTCCCTCTCACGTTATGTCCATTCCTCCATTCCTTACGCCAATCACACCCGACAGGACAGAATGTTATTATAGTGATCGGTGCTCCAGGAGGGACGCGGCGTAAAGTGGCCTGCTCAGGCAGGCCAGGCCGCGGCCACGAGACGCCAGGCAGGAGGCAGGGTTGGTTGGCAAACAGCACTGATCACACACTAGGAGAATGGGCGTCGACTCACCGCTGTCACTTGGTTGGAGTTTGTTAGCGCCCAGTGGAGGGCGGGGGCGCGCACAGGGGAGGTAAGGGCGTCGCGGCTCATACTGGCTGGCCGTGGACGCGCCTGGGCCGGGCCAGCGGTCGACGATTGTAATGGGCCGCCCCGTCCGACCTTGAGCAGCAAACCCAGCTGACCGCGGGGCGCTGCTTCACACATGCTAGCCCGCTCATACGCATCACTGAACCGTCGCCCCAGGCGCCGGATGACTTGGTCAGCGACACCGGCTGAGCACGCGGACGTGACTAGCCCGTCGCGGAGGCTGTGGTTGTCGAACCTGAGCCGATAGTTGCCCGCAGTGTGCTATTCAAACACAGCCGGGTGAGGGCGGGCGCCCCGTAGCACAAACAACGGTCCACTGGTGGGGAGGGTGGCGTCTCGGGCGGTCAGCACTGTGCTGTCTCCTCCGGCAGACTGCGGCTGGGCCGGAGAGCGCGTGTTTGCTGTTGGCCCCGACAATATGGGGGCAGTAATGGGGAGGGAGACTACGCCGTCCGGTGCCCGAGCCGAGCCAGCTGAGCTCGGTGTGCAGTCAAACGGTAGATTGGCGGTGGTGTGGCGTCAGCATCCGATTTTAACCTGCGCTGGCTCGTCATACCAAGCCATACATACGGTCGTCGTACCAATCAGGGGCCATACCGAGCGTCTGTGCTATGAATCGGGTTACAGATCATTCTGTGGTCGTTAGACGCAATGTATTGTAATTGTAATGTCATAGGCGGTATTGTAATGTCAGAGTCCGAATCAGTTGGCGTCGGCGCCATATCAGGGTCATACCGAGCGGCTGTGGTATGATATCAAATCACGAGCCGTCCCTGCGCTCGCCAGACGCAATGTGACATCAGCGCGAGCACCGGTCGGCGGTGTGGTTACGTCAGATCCCGGGTCAACCTGAACCGACATCATGTCAGGGCCCCTTTCGGCGGCTGCCAGAGCCGGGCTCGTCTCCCCGTGCCATGAGCACTATCAGCTGGTGGTGCGCGGGGGGGGGGGGGGGTGCGCGTGTTTGCTGTTGGTCCCGATAACGTGAGGTCGGCAATGGGGGAGGGGAGGGGAACTGCGCTGTCCGCTGTCGGAGCCGGAGAGCGCGGGTGGGTGTCGTCTTACAATGGACACACGCGGAGTGGGTCTTTAACGCAATTACCTGCCAGCGGGATGCATTTACACCTGGGTCGGCAGCCACGATGGAACGTCAGCGTGCTCCCGACCGGCGGGGGTGTGCGTTGGAACGGGTCAATTGGCGGTGGTGTGACGTCAGAACTAAGGCATGAGTGGGCTTGCCAGTGAAGTTGGTGACGCGATGTGACGTCAGCGCGAGCACCGGTCGGCGGCCCCGTGCCGGCAGAGCCACGTCAAATTGCGATGGCTTTGTATGGGCCATACCGAGCGGCTGTGATGTTCAGTTCACGAGCGGTCCTGCACTCGTAAGACGCGATGTTAAAGGGACCCTCCCACCTTCAAAAAAAAGTTAATGAATTGGCATGAAAGTAGCGACCGGCCAGGAAGTCTGGCAGATGATTACCCGCTGCGGCTTCCTGGTCTCCACACTGTGGCTAATTGGTGTTATGCCAGGCCGGCACAGCACGTCCCAGTCGAGAGCTGTGTGCAGAATACTCGGATTTGCCGCCATGGCCTCTCGTGCTTTGGCGTCGGCGGCCCGAGTTTCGGCGAGAGGCCGGTTGGCGTAAGTACGCAGCAGCCACGCCATGTAACTTGTCAGCTGGAGCCCCGCCGCCGGGAAATGGTAGGCTCTGTGAGCCAGCAGTTCGGCTACACGGGCCAAATAGTGGGCGGTGGTCGTCAGCGGGCCCCCTACTTCATCCCCCGAGTCGTCGACCGCGACGTAGCGGCCTCAGTGGCGGAGGTCCTGGGCGGCCTTGGTGCTACTGCTGACCCCGGCTAGCCGGAGGGCGGGTACCGGCGGCTGCGCGTAGGACACTACCGGTAGCTGCTGGTGGTCTTGTGCGCGGTCCGCCGCCACCCCTCGCTCGCGTGCCTTTAGTTCTGCCGCGGCTGCGCTCTCTCTCTAGTCTCGCCGGCTGAGCGTCGGTACTCGTCATAGGGCTGGATCATTTGTGGGGGCAGCCCGTGCCCGGTGCTGGCTGCGCCGCTCGGCTGGGTCGCGGGGGCCGGGCGGTTGTGGGCCTGGGCGGTGGGTGTGGGGCCGACGCCGGCGAACTGTTCATTCCCGGGCACCGGCCAGTTGGGCGCGCCCCCGGGCGCCGGCCAGTTGGACGCGCCTCCGGCCGCCGGCCAGTTGGGCGCGCCTCCGGGCGCCGGGTAGGCGGGGGGGGGGGGGGGGTGCCGCGCCTCCCCATGAGGGCGGGGCCGCGGCGCCGGCCGTCGCCGGTCGGCACAGGGCAAGCCGGTGGGTCTCCGGCTCCGTGGGCCCGTGTTGTTGCTGGTATGTACCGGGGCCGGCTGGGGGCCCGCCGGCGCGTCAGCTCCGGTGGTCGTCTGGTGGGCGGGCATTGCTGTAGGGGGTAGCGGGCCTGTCACGTCTGCCCAGGGGCCAACGATCGCGCTCCGCGCTGCGGTGTTGTCCGTTGGGGTGAGCGGTCGGAGTCCTGCATAGGCCAGGATAACAGGCCGTCAGTTAGGGGCGTTGTTTGCAGTCCTGTGAGTGGGATGAAGGCGCTTAGTGGCCATTCTTATAAAGAAAAGAACGGAGGGACGCTCCGTCATTTCTGAGATTAGACGGAATTTGGTTATCATAAAAGGACGAAGACGAAAGACGGAACCCGTTAAAAGAACGAAGCCAGATTGACGCTACCCCCACCCAAAAGGACGCGTTTCCGTATCATAAAGAGACAAAGACGCCTCTGGTGACGTAAGACTTTGCGTTGTTCGTGAAAAATAACGCATCAGAAATAGCGCTGCTCTTCAGCAGCGCTTTTTTACGGCATTGATACGATATTTAGCTGGTTGCGAGAGCAACTTGTGCGAAATGTGTTTCAGGCTGCATGCTTATCGATATGTGAACTGTATGACATTGGTCGGGAGTTATTTCACACGAAAATTAGTCAATTTGACATGCAAACCAAGTACCTATGGACCGCCACCTTATCGTTCTGCAGCTATCGTTGTTTATCGGGCAAACACATTAACATGCAGGATTGGACACCTTGAGATTCAATATCCAGTAAGTGGTAGGTGTTTTTACTGTTTGCAACTGCCTTCCAGTAGCTCCACCCTCACCTGGCCTGTGTCCTGTGTCCTCTGGCGCCTCGACTGGTATCACGGTTGGAGGTCTGAGTCACGTGGCACTACAACTTCTCGTTAGCACTTAAAGTTCTTGTTTTGCACGCAGAGAAATTCGTATACACTCCGCCAGGCTCAAGCGCTCTCGCTGGACTGTCCTCGCTGTCCCCACACAGAGAAGATCCACAGGCCATTTCTTTCCCCGCTCCCCCTCCCCCCTCTTTAGCGTCAGTTCGTCAAAACAACACCTGCGCCCCCCGTCTCTCTCTCTCTACCTACTTCTTCCCTCTCTCCCTCCCTTTCATCCCGAGCCGCCGCGCGCGTTCGCCGCGCGCCGCGTCGTCCCCTAGAGCGATACGATGCCTTATCAGTATCCCCTCCTCTTTTATCTCTACCGCCTGTCCCGAGCCGCCACGCTAACTCAGGGTGTCCATGCGTTGTTCCCTTACCGCTTATTAGACACCCTATCACTGAGTAAGACATAGGGATTACCACATTTATACGCAAAAACAATCTTTGGTGGGTTTCAGCCTAGCAGGAAAGACTACAGCATATTACATACTTCGCCTATCTATATTATCCTTGATCGTAGCCAAGGCTATGTATCGTAGCAGACAACAGCCCCCGGTCCCATAAAAATTCATATATGATCCCAAATAATTGCAGGTTCTCATTTTATTATACCTATATAGCGATCACACAGTATTTTCTTAGTCTTATTGCATTCTTTGTGACGAAATTTATAAGAAAATATTGCAGGAAATAATTCCTGTTTCATTTACTAAAGCTCTTGATCATTTAGACGAAAAACGCATCCTAGCAAAACAACGAAGGGGGAGGGGTAGAGGGACGGAACCTTTATGATAACCAATAAGGACGGAATCGTTTAATTCATTGAGTTCTTTTTTTCCTTCCGTCCCTCCGTCCTTTTTCTTTATAAGAATGGCCTTAGGTCCACTGAGACGCCAGTATCGGGGGGGGGGGGGGGCGTTGGCGACATGGCGGCCTCGCCGGGAACGTCACCAGCGGTATTATGGGTACGATAACGCTAGGGTGACCGGTGGGGAGAGCGCGAAAACAACCCACGGTCAAACACCAGTCGGGCGGGAAAAGTAAACAATGGACGGTCAGGTGTCAACCGCACCACACGTTCGCCCACCGCCGTTCGACCCCGTGACCCCGTTCTTTGCGGGCGGTGTGACGTCAGGACTGCTGGGCAGGGCCACGTGGTTAGCGTACGCGCGGTCACCTGATGCGTACGGGCCGTACGTGGTCGCATGCGGTGGTCAGCGTGCGTTCGATCCATTCGTGCGTACCGCTGTTTACCAGTGTATGTGAGCCGACAATGCTATGGGACGGGTCAGAGTTCCAATCGTGCAGACGGGCTGCCAGTCGCGCTATATAGGGCCAGTCAGCGATTCATGCTTGCGCGCGCGTCGGGCGTACGAGCCGGCAGCGCTGAGAGGGGCCGGTCAGCAGCCACCAGAATAAGTACAGGGTGTCAGTTTGTGGGGCGGTCAACGCTCAGAGGGGCTGATCAGCGGCCAGGTCTGAAGAAGTACGGGCTGTCAGCGCGTGGAGCGATCAGCGCTCAGAGAGGCCGGTCAGTGCTTGGAGCGATCAGCGCTCGGAGGGGCCGGTCAGTGCGTGGAGCGATCAGCGCTCAGAGGGGCCGGTCAGCGGCTACTCGAATAAGTACGGGCTGTCAGCATGTGGAGCGATCAGCGCTCAGAGGGGCCGGTCAGTGCATGGAGCGACCAGCGCTCAGAGGGGCCAGTTAGTGCGTGGAGCGATCAGCGCTCAGGGGCCGGTCAGTGCGTGGAGCGATCAGTGCTCAGAGGGGTCGGTCAGTGCGTGGAGCGATCAGCGCTCAGAGGGGCCGGTCAGTGCGTGGAGCGATCAGCGCTCAGAGGGGCCGGTCAGTACGTGGAGCGATCAGCGCTCAGAGGGGCCGGTCAGTACGTGGAGCGATCAGCGCTCAGAGGGGCCGGTCAGCGGCTACTCGAATAAGTACGGGCTGTCAGCGTGTGGAGCAATCAGCGCTCAGAGGGGCCGGTCAGTGCATGGAGCGATCAGCGCTCAGAGGGGCCGGTCAGTGCGTGGAGCGATCAGCGCTCAGAGGGGCCGGTCAGTGCGTGGAGCGATCAGCGCTTAGAGGGGCCGGTCAGTGCGTGGAGCGATCAGCGCTCAGAGGGGCCGGTCAGTGCGTGGAGCGATCAGCGCTCAGAGGGGCCGGTCAGTGCGTGGAGCGATCAGCGCTCAGAGGGGCCGGTCAGTACGTGGAGCGATCAGCGCTCAGAGGGGCCGGTCAGTACGTGGAGCGATCAGCGCTCAGAGGGGCCGGTCAGCGGCTACTCGAATAAGTACGGGCTGTCAGCGTGTGGAGCGATCAGCGCTCAGAGGGGCCGGTCAGTGCATGGAGCGACCAGCGCTCAGAGGGGCCGGTCAGTGCGTGGAGCGATCAGCGCTCAGGGGCCGGTCAGTGCGTGGAGCGATCAGCGTTCAGAGGGGCCGGTCAGTGCGTGGAGCGATCAGCGCTCAGAGGGGCCGGTCAGTGCGTGGAGCGATCAGCGCTCAGAGGGGCCGGTCAGTGCGTGGAGCGATCAGCGCTCAGAGGGGCCGGTCAGTGCGTGGAGCGATCAGCGCTCAGAGGGGCCAGTCAGCGGCTACTCGAATAAGTACGGGCTATCAGCGTGTGGAGCGATCAGCGCTCAGAGGGCACAGAAGGGAACTGCTTAACGCGGCATTTCGCTCTCCAATCCCCTCTCGCTGGTAGACTCTTCTGCGCGACGTCAAGCGCGAGACACACGCCCATGGAGACGGCGAGCTCTCGCCACGCACGACGCCCATCTGAGAGGTATTTACCGGGGATAATTGACCTGCACTGCTTAGGAGCACGTCACGTCTCGGCCTCCGGCAGTGTACCCCATGGGCGAGGCGGCTACAGAGGCCAGAGAGACGGAGACAAACACTTATGACACTGCAGGGTGCCGCCATATACATGACCAGAGGGTACGTCACCGGTGCCGATGTAGATCGCAGGAACGTAGCGGCGTGCTTTATCCCACGGAGGCAGACACTACAAAAAAATCGAACCCGACGGACGCTCCTCTCGGCGCGCGGGAGCGCACCTCCGCCGCGCGCGCCGAGCGCCCACGCACTGGGGAAGCGTCTCCCGTCCCCTCCCGTCCCGTCCGAGAGGGCCGCGCCGCCGGCGGGGCCGCCCCGGGCGGTGGCGCGGCTATTCGGAGGACCGTCTCGCCGCTGTCCGGCGCTAGCCCGTTAACGAACATTTGAGAACTGTGCCAACTGCCAACAGTCGATATTAAACATCCAGAGTATTGAATCTGACTGGTCTGAAAAATCAGCATCCAGATGTTCATCACATTAGAGATTGAACCGTAATGATCAGGGAAGTCCGGGGTTCAGCCGTTATGCACTCTCGGAATCAACTGTACACATTCATTTTTGACACCATGGAGCACTTCCAAAGCTCAAGGTTTCCTGCATGACGAACTGTGAAGATCGATCGTTCTGTTGGAGATCCTGGTAAGTTCGGCATCCACCGGAACTGGCCGCCTGTTAAATGGTAGTTGGTCACTTGTCGGCAGTGTTTCAGCGAACTCAACTGTCCGTGAGTAAACACACACATCCGCTATTGCTAGTGAATTACTGAAGCCGGAAAACTGTGAATGACGTTTATATAACCAGGAACGCGCAACTATTTTAATTAGCGAGCATGTATAAGCGGGAATGCCAAATCTGATATGGCCTAAAATAACGCACCTACGGTGCCAAGGACATGGATGTACGCAGGTTTTATTATTGGACAAGAAATATCACTTAAAATATCAAACAGAAATACCAAATACCATGCATCTTACATCCATGATTTTAGACGATACCTACCATCGTACGGGTATTGTCAAGCATTAGCAAACGCTACAATCTCGACAAAGGCGTTGATCAGTTTCTTTCACTATGAATGAACATTGAAAAGGTGCAACATTTTCACTACTCACATTAAATGTTGATTGTCTCACAGCCATCGCGAGAAGTGTTTATACATTCACGCGATGGGTGTGTGAATAGATACATTAATTCTAAATGCCGCTTCAACCACAACCAAAACGTCCGTAGCATCCAGAGCAATGATCAACAGTGTGAGTCAGCGCCAAGCGTGGATATTAATAACGATAAGGAGCAAATTAAGTCGGTGACTCAATCGCCGGGCCAGGTGTAGCACGGAGCTCGCTCGGGCCGTCCAGGACCAGCGGCCGGGTGCTGTGCGGATACAGACATCCTATCTGAGGATTACCAATCCGGAACGGACGGACGGATGTGGATCTACTCAGGTAATTGGATCACTCTGATAAGGTAAATCTTCACCAATTCTCCGACAGATTTAAAAGGTAAAAATAGTTTGTGTGAGCTACAACGTGCGAGCACCATACCATTTCATCGGCTGAGATAAATGGTTTTCAGATGTTATAATTCTAATTTAAACACAGGCCTAGGAATACGTGTTCTTGTGAGCACCACAACACGTCTACCTATATAGCAGAACCATTCACCATGCACATTGCATAATACCCGCAAAAATACAAGCATGATTCGAGGAAACACAAAAGAGTCACACAAATATATTGATAGATAAGTGAGCAGCTGTATGTGAATGCCAGTGTGCACCGCCGCTCGCCACAAACCAAATTCCATCGCGCCGTCATATCGGCCTATATCTTATCTATCAATTACCATAACATCTGTATCGAGATCGACAGTGAACTAAACAAACGTCGAACAAAAACAGGCGATTCTCGCCCTAGCGACAGTATGAATCGCTCAACGCTTGTCTCATTATACCCCTTCTCCGTAAATGCGCCATTGCAATCCAGTAGCACCGATCACCAAGGTCGCGCTCTCATCTGCAGACATTTCCACGTCGTGCCAAAAATGGTCACCACTTGTCCCCAGCGCGCCGAGCTCGTGGATCGCGGGCGCGTGCCCGCGTCGCCCAGCGTTCCTAGCATCATCAGCGCGCTGACGGCGGGACTTCCGTGGTAGCAGCGTGCCGGGTAACTTATCAGCCCCCCCCCCCCCCGGCTGCTACATTACTGACGGTGCGGTGACTCATAGTGGACTGATGTATCCGCATCTCAGCCAGGGCGGGGACTGCCTGTATTATTGTGACGATCTTCACGTAGCTTTCAAAGCACGGTTTGCCAGTCATCCCTCTCTCGTTCTCAATGGTCTACGTCACAACACACCATATTCAGCCGCATCCGATCTATAACGTCACTTAATTCAATGTTGTTTACAGCTATGCTGAATAATAAGAGACCGGCTCCAGTTTCACACAGCTCGTTGTGGCGATGTACGGTGCCATTTGAATAAATCACGGGGATCGTAAGACGGCGGCCGTCGGCCGCACCTGCCATCTAGTGGCAAAGGCCGGCACTAGACGCGGGGCGAGAACTGGTTTACACGGGGAGCCGACATCAGATATTCACTGATCTAGTCCGTGCACGCGAAACACCAAATACCGGATAACCAGGAGCGGAATATCACATTGATGATGACGAAAGATGACAATGAAATTTGAATAAAATATTAACAAATCTATGACATAACTGTATATTTTGCAGAGTAAAATAAATATTACCTATTCCTCTCCGCAATAATCCCTGCAATAAATGCCACTGTTTATGGTAACCGAAGACATAATCTAAATCTCCGTAAAAGTGATCGATGACCTCAGAGAAAGGCACACAGTTGGGCGCTGGAATGGACGGATGCTTTCAATGGACCGCGGACGATCAGAGCGGCCTGGGTTTGCGCACAGATACCGCAGCGCACCAGACTCGTGAAAAATGACTGGCGCATTTCATTCTCAAGGCATCACCATAAGCCGATCGGCACGGCGCCCCGCCATTTCTTCAAAATCGTCACCACGCCTCACCCACCCGCTCTAAGAAGGAATGATTTCAAACAACTTGATCCACTGTGCCGCAGAGAGGGTTTCCGATGAAGAATACACTCCCATCACTACAACAGAGGGTGCCGACGACCTCTGACGCCAGTTGCCGGGCGTCAGTCGCCTGTCCCGAGGACAGTCGCCGACCCGACGACCGGCCAGTTTCAGCAACCTCGCCTGTTATACGCCAGGTCACGAGCGGCGCCCGGTGGGTCACGAGCGGCATCCCTCCCGTACCGCGCGAGTCGTGACCGGAGGACACGTTTCAAAACGCCGCCGTCGGGACAACCGCCGTCCATCGCATGCCGGGGAGATTCAGCGAGCAAAGGACGACAAAGGACGGCGATATGAGGTACGGTGACCACCCAGACACGAAAAAACTTCCACATTTCACGAAGAATACGCCGAAGAGACAGGAGAGCGTCCAATGGCACGGGGCGGCCTCTGCGAGCCGCGGTACATCTGAGGACCCGACCCGCGCACGGCGCTCACACCACTCGACAAAGGATTACACGTGTGAGCACCGCGTCGGCACCGCGTCGGCCCGGGTCGGTGATGCCAGACGAGATGCTGACGCCGGCGGCGGCCGACGACGCACCGGAAGGGCCAGATGCCGACGGATATCAGGGGAGGGTGACGCGGGCGAGCGCGTCTCCGCGGCGTCCGACAGACGTTTGACGCACGTCACGTTCCGGGAGTGATGTGGGTGTGACCTACGAGGACGTCGGGCGGGTGGGGCGGTCAGGGAGTGAATGATCTCTCAGAGGCCGACCTCGTCATGATAGACATCAGAGATGACACGGTACATGCTACAAGCCACCCGAGTACTCACATTCGGAACTTGAGGTCCGGCGATCCACGGTCCAGGCAGTTGGCGTACTGGTTGAACTCATCCAGACACGTGCTCTTCACCTTGCGGAAGAACTCGAGCGCGCACGAGGTGACCGCACGTCCCTCGGCCAGACATTTGCGCGGATCCTTCTCCTCTTGGCGGCATAGCATGAACTCCTGCAACACGGAGACAGAGGCGCTGGTCAGATCGCTGATGCAACAAAATAGAACATCGCACACAACGCACGGTCAATGATGCAACTCATATCGACACCTTCTAGGCACGGGCGAGACGGTTGCAGATATTGGAGCAGGGACGTTGGAGGTCGCATTGCTATCAAATGCATCCACATCGTCATACATGAATAGTCATTGGTGACACACAGAATAGCCCGATCAGCAGACTGATGCAATATGTCAGAAACACGTCCTGGACACAATAGAATGATCAGTGATCATGTCAATAAACTGACGCAACGCAGCATACCGCTCCCCTGGCACCGCCAAAAACAATGCAGGCACTGCACGGACGACAAACCACGCGGCAGGCTAAACAAAGGCTAAACAGCCGCAGATTAAACAAAAACCGTGCAGCTGATAACGAGTTCATTTTTCGACAGGAAACTGGCCCTGTCTTAGTCCAGCTGGAAGCCGTCAGATGAAACGACCGCCGTGCAACACAACAAAATCCAATTTCTCTGAGAGGATGCCACCCCGATTCACGTCACGCTCACGGCACACTGAAAACATCTTCATTCACGAGAACTCTCCTAAGCGCAGATTAACAAAACGTGTTGACATCTCGTAATTCACAGACACCGCTGTCGACACCATATTATGCATGCCCTCTCATCTGTGAACACAGGCCGGCGCCTTTAGAGCGGGTCGACATCAGAGGGCCCGCGCCGCCTTCAGAGGCACGTCCGGTCAGCGGTGGCCACCCGGTCAGCGTCATTAGCACCTGCGGAGAGCGCGGTCCCAGTGCCGGGAGATGGCCGGTCACCGGCCGGGCCACACACGGGCGCAGATCACACCGACCGCCGAACCGACCGGCCGGCAGGCCGGGACGCGGCGCTTCCGGAGAAGCCAGCTGTTTGAATGAATACTAATTTATCATATTTTGCTCATGTATTAAGCCATTGCTTACAATTCGGAACACTCTGCCTCAAGAGATCATTTGAAGACCGAAGGTATTTTGTTTTAAACTTTCACCGCGCGAAAAACCGTCAAGAGAAATAAGGACGGCTCTGACGCAACAAATTTCAAGAAGGTTGTGCTTGCCATTAAATAAAATCCATATTCTTTCGTTAGAGTGGAGAACAGCCCTGATGATCACTTACATGATCACTTAGATGATCATAAACCCGCGACCTGGTGGGGTCGCTACCGCGACCTCAGCAACTTCGGTTCGCGAGTTCCCGATACCCCGAGTTTTAAACTTATAGAAGATAAACTGCAGGGATGACAGAATCAAAAATTTTATGGAGGCATAGTCACTTAACTGGACCAGAAAATCTGACCTTATGTGACCTGGGTTCCAAAAGCTTAGACACAACGCGAAATTGGTGTATAATAAGTTACATGTATGATGTAATATATGATTATGTATGTATTCAGCAAGTATAATAAAGTGTAAGCAAGTTTCACGGCGCTGCGAGCCGCAGCTTTCTTTACAAAGGCAAAAAAAACTGGCAGGTAAGGCCAAAAACGCTTTCTCCCATCTGGGCGAAGGTTAAAATCATCAATACTACCAGTAAGACGCCTTTTGTGGTGATAAACGAGCGAGCGAGAGGGTGAGTCCTGCACTTGAGCGTGCGGAACTGCGAGGGGGTACTTGCAACCGACATACGCACGGCGCCCTATTAGCCGTTATCTAGCGGTGTGCCAAATTAGAGCGCAATCGGCCCAGCCGTTTCTGAGATCTGTGAAAGCGTTAACCCGGGCGTGCGCACGTGCATATTGGGTCCCAACTAACTTTTACAAGGCACCCTAACTAGTCCTACCAACCGGCCCCTTTCCGTGTACCAGTACACGCATTATACACACGTGCAGTAGTGCCCAAACCCTGACACATGGAAACGCATTGCTTCGATAGGTGCCTACATGCATACCCACCAAGTTTCAGCGCGATGGGCCCAGTAGGTAATTGCTACAAAGCTGACACCACTTCGTTTTACAAGTGGCACGCGCATTGGGGGTCACCCACATACATCGGGAATAGTCCAATGCTTGGCAGAAGGGATGAAGCCCTACCAAAAATAGACCGTAAGTGAATCGGTCCAGTGGTTGCTGAGCTATAAGACTCGCAGAAGCGTGACCGTCACCACGGCCGGGCGGACGCTAATACTCAGAAATTTATTCTGTTCTACGAAAAACTACGCTTCGCTCACTCGCTCGTAATTATACAAGTGGGGTCATGAAGTCAGCCTGGACACCTGTTCGCTTCACCAAGTCTGTGGGCCGACATTGGCCATCGAGTCGCCCCGGTTCACCACTCGGCAGTCCCATCAGCTGCCGAGCCGCTACGGTGCGGGGCCGGGAGTTCCGGCCCCGCACGCGCGCTGGCGCCTGACGCCGTGCGCCTGACGCCGAGCGACCGGCGACGGTAGAAACGGTGTGCGATTTGATATAACAATAACACAATCAACACCCGTGGGTGTCGGTTTCGTATCACATGCATCGTTACAGCTCAGATGGGCGTCTATGGACTCTACATATAGCTCAGTCTCATCTATGGACCAGCAGGTCGCATTTATTTCAATCCATGGCAAATAAGGCTGAAGCGAAAGAAGTCATTGATGGAGAGAAGTGATTGGATGCAGCCCAGATCAAGCGGATCAAGCAAGCTACCAGCGGCCAGCACCGTGATATCATTCGTTTAAACCATAGAGATCTTATATACATCTATGGTTTAACCCGCGCCCCACTGGGGGGGGGGGGCTATTCATAGCCCCCCCTCCCGTTTTTCTGCAATAACTTCTAAACCGCTTGACGTATCGACGCCAAACTTTCAGTACCTTCGGCTGCATCAATTTGACATCTTGTGTCAAAATTTGAACTTCGTAGCTACCATAGGTCGGCCGGAAATGACGTCAGAGTGACGTCATGTTCGGCCGATTTCGACGCAAAACATTGAACCACGGCAATCGCTCCCAAGGGCTCAGTTTTTAAGCTAGATCCAATTTCTTTGCATGAGAGGACTCAGAATAGACTGCGCTATCAAACTGCTATCTCGGATTTTCGAAATTTTGAAAATTTCGAAAATTTTATATAATAAAATTCAAAATTTACATTTGTACATTTTTTTTTCAAAAAGTTTTTGACTTTTCGAAAAAAACGGAATATATGTGATAGAACGCGTTATTATGACTAACTCTAGCAAGTTTTAGCTAAATATCTTCAAAAATGGCCAAGTTATACGCATTATTGCAAAAAATTCACAATTATTAATTTTTCAAATCAATTTTTCAGCACGTATTTGACATGGTACGCCAATATAAATAGCACCATCGTGTTCCTGAGCTCAAACTGCATCCAATAGACACCTTTTCTGTTGAAAAATTATAACTTCAAAATTTGACCTTTTTTGACCTGAAAGTGACCTGACCTAAGCTAAATTCGACTCAAAACGACCTCAAATGACACAGACGACATCAAATTCAAAAACTTTGGCCTAAATGGACCATAAAACATGTGCCACGTGACCGACGCATGATATAATATTTCCGTGACCTGTGATGACCTGACCTTGACCTGAAAATCAAAGTACAAGTTTGGTACCCTCAGGATATCTAGAGCATCTGTTCACGAGTGTGTGAACCAAAAATGAGCCTGATCTGACTTGTAAGACGGCGGCCAGAGCCCAAAACGTGAACAAGCCAAAATGCTAATAACTTTTACTTTGACCTGACCTCTGACGTCATCGGTGACCTCGAGGTCAATGAAATTAGGTTTCACTGGACAGTTTTTCCGGGGCTATCAGACGCCGTTTGAATTTTGACGATCGGCCCAATAGTTTCGGAGTTAGGAGGGGGGCTATGAATAGCCCCCCCCCCCCTCCCCAGTAGGGCGTGTTATACGCAGACCCCAGTGGGGCGCGGGTTAAATCTCTATTTAGATCTCTATGATTTAAACAACAAGCTGACAACGACCGCACTTGTTTGCAACTGTGAACTTTGAATGTGAGGCAGTCGGTACTATACACAGCAGGTTTTTAAAGATAAGAGGTAATATGGTGACCGGCATGGTTTGAAGAGAGCACCAATCTTTCCCCTCGAATATTAGCATACTCTGACGTAAAAGAAGTCATTTGATTGACAAATAATGTAAGCATTCCGTTATAATACGTCTTCCCAAAAAACTCAAAAGTATCACCACTGTTCAGAGTATTGCGTTTAAGATTTCCTCCCCTATTATTGTTGAGGTGATGCAATAGTGATAAGCTCATCCGCCATAAAAACGCTAATGGGAAGAACCGAACCATCAATTACATCACATACACAATGCGTTACACAAGCTTGACAGGTTTACAAAACCAAAGCCAGAGCAACTACGTCCATTCAGCACAAGTATAGGATTAATGGTAATGCCAAGAAAGTCGTCAATTTTTTGTCGGAAAATCTCCGGCTAGACCGGCCTCAGATCTGGGCAGGGCCACGATCCGACCATCCCGGCCATCTCCAGTTCTGTGAAAATCTGCCAAGATGTCACGATCTCTGGCGTCTTCGGATCAGTGTGAGACCGCACGTATCGCCACGGCTTCCGGTATGTGTGGTAGGTGTGTTGGGCTGTTCGTGTCCAGCTATTCACACTGATACCGTCGGATTCCTCCATTTTAATGTGCCGATACCGTTGTCAGTGGGGTTTGCGGTGGCGGCTCTACGGGCAGGGTAAGTACCATTGAAATCTGGCAGCGGTGAGGTGTGGTGAGAAACTATGTCGCGTCTGCGACTTGATACGGCTGTGTGAAGGGCCACGGCGGGCGAGAACAGCAACTCTCAGAAATAAAACAAAATCTGGGCCTCAGTCCCGGCATTAAGAATAATGGGTGCTGCTTGAGAATACTGCGAGATCATTTTGCATTTTAGTATTGCCACTTTCTAACCTAACGCCAAGTGAAAGGCCTGTGGTATACAAGAGAAAAAGAAAACTTTTTTTCATCCAACACTTACCTAAATATAAATATAGAGAAAAATTAGGAGAAACAATAACGCTAAAATTTAGTTACTGCAATTAAAGGAAATATCTGGTAAGCACAAACATAGGTACCAAAGCAGTGGCCCAAAGCTTGACAAAAATAAGAAGCATTGAACTTGCAGGCCAAGCTTATCCAAACAAAAACAACTAACAAGTAACAGGTCTCAGCTAAGGTGCGGCGCACGTCCCCAAAACAGACGAGCCCAGTGAGCTAGCTCAGTAAACTCTACGAGTTCCATGACACAGGCAAGCAGTACCTACCTATCCCCATTTTTTAATCAATCACCACTCACCCCGCTCACGGGTGAAATCAGCGGCTCCGCCGCGGCGCCCTGAGTGACCCGGCCACTCGATACCTGGCCTTCGGGAAACCCGGCACAGCCAATCATTGCCGGACCAGGTTAAGGCGCGGCGCAACTCTTTTCTCTGTTCTTTTCACGGCCCAGCAGGTGGCGATAAGTCCACAGAAAGTAACTGCGCGCCGCATTTTCCTGTGCTAATGTGGTTTTACTTCTTGTCTGTCGGCTGCGATGAGGTAATCTGCATAATCACACCATAGTAACAGTGGAATCAATTGGACGTCAACTAAGATCGGGTCTTGTAATATAGTGTTGAGTCCACCTTCCGGGAAAACAGCACATCTCCATACATTATAAATGAAGATATCACTCCAAAATTTTGTGTCCCATAGGGCTGCAGTACACCACTGGCAATTATGAAATAGTAGCCGTCACCATTGGTCATGGGCTTATCACAACTTTGCTCCCCGAGTAACGAATATAAAGAACGTGGGCACGTAACTAGCAGATTGAATGTACTGTCGCAAAGTGTGCATTGTGCTCATTTCCGCGCGTAAATTTACAACCAATACTGAATGTGGACTAAAAAGGATTTAACAGGCGTAACGTTAAAAACGACATGCATATTGCACAATACTGAAAAGAAATCGAAACAAATTGCATAACGACGATGGTTACAGTACCAGATTTCTCAACACAATGCATCTGTCCTGCTTGCGCAATTTCCTTCTGCCCTGGCTCTGATAAGTGTTTATTTTTGTTAACGAGCTTGTTTGGTTGGTGATCAAACCACACTACTGCGACACTCCTCCGAAACCCGGTCAATCACTGCGAACCTTCCGGGAAAACCTGATAGTCGCGTCGCCACCTGAATGGGCCGCGGTGGTGAGCCATCAGCGTCCGCCCAGCCAGCCACCTCGCGCTCGCTGTTCTTCATGCCCATTCGTTGTCTTTTCGGCACAGATCTCGCAGTCACTGTCACACATCGCCTCTGCTGTCCCAGACGGCCACTAGCTGCATTCAATGCTCCAGTATCACAACATTCCCGGCTCCAGTATCGCCACTTGCGGTCCCAGTATCACCGCCCATACTGCACGATACTGCAGTATCTCCACTCCCGGCTCCTGCTCACGCTGACCATCCGTTACTTCCAGTGTCTGTCATCCGTCAACTTCCTGTTAAATGACCTGCGTCCGTCAGCCGTCAACACGAGCTGTCACACGAGTCGCAGCTCTCACTTCACCGGCCGCTGAGCCCTCGTTCGATGGATCTCCCTCTCGCACTGACGGCACCATCCCAACAGCGCGCCGACGGCCGACTGCTGTCGACTTCGACGATCCACTGCTGTCGGCACCGACGATCCACCCAGGCCCGAGTCGCGACGGTAGCGACGCGCCGACGCCGACGACTCGACGGCTGACCGACCGGGTCACACCGCGCGACGGCAACAGACGTACTGGACACGATCACTCTCCGCCGCGATAGCAGCTCTCGTGGAATAGCAATGATGCTCACAACGGCATCGGTGTCGGCCAACGAAAACCGGATGCTGTTCGGTTTGCGGTAGTCACGACTGCCGGTCTCGTAAGCAGGAATCTGTTCGGGTATCGACATGGAATGTGTGGGCTGATATCAGAGCGGCGCTGACGGAAATACTACGAGGATGCGTCAAACTACTACTCCGGTTGCTAACCAGATCAGCTCGATGACGTAATTCCTGCCGCCAAACATCCAAACACCTTCTCAGATACATTCCAGCATCATGTCAACAGTAGTGTTCTCACCACACGCTGGGAAATCCACTATTCCAAACTCACCAAGGCCTCAATTGAGCTCAATGATAACAGCGTATTTCTGGGGATTCGCCGAGTGCACTGCCTTCACCGGGAAGGCGGCATTTGGAAACACCGTGCCATACAGCCCTAATTGCTCTAACGGGCCGAGGAGCCAACTGTTTCCGTGATGTTTACTTAGCAGCCACAACACAAAAACTACATCGTTATTCAACAATGTTGATAGTGTCACGAGTACAGCTGCTAATCAGCGATTTCAATGAGCACGGAACACAAAATTTCTGTTCAACTTTCATTCATGAAGTGTTTCCAGTTCACCTCTGGTGTAAGCACGGACTTCCCAGACAACAAATAAAGCAAAAAGTGAAACTTAGGCTTATCTACGTCAACAGCATAGAGCCCTAACAATGCATGGAGAATACCGAAACACAGATTAGGCAATTGGGTAACTCCCAAGGCCCATTCATAACTATATAATCTGACACTCCACTCCCCTTCTTGGTCCAGCTCCGCACATTCCTGGATTTATCTCCCTTTTTTAGATAAGCAGCGAGGGGAATTTTGCGGCCAAACAAATCGAAAATATAGCACTAACAGACAGGTCGGCGACAGGGCACGGCGCAAAGCCAGCCGATTTATCCGAGATAGAGGAAACATGCCGACAATATCGCTCTAAACGGACATGAAAATCGTCAAATATAGACTAGCCAGGCCATAGGTTCATCAGCAGAGACAATCATCGTCACGATTCGTCATTTTTATGATGCTGAGCGACAATAATTAGAGCAATACTATTTAGCGTTATCTAAAACTATTTAAAATGTGGTACTGATTAGATGATCTACACCCGACAGCGGAATCGCCGAGGTGAAGGCATGCCTATATCGCGGCGCGGTGTGAAATCACAACCATCTAAACCCAGAGACCACAGCAGAACAACGGTACTCTATCTCGGCAAGGTCAGGTCACTTTGCGATTAGGCCCCAACGAGCAGGATCCACCGATTGCTGAACCACATTCTTTTGCATTGCGGGAATTCCACAAATTCTTGTCCGCAACGAGCGGCATCGGCCTAATTTCCCAGAGACGTAGACCTATTCTTAGAGCGGGGTACTCAGTGAAACGTGAAATCAGTTATTTTATGGTGGTAAAAGGGAAAACTATGGAAAGAATCACAGTCGAGTCGATTCAATATTGCACAAAGTGATCGTTCAACAGGATATTAGCAACATCTTGTATACAGTGCAAAGGAAGAGATAGTCAACGAAAAATCATCTCCTTCTCTCCCTCTCTTTCTCTTTCTCTCTCTCTCTCTCTCTCTCTCTCTCTCTCTCTCTCTCTCTCTCTTTCTCTCTTCCTTTTACTAATACGATGAGTCTTGAGGTGCGGTGGCATCATATCCGGCGTAATGTTCACATCATCCTTTCACCTTGGCCTGCAAGCTGAGCAGAAATACATCACACGTCGTTGTGAGTGGGTTGTGAAGGGAGTGGCCTCAATAGTCATATCTGCCTCATGCTAAAATATTACCGCACTCCACCCATCTCAAAACCGGACACTTGCGCTAGACCAACCAGTGAAACACTTCACATCATGACTCAAAACAGACCGAACGGGAAGCCAATCCCGTACTCGATCCTTTGTCTCAGGGCTGCCTTACGGGTCTCACTTCTAACGCCTCGGCTGGACTCGGCTCTGGCCCGACTGGCTCGGAGAGGCGCCGGGAGAACCGGCCCCTCATCCGCCCGGCGCGGCGGCCGTCCGTCCAGACGTAGCGGCACCACCAGGTGTGATCACGCGGCTCGGGCGGCTCGGCTCGCCTCGGCTCGGGCGCGCGGCTCGGCGGTCACTCAGCGCGGCAAGCCGCCCCGCACCTGGACGGTCGCGCGGCCCGCGACACGGCTCAGCACAGAATGACATCAGCGGCTCGGAGAGACGACCCGACACCGGTCACCGCCGGAAGAGCACCCCTCCCTCCACCCCGCCCGTCCTGGACCGTACCCCGCGCTCGGCGCCCGGCGGCCCGCCGGAACCTCCGGCTAGACTAGCTCGAAATGTTGTCACCGTCACGCGTCCGCCTCACGTTGCCAGTGAATCGCGCGACAAATAAACAGAGGTTACGTGGAGGGTCCGGGGTAAGGGCCAGGTTCGCTGTCATGTCATCCGTCTGAGTTGGCTGTCTGGCTCGCTGACGGCAGCAGCGGCAGCGGGGGCAGAGACAGTGAAGACGGTGTGGAGAGGAGGGTAACGGTGACACCTGCTGTGAGGTCGACCATGCGTCGCCGGGACGGTGGCGATACTCAACCAGTCTGTCACGGCTGGCGGTCGTGACCCACCCTAGCCAACTCTAGCGGTAGACACGAGCGGGATGCAACCATCGACAACACGTCAACCGTGGCAGCACTATGGAAAAGCTGCCGTTCCGAGCCAGACAAGAAAATTAGAGGCAGTCACCAGAGCGTTGTCACCGATATGGACGACTTCGTCGAGTACGCTTCTGAGTTCCACGAAAGTCAGGTTTAAGGATCGATTTGGTAACTGACCCGTGCAGCCTAGAGCAGCGTTTTATCAGCGATCGCGCCGGACGCACCACGCACCCGTCACAGTTTTAGAGCTGAGATCATCTGCAGCCAGCTCGGCATCGTCTCCGCTGGCTCTCCCCGCGATGAGCGAATGCCCTCGGAACGCTGTCCCACCACACACCTACACACGGCTCAGATGAATCGTGGGCATTTTTACTACCCAAAATAACGTGAACTCAATGTCACTGCATATGACCAGCATACCTTGCAGTAAGATAGCGGGATCATAAGATCATCCCATGGACTGCGCTATGTTTGCGTGGGAACTGGAAGTACGGGAAGGCATGTGAAGACATTAATCAACTCAACCCAATATAGCTGGTACTGGAGGACTAAATCTATCATTGTGCCAAACCCTTCAGACTTCAATCCAGAAACAAATCTCAGATGTACAGCCCTTACCAAACAGCAGTCAGACGTTCGGAGTGGTCCCGTCACGGTCTGATGGCCCATCTCGTTTGTGGACTAGGCCAGACGCTCGTTTGACCATTTTTAAGCAGACTCGTACATCTGCGTGCCGCACCGTTTTAGCAAGCGTCATTTTATCTTCAGGCAGAGCATGGCTTGACACATGTAGCACACTAGCGCAGGTGCGTCTGGACATATGGAACATAATGAGATAACGCCCTGAGCTCGTGTTCGTTCAGACACAGCGTCGAACAAACCAGGGTCGCAGGGCGGAAGCTCAGGCTGGGCCATGGGCATACTACGCAGCATAGTGATCACGGCTCGGTTGCTTTGGACTCTGCTGCCTGCGAGTACAGCGGCTGGTGCGTCGTACCACCTCGAGCGTCGTGCGAGTCGCCGTGTCCTGTCCGTGTCCGCCCCTGTCCCCCACCGGACACGACCTACCGCTGCTATATCCTGGTCCGGCCGGGACCTGCGTCAACCGAACTCCTGTCACCGCACGTGCACATACTAATTTTACTCATGTGCTCCTCGACGTTGATCTATTAGCAGGTGTCCAAGACGCATAACCAATACATGTTCCTGTGCATACATTTCGACCTTAAACGCACTGGAAAATCCACTCACGGTCCTGGCAGCTCGTGACCGGCCTGAGGGACGGGGACAGGTCACTCAGGCGAGTCCGCAACGCAGTCGGTAGCGCGGCCGCTCCGAGCGTCACGAGCAGAATGTATAAGGGCCGTACCTCGTGCTACGGAACATCTCGTCCTGTCGCCCTCAGATCCGGAACAGCACGGTGCCGGTCGGTGGGTCCGCTACCGAGGCGGGTGACGACGCGCTTATTTCGATCAGAGTCGAAGACGCTGAACAAACAGTGTCAGAGCCCAGGGAATTATCGGATATCATCCAAAAACCTTCCCGAAAAATAATGAGGTGGGTTCATATCTGACCTCTGGGACACAAAAAAGGATGTTATGTTATGTAACGAAATCACTTTGACAACAGCCTTCCGAAGATTGCTGTCGAGCTAGGTGGGTACGTTGTCACTCCATCAGTTATTTCACTAACGCAGGCATTAGACGCCGAATAGTAAATATGCACGGAATAATCAGTCACTGGACCGCTCATCAGAATTCCCAACCACTAAGAACGCCAGGCAATACCAAACATAGTGAAACACACGCTACTCGGTAGTTACTCTCAGGTAGGTACAACTCATAAATATCGAACATCGATGCAAGAATCGGCCTCGGCATTCATCGGCTGACTGCCTAAATTAACCATCGCCGCTCACGGACTATGCCGCTTAGTAACTTGAAACCGAGCAACAAAATTATATCATCTTACGACCAGTGATACTTGACATATACCTGCCCATTCAATAATGTACCAGTTACCACACATTGACGTAAAAGTTCCTCGGATACCGGCTAGGGAGTGCAGAAGTATCCGAGGGAGAAATGCTCACAAAAAATCCAGACCACAATAATTACGTGATTGGACGAGAAAACGAACAGAATTCGCAGAATAAGACCTTCATTTCAGTTCGGAGAACTTGACTAGTAGTTTAACGGTAGTCCATTGGCACGGTCTAATAGAGGTTCATAGCTGTGTTCGTTCGATTTCTCCTGACCTGCTTGTGGTTAGCACTTAGCGTCACCGACTAAAAGCTAACCCGGTCAAATAGCGGGCACAGAGGGACGAGACTGCAGAGCGCCCAGTGAGTAATAAGGCTTCAAATTTCAAAAAGAAGACGGATGCTGCTCAATGTGGTCATCGGGGGCCGGGAATATTCGCCACCCACCGCCGGGACATATAGCTTATAGGCCATCGAAACCGGGACTATAGGCCACCAGAGGCCAAGACTTCAGGCCGAGGGCCGATACTAAGGCTACCAGGGGCCAAAACTTCAGCCAGAGACTGATGACTACCAACGGCTCAAGACAGCAGCGGATCAAAGCCCGTGACGGCCGACTGTGAGGACGACAGGAGGTCCGTTTACACCAGCGACAAGCTTATCCAGCAAGGCGCGTGGGCGGACAGCCCCCAGCTCGTTAGGCAGCTGATGCTTCTTTTGCGGAACATCGTCGATCATAAGGGTTTGAATGTTTTACTCCATCAGTGGGGATAAGACAGGTGAACATGCTCAAGGTTAAAGAGCTACGAACATGGTTGGCGACGGTCACCTGAAAAAGAGGCGCAGACTGCCAAAGCCCCTTTCAAAACAAGCTCGCGCGGTTCAAAACTAAATTCTGATGTGCAATAGACATTTCGCCATAAGGGAAAGGAAAGTTGAACAGATAGCAAACCCAATCAGGGACCAGGTACAAGGAGATATTTTGAATACAATGGCATCTCGCAACTCATATGTACATGAACGTGCAAAGAGCAGAACCGTTCAACCATCAACCTCAACTATTCGCGCCGAAGAATCCCGTTCTGTGCCCTCCAAACCAGTCCAGCAATCCCAGCAAGCCAGCATTTCCCACCGAATTAACACTGGATCTCGTTTACCACCGTGCGTGTCACTATAGCCTCAGGAGAGGGAGGGGGGGGGGGACGGAGTTCCAAACGGTTTCATGCCGCTTCATAGCTTTTCCCACGATGAGCATACGGGCTCAAACACGGATTAGACCTGCTGCACCGGGCCCTGGTAGTCACCTCCAACGCAGAGGGTTCAGCTGAGGCGCGGAAGGTCGGCGCTCGGCTTACAACGGTCGCCTGCTGGTGCCGACAGTCCATACCGACGAGGCCACAGGCCGGGCGGGGGGCGCCGCTAACGGGGAGCCCACGGGACCGCATCCCGGGACCCCTCCGGGGGCGCGTCTCGCACAGAGCCCCCGCCGAGCCGCAGGAGTACCGTAGGGAGGGACTCAGGGAGGCAAGTAACGGAGCAGCGGGGTAACGGATGAACAGAACAGTCCGGTCCGGTCCGAGCGCTACGGAATATTTACGGAAGGCTGAAGGGCCGTCTGAGCACTGCGGTGTAACAACAGAGAGCGAAACAGCCGTCTGCAAGGGGTGCGGAGGCATGCGTAGTTCAACGTGACGTGTCCCACACGATTTCTTTTACACGGAAGCTCGTGCAGAGGTGGTTGTTTTACAAAAGTAAAAGTAGACCTCAAGTGACATTGACATGACAAAGTGCGATCATCTTTTCCTCTTGGGGCCATGCAGCATTACAAAATAATGCTGATTCGATGACAAAACATTTGAAAATACCGCTACATAGGGCAAAGCTAGTAGGGACACAATGCTGGCAGGCACAGGTCTTTCTATGGCCACAATAAAAAGCGGCAAAACTCCGACCATCCCATTCGTGGTCTGTGTTCCAATATTGGTTCGACCAATGAATCATCGAGGCAAAGTTGTACACGAGATTCGCCCGGACATGTATATCAGTCATTGGCGCGTAGTAAGACGGCAAAAACAGCCCAGCTGCAACACAAACGGACACGCCGGGGAAAGGTGACAGCCACCAGCCCGGGTGTTACATAAAAGCTCAGTTGCGAGCCAAGGCCTAAAAGCCCATCGGTGGACTGATTGAGATCAATCCCCTCACAGAGTTGCACTTATTCCAAAATACACATGTCCCAGACAAATACAAAGGGAAGAAGCCTTAACGATAATAAAACCACCTAATACAGTCACTATTTACAGCACAGCATGTATCTCAAATTCGCTGGCTTTGAACAAAACGGTTTCGCCATGGCCTGGACTCTGTAGCAGTTCCGCCTGGAAACCAATGCAGCAATCTCTCTCATGTCAGCTGCATGGCGAAGGTCGCTCCGGCCGTCGGGAAACGTGCCGGGGACGGCAGAAGACACCTGGGAATTTACATAGCGAGCACGCGGACGCTGACCTGACCTGGGGGAATAGCGGAAGCCGATAGTCACCGATCGCCTCAGCCCGCCTCCGTGACCGAAACCCGTTCAGGGCACTCCTGCGGTCATGAGAAGCCTCAGTGGGTCGTCTTAAGTGCATTATCACCACATGATAGCTCACTTTGGCTTCATTATGCCAACTCGCCATGCTATACTCGTATAACCATGCAATATTTATCAACCTAGCGCCAAGGCAAATCTTCAATACTTGGACTGATGGAAAACAACCCGAGGCACAAACGCAAGGAAAATCAAATCATATCGATCGATATCTGATCGGTTAGCGAAGCGACTAACGACTGGGTTTTTGTTTCTCTCGGTCGTTTTCCTGGCCGGAAGGAGTCTCGGAAGTCGCACCCAGACGGAGCTTCCCGAACAAGCGGCCATCAACCGCGACAAACACCAATACACGCAGCTCAATCGGACACGGGCACTTTCCGTCCCGGCCGTGCCTCGGGGGCGGATCAGTGGGCAGCGCTCGAATATAAGGTCTGATCACTTCTGGGATGCCAAACACTTTTATATGAGACACGATAGCCTCAGAGCCCAAATTATGCTATGGATTCTGCAATATAGCATTCCGATTAGAAATGCACAAGGTTACTTTTGTTTTTATATCATTACGATTCGAACTCTTCCAAATTGGTTCTGCAAAACGGCGGTCAATGTCCCAACGAGCACTGAATCGAGCTCAGATGTGATCGCAGTGTTTATATAACCGAATAGTAAGGTGTACAGGCAGCACGCTTTAGTGGCATTAAACCGCGGAGGGCCATTTTATGCAATATAATCGTTTGGCCACGGTCGATACACCAAGATACCGCAGACTTTAGATCCGAACGACAGGTTAGATTGCCATATTTGTAAAACATATACCTAAAACACACACTCAGTGACGTTCGTAAAAGAAATGCAAATGCCATCCAGGCTTAAAATGGAATTAAGACGTGCTTTAAATGGCTTATGTGCATAGTTATTTCCGTCGTATTACCGGCAGCCCAGTGACCTATCACGCCTGCTGGTGCGCGCCGAGGCAAGCTCGACTTATGAGTAAGACAAGCACACCAAAGCCGACAACAATCGGCATTGCCGGGCTCAAAATCACGCGAGACGAGCTCCTCCAGACCGTTCACTCAGCAGACTTTCACGACACTGGTGAAATGATTCACTCGAATGAATCCTTTGCATCGCCATATCTACCAACTCGCCTATCAGCATAACAATATCACATTATCGTCTCAAATAAATATATGTTATATATATTAGGCAAAGCTGTTACTAATAATCCCGTTCTTACCGCGCATAAAGGGAAGGTTGTTACTGATGGCCACCACTCGTTTGAAGCGAATACGCGCGGACAGGTAGCGAGCCCGTCCATACGATGGCCAGCCGAGGGACGCTCTTGTCCCCTCTCATCCAGCGAGCTCGACAAGGAGTTAACCTCTACCATCGTCACCGCAAGAATGGCAGCAGAGCCGGAGGCGGCCTTGCCACTTCTGGAATTCATCGTGGTATGTGGGAAATTTGAAGGCTCTTACATACCATTTTTGCAACTTCCATGCAATCTTTTGGGCGGGCACTGGTTAAGCATGAAGATTCTGGAACAGTTTCGTTGTCGTGTGTTTCTGGTAGTGAAAAATGCATGTGTTTCTGCAAGAGCTCGAGTAATTAGGTACATGTTTGTAATGCAGTGTCCTTTCTATAAAGAATAACCAGTGGTTGCAACGCAGTGACATAATAGCACATCCGTTCGCAGTAGAAGTGCTCATTCCTGGACTGCATGCCCGAGACTTGCTGATGGAATAACTTCAGAAGGATAACACTTATATCACAGTGGTGTAAGTTTTGTTAAACAACGGACGTCATATTCTGAGAACGACAAACGGTACACGGCTCAGTGCGGTGAGCATCTGTAGCAAACGAGAAACTACAAAAACGGATGCTTAATGACATGTAATGAAGAGATTGTTAACGATATAGTGCAGTTCAAAACCACATGAAATCAAAAGGCACCAACAGCGCACATTTGATTGTTTGTCCGCAGAATAAGTTGGGTTGTTTCAACCGCAGGCATAAAATAACTATTGAATAACTATTGAAATAAGGAGTTAATGAAATAATAACCACATTTGGGGTCACCGGTCACGTGATCATAGGGGTTCAAAGCGAGACGTATATATTTACAGTACACCCCTGTCACGCAATAGGTAGATGTAATCATCATCTTCAGCTTTATTTTGCCAAAACATTGCAGGACCCATTTCAGCTACTCAACCATGACAGCTCGTGATTTTTTTTTTCTCTAAAACGTTCTTTTGTGAATCCATGACAAGTCTCCTCTCCCGTGGCCGTCTCCCCTCGAAATTCAAAAATGAATCTTACCTACGGCTAGTCACACTGAGAAGGTTTCAGGGTGCAAACTGCACACAAATTGAGTGAGTGCACGCCTAAAGTAAATATTTCATGACCCTACGCCGATGCCTGCTGTTGTCTTAGACATATCTGAACAAAATGGCACTCGACTGATGGCCAGCCATAGGTAGGCTAATAGAGGGCACTGCAGCATCAAAGTTGCTCGCAGTAGCACGTCAGGCTGCAATCTTGCCTTCTTCATCATAGCGCCAAATTAATTCCTGGACGTGCGTCACTGGAGAGAAACTGACGTCAAATGCCTCCAGATGTCTGTGTCAATGGTTAGCAGCAACAAGGCTGGTGACGTTGATTCCAAAATTTATGAGGATGTTTAATATCATTGCTTCATTACCTTCGGTTGATCAAACCCCATGTGCCTCCTAAATGGCAAGACACCAGAGGCAAAGTGCTATGGAGTATGGACTCGTGAAACAGATAAGATAAACATTTAACCCGCGTTGATTTATTCAATTTCACCTGCTTGTCCGTTCGCGAAACACTGAATGATCGATTGCTACACACTAGTGAAGGAAGCCTATGGATCACACGGGACAAAGTGGGGCAGGTGACCCAGGCTTATAAACATTTTTAGCGTCTGAGCGGCGCCGCGTCCCCAAACGCCTTGCGAGCGACAAATCCTGCAGCCGTCTGACTATGTCAGTTGTCACGGCCTTGTCGGTGTCCTCCAAACGAGACCAGCTTACCAAAACAATTTTAAAACTATAAAACATGTGACGAGACACTAGCACACATTGCTAAACTGCTTGAAAACAGGCCCATTAAAAATCGCAACAATAACGGTTGACATGCGCTTTTAGAGTCCAGACAAGGGGAAATTTCCCATCCATGCGCCAGTGTCTTACCGGATCCTATACGTTTTACGAGTAAATGACATAGCAAGTTTCCACCGTCGCGCGAACCTTTGAACCCGGTTTCGCAGTCAAACGGTTTTGTGTCCTGCTTCATTGTGCCCAGCTGGTATTGACAGCTTTTACATTATATAACAGGATACAATGCCGATGGGGACCTTCCGATCGCGTGCGATCACGAGCACCTTCATGAAATGGTGTAATAGTTAACCCGCGCCGGGCCGGGAGGGGTTGGCACACCTGTTTGTGCATATTTTCCGCACATGTTGTGAAAATTTCAGACCCAGGTCACCTTAGGTCAGGTCACCAGGTCACGCCAAGTGACCTCACCTCAGAAAAAATAAGAATGCTCTTCATAGCTACACCGATTGATCGATTGCCTTAAAACTTTCAGCGATTGATAAGAGCAACATTATCTATCAAATTTATATCTCGGAATTTTGATATCGGTGACCTAAGGTCAGGTCAATTTTGCGGCCTCTCCATTATAAGTCAATGGGAGAAAATTGAAAAACGTCTGTTTTGCATGGACGCTATTCTAGACACTCTCAAACATCGAGATGTAGGTAAAATTGACAAACTGAACCGGAAAATGGCAACTGTGACCCCTCGTTATGTCCCCGAGGTCATCTCAGGTCACGAACAGAATCTAACAGTTTTTTCGCTAATAACTTCTGATAGAGGCGTGCTAGAGCACTGAAACACCTCAGATGTGTTCGGCTCGACGTTGCGGATCAACTGATATGCAACATGACCTTTTCAGGTCAGGTCATGACCTTGACCTGAGGTCAAATTTTCAAGTTGACCTTTCAAGGTCAAAATATAGTCCATTCGACGCGTCTCGACGAGAGGAACACGATGCTGGTAAAAGTAATGTCATGGCTCTTTTGAGTCAAAAGTTATTGCCGAAAAAAAACGTTTTTCGTAAAAACGGCTATTTTTGAAGTTTTTGCCCTCTGGAGGCTAAACCGTTGACCTGAGGTCAAATCTGAGAACATTACTCAGAAAGGTCTGTAAAAGGGCTATCGAATGCGCTTTTCCGCGGCGCTGTAGCTCTATCAGTTCCCGAGATAACCGTTGGCAGTTTCCTAAATGTTGAAATAATCAACATTTTACCTTTGGTGACTTCTGGTGACCTGACCTTTGACCTGACCCAAAAAATGACTGATTGTTTTCGTCCTTATTTTGGACGTTCTTTCGATTGCCGCTTACCGCGTGTCGCTACGTGGCCCAGGAGCCGAGTTAGAAGGGGGGGGGGGGTGTTCAGATCCCCCCGGCCCGGCGCGGGAATCTCAGAGCACCGGCCCGGCGCGGGTTAATACCGGCTCACTGTATAAGAGAAGAGGAAAATGTAGGGGTTATGATGAAAAAGAATGCACTTCCTGAAGGTATGCATACTGCGACTGTCCCATCCCATAACATTTTTTTAAAATCTTTTTATATGAAAAATAAAATGCAGCGTTGCATATCTAAGCGACAGCAAACCATACACATAAGTTATTGCACACTTTGACACACAAGTTTCTGAGCTGGAGCGAATACTTTCTAGCCAAAAGAGCCCTCTGGTCATCAGAGTTACTGCTCAGCATCGTCGCTGCCTTTCCTGTGGCGACCCAACCCAGCCTTAGAACAATCACCCCTATTACTCCTCCGCTATCGGCACAATCATGCGCCACCAAACACGGACGCTGTACAACAATTTTCCGCGTAAACACCGGCAAAGAAAGGACCCGTAAAGGCGGCCGGTGACCTTTTTTCAGCCCGGAGCGACCCTCCCACGATGAACCAGCGCCCGATATAGGTTAGGTCATCAAGCGGCAGATCTTATCGAGCGTTAGTCAGTGTCAGTCGCTGCCATTTTAGGTCTCGGGAGATGTGTGTTTTACGCCCGCTGTCGCCTCTGTTGTCGTATGACACAGAGGGTGGCGCCGGTTACAGGCAGTCGTGTCATCGGAGACGTATTTTGTGATCAGTTGGGTGGTGTGAGTGTCATTCGCCTCCTCCGGCGCACACCCGACAGAGCGGCTTACTTCATCGTCTTCTCTTATTTTCGTCGATAAGGTAACATGATTCTGTTTTAGTACCGTTCATGCAAAATTGTAGGGCAAAGTGACGGAAAAGTTTACCGTGATGAAAGTACTCTGATTTATAACAGGAAAGTGAGAAACCCACACAGCTAAAGAACGTTAAAAAGTTTTAGAAATGTGGACGCTAAATACAAAATACCTACCTAAATCTCCCTAACATAAAAAACGGAAAAAGGAAAATGAATACGTTGCGAAATCTATCTAGCTCGCTGCATTGGTAACAGCTTAACATACCTAGAACAAAAGTCAATACCGTTAACGCGTCTCCGCCTCCATGAGATATATGCAACCAGTTCACAAAAGCCACGTCTTACTATATTGGAAGACACCGTCTACACACCGTCGCTACAACCACACCATCATGCATCATGAAATAGCGAAGACTATTTTGTAGTTTTTTTTTTTGCTATTTCATTTGCTAAAATGGCAAAGAAATGACAAAAGTTGGAGATGTTGCAAAGTTGCGAATTATAGTCGGATTTAGGAGGCACGTTCACCACAGGGTCGTTATGCACAGGACGTCACCGCCTCTCTGCGGGGACAGGACTGGGCAGGACAGTGATATCGAAGCCGTCGGCAGTCCGTCCGTTTGATGGAAATTTAGAGAGGTCAAGACAATGCCGGTGATCTGCCAGCAGACAACAGTGAGAATAGATCATGAACATAGTGCAGGGGTCAACAGACTAGTGCCAGAGAGAAGTAGGAATGCCTGAATGGCACGGCATCCACTCATATGCATCGTACAACGATAACTGTAATGGGCACCATCCTTTTGTGAGTGAAACTTAAATTCATTCCGGGCGATAGGAATGTAAGTAATGCAAATTACTGTCACAAAACCTGTTCAACTATTCAAGTCCAACTGGATGTCCTTCTCAATGTCGACTTGGTCGCAGCATTATCATGCGATGTGCTGACTCAACAATAACTGTCAAACCTATCGAGGCTCACCATGTACATCAGTACCAAGCTATCGAAAATGCATTGTGATACGTGTAAATCGACACGAAACAGATAAAAATCATGCGAAACCCCACAATCCTTCAGTTGAGTCCCTCAGTTCCCGGGATTCGGGGAAACAGACTGAAAAGGGATTTGGTACCCATCGCGTGCGCTCGCCGCATGACCATATCCAATGAGACAGACAAACGCGGTCCGACAGCAAAAAGCGCTTCCAGTTGATAAGGGAAGCAGAGTATTGACAGATTACTGTTGGCTCAATGGCGTCAATCCCAGGCATACCGCGGCGGGTCCTCGAATGTCTCCACTGAGAGTCCATCGGAGAGAAGCGGAGATAATCGGACAGTTTTCTCCCAGCCAGCCAGCATACGATAATCCTCAGGTCGCGACGCCACTGCACGCCTCTGGTTATATAACTGGGACACAACAAGGTCTAGGCGCCAATGGAAGTTTTCATTCCCGTCTTTAAAATGCCACAAGTGTCTTAAAATAGTATCTCAGCGCATCAACACCAAGCCAACACGCAAAAATAACAAGTTATCCCTAAAGATGAGATAAAACCGATATAAATAACCATCATAGGTAAACCATTTTCAAATATGAATGTGTTACAATTAACCCTACAATGTTAACTGGTTGTTAATCGTTTATCTACGTGAATCACCAACAGGAGCATGCTTCATTGACAGGCGAAGTCAATCATTCAAAACAACCACGCATATGTACTTTCGTGCACATGAGACGCATGCTTTAATTCAGCCGTACTTAGAAGAAGAAAAAACCTAACCAATACACCACCAATCGATTTCGCACATCGAGCCCCCTGCGTTCAAAACAACCACCAGAGTTCACACCTCCACCCACGATTGTTTGATAGCCGATCAGCGACAAACAGGCGCCGTCTCCGCCGACACGACTCAACACGACACTCCGCGCCCCGTCGGGTGTCGAGATACGTACCCCGCCAGCCCGGCGCAACGGCGCCAGACGTATCAGAGGAGGAACGGCGGGTCGGCGGGACGGCGGGACGAGGTGTGCTGTCATCAGCAGGTGGAGCGCCGGCGCCGCCCAGCCGCCGCCGCCGGCGTCTCACAGGAAGTGCGTGAGTCACTGCCGGCGCCACGGACGCGGGCGCTGACTGCGCGGGAGGACCGCGCGGAGTCAGTGAGTCAGGAGTCACGGCGCCGGCGAGTCGACCTCCGGGCGCCCGTCGCCGAAACGCGACACCCGCCGGCGCAGGAGGCAGAATCGGTGGAACCGTTCAGTTCCGCACGGGGGTTTCTCCGGCGCGGGTTGTGAGGCATTGCTGTCGGCGGTGTGATTCCTTTCCTGCCTCATCGGCCGGTCCAGGCACCGGCGGCGCGATCGCCCACGCCAGCTTTGAAGTCTGGGTCACAATGCATCGGTCTTATCGGCCAGACTGTGAATGGCGATCGCATACAGATTGGGAAAGTAAATTGAAACAAATAGCCGGCAGGTAACAAATTCCGTCAGTGTTTGTAGAAATACGCGACAAAACTGTCGGCATGATCAGTCAGCATTTCTTGAGATTGCGCCTCCAGATAGCAAATGGGGATCCCACAGAACACACCGGTGTGGTTGGCGCGCAATTCTAACATCGATCATTTGCGACAGTCTAGAGTTCTTAACTCTGGAAGCATCCATCCAGGCAGACCGCGCAAAATGCCGGCCTCATTTTCGCACTGCGCATCAGACTAGCCTGTCTGAGAGAGTTGTCACCGTCGGCCCCACCGGTCGGCGGCGCACCGACCGCAGGGTGCCGCGGGCCGACCTCTGGTGACAAGTGTGCTCGGCGGGCCACCCAGGACGCCGGCGCGGCTGCCGTGCCCGGCCCCTATGAGCGTCCGCTCGGTTTCCGTGCCAATCGGCGGCGGCGGCCGACCAATCATCGGCGCACCGGAGACAGACGCGGCGCGGCCACCAGACGACGGCGCCGCCAATCACAGGCGCCGCCGCCGCCGTGAAAACGACACCGGCCCGGCCGCCGCCGCCCCGGTCGCAGCCATTACGGCGCTGATTGTTGCAGACGAGGGGCGGTGCGCGGCGAGCGCTTTGAACCCACATAATGTGCGCGGTCGCGCAGCCGTAAGCACCACATGCAATATCGATTTCGCACTAATTGTCGCCGAACCGTCGGCGGTTGTCGGGTCATTGACGGAGTCTGAGGCGCCGCCGCCGCCGCCGGAGGCCACCCCGACGCTGCCCGAGGCTGTGGAGAGACTGCGACGCAGTGAGGGCGCCAACCGCCGCGCCACGCCACGGCTATGTCCGCCGGAAGAGGACCCCACGCGCCGCTCGGCGGGAATCAATGACTGGCAAACCATCGACGAACGATGACCAATAGCAGACGGTGATGACGGGTCGCGATCACACACCACGCCGGGCGGGATGACCCACGCCGGGGTGGGTCACAGGTCCTCCGGTAATAGAAGCACATGCCGAGATAGCCCTGGTTTGATCGGAGCGAGCCGACGCCTCTGCCCGCCAGATCAGACCGGAGCCCCTGATCGGCGCCCCCGGCGGAGGATCAGGCGCGACAGGTGCGCGAGCGAGCCGCACATCCCGTCCGCACCGCTTTCCTGCGATTGTTGGAAGCTGTTTATCAGGAGCTGATGTGTCAGCCTTCCACGCCTCCCGTGCTATTACGAGAGCGCAGTATAGTGGATGATGACAGAGGAAAGCAGGACTGTTACGCATCGACGAGCTAACGGGTACGTGGCTGAAGTGACACGGAAGGTATGAGCGTCGTTGGGATCCGCTGCATTGCGCCTCTACAAAACTGGACTTGGACAACCGGTGTCATCTACTCAGTACATTATCCTTTACGTTTTAAGACATATTTTACGATAGGCATTCCACGTTTGAAGATCTGCGTGTTGTAAGCCCTTGACAATATTCATCTTAGGCTATATTTGGCACTTAATGCTCACTATAGGCTGAACACGACACCGACTTACCGCCAAAACTCGTTCTCCCGTTATATAACCAAAAATGTATGGACATGGTGCGGCTCACACCGGTGAACCGAACATTAACCCGCGCCCCGCTGGGCTATTCAGCCATACGCGCCCTGCTGGGGGGGGGGGGGGGGCAGATTCTGCCCCCCCTGTCTAACTTCCGAACCGATGGTCGTAGAAAGACGGGGAAAACGGCAATCGAAAGCTCTCAACAAGGCGGATCTTAAGAGCCCAAAATTTTTTGCTTAAGTAGGTCAGAGGTCAGGTCAAGGTCAGGTCAAGGGTACAAAATGCAAGTTTCTACAGTATCGGCCTTGCACCGTAGTTGCCGAAGAATAGACTGAGACTGATTGCCCAAAACGTGTTCTTAGACTACCAAGACAATATTCGTTGCATACAATGTCATTCAAAGGTCAAGGTCAAGGTCAGGTCAGGTCAGGTCAGGTCAGCAAAAACAAAATATAGAAAAGGGCATGTGCGACACATGTTTCATGGTTCATTTTACTCATAGAATTCAATAGGCACACTCAATAAGTGATATGGACCACCTCTGGATGAATTTCAGGTCGAGGTCAGGTCAAGGTCAGGTCAAGTGAGGTCAAATTTTGAAGTTGGTTGTTAAGGCCCAAAAAGGTGTCTATCTGATGCAGTTTTTCACGGCGAATCGAATGGTGCTATTTTTGTTTCCGTACGAGGTCTAGAACTTCCAAAAAAATCATTTTTCAAAAATTTTGTGTGTCGTGACGTCATAAAATTTTGAATAACTCCCACATTTTTGAACCGATTCTTCTGAAAATTGGTATGTAGATGCACATTGACCACTTCTCTGACATATATTCCGGTTTTTTCGATACACTCAAAATTTTGGATTTTATAACTATTTTCCCAAAAAAATCAGTTTTTTGAAAAATTTTGGGCCAAAATCCAAAATTTTCAAAAAACCGAGATAGCCATTTGATAGACAACGTGGAATCACGTATAACCTTTTTTGTTACGTCTTGATTCCTTTAAAAATGAAGATGTTAGCGGCGTTTGAAATTTTGCCGTTTTTGAGGCGAAAATGGCGAACATGACGTCACTAAAACGTCAATTTCTCAAAAATTTTCCGACGGATTTCGTTCAAATTTTCAGGGAACGTGTCAAATTGATGTATGATAAGGTACTGAAAGTTTGACGTCGCTGGCGTAACGCGTTTAGAAGTTATTGGCGAAAAACGGGAGGGGGGGGGCAGATTCTGCCCCCCCCCCCAGCGGGGCGCGGGTTAAATTGGACCGGGAATTCAATTAGAATTGAGAAATCAGCGAGAGACTAATCGAAAGAAATCAGATAGCCTTGAAACTGGTTGCTACTGTTGCGTGTTTGTTGCTAAAAAAATGAATATTTACAGTTACAGTCTCCCTGAAATCAGATATCCATCGGATATATTTATCAATAGCTATACAAGCTATGAAAGTCGCCTAAGCCTTGGTATAAGGCAAAACTTAGTAGACAGAAGACATTCGAAAAATAACAGAAAATACGAAAATGAAAGAAAATGTCCAAGCAATACATAGCGTCTATTTTTGTGTATCAAAACAAGCTAATAAGACATATTTTGAACGCGTTCAACGAGTCTTCAGTTCCTTAACCCGCGCCCCACAAGGGGGGCTATTTATAGCCCCCCTCCCGTTTTTCTGCAATAACTTCCAAACCGCTTGACGGATCGACGCCAAACTTTCAGTACCTTCGGCTGCATCAATTTGACACCTTGTGTCAAAATTTGAACTTCGTAGCTACCATAGGTCGGCCGGAAATGACGTCAGAGTGACGTCATGTTCGTCCGATTTCGACGCAAAACATTGAACCACGGCAATCGCTCCCAAGAGCTCAGTTTTTAAGCTAGATCCAATTTCTTTTAATGAAAGGACTCAGAATTGACCGCGCTTTCAAACTACTATCTCGGATTTTCAAAATTTTTAAAATTTCGAAAATTTTATATAATAATATTCAAAATTTATATTTTTATATTTTTTTTCAAAAAGTTTTTGACTTTTCGAAAAAAAAAACCGGAATATATGTGACAGAACGCATGATTATGACTAACTCTAACAAGTTTTAGCTAAATATCTTCAGAAATGGCCAAGTTATACGCATTATTGCAAAAAATTCACAATTATTAATTTTTCAAATCAATTTTTCAGTACGTATTTGACATCGTACACCAATATAAATGGCACCATCGTGTTTCTGAGCTCAAACTGCATCCAATAGACACATTTTTTGTTGAAAAATTTTAACTTCAAAATTTGACCTTTTTTGACCTGAAAGTGACCTGACCTAAGCTAAATTCGACTCAAAATGACCTCGAATGACACAGACGACATCAAATTCGAAATCTATGGCCTAAATGGACCATAAAACATGTGTCACGTGACCGACGCATGATATAATATTTCCGTGACCTGTGATGACCTGACCCTGACCTGAAAATCAAAGTACAAGTTTGGTACCCTCAAGGTATCTAGAGCATCTGTTCACGAGTGTGGAAACCAAAAATGAGCCTGATCTGACTTGTAAGACGGCGGCCAGAGCCCAAAATGTGAACAAGCCAAAATGCTAATAATTTTTACTTTGACCTGACCTGTGACGTCATCGGTGACCTCGAGGTCAATGAAATTAGGTTTCGATCGACGTTTTTCCGCGGCTATCAGACGCCGTTTGAATTTTGACGATCGGCCCAGTAGTTTCGGAGTTAGGAGGGAGGGGCTATGAATAGCCCCCCCCCCCCCCCCCCAGTAGGGCGTGTTATACACAGACCCCAGTGGGGCGCGGGTTAAGTCAAACAACTTCGCCCTACCAGCGCAACCAAAGTTGTATGTAATCGCTTTTATCATGATAAAAATAATTATGAAGTATTTCCATGGAGAATTTCAACGTAACATTAAAAAGGCTTTATTCATCACACATGGCGCTGCCTGCTGGTAAACCAGCATGCTCGTTTATCTTATGACCCAAGTATACACGTAGATTCAAATTCGGTTTCAAACCAATTTTATATCTAACCTAGCGTGGTATTTGATTTGGATGGTATGACTATGAGCAAGTTTTTTAGTCCCTTATTGGCGAAAAATATTTGCTTATAAATGACATAGTTATGAGTGAGATTATCTCTAGAACGACTGCGCAGTGCGCAGCTATGTAATTTTATTTTCACCGTTATAATTTAGCCCTCATCTCAAATCTTGCGAGAATATTGCATGTGTTATGTGCTATGTTGCAGGAAGTAGCCAAAGGGATATACGAGCTTTCATGCACTGTTAATGCACCAGCTCTAATACAAAGCTAAAAAAAGCAGAAAATAGACCTAGCATCACGACAAGAATGCAGCCGCTGAACCCATTTCCACAGCCAAAATCCGCCGCCAGAAAAGGCGACACGTGTATTCAGAGAATCACACATTTTTCTCCGCAAAAACCGCAATGCCGTGCTGTGCACAATTCAGAAGAGGCAAAAGTAGGTTGAAAGCGCAGAGATAAACTTGACATAAGCTGCACATAGACGCGATGATACCCAGACTAAAACCATTTGCATACAACTGTGTCAGCGGTTCTTGCAACTTTGCTGTAGGCACGAACTAAAACCAGCGAGGAACGGTGCCGCAGACATACCAGTAACTTGCAACAGTCGCAGCATTCAACAGAATACCCGACTCTGGAACCCTTCTTCCTTATTGTGCAACCGTTGCAGAGTAGATTCTGGTCCAGTACTGCTGGCTAACTCGACACTGTGCATCAGCATGCATTGACAAAATCAGGTAAACTCATCTCACTACGAAACTCCAGACGGACTGAGTCAGAGGGCTGACCTGAATCGGGATGTTCTGCCGAACAAAGCTGGAGAAAAAGATCAAGAAACTCCATGAGTGAAACGGTATGACTTAAGTATTTAGTATGCAGCGGTATTCATACCAATAAAGAGACTAAAAATTCACCCTGCCATTCAAATTTCAAATAAGCCCAAATATGAAATGTAGGTGGGAACAAAGATGACAGTAGAAAGATTCTGATTCTGATCATGCTTCATAAAAAAACAAAATTTAAAATTATATCGTACAACTGTTACGCTACTTTCAATTAATCGATCTACAGCTATTCAATTTTTATTATCGACATCGCCTGTCAGTGGCGCATGTCCTGTTGCTGATTCTCGCTAAAAGTCAACAATTAGCAATCAGCAAAGTTATCATCAGAACCTAAAAAGTTGCTTTTTGTCTGTTCCAACGAACCGAAAATTTAGCGAGTTATATAACTTAACTACGAAGGCCAGTAGCCGTCTCACGTAACTGATGAGCCCTATTCCAAAACAGTCTGTGTACCCGATGAACCAAAGTGAACAACACACAAAGGACCATGTAGCAGCTTGTAAAACAAGTGTCGATCAGTGGTCAACAGTTTCGCATTACCAGTCGCTGCATGGTAACACAGAGAAACGGATCCCACATGTAACTGATACCTGTGACAGAAGTCCCTGTGATTGTAACAAACTGTGACAGGCCTGGGGTCGTGACCATTCGAATGACAAAGTGCTCTAGGCAGGGCAAACGATCTTCATTCCTCAAAATGCCTGCTCAAATGGGAATATAAGATTCAGGATTCACTGCCGCGGAGCTGGATTCTCTTGTGATTGCGGAGACGAAAGCACCTCGCATACAATCGAAGGCAAAATTAATGGATCATGGTAGATCAGCGAATACCCAATATATAAACTGCATAAAACTATGAATACCGACCATTGTAAATCAAGTGTTTTTGGTTTGCTGGCGGCGGAAGCACTGTGTAAAATCGCGGCCTTCTTGTACCGATTGTAATTCTTAATAACTAAACGACATGTGAAACCGTGGATGCGCACCACTCGCGATCGCCATTTGGGAAATAACTGATATATATAACGCTGAGGTCAAGCAGCAGATAACCTCCAAACTAGGTAAGCAGGATTCACACTTATAAATAGACATTCACGCACTTGCTTGCATGGTTTTGATGTTTCGACCTTTACGACTTCTAACAAAACAATATTGAGTGTGATTATCATTTTCTTCTCTAATGAGCTTCAATCTGTTCAACTGTTATATTTTAGACCTGACAATAAACTACAATGGACTAGCTTGCGCCTAGAACAACTCTTATTCCCAAAGTGGTACTGTGACACGTTATAATGAGCCGACAGTTAGCCAGTTATCCACCATGAATGACCACAGATAGCCTTTCACGGTACTAAATAAAGACACTCACAGCTCAGCAAGTTATGGAAAATTATTGTCCGCGCTACAAAAACCAGACAATCGTAACTTGCCAGGGAAATACGGCATACCAGGGTTTCAAAGTGACTTGAGGTGGTGTGAATGGCGTTTTCGGTGCCAACAAGGAAGACTAACAGGGTACGTGGGCGTGCCGCGAGCCGTGGGCGGCGCACGTCGCGGACACAAGGTGAAAATGCGCCGCGCGGTCGCACAGACCGTGGCGCGGAAAGTTCGATGAGCTGGTTAGAGGGCGTGCTGGATTCCCAGAATAATGCAGGTAATTCCGTGTGCCTGCTGACATTCCCGTTCGGCATTTGCCATATCACGCCGGTGACAGTGTAATCAGGCCGGATCTATCGCACCAAACAGAGGGACCATCCTACGTCGGGGCAAAAGGTTCACGGTACGCGAAAGTTCACTGTGTCAAATGAGACAGTCAACTAACTGTATCTTAACCTGAACAGAAGATGTAAGGGCTCAGATATTTCATTAGACAAGTGTATCAAGTGAAGGATAACACACCAGTAAGCATCGGGTGCGTTCAATAAACTTAATTTGAATATCTGTGTTATGGACAGCGCCGCATTTGTAATTTCTACTATCGCCCATTCAATCCTTACAAGTAGGGCGTATAGCTCGCTAATTTTGGCACCACTTTGCGTGGGCGCTGGACTTGGCCGCGGGAAGGACAGGCCACGTGGCAGAGCCCCACTGGACCCACGTGCTCGGTCCATTCGTCACGTGCCGGCCGGGTGGACAAAAACAGACCATCCTGCCGGCCGGACGGTCGCCGCGGGTCCTGCGTGGACCAGGGCTGTGTGCAGACCCAGCGGCCAGCCAGTGTCCTGCTCCTTCACCGGAGCTCGCAGACCTCAGCGGTCATTGCCCTCAAGGGTGGCCCAAGCGCAGCATTGCCTCAGGGGCGAGATGATGACTGATGTCAAAACTGTGGACAATGTCCCGATTGCGGACATCCCGATCCCGCTTATGGATAATCTCCCGATCCCAGACAAGTGCCTCATTCTGAAGATGCAGCTCGCATCTTCGCCGCAGGCGTTCCGATACAAAATACTGTGTTCATGTCTATCTATAAAATGTATTATCCGAATAAATAACACTGAATAATATAACACAGAGTAGTCAAACGCGCACAAATAATTAACAACACAAGAGCAGTTGAGCGCGCTGTCGGTGACGGATCTGGGAAAAGCCGCAGATCGCCATCAGATCTACAACAAGAGGAACGTTGACCGTGATCTCCACCGAGCCATTTGTACACAAATATCTACACAGGATGAGCAGCCGGCGGCCGGGCGGCCGGTCGGGCGGCACTGACAGTGGTAACAGGTTGCGGCGGCGGGAGGCGCGCGGCGCGACACAGCGCCGGTCGCGCCCGGTCACAGGCGCCGCCTGCACGGCACGGCAGTGAGATCTATAGGTCCCAGTGAACGCTTGGTCCCAACTCTTTGGTACACGCTCTCTCTTCATCTCCAGCCGACTCCTCTTTGAGGACGCTGCTGGACACCACCGGATGAGTCGCGAGCTGACGCGGTCCTAACAGCTCAGTGCCGGACGAGTCCGGGTCGGGTCAGCCCGCAGCTCCAGAGCTGGCCGGGTCCGGGTCGGGTCAGCCCGCAGCTCCAGTGCCGGGCGGGTGCGCGTCGGGTCAGCCCGCAGCTCCAGTGCAGGGCGGGTGCGCGTCGGGTCAGCCCGCAGCAGAAGCGCTGGCCGAGTGCGGGTTGGGTCCGCCTTCAGCTGCACAAACGGCCGGGTCCTGGTCGGGTCCGCTCTCAGCTGAATGACGGGCCGTGTTCTGGTCGGATCTGCCCTGAAGTTGATGACCGGTCGCGTCCTGGTCGGGTCAGCACTCAGCTCCTGAACAGCCGACCTGGTTCGGGTCGGGTCTGCCCGCAGCTCCTGGACGACCGACCTGGTCCTGGTCGGGTCCGCCCTCAGCTGGAACACCGGTCTGGTGCGCGTCGGATCGGCACGCATGCTGAACTGCGGACGGGTGCGGGTGGGGTCGGCGCGGGCTGCGTGCATGACGCTTGCGTATGAGGCGATCGCTCGGTCTCGAAAGCACACTGTGTCGGGCTCGCGGATCGGCGGAGCACGGCCCGTCTCTCGTCGCTGACTGGTTGCTACTGAAGTGCCGTCGGGCCGGCCGGCTTTATAAGGTGAGTGGTCTCTCGGAGGTCGTGACGTCAGCGCGCGCGGCGGGCTGCCCGGGCCGGCGGCCGCTCGCCGCGCCGCGGCCACACTTCCGATTCAGCGCGGCGCCGACCGGCAGCGCTCGGAGCTCGGCTCGGCGACGTCGCGGCGCCGGCAGCTTTCACTCAATTGCCGCCGAGCAGCCGGTCAATCGCAGGGACACCAACGCCGGCTACCGTTCTCAGCTCGCCACCTACTACTGGCCTTATCGTGCCCATTCAGGAGTGCCGCTATCGTAGGCCATTCATGACAGCGATGACGCGGCTCGGCCGACCCGACTCGTGAGTTCACCAACGACCGAGCCACCACTCAAACCGGGGTCAAAGAGCTGAACAGGGTTGATTCAAGGGGTGTACCTCATCGATTCACAATCTTCGCATTCCATCGGGTCCGATCGGGCCGCCACGAGGCCCGGGCCGGCTGACGACATGCCACCCCCCAATTGCGTAACGTTACGGGTTCCGGACCCAGTGTATGGGCCGGCGCCGTGCCATGATCAGGCAAAACGGTGTCGCTGCGGAGTGCGGACGGACATGCCGGAACCTGTCAGCCGCGCCGCCGAAACTTCGAGAGACCAAGACCGAGAGGGAAGTCGAGAGGGACAACTTTAGGGAGGAACGGAGAGCCCTTGGATAGCCATGTGCCACGCCTTTATTCAGAGAAATGGAAGAAGAGGGGAATCCCCTCCATCCCAATTGACCAAAAAAATCTATAAAACAGCTTATAGTGGTCCAGTCAAACCATGCGATAAAATTCTGAGCTATTATTCAATGTCACACACCAAGCACTAATTACAACTGCGTGGACAGAAAACATCCTCGCAATTCACAAAATGAAAATTTCGTGGCCGTTCGCCGAACTTATGATAAACGAATATGATCGCCAAACAGTCGCCGAGTCGCCGTCGACATGTCGTTGCGTGCGCCGACTTGTTGCCAAGGTATCGCCGACTATTCGCCACAGATTCGCCATTCATTCGCGATGCTCGCCGAATCATGGATCAGCTTCGACCCGCGCACGATTAGGGGGCCCCCACCCGTTTTCTGCAAATCGGGCTCTGTCGGCGAACTGCTCGCCGATTTCCTACAAGACGTGATTCGGCGACAGGGTCGTGGCCAAAATTCGGCAGTGTAACACGGCCTTTAAGGCCGTGTTACACTGCCGAATTTTGGCCACGACCCTGTCGCCGAATCACGTCTTGTAGGAAATCGGCGAGCAGTTCGCCGACAGAGCCCGATTTGCAGAAAACGGGTGGGGGCCCCCTAATCGTGCGCGGGTCGAAGCTGATCCATGATTCGGCGAGCATCGCGAATGAATGGCGAATCTGTGGCGAATAGTCGGCGATACCTTGGCAACAAGTCGGCGCACGCAACGACATGTCGACGGCGACTCGGCGACTGTTTGGCGATCATATTCGTTTATCATAAGTTCGGCGAACGGCCACGAAATTTTCATTTTTCATGAAATATTCGTGGCGGTCGTGACGAACCGTAAAAGTCGCGCGGTGGACACCGACTGGTCTGCGAAATGCCAAGACCGTGGAAGAAAGATCCCGAATTGGTCCGCGACATAGGATGTTTTGCATATTCGTGCACATTCGTGTACCAAAATTCGGCAGTGTAACAATGGCTTAAGACTTTCGGCCTTACGAAAGCACGCCAAAAGGTGGAGCGAATTGACGACGGCGAGTTGAGGCTAAGTGTCGTGAACTCGTTCGCAAGGGTCGAAGCTGAATCGGAAACATAATGAAAGGAAGTCAAATCAAAACCACATCGAGGTCAAAGTGTTGTGTGAAAATCTTCATCCACACTATTCTTCCGATGGATATTCTGGGAAGAGAGCTCTGTCAACAGCTAAGCTGTGTACTTGCATAATGGAGTTTTTGTTTAACTATTGCAGTAAACCAATAAAAAGCGTGTTCTCGTCTAGGAATTCAATGCAGGTAAATTGGTAGCAGACGAAAAAAACAAATTATGCGGTTAATAGTTTACCGTGTAAACTGCGGTTACATTTTTACACTTCACACGCCCGTCGGCAGTTCAAAGACTGACGTAAACCATTCGAATGTCCTGTATGCAGGCACCATTTACTGTTTTCCACATGACCATCTGAACTGCACTGCGCTGGTCTACCTTATGTTCAGGTTACGAGACACATAATTACTGTTATTATTGGTCCCGGTACTCCGACTTGTATTGAAAAGTCTTCGATGGGGCACACATAGGTTTAAAAAAATAGTTTTTTTTTTAAACCTATGTGTGCCCCAGCGAAGATTTTTCAATACAAGTCGGAGTACCGGGACCAATAATAACTTTTACCCACTACCCAGTGAAAGTCCGTTAAAACAATTTCAAATAAGCATTTACCTGGGTATTAACTATTAAGACATGACTCTTCAGTCTCACTTAACACATAATTACCCAAATTAGCGCCATAATTGCACAAAAGACTGCCACTTTACGCTGGCTTAAAAAATGTAGGCAGCTATTTAAGGGCAAATCTCGACGCATTTGGACTTTGACATTGATCTGCTCTGAGATTCCTGCAGTGAAGATCTCCAAAGGATATTCATGGGTGAGCACTGGGTAATCATGGACAATGGCAAGACTTCACCAAGAAAAACTAAGAGGCGTCGATTGCCCAGCAACAGTCACACATCTCCATCTCATACCCCGACCTGACTCGGACAAATCACGTCCTATTTCTACATCTCACGCTCCCCACCGTTCAATTGACACGGAACAGTGGCATGACGCGTGCAGCGAATAGCTTATGGTGACACAGTCCGAAGGAACGCCACCCCTGCGATCACACCCTCATTCCTCACACCTACCAACATGCCTCTCTGGTGACTGGCGGGACCCCGCGACACTGCCAGCCCTATTTTGGACTCGCGCGGAGACATTGAATGGCCGGATGTTATGTTATCGTTGTTGGGGATCATCGGTGATTAAGGAACACCACATGGCGATGCGTTTGTTGGTGACTTAATATGTTTGCGTGTGATGAACATCGGGGAACACCATGGTCGTTGGGGAGGAATGTCTATGCTCGGCCTCCATCAAACTGCTTTTGCATTAGCATATCACATCGACCAAGAAGAAATCCATCAGGTATTAATATTTTTTCCTAACAGCCAATTACAGCCAATCCCGAAGAAGAAAAGTCACTCAATGTTCTGAAAAAAATAGTTTGTGTTTCAAGGATGGAATAACCTTAGACAATAGAGAGCTCACATGTAATTTTTACGCCGTTTCTACGCTACTACCCCTGGACTCGGCACTCACTTCCCTCGACTAGGTACCTATTTGCATCACTCCTTGCATAAGGCAGCGTTCTAAATTCCATTCCGCCTGAGATCCACACAGGATTTGGATTACCCGAAACAATCTGGTACGGCCATCTCGAGCTAAACCACAGGAATCGTGTGCGCGACACAGTCGCCAGCCCGCAACTGCCCACGCACAGTGCTGGCTGGTAACCGCTCAAGGTCTTTTGGATGGCTCCATTCCGACGCAGGAAGCCGAAGAGCGCCGTGCCAGGAGTCCCGACGATCCAGCCAGTCTGTTATATAATCAGAGCTCGGCCGCTGCAGCTCTGAAATCATTCACAGAAATATTGGGGGTATTCGCGGTATCCGAGAGAAGCACGGTCTTGGGCTGCACTGTATCTGGTGTCACGTGGAACGTGTTTAGCAGTCGCTGTACAAAAAGCGTCGCGTCAGTGTATGCTCCACTGCTCGTTCGACGTCCTGTAGTAGTTCTGAAGACAGATACAGCGGGATGCATCCCACGCTATAACATCTCTGACATGACATCGCGCTGCAGCGGTGGCGACAACCTCTGACAGCTCGGTGGCACAGTGCAGCCCCCTGCTCCGGCACACAGATAGTAGACCTACTGACCCCGCTCACGGCCTCCACCAGTGCCAAGGGCGACCCGGGTCCACCCGATCGACACCGATAAACGCCCTGGTCAACGGGCTCCAGCTCCAGTCCACAGCACTACCGCGTAACATGGCAGCACAACTGATCCAAAGGAAATACCCGTGCCGGTTGCATCCTTGCAACGGTGCACCGAGCTCGGCAATCGCAACGGTCAATTGCATTCCCCATTCAGTGACCTTGCCGCGATATGCACGCCATTGGCACAGGCAGATGAATCTGCTTCATCGGACGGGCGTGCTCCATATCCGGCTGCTACTGGGCACCGTGCCCGCGACGGGGACCTCCCTGGCCACGGTCAGAGGCGATCCACCTCAGACAGTCACGTCACAGCGCTGTGTGGAGAGAGAACAACATCTTGGCCGGTTGCATCACGTAGACGTCAACCGACTCCGGTACAAAGTCTGGTAAATACCGCTGGACTGCGGGCGTCACCGAGGGCAGTGAGCGTCATCACGTCCGGACAGAGCGGGCGACACATCACCGGCGCACGGCTCAGAGTCTGGGAGGTCGCGGGTCGCACCGCAGACCGTGGGATTCCCTGGAGGCGGCTCTGCGTGCGGCCAGACGGTCCGTCAGCGGCGGCGGCGCCGATTGCCACCTCGTTGTGCGGCGGCGGCTGCGGCGGCCGCCGGCGCCGCCGGTCGCCGTTCGACGAATGTGGCGCGCGGGGGCCGACGGCGCGGTCTGGCCCGACGATCGGCGACCCGTTTCCGGCCGATCGGCTTTGTCCGCGCGTGCGCCGGTGCTGTTGGTGCCGCCGCCCTGCCGACCGGGCCGCCCCGGCGACCCGGCCGATCAGAGGCGCCGCGCCGGCCGATCGGCGCCATTTCCGGCCCGTCTGAGAACACCGTGCGGCGACAGCCATTCCGTCTGGCCACCGGCGGCCATTCGGTGTCGTTGAAAAGCGGCGCCGTGTCGCGGAATTGCCGGTGCGGCCGACTGGGCGGTGTCGGCGGCGGCCACATCCGACCGGCGGCGCGGGGGGCCGGCAATTGGCGCCCAGTGCAGCCCACCTGGCCGGGGACCCACCGCGGTCAGCAGGGCGCGCAGGGTCGCACAGTCCGACAACGAGCCGCCGCGCCGGGCCGTCTGCGGTGGGGCGGCCGGCTTCAAAACCAGCCCCGTCACTGCACCGTCATCAATCGCACCAGCGCCCTGCACCGGGACGACAGGTACTGTCCACAGCGCCGTGAAATCAAAACCGATATAAATCGCCCTTAAAGCCGACATTTCCGCTCCGAGGCCAGACAGCGGTGAAGACGTAGTCTGGATGCCTGTCTGGTCTATCAGAACCTGCATGATCCGCGTTTGTAGCGGTCTGAGCAGTCCGTTAGGGCCAGTATCGGATCGGTTCTGCCACCGGGACCGGTTCGCGGCACGGCGCGCGGGCCTCTGACGGGAACGGCACACTTGTGACGCCACGGGGAGGGCCGATCAACCACCCAATGACGCTCCTGGGACCGCCGAGCCAGGTGGTCGCGCCAGGGGATCAGGAGCAGATAGACGACATAAGCTATTCGGTTGAATGAATGAAAAACAATATCGGATCAGCAGTTGGGTGAGGATATTTAGGTTCAGATTTCAGGATAATTCATCAGGATAGCAATCAGATGTGCATGCAAATGAAAGCAGCACGTTGCACGTGCACATTTAAGGCGATAAAAGCACAGCAAGACTGATCCGCTAACGAAATGACACTAAGCGATAGAGAGTGAAGAAGTAACGTGGGATACACACGCGCCAAAACATGGGAGTTCTAACACATACGAGTATCTACGCCTGACGTTACTCTTGCTTATGAAGGCCACTAAAGATAGTAACGACCGAAAGGGAAAACAGATCTAGACAGATTTAGCTAAACATACGAGCTTCGTTGACCGCCCGAGCACACCCCACACAGATAGACCAACACCGGCAAAACAGGGCACATTGCACAATGCCTACAACTGCGAAAAGAAAAGAAATCCCAACGGTGGCCATGAGCAGCACAAGAAAAATCATTGAATGCACGAAGTCCCAATGAGTAACAACCGCAGCGGATTTAAATAGCTTGTCGCGGGGTTGTCGAAAAATTCCCGGGCGGCTAACAAGCTGAGCTCGTGTGTGTCAGCGACGCCGGCGCTGACATTGTCTGCCAAGCAGTGACTCAGAGATGCCGTTAACTACCTAGGCTAATAATCTGTGGAAAGAGCTCAGCATTTAGTTGAAGTTTGGATTTCCCACTCTGCAGCCATTGTCAGCGGAGAGCCAGCATGAGTAGGGTATTTAGCAGGAGTGGAGAGGAGACGTACAGTCAGAGAAATGGTCATATGGTTTGGTTTCACAGATATATCTAGATAAAACTATGACATCTGAGGCAACGGAAAAGCTTAGCGTGGTGTGCAATGTATAAAGATATAAAGGCAAAAAGAGCAAAGCGAAGAATATGATCTTGAGCGAATTTCATGAATAACGTTGAACACTCAATCAAATTGCAATACAATGCATAAATGAATGACATGAAGGTCTGAAGTTAAGCAAGTGGGTTTTATGTTACAAATATCAGGTTCATATATCTTGACAAGGTCGGTCAGTTTAAACAAATCGGGCATTGTGCCAGGCTGTGAAATCCAGCCCATAACAAGGCATCAACACCAGTCCAGTTGTACTACGTCTCATTAATGGGTTACAGCGTAGCCAGTTGAGTTCCCCATGAGTAACTTTACTACAGACATCTTTATGGGTACCGTGGCCTTCCTCAATCACACCAGGTAGCCCACTTATAACGTCTGCCGACTGAATCAACATCAGCTCTTCGCGGTTGCCCCCGACACTAGCGGCGGTTCACTCGGTCAACGGAAAGTCCACGGCGGCCCGCGGACGATCACCGTTCTCGGTCAGTCCGCTGGGGGCGACACGGCGCCTCCAGTCTGCCGGCCGGGGGCGGCTCGGCGCCTCACGCCCCTCCGTGTCTCATCCACACGACCTCCAATATCCGTCTGTGGCTCGCCGACGGCCCCCGGCAGCCGACGGCCGGCCTTGGTCGCCCTTGGCCACGTCATCGAGGACGCTGCCGCCGCCGAGCGGGGCTGGCCGGCGGCACGGAAGCCGTTTCACCCGGCGATTCGATCGGGCATCAGTCATCGGACGTCCAGCCATGAGCAGGTGGCCGTTTCCAGTGAGATCGGACAGCCCGGCAGTTCAAAACAAAAGAGCGTTTCACGGAGCGAAACGCCGGCAGTGCGCGAGAGCGCACGTGAGCGGGACGGGGGAGGGGGGGGGGGGGCGTGAGGTGACGTCACGTGCCGTCAACGTGACGTCACACATTCCTGGAATGTGCGGCCTCGTTCCAGTATCGGAAACGATTGGATAGTGACTAACTGCTAGTGCGCATGCGTCACACAATGACACGGCACTTAGCCTTTCATCAGCCTATTCCGGAATGATCGGCAATGGGAAAATCGAACCGTGTTGAGTCCAAACCGCGCAATGCTGCAATCAACGGGAGCGTCTCCTCAGGTCCGGTTAGAAAAGAAAATAGCTAGCATTCCTTTCCACTATGTCACCGCCACCGGCAACCATGAAACTCCGAACACCTTTTCAAATATTTACGTAACAGCAAAGCAGGTGAAAACAACTTCTTCGCACTTACTCATGCGTACGGAGTTGCGCTCAGGCACATAATAATTCGTGCTCCTTTCCGAACTGGCGCACTTCAGCCGCCTATTCAGCAAGTGATTTGCGCTTATCATAATTCAAAAGGTTAGAAGAGTTTGAGAAACTGCAGTCGGGGTGATAACCCGAGCAGTGCAGCTCTGGAGGTTAGCGGGTAAACGAGACTACTTGCTAACAGCACACACCGAACAATACCCTCCACCGGCCCTACAGCAGAAAATACAGGGAGAAAATGACGAAACGGTGGCCTCAACAACGGTCCGGCGTTGCGGTCCGGCCGGTTTTCGGGCCCGGACCGACACCGGCTACCAATTTCACAAGCGTTGTTAACACGAGACGACGGGTGTAATGAGGATGGTTCTCCGCCAACAATACCCGACTATCAGACCATCGAGCGGGCGCCGTCTCGTCATTGGGCTATTGCCAACAGAAAGAGTCACCGCGGACCATCTAATCGGTAACATGATCGGGCGCACGAGCCGGCCAGTTTGGGAAACGCCACCGTTGCCCAGAATAGGAGGGAGGTCACGTGGCTGTTTCCTGAACTGCACGTGCGCCTGAAAGTTAACAAGACGGCGGGGAAACGGTCCAGACCAGGGAGCTCCTGGAGCATGGACCGAAAATGGACCGGAACGCTTGCACGGGAAAGGAGAAGTGCGATTTTTAAATCGCTGATGAAAGTATGAAACATGAATGGAAACTCTTTTAAAAAGTCGTCATACACAAACCCTACCACTACAGGTCATATTCAAAGCGGAAACTAAAAACGAAACGCGAAAAAATGTCTGACCCTTGGCCACTGGTAGAGCAGTCACAAATCAAGTTTCTTGGATCACTGGCCTGAAATGACGTACTGGGCAGCAGCGACTGGCACTCAACAAGACCACCCACTGATGATGTACGGCAGTGTCAGAGGGTCGGCGGTGATTGATGTGTCAGAGACACCAGTGTCAGAAACACACCACCTGTGATTAGGGTGCACCGTGTGTGTGAGCGGCAGAAGTAATGGACAGGTGGGAGTCGGCGCCAAAACGGCGCAGAATCGCACCAATTCAGCGACCTCGAAATGACATTGACCGGTCGAACAGTCTTTGTTCATGCGTTCCGTGCAGCGTCAGAGAGTAAGAAGGCATGTGCCGAGTAACGACAGGCGTAGGACGTCGCGATATAACCACTGCAATCCAACCATAATAATGTCGAGCACATGACAACGGAAAAACGGGCTTACTAAGAAGTAATTATTTTTTTTTTCAAAGTTCATTTGTTCCCACTGACCTCCCAAGAATGGATCGCTCCCAGTGAGTGCCTGTGCACCCGTGCACGGACCAGATATCTGTGACTAGTGCACAATGTCGCGTCGAGTCAGCGCCGTCTCAGCCCCGCGTGCCATCGTCCCCACTCAGAACTCGACAAAACCGTCAACTTTTACACCGCATACGACGATTCCCACAGCACATAGTGCGGACAGGCATGCTCCTTCGTCGACTAATATGGACGGATTGGTAATACTCGGAACTGGCCCAATGGTTTTTCGTCCGGTTTACCGGTTAGACATACCAAACAAGGCCTCGGCCACACGGAATGGCGCCACTGTCCGGCTCCCCGGTCCCTCCACAACAGTGGACATGCGACTCGATTTCACAGAACGGTAGTCAACACAAAAAGACAGCGAGTGCACGAGAAAAACGCACAGGAGTCGGCCTCCGGTCCGCCAGCCAGGCGCCGAATGCCACTTGTCAGTTGTCGCTGTCTGTCCGTCTGTGCGTCTGTAGGCTGCCCGTCTGCTTGTCTGCCTGTCCATCCGTCTGTAGTTAGTCTGTTCCTCCATCTGTCTGCCTATTTCTCCGTCTACATGTTTGTCCCTTTATTAGCCTTCTCATCTGTATCACGATCTGTCCATTTTGTCTATCTCCCGTTTGTCCGACTGCTCATCTTCCTGAACGTCCATCTCGCCGTCCGTCCATCCGTCTGTCCGTCTGCTCGTCAGCATTCCCGTCCGTCTGGGATTCACGGCCGCCACCAAGGCCCGTATGCACCACCACCGATATAAACACACGAAGCCGTGAGCTGCATACGGATAACGGGCGGATTTTTCACACCTACCGTTTAGCGGGACGTTATTCACATCGATAAATAATCGGCCGCCGGGTCGTTGGCGACCGCCGATAGCACTACGCGGCTGGAATCAAGCCATTCGGCCGGTCGTGCGGTCGGTTTACTGCTCGTGTAAAGCACGCCGCCACAACTCGCCACCGCCGCCGGCCGGTGCCGTCTGGGGCTGGCTCCGTTTGTGGCCGCGCTGAGGGGCCGCACGTGGGTCGGTCTACCCCAGTGGCCTCAGCAGCTCGGCCCGCCAGCTCCCGAGAGGGAGGGTGTCGGCCGAGCAGGCGGCACACGCCGGCCGCGGGCGCGCCCGCTCGCCCTCACTCCACCCTCCCACGATAGTGCTCGTACGCTTACTACGGAAATCCGCCCCGCCCCTGGCCGGCCCCCAGCAGGCTTCGGTACCGAGAACTGCTGCCGAGAGATCGTATACGGTATGCCGGTGACGTGGACGGTGTCTGACTATGATGTGAATGCTACTGCCCGCTCGGAGACACACACACGACGTACGGTGATGACGGATCGGAATCATGTGCTCTGCGCAATTTATGGAAATCGTTAGAAGAGGCACGGCATGTTCGGCTAACAGAGAAGAGACGCACCTTAGCAACAACACCGTTAGGATGTCGTTTGGAAGGAAATGTATTGGGAGAAATTCCGGATAATCAAAGCTATAAACACATTTTCTTCAACCTTAACCCGCGCACCGACGGGGGGGGCGGATATCCGCCCCCCCTGAGGTTTTTCGCGAATAGCGGGAAAACCGCGGCGCGTAGCGCCGCAAAATTTGGTATGACTATTCCCTCATTAATTTTACACATGGTGTGCAAGTTTGAGCCTCCTACCTTTTAAGGTCAGGTCACCAGGTCACTTTGAATGACCCAACCTCAAGTCACTTTTTTGCAACTTTGTCACCGTGCCAGAGCTACAGTAGATGTCGGAGGCCTTTGAAAGTCGCAGGATATTATTAGGTCATTAGTAGCTACAATTTGTATATCTCGGAATTTTGATATCGGTGACCTAAGGTTAGGTCAATTTCGCGACCTCCCCATTATAAGTCAATGGGGGAAAAATCAACTCCCTGTTTTTACCACTAAAACGGGTCGGAATGGCCCCATATACCATACATGACTTCATATACGATCAACCTTCACTACCTTGAGGTCTGTTTTGCTGTTGGGCAGCTGTGAGGTCATGTGACGTCATCAAAGGTCACCAAAGGTTTTTGGCCAATAACTCCGTACAGGAACAAGATACAGACGCGTGGATGGTCTCATTGTGTTCAGCTCGTCAAGACGCATCGAATGATATACATGATGACCTCGAGGTCACGTGACCTGAGGTCAACCTTTGACCTTGACCTTTCGAGGTCAACATATATATCATTCGATGCGGATTGACGAGAGGATCACGATGATACCCTTAGTTTGTTCCTATCTTGACTAATTCGAAAGTTATTCGAGAAAAACTCTCTCCATATCTAGCGCCGCCATTTTGACTTTTTCGACCCCTGTGACGTCATCTTTGACCTGACCTGAAAATGACCTTAGTAAAAATTGTAGATCTTGACCGTGCGTATCCGATGCCGTTTACCGCTTGTCGCTATCTTGCTTCGTTCTCAAGATCTCAGGGGGGGGCGGTCATCCGCCCCCCCCCCCGTCGGTACGAAGTTGGCGCAGACCCCCGTCGGTGCGCGGGTTAATGAGATAACACGAAAAACTGAAATGTGTTACGTACGCCGTCACACCCAGTAAACTGTCGCGACCGAGGCAAAACTCTTCGCATCTTCTTTCATATTCCGCAAGGTTTACAAAGTCCCGAAACAGAATTACACATAACCTTTCATCAAATCTCCATCCTCAAAGAGACCGCGACACCGAAAAGTGCCCGATTCACACCGTCGTTTCTCCACGACACGAGCAGCTCTTTGGGTCGTGTCAGAGCGGTGTGATACGGATCATTTTCTGGCCAGACGCCCGCAGGCCCGGCGACAAGGTTGAGTCGCCGGTAGTGCCGCGCCCATCATGACAAATAACGCCTGTTAACGTTCAACACTAAATGCAAAGCATACAGTAAACGACGCAATGTGCATAGCGTAGCGAACGAACTCGTAACACGTTCAAGGAAGCGCCAATAACTTAACGACAGCCACGCAGCGCAAGCAACGGAATGCTGAATACGTAGCGTGCAACTGCGCAACGTGTCGCTCACAATAACATGCGCAACAAACCGTAACCCAATGATCTGGCCATCAGCCGACTTACGCCACCTTTCACCTGCCAGCTTCTCTACCGTCTTGGCGTGATACCAAGGGCAGATGGATCTCCCCGTGCGCGCATACCTCGCCGGACACTCAACCTACACGGCCGCAGGTTATGGTGAGTGACCTGCGTGCCGCCGTGACGTCATATCACGAGTCACGATGACGTCACGTCACGCCAGGTGGGCGGCAATCGTTCGGGATGTGGACCTTTGTAATGGGGAGGTAACTGAGGTAGGGAAGGAGTCAAGTCACGGCGAGGGGTGCTCTGGGACGGAGTGGTACGGGGCGTGACTCGTGAGGGTGCCCGTGGTGGCTGGTACGATCGGATATACCGCTCACGGAGGTCACAGCTCGTCTGGATGAGAGATGATGTCATCGATAAGGAGCGGAGCAACGGAGCAAAGCGACAGCAAATAGGGGGAGCGGTGGAGACACCTGACGGGAAAAGGGGCAGGGGCGCAGCCGCGTGGGAGGAACAAAACATTAGCCTGCATCGCGTGAGGTGAAACAACATCACTGTGACGTCACGAGTAGCGGTCAGGACGTTACAGGTGACGACCAGGAGCGGCGCTATATGTACCGTGACGTTGGCATCCGGAGGTATGCGGTGAGCGATAGTGTGTCTCATACCAGTGGTATGCGGTTCTTGTGGCACACAAGCTCAGGTAATCCGCAGTATGCGTCACCTGTGAATGGAGGGACTTTTACCGAGGTCGCTGCGTAATGCTTACGCAAACGGTCTGTAACCGAGACGTTTTGAAAACACGAACGCTCGGTTACATGTTAATGTTTATGAGACGCCTTCCCCGGCGCCATCTCATTTGTGCAAAATTCATCAACTCTAACTATTTATGTCGTCCATTTCAATATAATGGGTCCATGTAAGCGTCAAGTACCTACTTACGAAATATCATTATTTCTTTTAAATATTTAGTCGTTTATTAAATATCCAAACCTTCAAAATGGGCTTTACAAATAAGAGATTCACTATGCATAAGTTAACTACATAATTCATCACACAACTTCACCTGTCTCAGAGTCCAATTGTTTGCCTATTCGCCAGAAATCAGGAAGCCATAGTGCTCCTATCCAGCGTTGGAAGATAGTCGAAGGCTCGGTCGTCGGGGGCCGACTGCTCTGAAGGGCTGGGAGACTGCAGCGCCGGGCACTCAGAAGAGGGTATAACCACGAGCAAGGTCGACGACTAGACCAGTGATGTTTTAGACCAGCCCACCGCCCCTGACAACGCGGCTGTGGGCGGCGGCGGCGGCGGCGGTTTATGTGGCGGGTGGTGGCGGAGGCGACGGCGACCAGTCACCGTCAGAGCACCGTCCGCCCGAATCACCGAATCCACGGTCACCGGAGCCGCCTCAGGCACAAGCATAAGACACGGCGTATGGAGGCTGATAACACGCTAAATCAGGCCCGGCAAGATTAGCACTCGTAAAGTCGAACATGGCTCTAGTGTGCGGATCATGTTCAGAGGTTTTATGTGGCCAGCCCGCTGCTGCTAATTTAGCACGTGATTCGAGCACGTGACAGACGGCCCCCGAGCTGGCCTCCCGGTGTCAGCGACACGTGCATCCAGGCGCGGAGGTCACGTGGCAGCAACAACACGCCAGGGCATGTGACGGTTTGTGCACTGAGAAAGACGGTACCCCAATGAACAGGCTTCCAACACGACAGGCGCACCATCAAATAGCCTAATGGCAGAGGGTTGGGATCGATCAAAGGAAACTGAGTACCTAAATGTAAATCAGTGTCCTTCGGGTGCAGCTCCATTGTAATCACAATTTTTTGAAGAATCGGACAGTTAAAAGCCAACTGCCAACTGGCTCAGTGGGTGAGGTAAGGGAAACATCCAGCAATGCGAGAGTCGAGAGAACACAAATATCGTGCTCAACTACCATTAGTTGGAAAGAAAAAGTCGCATTACAGACATAATACGCTACCAAAACATGTTGTACGTATTTTCCTAATGTTAAATAGAAATCTAGCAAATGCAGTTACAGGTCAATACACTTAAAAAGACGGTGGCACAAATTCATTTCAAGGTAGTGGGAACGATATCGCATCTCTTGGTGAGGCACGGCCTTGTTCAGCTAGGAGTATTTTAGGGAAAACGATGGCATGTAAATACTTTTCATAGTCAGCAAGCTTGCTACAACTGTGAGCTAAAAGTGAACATATCTGGAGGAGGACAACACTCATCAACGTGCGGAAATTCTGCACTCAAAAAGGTCACAAGGCCGACAAAAACAAATGAAGGCCAAATCCGACTAGCAAGGACAGGTTCTTCGGGAAACTTTTTGTACTTTGCAACATTCTCATCCGTTCCAAACGAAATAAGTAACGAATATACACAGTAAATCGCCAGCATAATGGCACAGCGAGCTAAAGTGTGCTTAACAGGTAATGGGAAATTAGAAGAAGGATTTTGGTCAGAGGAGAGGAGAGGAACAGCTTATCAACTTCTCGCTGCTTTTAAAATAATTAAAATCGTACCATACTATACATTTCGGGAAAAACGCACTAAGAAAACGTTTGGTTTATAACAGCGACTATGCATACGTGCAATACGCACACGTCTTCTTCGTTGTTAAGCATTTCACAATAGCTTCTAGCATCGCGCCTTCAGGATGCAGGCTCCACCTGAATAAAAAAATGATAATTGCAATCCGCCTAGTGTCTGGCACACGTAATCAGTTCGGGCGGTATGTTAGATCACGCAGATTTCCAGAACCGTTGGAGGAAAACGGATAGGGTGCCGGATGTTCATTAGCAGATAGAGTAGCGCCCGTGCAACAGTCGGAACATTGAAGTAAGAATGCGAAACATCAACAGACATTATGTCAGGTGAATTCGACTGAAGTCGGTATATTTTTGAAGCCAGTTGAGCACTGTCTGAACCAGGATTAAAGTAAAGAGACGCAATAAATTAGCAGCCCGTCTGGTAATTCCGGCCGCGGAAGTGATTGGTGAATGGTGATCCATGGAGGACGACGGCGGCTCCCTTTGAGAACACCAACTACGGAGAATGCACGTTTCAGCGGACTGATTGGTCTTCGAATTCATTAATGAAACTGAGGCGGGCAGCGTAAAACCCCATCAATTGTCACACTGCTTCCGCATAGACAAATATCAATCGAATCTATTTCAATGGCGATCAAAAAGAATCCGTAAACCATTCGCGAAAAGGTTTCATCAGCACGTTCGCACGGGGCGGTACATTTTGAATTGATATCGCAGGTCCGGATCGGCCATAAACTAGGCTGAGGTGATCTCATGAAAACCGCACACAGCCTGATAGAAATATGGGAGTGTCTGTCTGCTGTGAGAAATATACTGCGATGGACACAGGACAACAGGCGCGGCGATGGAACTGAACAAAATGTGCAAATGGAAAAACAGATGTAACCAATTTTTGTAAAAAAAAGTCGTTCATGGCTGAGGGATTGTTTCAGCAATTATTAATTGTCGATAAGACAAATATGGAGCTCAAACCATTAAGCTGATAAAATTATGTAACGCCGAATGGTTTCGTAATCTAAAATAAAGTAATTTAAAATCGCTGTTGACACAAGTCGTACTACACCTCCTGTCCACTCTGATACATAATCACCGCCTTTCATGCCAACCGAGTCTCATCGCACCGTCTCTGCGGTGCGACAAATGCAATGCTAATGCGGTAAGACAAATGCAAAATGCACATATTGATTATGCTCTGTGACTTGACAGTGACGGCACCTTGGCCGTTGACTGACGTCTAATAAAGGATAGATGGGTGGATGTCCTACCCGGGAGACAGGATGTAGGAAGTACGATCTGAAATCATCGTAACCAAGGATTCCAATGCTGCGTCAAATTCAATAACCACCCCCAAACAGATCTGAACCACTGTCCACTCCGACACCTAATCACCGTCTTTCAACCCGACAGGGTCTCATCGCACCGTTTCTGCCACTTCATTGCACTTAGCACGGTGTGAAAACCGCGTCGACCCCGCGCGGGTCTCCGCTGCAAGTCAAGTGTGCACAGCGGCCGGTAGGCGGCGGTTGAGGCGACTGGGGTGCCAACTGCCAACGCTGTCCCGCCTCGACCCCTGCCCTGGAGAGGGGGCAGGAGCACACTGAGGCCTGGATGCATGCCACAATTGATACAGGGATGAAAGGACTAATAACTGATTATTTCCAAGATGTCTTCCAAATGACTCCAGAAGTAGAGGCATCAAAAGTCCTGAACGCAAAGGACTTGGAAGTCACGATGCCAATATGATCGGTACCGTCCCTAAAAAAAAAACACCCTTCCATCATTGAAAACTTAAGCTAAAGCTCTGAAGCAAATCCTAATGCATTGAAGTTCTTCCGTAATTCAGACTTACGCCATGTCCCAGGTATACCGTCAATCGGAACAAGAGACTTGCTATCTCTGGACAGCCATGGTTCACGCATATAGGCATCATCCAGAGGGCCTTCCCGTGGCGAAAAAATGAGCATGTGTCATCATGTTCCGTTGTCCAATAAAACTGGCATTCGTAATATCACTGGGAAATATCCAGCTTAAAAAGTTCGGGATTTACAGGTACCGTAAAGTGGGGCTATTTGAGACAGTGGGGCTATTTGAGACAGTATTTAAAATCGCTGTAAAATGAAGAGCGTTTGATTTTTATGTGATATTTTTGCTCAGGAAGGTGTGGAATCGAGCAGTAAATCGCCTGAGCAAAAATTAAGCATAAATTTCGAACGGTTTTTATTTTATAACAATTTTAAATACTGTCTCAAATAGCCCCACTGTCTCAAATAGCCCCACCTTACGGTAGGTGATAATGTGGGTCATAGCGGTTATAAATAGAATGATGAGCAAGTCAAATTGCAAGATTATCGCTTACATCTACATATGCAGCGGATAGTATAAAGCGGAAAAGCTGTGCATTTGCGAGCTTCGTCTGTTTGATTGCCAGGATAAACTGTGTTAAATTTATCAGACATGATTACGCTGGCGGATCCAAGGGACTATCGACACATTTGGCTAAAAAGTGGCATTTTCCAGACACAAGCCAATCGGAGGCATGCTGATTGCCCGTGCTGATGCTCAGTGGGACTTTTGGGCAGCCTGTGAGCATTTCATTACTAATCTAACACACATATAATTCTATAAATAGCACTCAAGCTCACGACAATCCAGGATTATTACAGGAGCAATAGCTCGAAAATTCCCACTGTAGCATGTACTTGGGGACCGGGTGTTTCACAAGATCACGCAGTATCTGCAGTCTGTATTTCCCTGAGCAGTGGGCTGAGCATGTCATACCGGTCCTGTCTCTTACCGGCCAGCGGACTGGACTAGCTGTGTCAATGTGTCATATCCCGTATGATAATACTGTAACGATGTGTCCGCAAGGCACGACTGTTCTCAGATTTATGATAAGTAATGATTGTCATTTGCAACGGAAGGGCTTCCGGTGCAGTGTCGGGCTGGTCTGGCGGGATTGGAAAGACATCTCCGATCAGTCATGCCAGGTTTGTCACAATTGATTCGTAGAGTCTGACAAGCTTAGTCTGACTCAGATGACTGGTCTGAGTAGGAGTCAAGTGATAAGCGGGTGACGTGTCTCACATGGGCTAGAGCCAGCCGCCAAACGTACAATACTGAGTTGTGTGATGTCCCTTAAATCTACAAGTGAATATCGTTAAAAACTTTCTGTACCATAAGAAATATATCTTTCCGGGTATGCACTACGACGAACAGTATGTAACACAATTGACCTAACTGCGAAAAACATCAGACGCGAACACATCTGACGCATCTCTGACCCAATGGAGGGCCGAGTGGCTGTGCCCCAGACTGTAGGAGTCGGAGAGTGGGCGTCCGATAGCTGCGAACCAATGTCGATCACGATCGTTCCAGGCGGTTGCCAGGCAGATTTGGCATTGAGGAGCAACGTCCTGGACGATACGCTGTGTTCAAGATGTGAAATCAAAGTACCGTATCTCATGTAATCTCTGCGAGATAATTCTAACCTGTAGTGATATAGTGGCGCGGTCGGGGCGTTCATATAAGAATCATCCGGTGCTAACTTAAATATCAGAGTGGTCGAATGACTGGGCAGAGTTATTTGATGTGGTATCCCGGTCCGACAGAACAAGCTGGTAATCAATGGTTGCATCTGTACGAAACGAATTGACGGGGCGTAAAACGTCAACCAAAAGCTCGCCGGTCAGTCAGAAAGGCCCCATTTGGGATCCGTGCGATACTTATGTAATCAGATTATCCGGCCAGGTGAACTCATCATTCACTGGTTCTTTTTACATTGTTTAGTTCAGGATCCCGTATGATTTTATAAATAACCGTATCAAGGTCATATGCAAAGGTGGTATAGTGAGCTGAATAGCAAACATGTGTTCAGAGTTATCGCTAAACTGAAACGGCGAAGTTCCTGGCTGATATTGATAGCACAGATACCTATTACGAAGGAACTGCAAAGCATACATGCATAATTAACGTGTAGACACTAGACGACAGGCATAAATTCTAGAGTGAATGCCGGAGTGATGACTTATGAGAATGACGGGACAATTTTGCCAGAGAACATATTTACAGCCCGATAATTTCACAATCACATTAAAGCAGCATATTCGATAGTTTAATGTTAATAAGTCTGGCCAGTTTCATGCAAGAGCCAGATTCATTGCTGTCTGCTTCATTTAAATGGAAACACAGAATTAAAAACCTAAAATTTTCTCTAAATTGCACATATTGGAATGGAAATAACGATTTAAAATGCATGAGGCTTGGCAGTAAACCTAACTGAATCCTCTACGTCAGCACGACAGTTGATTGATTTTACAAATGTTATAAAACTGGCTGCTGCACAATATCATTCAATTCAAAATTGTTTTCAATCGTTCATCAATTCATCAACTTATGATGTTCACCAATGACCAAACACATTGAAGCTACCAAATGAGGCGTTTCAGTTAACGGCAGCCTCTAAAAAAAACTTTTTCTTGCCTTTGCATTTGTCTTTGATCGATGCCTATTACCTACACAAATAAAGTTTCAACTTTCAGCCACGCCGATAATGCTCGCCGGAGGCACCAGTACGATACCGCACCCCTAGATGGCAGGCCGGGCGCACCACCGCGCCGGCCTGCTGGCGCCCTCTGCAACACTGAGCTCTGCGAGGTCAGTGGTGCCGGGGGAACAGCGCGGGGAGAGCCGTGACGTCACGAGTTCACAGCACACTCCATGCGGTCGGCACTGAGGTCGCTCAGGCGCAACTCGAGTGAGTTGCAATGAAATGCGGGACAGTAGAACTCTCCTCTCGGCATGACTCAGTTCGGGGCAAGGTAGGGTGGCTTGCTTGCGTAATGTTTTTATTCAGCAGCAAACAATGAGTGAGTCCCCCCCAGCGACAAAGGGTTGGCAAGGAATTGCTTCACGGAAAGAAGATAGGCCCAGGATAGGGACTTAACCATGTTCCTTGACGGAATACACAACAGAAATGACGAAATGTCAGAGCGCTCTGCGACGGGCCAGTTTATGTGCGCAGGCGCCGTTTTTGCAAATCACACTGCATAGTGCAATACCAATATTGCGCACTGGAAGAAGACTAGAAGTCTCTTCAGCGTCATTCTACAAACATGATAGAAGCAGAGGAGAACCGACGGAGAGAATGAAATGGCAGGAGTATGGAGAGCAGAGCAAATATATGAGCAAAAAGGAATAAAGGAAAGGGAGAGAAAAAAGAGATAAAGGGAAGGAGAAGGGAAACATGGAATAGTGCAGATAAGTGGGACAGATGAGGGTATAAAGAATATATCGGGTAGGTAGCAGAGATAGGCCGGTGAATTCGGTGGCAATCGGTAATGTAATAATAAGTTCTTACAACTGTGACCTGTGATTTCAAGCCAATCTTCCCACCAGCCTGTCTCAGAGAACCACACCAGCCAAGGCAAGATCCATAACGCCTCTGTCTTGCCAGCGGGGATGGGCGTTTCCCAGTTCTCTGATGTCACCACGCCACGACCTGACCTTGGCAGGGGACCAGCACGAGTCGTTGGCCACACGACACGACCATTTCAGTTGCACAGCCCTCGCCTCTCGCGGCAGCGGCCAGCCCTGAGGGGCTGCTCGCTGTCAATAGAGCTCGCCAAGGAGAGGCGAGGGCGGGAGTGGGACGGTTGTCATAGACACCAGGTCCGCGGGGACATAGCGCTGCAAGTCCACCGTAAAGCGAGTGTTTAACAAATTAGGGCCGTAATTTAAACATTTGCGTGGACGATATCTACATCAACAGATACCCAGGACGCGCGTGAAACGTGGAGGCGTCAGACGAGCACATAAAACCGCATAATTAGCACCAGTTAAGGCTAAAGCACTCGGTGAACGTGCTACAGGCACACCGCACAGTGCTTGCAACCGACCTATGAGCTAGCATGTCTTGCATGTCTTAGTCACGTCCGATAGCTGGGGATGCTCGCAGTAAGTAAAAAATCCCCGATACTCTACTTCTCCATATATGTCCATTGTCCCTTTCCGTCACCGCTTACCAGTCACCACCATATCAGTGAAAAGAGACTCAGATTCTGTTTAAAATCGTCACTTCCTAATTCGTTTCCTTCCTTCCGCCAGCCACGCTGTTTCCATGTTCCAGTTCTGGTGGCTGACTCATAGCTCAGGGACTCCTGGTCCTGCAATGAATCACATCACTGATTGGCCTCACATGACGTCCAGTCAGTGAGGTGTGTCATCTGCCCCTCCAAGGCCCCTTCCGCGGCACCTCAGCGGCAGGAGGCTCGGACGCTTCCTTCCGCAGGAGCTCGGCCGATGCGCGCTGTCAGTGACTGGGCGGTGACGCAACCACCGTCACTGGACGATTCAAACCGCCCCGGTGTGACGTCACAATCACCGGCAGTGCCCAATTATTCGCTAACCGACCCGCACAGGTGTGTGACGTCAAACTATGCCGTCATAGGCTGTGGAAGCATCCAGTGAAATTCGTTTCCACTAACACGGCGTCTGGTTGGTCGAATCCGGTCCGACGTCACACCTGAAGGCCTCATACCTGTGACGCCACACCTGGATGACGTCACACTTTCCAGGACCGGTACTACGCGGCCGGCCGCCGCTGAGCGGAGGGAGCGGCCAACCGACACCGGATGGCCGGCTTCAAGGGCACACCATCAATCGATATTTGAACCAGGCCCGTCTCGTGGCACGACGCTGGGCGGCTCGGCCTCGTTGGCAGCACGCTGGGGCAGTTAGCCGGCTGTGTGGCACTGCGACCGTGCCGGACGCTCGCCATCTCTCTCGTCTCTGCGCTTTTCTGGAACGTGCCGCGCGCTGCACGCCCGCCGGCGCGGCGGTCCGAGGAGTGACGTCACGACCGGAGCGGGCCGCCACTGCGCGGCTGAATCACGACCAGTCTGTTCCAGGGAGCGCAGCTCGGCGACGCAGCTGTCATAAAGCTGGTGCCCGCGGCCGGCGCCGTTATACCTCCTGCGACAGCCGCAAGCTCGCAACGCGCTTGGTGAGCACGAGCAGTCAGTGTGTGGACATCCAGAGAAGTTTGTGAAGAGGAGAGACGCTATGAGGCCGGCTGGGATCGTGCTCGTTCTCTGCGCGGCGGCAGCGATGGCGGCCGCCGCTCCCCAGGCCAGCGCCGGGGCGCGGCCGATCCAGTTTGTGTGCAGCCGCAGCGAGTGTTCCTGTGAGGACCTGGACGGACTGGAGATGGTCACCTGCGACTGCAGCACCGGCGGCAGCAATGAGGTGAGCAGTCAGAGCCTAGGGACAACGCCCAGTGGCCAGCTGCGCAGTATGGCGGACGTGGCAGCCGGACAACGGCCCGGCTCACCGCCGGCAAACGACCGTATGAAACGAACCGAATCGCCGCAGTTGCGCCGCTGAGATGGGCTTAGTTTTCGCTATGTCGGTGCTAAAAAAACCCTCGCTCGCAAATGTTTCAGGGCAAGAAACAGTATCAACAGAAAGAGATCCAGTTCAAATGTTAAAAAACAGGTTTTAGTACAAACAGTGAATGGCCTTGGCTCGGCGAGTTGTGCAACTTTCACGCCAGTTGCAAACTCGACGGCGGTTGTCTAGAGAGAGCCGAAGCACTCGCGCTTCAGTTCAATTCTGGTCACATGCCGCTCTCGTTTGAACGCAACGGTCGTTTGAGTTTCTACTTTTGGCCAATGGAAACCGGTTTCTTAGCACACCGCACCACTCGACATTCATGCTGTTCCATGAACCCCTCTTGTGAAACATCACACCTATGTAGATGCGGCATACCTCTCCCATAATGCACCCACATTGACTTGTTACCCACAAGGTCTTCACTTTCCCAAACTAACTCTAAACTTATTTTTCAGCATCTGATGCTGGGGGCAAGGAGCGAGGCGTACCTGTCGGACCGCACCCGGAGTCTGCGGGTGCACAACTGCAGCCACGTCAGCCTGGTCTCGGAGGCCCTATCGAACGCCATCTCGCTGGTCGACCTGGAGCTGAGCGACATCGCCAGTCTGGAGCTGCAGGCCAGCTCCCTGTACACGGAGGGCGGCCCGCGGCGGCGGGTGACCGTGCAGCGCGTGGCCGATCTCCAGGTCCACGAGGAGGCCTTCAGCCAAGTGACGCAGCTGCAGGAGCTCAACATCGCCGAGGTCGTCACCGGCCCGCTGCCGCTCGACGGTCTGCCCGACGGTGCCGACGTGGTAAACATGCACATCACGGACTCGGTGGCTGAGGACCTCAGGATCGTCGTCGACAAGTCCGACAACGTCACCGTGTCCAAGTGCAAGCTGGATTCGCTCAGTGTCAGCATCGGCGACGTGCTCTCCGTCGCGGTCACCGACAACACCATCAAGAGGGTTGACACACTGCGCATCAACGCGCGCCCGAACGCCCACTCGACCGACTCCAACAACATGACCCTCGTGCGCAACACCATCTCGTCAATGGACTCGTGGGACGTCGAGATGACGCTGGACACGATCGAGATCGTCAACAACACCATCGGCAGCCTGCTGGCGCCGCTGCGCGTCGAGTTCACCACTGCCGCCGTCAAGGGCAACGAGATCGGGCGGCTCGGAGCGTCCGTGTTCTCAGAGTTTGTCCGGCTGGACCCGGTGAACCTGCGCTTCGGCGAGAGCCCCGAGGAGTTTGCCTTCACGTTCGCCGAGAACACGCTGCGCGCCTCGGCTAACGGCAGCTACGGCCTCTTCCTGACACCAGCCGACGAGAAGGACAGCTACTCGGCGCTCTACCGCATCTACGGCAACCGTTTCGCGTGCCGCTGCGAGGAGCTCAAGGAACTAGTGAGCGCCGGCGAGGAGGAGTATCTCAAGGATGACGACGAAGATCACAGCGATGGTCTCTTCCAGCTGGAGGACGTCTATGGAGCGCTCTACAGCACCAGTAGGTGCGTGGAGGGCAACAAGGTGCTGGACCAGTACCGGCTCCTCTCTTACTCGGACGACTTCGAGTGTCTGAAAACGGTCAGTTACGACAGCGGCGCCTCTTCGGCTGTCGCTGGGGCGCTGACCATCCTGCTGGCCGCCTCTGCGGCGCTCGGGATGGCCGTCTGAGAAGTCAGCAGTGACAACCACCATCTGTGCTCGCTAACCAGCCAACCGCCGCAGTCAAATCGCGCGCACCCTCTGCGACCGCTGCGCTTCGGGAGAGGACGTCGGCCCCGCGAGGGGACCGGGATCGTGATGCTCTGAACTGACTTGTCAGACTGCCATGAAGGACCGAGGATCGCCTGGAGGATCGCCTGCACCCGGTGCTCGAACGTCTCATTCCGCTGCCCCGCTGTGCGGTCGCACACTAGTCACATCAACCGTCAAAATACTAGACAACCTACACCGCCAAAATAGATTAAGTCTGTCATGGCCAACTCCAAGTCCAGCGGACTTTTAGTCGGGATGTCTTACCGTTGGATCGTTCAATATTCGGATACTGTAACCAGCGGGAATCGTCCATGCAATACCGTAATCAAAATTACGACGGTTGTGTCAGTAGATACCTTATCTATGGTGATATTTTAACGTGCCTGTTTGTGTGTGATGCGAGTGGCTCAACTGTGTGCTACCGAACGCTTTGTGTGCGTATGTTTGGATTTTGATATTTGTCATCTGCCATTATTGAAGTGTGCTTGTCAGCGCCATCTCATTCTCATCCGGAACCAACATCATTTTGATATTGCGAGATAATGTGTTCAAGCATATTGCGACACGTGTCCACTGATAATCTATGTATGTGCTTTTGTTGTACATAGCAAGAAGCAATTTGATAAAAAAAATAGATCATGTTCATCATCAAGCTCACTTTTGTATGTTTTACCAAAACTCTGCACGCTTATGAACATGAAGAGTTGCTAAGACGAACCACAAGAGATCTGGAAAAGGGGGAGACACCAGCATGTGCTACACTGCTACACTGATGTGCTACACTGCTACACTTACTGGTTCTCATGACCGATGCAATAAGTGAATACGGATACCTATGGTGACCTTGAATTTGGAACACGAGTGTCTGATGAGTGTCGATCGGGAACTCCAGTATTGGGAGCACGAGCACGAGTGAGGTGACGGGACACAGCTTAGATTAGGGTCGCTCGGTGTTTTGTATCGTTTATAGCTGGATCGTTGTTCAACGGGCGCTTTGTACATATTTTTTCTCAATACAGGTTTTAAATTACACAACTAAGTTTTCATCCCCCCTCCCAACCACCACCGCAAAAAGTGACGAACACCGTTATGAATCATTACAAAGAGATGTCGAGTCATCTAACTCTACTGAGTCACCACTGAAGGGAAACGTGACGTTATGCGTCACTTCCTGCAACGCAAAAATACAATAAATGGAAACATCCATCCTCACGCCATAGTACGTCACCAGCGCGTGACTTCACGACTACACATTGAAATGAGTCAGATTCATGATTTAAATGATGTAATTCAAGGGACAGATAATAGGAGAAGGTCTAGGGGAACATTCTACACAAAGTTGTGTAACGGTCAATAATCAAGCCTTTGCAATATTGTGTTTAGTTCCAGCATTTCTACCAGTAGCAGGCCGGGAGGGTAACATTTGTACGAAATGAGTGCAGTTGGCCATGCCGTCAGGAGGGCATACTTTCTATGCATTGAATGCGTTGCTAAAAAGAGCACAATCCGAAGAATTTCGCAAGCTATCAATAGTGCTCAATTCTCTCAGACCGTTCGTAGAAAACAAAACTAATACACCTTTTTGCGTTAGCTTTTGACCATGGGGCAAAACATTTGTAGGTACACATTCGCCATATAGGTGGCGCTACAAATGGGCGGTTGGTCACAAAAAAATCACCATTGGGCAAAACTTTTCGGCGATCTTCCTCTGCAACTCGACATTGAACGAATGGTTCAACATTGGGCAAAACAAGTCGTCAATGGTCGAAAGTATTCGTCATATGCCGAGCTGGCTCCCTCTATGCCGAAGTCTGGCGAACTGTTAAACTGTTTTGCAGATCGCTCATTTCAGTGTTCAATCTGTTTTGCTGAATGGCTGAAATGAAACACACCACGCCGGAATAGTTGTGCTCAATGCCGATTGTCGAAATGGCTCCTCAAACAGTTATGGCGAATGGTTGATTTCAAATGCAAAAAGGTGTAGTTGTACCAGGTAAGCCGAAGATGTCTCGTTTGGGCTTTAACTAGCATACCAGGTATAGTCATTAAAGGTGTCTTGCAATTTAAAAAAAAATAGCAATTCTTTTCGCAAAATAGCGTCTTAAAATTGCACGCATTGCTGACTTTGGTTGCCGACACTATGAGGAGGGTATACTCATATATTTACAAGCCCCTGTGCAGAAATGAGCCAGTGTCATCTATTGCATATTCAAATAATTATATAAAAAAGGATATAACGCAAATTACACAATACGTATGCTCGTTCAAAGCACGACAGCAGCGAATAAGCGAGGCCAGTGCGCAGTACCTCACCGTGCTAGTTTACGGTTGTTATTTTAACTACCGACCACGAGGAAAGCATGGACACAGAACGTGAGCACGCCGGGAGAGTTTCAGCCTGCGGCCTCTCTACTCGTAGCAATTGCCTCAACTGTTCTCAATGAAGGACAAAGACTCACCAAGCCGTCTGCAAAATGCTAGGGGAGACAAACTGTCTGGACGAGGGATCCATCGCAGACGAATTCATGGCAAGGCGTCATGGATGAAATTCAAGCTATTGCATGGTGAGCAGAATATGCAATATACAAGATGCATAGGCATTAGGCAAGGGTCCAATTGCAGTGATCTATTTAGAAAAGGTTGAATGAAAAAGATTACCTCGAGAGCAAATTAAGTAACAAATAACCAGCAATTATAATGGTAAAATACGGAGAAAATAACAACTGAGAATGACAATCAAATAACAGTCAACAGCTATGTTTGGTCCCAGCGAGCAATTAAAAGGGTGCCAGGAAAATACCACATCAAATGCTTAACACATTCACCAAATTCAGCCGGACGTTGTCGTTCATTCCATTACCAGCAAGCTGAGCACAGCTTCAAGATGAAGTCGATCTCTCCGAATTCGTCTCGCCAGAACCACTGACATAAAACATTCGAAGCCGGAAGCTAAGCTTCCAGGAAGGAGCCCCGACAGCCACAGCTTCCGTCCTGTTCTCACCGCAGACCCGGGGGTAGCGCGGACCGGCGCGGTGGCCAGGCCGGCGCGACGGACTGATCGGGCAGACATTCACGGACTGAGTGAGGGAAAGACGGAAGGGAAGACAGACGGCCGGACGTGCAGACAGACGGCTAGACGGCCAGACTGAGAGACAGACGGCCGAGAGTGCAGACAGACGGACTGATAGACAGACAGGCTGACTGTGAGACACCCGCCGGACGTGCAGATATACGGGCAGACGGCCGGACTGAGATGAAGGAACGGACAGACGGGCGGACTGAGATGAAGGAACGAACGAAGGAACGAACGAACGAAGGAACGAAGGAAACGAATCCACAAACATACAGAGCCTGCGCTGCAAAATTGATAGGCGTTTTTTAGCATGCACACGAAAATAGTGCATTGTGTCATCTCATAGTTACGGTTATAATTATCATGTGCATGGTACCTCCATTCTCTAAATTAACGCCTGCAAGAAAAAAAGATGGTGAAAAACGGAAACGTGAGTACTGTGTACTGTGCTAGTGTGTAATGTGGCAAGAAGAAGTTTCATAATGATGAAGATGTATGCCATCCCAATATACAAAACATCAAAGGACGGATATTGTGCTATGGGTAAGTTTTGAATATCTAATCGAAAGCATCCATAACCCCATGCCTGATACCCCTGAGGTTATCTCAGATTATCAAAGTTCATCAGCAGCTTTTCGATAAATAACTTTTGATAGATATGCTAGATCGATGGAAGCATAGTGGATGCGTTCAGTTCAACGGTGGGATCAGCTGAAATGCAACAGTACCGTTTTCGGTCAGGCTGTGCCGCTGTGACCCTGACCTAGGGTTATTTTTTCGAGTCAGATTTTTAAAGACAAATTACATGACGTTCTAATTTAAATTTTAGCAATTGAAGCAGCCGTCTCGACAAAGAAAATACTTTTTCACATTTTTCACTTTTTTCACTTTTTCGAGTTTTACATGTTCATAGGCTAGTTTTTGGAGCTGTATTCGATTTTAGCAATCATTTGAACATACACGGCAAAAAAAAACAAATTTATATGAGTGATCCAGACCATCCTGATGCCTGATTCTATTACGTCTTGCCACCAAGGAGTCACTAGTGCAGGATCACTGCAGGCAAGACCACTATGAGAAGAGATACTGTGGGCGTCCTAAACATCATGGAGTAAAATGTGAAATGGAATTGAAAGGAAAGCCCCATATGTAGACTTTTTAAGACTGCATTGCTCCTTAAAGACTTTGTTAAGGGAATGTTCATAGTCAGGGGCGGATAATTGTCATAATCCCTGGGGGTGCTTTTCCAGCACCTGGCGAATGGAAGCATCCAATTCTTGCGTAGAAAAGCACATATAGGTACACCTTTCCAACAGCATTACTCTCCTCGCTATTTACGCAAAGCAGTTTGTGTCTCATACGTAATTTAACCCTCGCCGGCACAGGGGGGGGGGGTTGATGCAACCCCCCTAAGGTTTTTTTCGCGAATAACTCGCGTAAAAACCCGCCGATCGCAACGAAACTATCAGTACCCTCGCATTGATCAATTTTACACCTACCCTGAAAATTTCATGACCCTGACCCAAATGACCTTTGACCTCTTTTCCCAGACCATGTTTGGCCGGAATCGCGATTCGGCGTAGTCGGAATGCCCGCGCGTTTGCAGGCTTTTCGTGGTTTCAAACGTTCAAACATGTGATTTCATGTTGCTCCCATGCATTAGGGTGGGTGTCAAGGTCACCTGAAGGTCAGGTCAGGTCATTGACCTTTGGTGACCTCGGTTCACTTTTTCGAGTTTTACATGTTTCTAGGCTAGTTTTTGGAGCTGAATTCGAAATTAGCAACCATTTGAACATTTACGAAGTAGTTTCGGTGCCTTCGTAACAAGTAACGAAGCTGTCAGAGGCGGATGACAGGTAATACGAACCCGTCACGACCCCTACCGGTTGACCTGACCTGACCTGACCCGACCTGGTCTAAACGCTTGACGCCATCATCTGTGATCAAAACTAACACGATATTCGTGATCAGCACCCCGGCCTTAGCAGCCACACTTTACGACTTTCTAACAGGTCCCGATATTCCCGATTTTTGGGTCATTGACCTGACCTGGAAGGTCAACCGATGACCCAGGACCTTAACATTGGGTATCATTGGCTTCCTCTCGTGACGGGCAACACGCTCGTTTTTTCCGCGAAGCTCTAGCTCCATCAGGGGCCAAACGCGAGGGGGGTCGTACCACCTTGCTTGTCTTCCCCCCCCCCCCCCTTTGTGCCGTCGAAGGACTCAAAATGGCCTGTGCCGGCGAGGGTTAACCATCGTCTCGTTGGGAGGGGGGGGGGGCAATATGGACCCCTGTTGTTTTTCCTGAATAGCAAGAAAAACGGTGGAGCGTAGCGCCGCCAAACTTCCAGTACCTTCCCGGGCATCAATTTGACACCTTTACACAAAATTTCAAGTTTTAGGTCAATTTAGGTCCGGAGTTATTGAGGTCAAACTGAGGTCATGTTCGAGCAAAAATGAGCAAAATACAGGAAATCTTGAAACGATCACAAGAGCTACAGTTAACAAGCAATTTCAAAGTTCTTTATGTTATGTGGTCATGTAGAGAAAAGACGGCGCTACAAAACTGCTATCTCGGATTTTCAAAATTTTGTGATTTTGAACCCCCAAAATAAAAATGATTTCATCATAAAATAGCAAAAAACAAAACGAATAATGGTAATGAGAGAGAGAGAGAGAGAGAGAGAGAGAGAGAGAGAGAGAGAGAGAGAGAGAGAGAGAGAGAGAGAGAGAGAGAGAGAGAGAGAGAGAGAGAGCGAGAGAGCGAGAGAGCGAGAGAGCGAGAGAGAGAGAGAGAGAGAGAGAGAGAGAGAGAGAGAGAGAGAGAGAGAGGAGAGAGAGAGAGAGAGAGAACCTTGATTGTGTCTCTGTCATTGTGTATTTGTTATTGTGTCTTTGGATCATCAGAAAGAGGTAGCGATTTTCATGGTGCATGTGTACTTCCCATCACCAATTTTGAAATATTGTGAAAATGTGACAAATGTGACAATGCAATTCGCTGAAGCAGTGGCAATAAAGACCATGAAACTGTCCGATAAAGCCGAGTTATCTTGATTTTTAACTAATTAACAAGCCGAGCACGTTTCAAGTGTAAAATGAATTACTGTTAGCAATGCATTAACAGGCATACCATTTTTCAACAACCTGCATCATAAACATTTCAATTTGTGGACACAGAATCATATCACTCGTTTCAGATGTCACAGTGAGCAGGAGCTCCAAAATATTGTTCATTTCCAAACACACTCCCTGAATGAATACATGTCTATTAGGTTTCCATGTCTTCTTCTAAGTGAGGAAAGCAAAATTTCACCAATTCATGAACAATGGGTAGGTACTGCAATTGAGGCAAATGTCCCAAAATAAACGCTTCCTGAAACCCGCCAGCAATCGTAAAAGCAACTGTTTCCATAACATAACAAGCAGACAATAAAATCACATTGGGCTAGAACAATCATACATACAAGGAAATTTGATTTTCATATTTTTATAGGTATCTAAGTAGGTAGGTACTTACATCTCGTTGAGCTTCGCAATATTTTCCTAGATGGAAGGACCCAGCTTTCAGGGCAGGGTAGCCGATGTTCAACTCTTCAACTGTGAGCTCCTGTTCGGAGGGGAGATAGGTATCCAAAGTAACAGGCATTTTTCTTCTTCACCACACCAGAAAATCAAATCACAGATAAATCTCGGAGTAAAATGATTTTTTTGGACCTGTGCAAAGGCAAAAAGGATACTGCCTTAGCAAAAGACACGGAAAAACTTTCGCCCCTTCTCTGCTGATTTTGCCGCAGAATTTGTGTTCAGTATGCGTAAAGAAGAACAGTTTTCTGCTCAACGAAGAATATTGACGAATCAACACGTGAGGTTATTCAACGACCACGAGTTGTCCAGTGTCTTGAACAATTCTTCCATCAAGAGGTATAAAATTGAAAAACAGGAGAGAAAAGCAACATAACTTTAAGATCAATATAGAAAGTCAAGCTCCAACAATCGAGCACGACACCACACAACAGTTTGCTCAGGGCACTAAAGAGTCAGTTTGCTATTATTAGTGATCGCTCAATAGCTGCACAAGTGGCCTTGATCGACCTCATCCATATCATTCAACGTTGGCACTTGGCACCTCGTTTCAAAGCTCCACAGATAAAAAAACAATAAGACCTATATGAAAGACAAGCAAACGATGTTGGTGAAAAAAGTGTAAAGCTAAAGGCCAATAGTGTGCAGCAAGACAAGAACATTCCGCTACATTTTTCTAATGCGTTGGGACTGACAGAACTGCAGTTTGGGCGCTAACAGGAAACTGAAGACCAGTGCTATGTATAAAGAAAGATACCTTTTGAAAGGTAACAGAGGTAACCATTTTTTATTGATCACCAGCAAGAATGCTCCAAAGTCACGTATACGCCTTATGATGTGGTAAATATATTTATCATTTTTTAAACAGAATGTAAAATATCAGAAGCATCACAACTGATTTCAAATTAGTAGTTGCAACTAATGACGCGTCATATCAGGTATGTCACTGCTGCGTCATAACTGACTACACAGTCATACACAAACATCGCGGCGCGACGACACCAAGATACCTATAATAAACAGGTAGATCCGATGTTTTGAGTAAAGCCCTGGTGACGTCACTGATGTTTCTTATATGGAGAATTTCACCCGTAAGGAAAATATTTTACATACAAAAATTTGTATGCTATTAGGAAAAAATCCAATCTTTCAATTCCACCATGAAAATTATATAATTTAATCAATAAACTCGAAATCCTTTGAGTGTTTGTCCCAACCCCCTGTTATACCTTTGGTCACGTGACTACCATGATACACTTTGCATTTTACAAGGTTATGACTTAAACGGAAGTAATAAATGCTGCAAATGTATTATTTATGATGTTTTAGGCAGCAATCGTGTGAATATATCCTAAAATTATCAATAATCTGCTGAAAAGAAGTCACGTGATGTTACCAGATTGTGCTCGGACAGCATCTTCTTGAATTTCGATTTTGAGTACTTTGTACCTTCATTGAGGCCTAATAACGGACGTTTTTAGTTATAAAATGAAGCACTGAATCTAATGAGGGCAAAATTTATTCATTTTTGCACTTTCAGGCCGGGCTATCCTGGCATGAACTTCGGCAAGTTTGTGTGTAAAGCCTATGGTGAAGGGAAAACTTCACGCCCGGCTGACGTCACAGACCTCGGCTACCAAATCGTGTCCGGTGGGGGCTGGACGACACTGCACTTCTATAATGCGCGTATAGTTTTGCACATTGACCTATATAGTAACCTAGACGGGCGACTGCCGCGCCGCAGTTGTTCCCGCATGGGGGCGCAGTGGCGCCACCTGCAAGTGGTCAGAAGTTTCCGGTCCCCGTAGACGGTCCATGTTACGTGGGTAACTTTTGAAGTCGATTTTTATGCCAGATACAGCATGCAGATGGCTGAAAGGGATTGTTATATAACTGAACATGCTTTCTTAAGGCGTGGATGTCTTCGATTGCCAACAGGATGGCTCGAACCATGTAATCAAGTGCATTATTTCAGATGACCCGGACGCTGGCAGTGCATAGCATATCGAAGCGTAGAGAGGCTCCCTGACGTAGGTAAGGCCATGCAGTACCAACTACCAGGAACGTACTTGCTCTTTCTACTCAGGTGGCAAAAATGAAAAGATGATCATTCCAGATCGATGGTGATCTATATAAGCACTAGCAGACTATCAGGGATGGAATTGCAAGTAGACGAGAGGAAGCCGATAAGATGATCATTCCAGATCGATGGTGATCTATATAAGCACTGGCAGACTATCAAGGATGGAATTGCAAGTAGACGAGAGGAAACAGATGATACCCAATTTTAAGGTCCTAGGTCATTGGTTGACCTTCCAGGGCAGGTCAATGACAAAAGAGTCGCGAAAATCGGGACCTGTTAGAACGTCGTTAAGTGTCGCTGCTATGAGGTTTTCGGGGTGCTGATCACGAATATCATGTTCGTTTTGATCACAGATGATGTCTGGATGCATTTAGGCCAGGTCGGGTCAGGTCAGGTCAACCAGTAGGGGTCCTGCCGGGTATTCGTAGTAGGTGTCAAGTGTCAACCGCCTCTGACAGCTTCGTAGCATGTTACGAAGGCACCAAAACTACTTCGTGAACGTTAAAATGGTTGCTAAATTCGAAAATCAGCTCCAAAACTAGCCTACAAACATGTAAAACTCGAAAAAGTGAACCGAGGTCATCAAAGGTCAATGACCTGACCTGACCTTCAGGTGACCTTGACACCCACCCTAATGCACGGGAGCAACATTTTATCACATGTTTGAACGCTTGAAACTACGAAAAGCCTGCAAACGCGCGGCTAATGCGAGCCGACATGTGCCAAATCGCGATTCCGGCCAAACATATGGTCTCGAAAAGTAGATCACAGGTCAAAGGTCATTTGGGTCAGGGTCATGAAATTTTTGGGTAGGTGTAAAACTGATTTACGCAAGGTTACTGAAAGTTTCGTCGCGATCGGTCGCTTTTTACGCGAGTTATTTGCGAAAAAACTGAGGAGGGCGGGTCCGTTCGACCCCCCCCCCCCCGGTTTCGGTTGCGGTTTCGGTTGCTATAATTGATCATCTTTTGCCACTTGAGTGGGAAGCGGATACGTTCCTCGTCCCGCATGGCCTTACCTACGGCAGGGAGCCTCTCCACGTTTCGATATGTTTTGCACCATCCCACTTGCCAGCGTCCGGGTCATTTGAAATAATGCACTTTATTCAATGGCTCGAGCTATCCTGTTGGCAATCGAACACATCACATCTTAAGAATGCATTTTCAGTTACATAACAATCCTTTTTAGCCATCCGCAGGCTAAACCTTTCATACAAATCAACTTCAAAAGTTACCCATTTAACATGGACCGTCTGCAGGGACCGGGAACTTCTGACCACTTGCAGGTGGCGCCACTGCGCCCCCATGCGGGAACGATTCCGTGCCGGCCGCGGCGCGGCAGTCGCCCGTCTAGGTTACTATAGAGGTCAATGGTTTTGCATCATATTCACATTCAATATACGGCCTTGACTGCACTTGCTGCTGGTTGCTGTGCAAAGAACTGAATTGAATTTTGTTAAAAGCATATTAAATTAACTGCGTTATAACATTCGCAAGATGCGCCTCGGGATGCCGGTAATTATCATCAAAATATAGAGCTTAAGCTAGGGTGAGGTCTGGGCGTTTGGCTCAGGCTGCGGTCGGTGTGAGTCTGTGTGATGCTGACAATCACAATGAGTTAAAACAAGATAAGTCTACCGTCAAAATCAAAATATAAAATGCAAAACTGTCTGCCTAACTTCAACACATTTGTATGCAAATGCAAATTTCTTCATTTTTTCTTTTTTCAAATGGTGCGGATCCTGAATAGGACTGATAGTGATAGGGGATGCAATGTATCTCAAGCAGTTTTGTAATGAAACAAGTTTTATTTATTTCTTTTTCAGGATCCATCATTGTACTGTGTGAAGGGTATGGTCATCCTGGACAATGATGGCAACAGAATTCTCACCAAGTACTATGACAAGGAGACCTTCCCTACTGCAAAGGAGCAAAAGGCTTTTGAAAAGAACCTCTTCAGCAAGACGCATAGGGCAAGCGCCGAAATTATCATGCTGGATGGCCTGACCTGCATCTACAAGAGCAATGTGGACCTCTTCTTTTATGTCATGGGTAGCTCACAGGAAAATGAGGTGAATTGTCTATAAGAATATGAGTAACAATTGCCTAGGCCTGATTTTTGAAGTAACATGCATTTGATACTATTTTTATGGCTTGATTGTAACCTTGTGTATGTTTTTCATTTTTGGGAAAGTTGCTTGACACATTTGGAATCATTAATAAACAATGAAGAGGTAAGAGCCTAAACTAATAAGCAAGAAGAGCAGTCTTGCCAGAAGGTCCCGACCTCCACCATCTGATTAATGATCCTAGCTTGTCAGAAGAATTTAGGTGTGAAAGTTTTGCCTGAATTCAGTGACAGCCCTGGACACAGTCCATTCAATTTACTGATCTAAAATAGTTGTGGCACGGTTCCATGAACTGTGGACCACCCTGCCATGAGACTCTTGTGTGGCATGCCTGAGGGATTCCACCTTATGCCACGAGGTTGTGTCCCTGGTCTCCCATTTTTAGGAATCTTAGGCTGCAAAAACTAGGTAGATATGAGACGAATGTTGCACCCTGCCTGTCGTCTCTTAAAACAATGCTTCTTGTGTCTGCAGCTCATTTTGATGACAGTGCTGAACTGTCTTTATGAGTCAGTCAGCATGATTTTGAGGAAGAACGTTGAGAAGCGGGCACTTCTGGACAACATTGATGTTGTCATGCTGGCCATGGATGAGATTTGTGACAACGGGTAAGGACCTGAAAGTCTCTGAATACAGTTGTAAGATCATCTACCCATTTAGGCCATTGTAGTTCAACTTTTTGATAGAGCTTTAACGGACCTTTGATCGTTGATTAGTAAGCTCTATAACTCTGCCGTACTTCCCTTAGTGAGCTCTATAACTCTGCCGTACATCCCGTGACTGGTTTGTGACCGTGCTATTCACACGGTGATTACGATAAGCCTATGACGTGTGGCCCTACCTGGTACTGTAACCGTTAACCTCTGAGCGTCCCCGCTTCTGTGCCGCTAGTATCATCATGGAGGCCGACTCGGGCGCGGTTCTACAACGGGTGGCGGTCCGTACAGACGATATCCCGCTCGGGGAACAGACGGTGGCCCAGGTAAGCCCTGTGTGCGCCATTCGTGGCTCAGTCTCTGTCACTGCCTTCTCTGGTGGTCCCAGCCGTTCGGCCCCGTAATCCGTATACCGTATAGACATAGTAATCAGCTGTGGGATAGGCGGAGCATGTGTCCCAATGTAGCACGTCTAGTACGGTAGTAGCTAACCTGTGGTGTCGGGATATGACTAGCTAGATCAATGTTTGTGTCCATGTCTGGTGCTGGGATGGAAACGGGCATGTTTATGTCGATCGTATTCGTGCAAACAGCCCCAGAATGCCAATGCCTCGTAGTTAATTGGTGATAAAGTCAACGTGTGCTCTCTTCAATCATGAAATTGCCGAACATAATTCTGGTTACCTCTGATAGAGGTCATATTGTGGCTAAATTTGCTGTTGTAAGTATCGTGTGGTTCACATATTTGATATTATTTTTGGCTACTAAGTGAAGTTTTTCTATCAAGTTTGTGTAGACTTCCTTTTCTCGTCTGTAACTCTGTTTCAATAATGTTCGATGCGTTTTTTCCCCTCTCAAATTTGAACACGACGCTGATATTAGTGGAATCACTTAAATTCTGAATCTTACGTTTTTTTTTTCCTTTTTATCCGGGTGGGTCTTACGTCTTCGACTACATTGACTTGGTGATCATGTGATCCTGTGAATCACAACGTCTATCATCGGCTTGATGGGGGACGTGTATGTTTCCGTGCTCGTGGCTTTGGGGCATGCGTAGAAAGTAGTCCTGTAAGCTGGGCTCCTCTATGTCGTGATCGGGAACTGTTGGTGCCGAGAACTGACCTCCTCCTGTGGCTGACCTTTGACTGGTTGTCTACATGTCGCAGGTGAAGGCTAGGGTCTCTGGTCTGACAGGAAGTGTAAGTGTTGGGTTCTCTCTGTCCTCGACTGGCCTGGGCGACTGACTGTGGGCGGTGGTAGGCGGAAACGGTGCACTGCTAGGGCCACGCTGCAGGTTCCCTAACGCCAGACTGTTCCCTGGACTATGGGTGATTGAGTCGCCCCTTTGGAAATTATGGGGTCGCTTTAATGTCCTTGAGTTGTCTCATCAGCTATGTAATATCCTTGGCTGGTCGGCGGTGGTCTGTTCACTGTAATGGCGCCATCTACTTTCACTGACATAGGACTACCGAGTGAGCGCTTTGGGTTTTCCGGTCCTGTAATGTGATCTGGGGACATTTCACGGCTGTGGACGCGCCCGTCTGGCCGGCTAAGGCTTCAGTTTGGTCAACACTGCATGTTAGCGGTCTGTGTCATACCGATATGGTGTCGAATCAGACATACTGTCGAATTCTTGGCTCTGCTGAAGAACGACCGCGGGATAATAACACTGTAGCCACGTATTAGTGGTTAAACGGCGGACGCTACTGCAAGGTCCCTAACACCGCTGATGAGAGTTAATCCGCCAGGGGGAGGATCGTACCTGGGGGTCGTGTACCATGGGTCGGGTTCTGGCTGTGGACAGTGTGATGTCGTGCTGTGCCTGCTGTGTGATTGTGCTCAGGTGCTGTGGCAAAGCGTGTCGTTGGTGCTGGTGGTAGTCTGGTGGTGGTGGAAATGGGTTAGTGCATGGAGCATGTGGCAGGCTGTCTGCTTCGTTCGTCGATGATTGCGGTTTCCACTGAGCATGTAGTGCGATATTTCAGCGTATGTGGTTGAGTAAAAATTGAACGAGACTCCAATCACACGAAAGACCTAAGACAAATTAAGTTAACTTATGTTTAATCGTTCGGCTTATGTATGGAGGAATGAAATGCATGCTCACTTAGAACCAATTTTCTTGGACTGTGAGCTACGGTGCATTTTCTCTTTTCGTCTTTTCTTGCGAAGAAACAGTAGTAGGTTTAGAGAGGAGTAGATAATGACCAAGTGTCACGAAAGGAACTGCATGGCACGTAGATGCATACTTCCACAGTGTCCGTAGAAAATCGCGGGAAATATAGAAGTTATGCATCATATCTGATGAACAACATGAATAACTTATATTGTAATGGGCTAACCTTAATCCGATTCAGAGTCTGCTATATGCTTCTCGGAAAATGGGTCGCCATTCCACGTCGCTCGACCGACTTGCCCAATGCAAGCGTTGTATGCTTCTGTTTTTGCGCCGGGCTGTTAAAATGCAAACCTCGTACCACACCAAAACTTACATTGTTCCTGCTTTTTTAGGCAGATCTCTGCCGTCCAAAGGCAAAAACGCATATGTCGGGTCATGACCTGACCCGACATATGCGGTTTTGCCTTTGGACGGCAGATCTAATCAGCTGCCAATTTTTACGTTATTGAGTCGTGTATCGCCGGTTGTCCATGGCTGGTAGTGACGGGTCGTCTGTTCTGCAGGTGCTTCAGTCGGCCAGAGAGCAGCTGAAATGGAGTCTGCTGAAGTAACACCGCCCGCTGCACCTTCTGATCACCGACTCCGCTCTTGCGGAATACAAAGAGAGGGGAGTGGGACCACCGTCGGGAGAGAGGCCGCCACAGGCGAGGGCAGGGCTAAGTGTATATATGGGTTGGAGTGGCTACCGCACCATGCTTTGTGGATTAGTTTGAAGGATGGGTATTGGGTAGGAAAGCCGACTGCGCCACGGGCGTATGACGATTGGATGAAGTTGGATCGGAGAAAGCGGCCCCTGCTCCCAAAGACGCGTCGGGTGTTGCCGGTGGATGAAAAAAAAGGACGGCGTTGGGGAGAGTCGGTGTTGCATTCCGTCGAGTGTCTTGGTGTAGTTGCCGCGACGCCGGATCTGTCTGTTTTGTGTCGGATATATTTAAAATGAAAAGAACACGGACGATAGAAGTGTCTACACGTGGCGGAAATGCTGCTAAATGGTTGGTGGTTTGATACAATTATCAATAAACAAGCTATGTTGACCATGCCAGTTTCCTAAAATTCCTTCCCATTTCGACGGTTCATTTTGAAGATTGTCAAATCTAAGTAGGGTGTGGATTTTGTACTGCTTGACCACCGCAAAGATCGGGCATCTTCTTTTCGGAAAATATGTCTGGTATCGAAGCACGCTGGAAGATATCAAGAAGAAAGCGACGAAAACGGCAATGGCAGAATGGCACTTGGAATGGCACATGTTTGTGACCGAATTACTCAAAACTGGCGCGGGCTTTCATGACTAAGGGAAAATAAAAAAAGATCACACTATATATTCTGCTGCCAATAGCTAGTAAACGCTTTATTTAGCATCATGAACTGCTACTCTGTGGCACCAAACAACAGCGACCCGTAGCAAAGTCATGTGCCTGAACTGTGTCTGGTAGCCATCACGATGGAACTGAAGTCGAGCCGGAGTCGTGTTGGCTCGGTGGCTGCTGGGGGCTATGACGAACTTCTGACGGTGAGTAGAAAATGCCGAATATCCTCGGTCTTTATTTTTACGGTTTATTTGTTGTGGCAACCAGGTATTTAAGGGCCCAAGCAGCTGTAGGTTTTTATCGATCTAACTTCTTAGTGGCTTGTCACTTCCTCGTGTATGTATCTTGTCCTAACAATGAAGATGTCATAATATATCATTTGAGGTCAAACAGCGCCTGCCCGAAAAACTACACCGTTACACATTTCTCCGAAGATCGCATTACTTCGTCATCACTTCGCTGTGAGCCCTCGTGCGTGTGGTGCACTCTTCCGCATCGTACGTGCAACGGAGAGCCCTTGAGCCGCGTCCTTCCGACTGATCTCGGCGCCCTGAGCCGCGACCTTTCAGCTCACCTCTGCCCTGTTTCAGCCGCTGATCTGTGACGCCCAATCGGAGCCGGTCAGGGGCGCAGCGTGGGAAGAGGACGCCAGGGGATTGGACGGCAGAAACAGCCGGTAAGCTCAACTTCTGACAGCGTGCGTGAGAAGAATTAGTGTATATCGGGACATTTAATCTGGAGCTAATGTAAAGATGCTTATCTGTTGACGCAATGCACCTTATATAACTCTTGATGTTTTTGTGAAATTGCGTGATATGTTGCATATAGCTTACTTGCAGTTTCTGTAGGAGGTGTTTTTATCACATGACGTAAGATAAGCTAGGTGCTATACATAAATTCACCGAAATCCTAGGTAGTTAGCATAACGCACCAAAGCTCAATTTTCCATGAAAATCAGTTAAATGACCTCAGAGAAGCCTTGGCATCCTTGGCGAGTGAGAATCTGTATCTCCGTTATAATGACCTCCTCGGCCGTACGATGATATTCTTTGCTCGTGGAAAATCGTATCCTTTTTCGGGCATTCGACCGCAATTGTGCGTGCCATGATGCATGCGATAGCATAGAAGCTAGGGATAAGAACTAGTGATTTATTCATGGCTGCTTCGAAGAGATGCAGATCTTTCATGAAAACAATACCCTTTACAAAGGGGGTGAAATATTCGTGAGTATGATTCCTTGATGAGTAATGATGAACGTTATAAAGCCGTCTAAATGCATCAAATTGCCTTCTGTCTGAGTGGGTCGTAAAGGTTGCTCCAGCTGTACGGAATTGACTGAACATATTATTTCACAAGTGCCAAAAGAGACGTGATTCCAATAACAAATCTTACCTACCGTTTTGCTACTCTGACTTTCCTATCGTTTTCCTTTAGGAGCGGAGGAGCGTTGGTTGACAAGCGGAGCGGGCGCAGTTCTCGGAGTGGTCGCCAGGTGTCAGTGCGCTCGAGGCAGTCCATCCATGGTTCGGAGATCAGGAGGCAGGTACCTGTTGCTACGTCATATGACAGACCTAATGGTGTACTGCGTTAGAGCGCCGTAATCTCAGGGCTGCGGAGTCGATGGATTTTAGGGTGACTCCAACTCCGACTCCGACTCCGGCTTCAAAAATCGACTCCGACTCCAACTCCGACTCCGACTCCGGACGGTTCTATTTAAAAATCCAATCATGGTATTGAAGTTCATAATGGGGATGTTTTTATCTTGCCTGAAACGATCCCTTGTGCGTTCCAAGACTTTGCGTTGCAAATATGTATTAAAAATAGCACGCATAATTAAAAAGCAGGTTCTGGGGTATTCACCCTCTTCTACTTCTTTCGCTGAAAACGTTCGTCCAATACAGCAAAATTGCCTTTTTTCGACAAAATCTAATTTCGAGCGCTGTATCGTCAACCAAATATGTAGGTGCAGTACATGACGTAGACCCATGCGGCGTTAACTCCGACTCCGGAGTCGGAGTCGGCATAATTTTGGCGACTCCGACTCCGACTCCGGGCAGAACTGTCGACTCCGACTCCGACTCCGCAGTCCTGATCTTAAGAGTGACTTACCAGTGATTGTCTTGCTGATGAGCTGACAGCTCCAGCCAAACGCCTTGCCATTTTACGAAATGACGCTTTATGTCGCTCTGCAGTTTCCTTCGCTTGGAAACGTCGGATGTCTCTCACTAAAACATATGTTGCCTTTCTTTTTCGTACACCATCCATCGGTTGCTCGATCTATCTATCTGTCACTGACATCTACCCCATCCTTCTCGTAACACAGGGCAGCGTTGGCCCGCCGGGTGGCGACGGCGGCGGGCTGAGAGTGAAGAGCACCGTCAGCGGCTTCCTGAACCGGGACTACTACACCTCCAACGACTCCGTGCCGCTGGTGAGTGACTCGACCGACATGGGCACGATTGGCTCACCGAATTGAAGGAGGGTAACCGCGACTACCACGACGTGTCGTCTATGTCAGGTTTTACCGCCGACAGTAAAGGGGTTTTCTGGATTGAAATAACTAGTCCACTATGCTGTCGGGCAACAACACCGGGATGTCATAATCCAAGCGAAATAGTCTTGCATGCATTGTCGTTGTTTCATTCCCTATATGCATGGTGTACCTGTAAAGTGCAAGAGACTGACCAGGATATGCATGTTACGCGGCTAGCCTTTAAAGCTCACATTGTTGTCGTGCTTGTTTCAGATCCGCGTCTCTGAGAGCTACACCCGCCTGTTTCGCCACACATCCGACGAAGATACGGACAGCGAAGTAGAGGAAATCGTCGAAAAGAAGTTCGGCACCGAGGCCAAGAATCTCAGAGATGCTCTCAAAACGAACTTTGCCGTCCGAAAAACGGCCCTGGGCATCCCCAGAATGGAGGGACATATGAGGGTAATGAACAAGTATGTGACGTGTTGAGGTCGTCATACAACAGACAGCTGTTAAAGCGCTATCTTGGGAGATGTTTAGCAGACTGCAGTGTGTTTGTCTTTAGAATAGGTCGATCTCAGATAGTTCGCGACAAAAGGTACCCTGACGTTAATTCTTGACCATCCAATCAATCCAACTTTTTCACATAGAACAATTGGAAGGTGAGACACACTTTATTTTTCTGTCGCCACTCGCCTCACATTGTCACTTTCCGAGTGTTTGGTCCTACGCGTCTCACTGCAGCCGTCTCTGCCTGTTTCGACAGTTACCTGACCGCAAAACGGCTCACACGGACGCCAAGGACCGACTGTACCGCGGCCAGTGCTACGTCGTGGAGCTACCGTATCGCCTGGAGCGGTCCACGCGGGGTCTCACCCGTACCGCCGTCGGCCGGGCCATGGAGGAGTGAGTGGCGAGCCAGGGGTGTGGGAGCGAAGGCAGGAGAATGTGGAATGAGTTGCGACAGGAAGGGGTTGAGTGCTGACTATCAGTGAAAAATATCCGGTTATTGAATCGTGTGCTGCACAGATATAACATCTGGTAAGTGTGACGCTAGCGGGGACGTATAACTTTACTGATGTCGCGGTCACACTGTTTTCTCCTTTGATTCACTTTAGCGTGTTACATTTTGCTATTTTGCATCGTCTTCCCATTAACTCAGCTCACCACATCCATCATTCCCTCCCCTTCCTCTGTCTCTTCCTCCCGTCCTCTCTCCGGCGCTGTGCTCGGCAGTGAGCGCGTCCGCCGGGTGTCGGAGCTGCGGCAGCGCGGCGCGCTCGTCTCCGAGCTGTGGCTGGCCGTGCAGGCCGAGCTGCGACAGCTGGCCAGAGACGCCGAGCAGGAGGACGTCGAGTCCACCATCACCAGCACGCAGACCAACGAGGACCGCATGGAGCTGGTGCGCGAGGAGCTCGTCCAGAAGGTGCACAGAAAGGCGGTGCGAGCGGAGGTGGCTGAGGCGCAGCAGTGGAAACAGATGTTCTTCAAGGGCATCTCCAAGAACAAGGTGCGATGTGTTGGTGTGTTTAGTGAATATTTGGATGCCGCGTCAAAATTACCGTTTGACGGTGCTGTGCAGACTGCCCCCCCCCCCTAAACCGTTTATGCGGTTGATTTCCCATCAACTCTCGAGAGTCATTAAGTCAGATTCCATACTTGCTCGTCATTCAACACTTAAACTTAATCCGAGGTACCCATGTAAAGTATCCATCCTCTTATTCACTATGTAACTTATTTTCCTCTTCCATTCACGGCCATTCATTGAATGCCCCATTCTCCGCTCTCTTCGCAGCTGCCGACAGACGCGATGGAGGCGGTGGCTAGTACCAGCGAGCACATGAACTCTGTGCTGCAGCAGCTGCAGGAGGCGTTCTCGTGCAGTGAGATCGAGGAGGGCTCCCGCCAGGAGGTGATCCAGGAGCGCGCGCAGGATCTCAAGGACGCCTGCCTCACCGAGCTGCTGCGCTGCGTCGCAGTGCAGAAAATCAAAGTCGAGGTACAGCGAGGGCGGGCAGGTGGGGAGGTTGACTATTCATTTCACCGTTTACGTGACATCATGATAATGGCGTAGTGTACGGGAAGAAAATAAAGGGAGGCATGCATACCTAATTAAGTCGAGCAAAAACTAAAGATACGCTTGTTCTATGCTGTAAATACGTACGAGGTATTGAATGTCTCATAAAGAAAACTCGTAAATCAGCCCTTTCAGTCTTCTACTCATTTTTTTTTTCATTTCTAAAAAAGTTCAAACTCTGAAGAATAAATTTACCATGCGTTATAATGAGCTAGCTAATTTGACTTAGTGCTCTCCTCGTCTCGGCTTCTTCTGTAGCTCACATGACCACAGTCTCCCCTGTCCACAGATCACCATCGAGACGGAGCGTCAGGTCCACGAGTTCAAGCGCGGCCGGCCGGCGGCGGTGCGCAAGAGCGGCTCCCAGGAGGGTGTGGACCTGGGCGCCGCCAAACAGGCCGTGGGTGGCTCACTGGGGAAAATCTTCAAACGGGTCAGCGATCGGGAGACGAAGAAGGATAACCGGGTTAGAGACAGAGTGTCGGAGCTGAAGACCATCTGCCAGGAAGAGGTCGTCAGAAAGTGAGTCGGCGGGTTGATGCTGAATGTCGATAATCAATTTCGATAGTTCCATTAAATTTGGGTCAGACTATCCGTTATAGCGCGTTTTTTTTTTTGTCTTTCGTAAGATGGGCATATTTCGGTGATATACCAGCGAACGATACATGACGTTTTTCCCAAAGGTGACCTTACCACATCGTCGACGCACCGGTATCACACGTCTCCACGTCCTGACCGTTGATATTTCTCCTTCCTTTTCCAACAGAGTGATGGCCAAGCAGGTGGCGGTGATGTGTAACCACGAGAAGGCGCGCCGAATCGTCGAGTCGGAGGACCCGGCCGTGATGAACGACCCGGACCGGGCGCGCATCGCCGACCACTGGGTCCGCGTCCAGGCCCAGATGGTCGTCGACAAGTTCATGGGCAAAAAAGTGAGCAACGCCAGATATTAAGCTATGGGCTTTAAGTGATGTATCATATCGTGAGCCCTTTTTTCTACGATGTTATACTTTGACGGAAGTTGACTGACACGGACGGGCATCATTTATAAATCACCAAAACGTCATTTTCTGTGCATATTATACGCTAGTCGCATTGGTTTTCTTCTTTAAAATATGCTGAATGAATGTTTATCGTGCGTTTGTTCCTTTTTCAGCCGATGAAGAAGACCTCAATGACTGAGGTGCTGGAGGGTAGGAACGGCTCTCCGAGTCCGATCCGCAGCGCACTGGACCGCCGGCTCAAGGCAGTCCGAGAGAGGTTCCGCCGACCGGCCGTCTATTTCTGGTACGTGCTCCGCTATGGAGAACCCGTCAAATACCTGGCTCGCCAAACTCCCTACGAGTCAAGTCATTATTTGTCGAGATATTCTTTTTTAAATCGAGTTTGTCCATTTGAAGGCAGCACTGATTTGGAACTGAATGTATCGATTACTGAATACATTTCATAAAAGAAACTATAGGCAAACAGTGAGTTTGAACATCAAAATGAAGCGTTACGCTCAGGTGTTTTGATGTTCCCCTGCCATCAGCGCCACCTATGCACGGGTACACAGCTAACCGCACCTCCCCCGTTCCAGTGACGAGGACGACACGTTTATCCGGGAGCGGGCCCGGCGGCGGACGAGTCTCAGCTCACCGAGCCAGGGCCGGCTGGGCAGCCGCAGCTCACTGGCTCACAGCTCCGTGTCTGGCTCGGTCCGTCGGCGCCGGTCGTCCGCCGGCGGCTCCTCGAGTCCGTCCCCCAGCCGCAGCCGGCGAGCGACGGAGGCAGCACGGCCACGACGGGAGTCAGGGGCGCGGGTCAGTCCCAGCCGCCAGCCGTCCGCCGCCCGCAGTCCGAGCAGAGAGGTGTCTGAGACGCGGAGAAAATCGGCGAGTCGCAGTCCGAGTCATCGGGTGTCAGAGACCCGGCAGAAGTCTGCGAGTCGTAGTCCAAGCCGCCAGCCGTCGATCACCCATAGTCCCAGCAGGCAGCTGTCATCCAGCCGCAGCCAACCGGGACGCCAGCCGTCGGTCTCTCGGAGCAAGCATCAGTCCCAAGTCGTCAGTCCCAGTCGTCAGTCATCAGCGGCCCGCAGTGCGAGCAAGCAGTCCTCAGTGGGACGGACTGCCAGCCGCCAGTCCAGCGGTACGGCAGCGAGCGCCGCCAGTCCCCGCAGACAGTCGAGTAGTAAACAGGCAGTCACCGCTAAACGCAGCTCGCGACGACAGACTTCAGGGGAGTCACCGAAGGCCGCGCGCAGTGCGAGCTACGTGTCTGCCCGCAGTGGCACCAGCACTGAGAGGCGTCCGTCCAGCTCAAGACGACGCTCCAACCCGTCAGCGGCGACTGGAGAAGAGAGAAGCCAGTCCCCACCGGGGATTCTTAAAAACGGCGACAGCTCGCGTCGGGCCAGCTCGACGGCCGGTAGTCCACCGCGCGAGTCCAGAGCGAAGGTCAGCCGCAGCTCGCCGTCGACTGCACGGGGGGATGTCGGGGCGCGCCGTTCAGGGGCGGTGGAGCCTCGCCGGTCTCCGTCCGGTGGAGGTGCCTCGGCGCGCCGCGGCCGGTCAGGAGGAGACGTGAAGGAGGTGCTGGCGCCCCGCCGGATGGAGTCTGAGGCTGGTGGGCCAGAGGCGGCATCTCGGTCGTACAGAAAACGGGGCGATAAGACGGCAGAGTTCCAGCAGGAGAGACAGGAGATCGCGGACCGGCGGGAGCAGGAACACAGTCAGAGAGTGGAGAGGAAGCGGTCCCGCTCGGCGGGGAAGACGAGCGACCAGTACCGGTCGCACTGGACGGCGCACATACAGGAGTGACTGGTGGCGGCCGACGGCTTGTATCAGGACAGTGTGAGAGTGGACGAATACGCGCGAATTGCTGTGAGTCATGGCTGTTCATGTGTGACTGCGAGTTTGTATGTGTGAGAGTGTAGCGATTCAACTCTGCTGTCGTATTGATATGTTGCGGTTAATCGCAAAATAAAAATGTATGTGTTTTACTGTCGTTCTTTCTCTTTCTAATCCATGATATGATAGACGAGACAAGCGACTTGCTTCACTATGGTCACAAAGGTCCGGCTCTATGTCGACGCTGCAACTAGGACAGCGAAACCGTTTGAAAGTTAAACCATTCAAATGGTTTAACAAAATATGGCCACAGACATGATGTTGAACGTGGAAAAGTAATAACCGTTGAGGCCAGGGGGACGCGTCGCCACTTCAGGTCAACCACAGTAGAAGAACTCCGGGTCCAGATGTTTTTTTCACGTAGAGAAGTGATTGTGCTTACAAAAGGCTAATGGAATAGGACTTAGGGATAGGACATGCGATATATTTGTGAAATCATATCGACTGAGAGAGTTTTGCGAGGAATGAAAGCCAAAGAATTCGCCGAAAATATGTTACTAAAAAACTTATTAATTTAGTAGCAGCGAGCCTGTGTCCGAGTCTCTCGCCGGAGTCGCTCCCTTATCGAAAACGAACCGCTCCCCCAGTCACCGCTCCCGCGTCCTTGACCAATCAGAAGACTGGAAGTGGCCATGCTGTGGCCGGCACGATTTTGCGGGGCGCCGTCATTTTCTCGCGCTCCCCCGTGCGCGTGCCGGCTGTGCGTCTGCGAGTTTGTTGCTGTTTCGCGTCCGGTTTGAAGTGCCTTGCTTGTGGTGATGGAACCTAATGCTGTGAATAATGACGCTCTTGCAGCGGCACAGCTAGAACTCGGTGGTAATGTTCTGGTCAGGCGACCGTTTGATCCTGTGGCACATGAGCTGGATGCCAACTTCCGGCTCACGCGTTTTGCTGATCTGAAAGGATGAGGGTGTAAAGTCCCCCAAGAGACTCTTTTGAAGCTCTTGGAGGGACTTCAGGATGACGCGAGTGCCCAGGATCAGGAACATACCCATTTTATGCATCTTCAAATACCACGAGTTGGTGAGTAAAGTGAATAATGCATTGAACCTCTAAAATGGATGTTTTTTGCATTTTCTTTTTTAAGTTGCCTTTTTCAAATTATGAGCATTTCAAGCATGATTATTCAGGTTGTGCTTCACCAGAGCTCAACATTTTTGCTGGAAATGCAGTGCAATTATTGAGGCTGTTATGTGCAATTTCAATGGTATTGGGTGAATCGTATGCATTACGTGCTGCTACAGTGCATTAACAGAGCTGAATGTTTCAGGTATTGGGATGGATGCTTCCATCACACCTCTACGGCATGGAGGACTGTCTCTTGTGCAAACTACAGACTTCTTTTACCCTCTGGTGGAAGATCCCTACATGATGGGTAACATTAAGTGATAAATTGATTGTTATCATATGCAGAATTTTGTCTTGATGAAACTGCTTCATTCAATCTATTCATAGTCTTATACAAATCCACTAGTTTGATCAATGAGTTTCATTTGTTATGTACATTTAACCCTTCATTCATTCAACAATTTGTTCATTCAGTCTGAGTCATTCAGCAGCTCTCACCAGCATCATAATATGCATTTTGTTTTATAATCCACAGTCCACTGGTAATATCAATTATTTGAACTAAGGCAGCCATGAATGAACATCATAATATGCTCTATATAAACACTTCTCACTAAGCCTCATATTTTGTAAGTCAAGGTCATGGTACTTCCCTTAGGAAGTTAAGCAAATAGTTCTTCAGTGCCCTTAGTTCTTAAGTGCCCTTTCTTAGTCTGAATGTAGGTAACCTGATCTGCCACTTTACCCAGGCAAGATCGCCTGCTCCAATGTGCTCTCGGACATGTACGCCATGGGCGTCACCGACTGTGACAACATGCTCATGCTGCTGGGCATCTCGACCAAGCTGACTGAGAAGGAGCGTGATGTCGTCATCCCCCTCATGATGCGCGGCTTCAAGGTAGGAGGCCAGCGTCCAGCGGCGGCCGCATGCGGCCTGGAGCGTCGGTCGGGGAGGGGTAGACCGTCAGGTGGGGAGGGGGCGCCCCGATAACGCAGCTGCGCCAGACGGGGGTCATGTGATCGTCGGATGGAGGGGAGGGGGCGGGGTGATACCGGTCCGTCGGTTGTGCGCCGTCATGCCTACAGGTCGGGAGATTACGGATGACGTGTGACCTACTGCACGTAGTAACAGCTGGTCGTCACCAATATACCGCCTGGGTCGTCACGTGCCTCGCAGGTTACCGAGGAGTGGGGCAATGTTTACGTACCGGTACTATTGTGTGCTGATTCTGTTTTTTTTTTTTTTACCGGTTCATGACACGCATGCTGTGTATGGTGTATGTGTACTGTGTAGTCTCCCAAACAGTATAATCTATCTTGAAAGTATCGCGTCTCGAAAGTATCGCTATCGCTCCCAGGCCTGGTTTGAGGGCTTTTGAGGGTTGGCCGCTCGGCCGGCCCTTGAAAACGTGAAAACGGTACGGGCCGGCCAGGCGGCCAACCCTCAAAGACCAGAGGCTCTCAAACCAGGGAGCGACAGCGATGCTTTCGGGATGCGATACCTTCAAGCGACTAGCGAGACTATACCTCGGATTGCGAATGAAGGTTAGGCGTGAATATAAACGTGAATGGTTAGGTTGGTTGCTCTGTTTCGCACTAACACACAATTTTCCTTTTTGATTAGGGGTTTTAGTATATAATAGGTCTGACAAAATATATCGACAGCTGCCGATATATCTCTCTCCCCCCTCCTTCCCTCTGCCCGCAGGACGCGGCGGCGGAGGCCGGTACCTCGGTAACGGGCGGCCAGTCGGTGATGAACCCGTGGGTGACCATCGGCGGCGTGGCCACCACCGTGTGTCAGCCCAACGAGTTCATCCTGCCCGACTCGGCCGTCATGGGAGACGTGCTGGTGCTCACCAAGCCGCTGGGCACCCAGGTGGCCGTCAACGCGCACCAGTGGCTCGACCAGCCCGAGCGCTGGAACAGGATCAAACTGGTCGTCACTGAGGATGACGTCAAAAAGGTACACGAACCACCCGGCGTACGGGACTCTGGGAGGGAAGGTAACAATTTGGAGTATCGATCGAAGTCTCGATTATGTTAGCGCACGATGCATGATCTTAGCAGTTCGGTATCGTGCTATGCTAAATTAATATCCCGTTTATCGCGGCTTCTTTGTTTTGTTGTTTTGAGTCATAAACGGTCGGTTACTGTCTGGCTGCCGTTTTTCATCATCGCGTTTTCTTACAACAGGCGTACGCGCGTGCCATGGACTCGATGGCCCGCCTGAACCGGACCACAGCGCGCCTGATGCACAAGTACAACGCGCACGGCGCCACAGACGTCACCGGCTTCGGCCTGCTCGGGCACGCGCAAAACCTGGCGCGGAACCAGAAGAACGAGGTGTCGTTCGTCATCCACAACCTGCCCGTGATCGCCAAGATGGGCGCCGTGGCCAAGGCGTGCGGCAACATGTTCCAGCTGCTGCAGGGCAACTCGGCCGAGACGTCAGGTATGCGGGGGGGGGGGGGGGAGAGGAAGAAATTAAGGCGAAGATCGGAGGGTTTCCGCATTTTTGTTGGAGCGTTGAATTGTGTTGATCCTGTTGTTGTGGCGTTGGCAGCTGTGCATTTATCATTACTCCCGGAACAGTTGATAAAAATGAGCTTGAATGGCTTTGGACGATTAGGTGCATTGTACTGAGAGTTGTATGACTTGTATGGTTTACTGAATCTTAGTGCATAAAACTTACTGAAAATATGTTCGTGGTGTTCGTTTGCGTCGAAATCATATCGTTATGTATGATTCTGACGTGTTCGAGTTGTACCCAGCCTTAACACGCGCAGTGGAAGGGTTGCGAGTACTACGCCCAGTGGAAGGGGGGGGGGGGGCGGATGTCGCCCCCCCCCCTAAGATCTCAGCTCCCACTGGAGCTAGAAAGACGAAATTTAGAGGGTAGGTGGGGGCCATGGGGAACTCTGTTGTGTGTGAATTTCATGACCCTAGGTCAATATCTTCAAGGTCAAATGAGGGCAAATGTGGTCAAATCTGCCATATTAGCGACTTTTTTGCGTTTACACGCCGATAACTCAAAAAGTTACCGGCCGATTTTTTTTTTTAACTTTCACTTTACGAAAGAGCAAACATTTGTGAGTATGTATGGTGAATTTCTAGATAATCCAACAATAAATATGGCAGTTAGAAGCCTGCTAAGGGTAAGATGTCGCCGGCTGAAGCGGCATCGGCCGACGCGGGAAACGCGGCAATCACAATTTTGTGTTTACACACTCATAACTCAAGTTGTTACCGGCCGATTTTCAAAATTCTTTGACCATATGATTGCCTGTACATTTCTCAGTCTTCTCACCGAATTTGACGCGAATCTAATATAATCAGCGGTAAGGAGCGCGATGTAAAGACGGAACCGTCCCGCCCCGGCACAGTCTACAATTCAGGCGGCACGTAACGGCTAGCGCCGGCCGCCGCGCCGCCGCGGCGGCAGGATGTTTGACTTTACACCGCTATTACTAGAAAAGTTGTGAACCGATCTTCTTACTTCTTGCACGAGAAGATCCGCAATTCAATTCTGGACAGGTAGCCGAAATTTCACATTGATATTATGCTTGCGGCGCGAATTATTGTCGAAAAACAGGAGGGGTGGGCGAAATCCGCCCCCCCCCCCTTCCACTGCGCGTGTTAATCGTACGATATCCGCTCCGGAGCCGACGCGTAACAATAAACGTCACACCATGCTCCTGACTACCGAGTCCGCTGACGGTGAATGACCCGAGCCCCTCCTCACCTCTGCCGCAGGCGGTCTGCTGATCTGCCTGCCGCGCGAGCAGGCGGCCGCCTACTGCAAGGACATAGAGAAGACCGAGGGCTACCAGGCCTGGATCATCGGCATCGTCGAAAAGGGCAACCGGACTGCGCGCATCATCGACAAGCCGCGGCTGATCGAGGTGCCTGCCAAGGAGAAGGACGGCGAGCTGTGGTAGGACGGCGGGCGGCTGTAGCTGTGACCCGGTCCGGCGCCGGCCGGCCGCCGGACGCGCCGCCGCCGCCAGCGTGACGCCGCGCGGACAAACCGTCACCAGCGGCGCCGCGCGGCTGAGGACGGCGGCGGCGGCGCGACCCGCGGGCGGCCGTCGGACCGCGCACTGCCCGCGGCCGGACTGGACTGTACGCTGTGTGGACTGGACTGTATGCAGGGATCATGCGGGGACGACTCGGTCGTTCAGCGGCATCACGCACATACTGTGGAGTGGTCATTATGCGGGAATCATCTGTGAGATGGTGTAATTTTTGCTGGCGGGACCGTGCCGCCGACCGGTTGTACGGTCCGGGCTGTGCAGAGTGTGGAGATTCGGTTGTTGGTTTGGACTGACATTTCTTTTGGCCGCGTACGGTTCTGTCGTAGTTTTGTGAAGTTTTTGAGAAACATTTTCATTGACCTGGAGGCTGGATGTTGAGCCATTTGAGGCGAAACACTAATATTTTCTCTACTGTTCATTTTCGAAAAGATATTTTGAACGTTTGATGTATTTTATGACATGACTGTGCTCGTTCAAAAGACGTTCGCGAGCATCCAGGACCGTTACCATAAAACACAGATGACGTGAGAGCACTGTGTGAGGGAATCGATGGTCGCCGTTCTGTGATGACACTAACCGAGCCCTGAAGCAAATCCAGGCTGGCTTGAACCGACCAGACAGGGGACAGACAGATGAGATCGGGAACAGATCAAATGGCCGTCATCAGCGTAAAACACGCACCTGCAGCCTAGCGCCATTCACAAACACTCGATGGGATGACATGATCGCTGCACTGACAACCTTCCGTTTCCCTATGCGGGCTGCTTCATCGATGCCAAGCGCGCCATAAAACGACGTAGCGACTGCATAAAACAGCTGCAATTTCCATGCCGTCATGATCCGGACGTTGGTCGGGTGCTAAGAGCCCGGCCGTGAGGCCGTCACTGGTACGGTAAGAGTCTCCGCTGGCTGACCGGTTGTAGGGATGGAGCGGCACGCTATGGCCGCTTTCCTCCACCCGGCGCGGGCATCGACTGAGAGTTGGAATCCTCCGAGAAGTTTATCTGCTGGAAGTCTGTGTCCATCGAGTCGGATGTCACCGAAAATCCTGAAAGGGAAGTATGCCATGAACAGCTGCATGCACACAATGCATAGTATGCTCACTCTTCCTAACAAAATAATTCTGATCTGGTGGGTGTCTTGCTGATAACGTAGGTACTTCCTACCCTACCTACTTAAGCTATCAATGAACTCCCCCAGTGATTGCCTGTCGCCTTGTACCAATTAGCTCGTAGTGAAGTCAAGATCACCCAAGATCAACAATGGTACTCCACAACATACCTGTGTTTGAATCCTCTCCCAAAAACGATGGACTGGGTGTTTCAATATTCTTGGTGCTCTGATTTTCCTTGTTGGCTAGGGACTTCTTTTTCCTCTTCTCAATGGACACAGGAACCCATTTATATATCCTCATGGTAGTGTCACTAACTGCCACCCATTTCTTCTCCCTGGAACGAAACCAAGGTGTAAAAATAAAGAAAACATGCCTGCCTGCATTATATAACTATACAATCATCCAATCAATAAAAATATGGAATATTGATGGTATGGCATTGATGCAGTCAAGATTCCATAATATTACCATGGTCAAAGATACCATGAATGAGAGCGGGACCTACAGGCGAGTTGCCTTTCAAATTTCCCGATAGTGTAAGGTAAAGTAACGTAAGGTATGAAGTGTTCATTGGATTGAAAGCATCATTTAAAATTGAACAAAAAATGGCATAAGATATCATAACTGATAGGGGAAAGGGCAACAATTTATAATTAAACGATTCGGACTCACCATTTTCGCACTTTGTCAACGGTGTGCATGAGACGCTTGACATCATCTTTGGTTCTGCTTCTCGTTTCTGCACGGAATGATCTGTTCATTTTCACTCTAGGTTGATGAAATGTGATTCAAAGTAAGACAGTACAATAAATATCTCGCCGAAATTTACAGATTTACATACAACCAGCCGCCATAGATGTTTTCTATGAATAACATAACAATCGCAAGGTTGTCATGATACGTTTAACATGAATGTAGTATATTGGTTTTGGTTTTATTGCGACAACCAATGAAACCTTTAGAATGAAACCGTCTTCTTCTCCCATTCACTTTAATTGCAAAAAAAGTTTGTGTTTGAAAAGATGACAGGGCAAAAATGTAATAGAAACTTACTTTATGGCTATTTTTTAAAATAAACCCTTGTAAAGCATCGACTTTGTTCCGAAACTGCAAAAAAATAGCGAAAACTTATGACGTCATCTTTATCATTTTCTTATTTACCTTTGTTTACGAATTTGCTTTGCGCCACATTCGTATTCAGCCCGCCAAGATTGACCTCTATGAGGTCAATGCCCGCCAAGTTGCGGCCACTAAAAAAAAGTTGAAGGCGGCTGGCCGCCCACCGCCCGCCGCGCCTCCCGCACCTCCGCTTACGATGCGCAGCCATCAGACTTCTAACCGTGTCTGTGCCGGATATTGGAAAACAAGGGAAAATCCATGGTATTCGGGTAATGAATCTAGGAAGGGGTGGTATGATCGGGGTGGACCTAATAGGGATCTGACGAACGGTGCACTACAGACGGGCGCCTCGTCCACTGCCCAGATCGATGGGCGTTCACTGAGTGCCGACAGCCGTCAGCCATGGGCTTCCCTTTATATCTAAGGAATAGTGTTTTCAATTTATATCTAACGTATAGTGTTTTCAAACAGCCTGCGGTTACGACCATAAATTTTGCCTTAAACGCCTATGTTGAATATGCGAGCACGAATGGATGCTATGGCATGCAAAATCCGTATTAAATTCAATCGCGATCTCAATAAGCACCCACCGCAGCCAGCTGCTTATCACCTATCGGATAATCCGATTACACTATTACCTATGTGCGGGTTACTACCGGCACATCTCAACGCTGATCGATCCACTCACACACGGAGCAAAATTCAGCGGTTGTATTGACTTTTGGACCGCACTTTGGAAGATGTCCCCAAAAGGGATCCAGGTAAAAAAGGTGCACTTGACAACAAAAGAAGTGAACAAAGCAATTGTTCTATGCAAAGCACACAGTACGTCTTACATGGAAATATTTCACCGTGAATTTGTTTTAAAAGAAACAATGTTCAACCTCAGCAAATGGCAACACACTGGGATACAAATGACATCCAAGCACTAACGAGCGTGAATCGCCCGACCGGCGCTCCGCACGCGACAGACTAGCCGCCGACCACCGACATGTTGTACTTCTGCACGTCAACGCGGCCCCTCACGTCTGCACGTCCACGCGGTCCGATGTCCTGGCAGTGCGGCAGTTGGGCGTTCCTCTACCCTCCAACCAGCCGCACAGCAGACGCCGGTCAGGACCGCCGTCCAGCTCTCGCCTCGGTCCCCGTCCCACCGTGAGGCCGCCGGTGCTGCCGGACGGGGACGTTCATCCTCAGCGGGTGACGCGGCGGTGCGGACCGCGCCCCGTCACTGGGCCCCTCGCCGTGGCGAAATCCGTCCGCCGCCCTGTCCTCTGAACACGGCTGGGGAGCGGCGGCGCCGCTACGCCAGACCGAACCGGGCCGCCCTCAGCTTCTTCTTGTCCTCTGTGGCCGGGTCGACCGGCGCGCTCGAGGAGAAGCGAGCCGCTCTCTTCGCCTTGGCGTCCTCCGCTGTGACGATGCCGAAGCGTTCCTTTCGCTTCTTGAGCCGCTCGGATTCCTCCAGCTGCGGCAGGCGGGACATAAAGCAAGGTCACTTATGAATAAGACAGAAACTTAAAGAGTACTGATGTAGGAGTAGGGATTCTGTGCGAACGATTACATGAAAATCGCGGCTTATTGATTCAGGGATGGGAAGCGCGACATTGCTGGCTAGGGAAACGGTACAGCTGGCTACGGGTAGAGCTGAGAAGAGATGGCTTGAGTGGGTACAAAAATTAGGAGGCGAGAAGGGACGAAACATCGGAGAAACTGGGCCAGAAGCAGCTGCTCACGGTTCATAAAAAAACTGGATCGACGAAACCCATCGAGACAGACGAGATTCAGTTTTTCACACTTTCCACAAACCACAAACCATTGAAAAATGAAAGAAGAAATGCCCCATCATTCAAATATCGAAATACTTGTTTGTTGTGCTTTGTGAACGACCTCATATTTTGAACATAGACCTGCACTCAGCCACAAATGAATTGTAGTTTTATCAAAGTACTTTAACAAAATATTAATCATACAAAAGCCGCGTAGCCGATCAACAAATGCCTCCCCGGTCAAACCCACCATCAGACCAAGCTACCAGGAATCCGTTAATCACTGACCGAGACAACTTTCGCCGAGACCGCCTCTCCGAATCTATCCGCCCGCTTCTTCAGCTTCTCTAGATCGTCAGCACCGCCATTCTTCTGAGCGGGCTTGTCGGCGGCCGGAGCATCGGCAGCGGCGGGCGACGAGCCGAACTTGGCCAGCCGCGCCGCCTTCCGCTCCTCAGGCGTCATGATCTTCACGTTGGACAGTTTATCGGCGACAGGCACGCCGCCCAGCTTCTCGGCCCGTTTGGCGAGCCGCTGACGGAGAGGGACGGATCGGGGTCAGACATGGGGACGTGCTGACCGCACAGCTGCGTCAAGGAGCGTCCCAACTGCCGGCGCAGGGTAACAAGCGGTGAACGATAGCGAACTCACTAATATACTGCTTTAGCCTTTAATATCATTGGAGGTACGAACAATCATGTTGGATCTGTTACGATATTTGTCTCGGGAATGATCATTGGGTCTCAGTTGAATGATTGTCTTTGGATTTCTGGACCTAGACGGGAATTCAAAGATGGGAATGTCTTTGAATATTCATAATATGCAGTCGAGCATATTATGAATATGCCAGACTGCGAATATGCATATTCAAAGTTGTGCGTGTGGTGTCTTCAATAACACAGATCAGCTACACCACCCACCTCTGATTCTGAGAGGCCGGTGATTTTGATGCGTTTGCTGGCGGGCGGCGCGTCGCCGGCGGCGGGGGCGGTGACCGGGGCGGGGGCGGGGGCGGGGGCGGCCGGCTCGACCGCCACCGCCTTGGCCGCCTCTGCAATGGCGGTGGCGGCCGCCTGCTGCGCCGACTCGGCCGCCTCCCGGTTGATGACGATCTTCTTGGGCTTGGCGGTGGGCGTGGCCGCCGCTGGCGGAGCGGTAGACGTGTCCAGGAGCTTCGTGTCCAGCTCCTCCTGCAAGCAATAAATGCCAGATACATCAGGGGTCTAATTATTCCATTTACCATTATCATTATCATACTCATCTGTCCTGTAGGCCAAGTTCGTAGAGCGTCATCGCTCGGTCTCCTGGTGATACAAGTCGCCCTCGATATAAGAGATGCCTGACAGGGATGGTCTACGGTTGGTGGAAGCAGCCACAAAAAGCAAGTCCAACCAGTTATATTCGTTAAGTGTGACTAGCCATGATTGAATTTGATCGACTAGATTTTGGCACATAAATTATCCCATTATCTGGCATTACCTAATCAAACAGCATGAGTCAGGAGTCAGACAGCTACTGAAGGCCTGTGTAACATCATATTAAGCTCTGTTTAATCATAATGTAGGCCCCGGTTCTGTCAATCCATTCATATGAAGCCTTAAACGTTAATTATAAAGGTATTAAGTGATAAGGAAAAGTCATGCATGACAGTTGACAAAACCTTACACAGCGATTTAATAACACATTTTTGTGGTGTAAACTAGAGTGGCATTCTCCTATTGAAAGAAGTTATTCACAAGCCTAAATCAAACAATATCTTCAGGCAGGTAGAAAATGCATGAGGCAGCACTACCCCTGTGAACCTGATACCAGCAGAGGACCTGACAGACTCACATTTGTAGCATCCTCTTCCTCCTCCTCCTCCCCAAGCAGCTCAGACTCCTTGGCCTCCAGGTCGTCCTCCTGGTGTGAGCCGTCAGCACCCTCAGCAGTCAGCGCGTCCCTCAGTCGGGCGGCCAGCTCACCCTTGTTGCCGCTCGTTGGCAGACCACGCTCCTTCAGCTCCTTCTTCAGCTCAGCAATCTGAAATAACAGATGGCCATTTTTATATAATGTGAGTGGGCTAAACTCATCCAGTATCATGAGTTACTTGGTATATTCCATTTAAATGATGCAGAACAAATGATTTCATGATACCAGGCCAGGCCCCAGCCAACAAAACTCACCTTGAGCTTTGAGACGTTCATGATGAAGCAGCGTGATGGTTTATGTTTCGATAAGAATGAAAATTAAGCCTGAAAATCAAATATTTTGGTTAGCATGCACACACAGGCATGCAGCATATACATGTAGCATGCACATATCGTTTTAATTTGCAAACACCACTTGAATTCCATCAACTTCCAGTCACCCATGGGAGGTTGAGATCTGTGGGTGTTGACATCTCAACCAAGGTAGGTACATGATCATGAAGAGACTGCAAAAAAACACGCAAACACGCTCGGACATTGAATAAATGTAAACATCAATATATTCCGGTTTTGAAGATACGTGCTCTCCGACCAGCGGGTATCAATTCACAGTACACGCAAGCCCACGCATGATAAACAACCAGCGCACGCTGCTCGATTCCCTCGAAACGGCGATTTCATTTTACATTTTACCCTCTAGCGGATTATTTGCAAAACACACAATTAATTCAAATTATGTATTAAAACTGCATTTTTGATTGTAAGATTTGTTACAATACCTACAAATAAATTTAAAATACTATTTATTTGTAATTAAAAAAAATTAAAAGGAATTTTATTTCACAACAAAAAAACAGCACAGCATGACCGCCAGGCTAGCAGCGTAAATCTTCCACCTACCCCTTTGGTACGATCCCGAATAAGTTGATATGAGCCCTGATCGGCGGCCGGCTAGTACTCTTGCCGGCGCTCACATACGTGCTGGTTGCCCCGGCAACGGGCTATTGACCAATGAGAAGCGAGGAAAGTGCAACGTCACTGCGATTTTTCATATACCTGTGCCCCCCGTAGCGCGCTTCTCATTGGTCAATAGCCCGTTGCCGGAGCGCTGTTCGGCGGCCGGCTAGCGCGCTAGCCCGCGCACACATACGTGCACGTTGCCCCGGCAACGGGCTATTGACCAATGAGCAGCGCGCTACGGGGGGCACAGGTATATGAAAAATCGCAGTGACGTTGCACTTTCCTCGCTTCTCATTAGTCAATAGCCCGTTGCCGGGGCAACCAGCACGTATGTGAGCGCCGGCAAGAGTACTAGCCGGCCGCCGATCAGGGCCCGGGGCAACGTGCACGTATGTGTGCGCGGGCTAGCGCGCTAGCCGGCCGCCGAACAGCGCTATGAAAATGGAAGCAATATACTAGAATCGTTCCCTTTCTCTAGTATAAAGGAGACGATGTTTAAATTTTTTTTGCTCTTTTTCCCTATCAACTTGAAATTATCCGATAAATTATTAGTTTTAAGTCTTAGAAAAAAGAAAAAGTTTCATTCAAAGTCTTTTCTTCAGCAACTTTTGATCAGCTGTCTGAAAATTTAGCTTCACAACCGGATTCGCTACCAGAGGGCTGTTCACGGGCCCTGTGTGCGGTCGGACCGCACACAGCCTCCAAGCTCCGCCCACTGCGTCCCTACGTCAGCCTTCCGTCACCGCACACAGCGACCGCTGTGGCCGGTCGGGACTGGCCACAGCGGACCGTCCACCGCACGCAGCCGTGACGTCAGAGCCGCCTACCCATCCCCTACCCCCACGCCTGCTGGACGCACCGCACACACCGCACGCAGCAGTGTGCGGTGCCCGTGAACACCCCTCAAAAAAGATCTACCAATTCTCTTCATGCTGCCAATTGAGTGACAATTCTGGCGCTGAGCTTCGAAGAAATTAGCCAAAAAATAGCGTTGCTTTGTGTATTTCTGTGGAGAGGGGTGATAGGCGTTCGGGGTTTTCGAGTTGTGTTTGGTGTATTGCTGGATAAATCCAGATGCATTGACTGGTAGACATGCTTAGTTTGAAGGCTGAACTTGTCATTTTTATTTTTGAACTGTACAGTAGAAGATAGTGCGGTTCAACTGTACGAAACGTTAGCCACTGATCCCTTGCATCCTTTGCGAATTGCGGATCAGGATTGGCAGTGGAGTTCAAAAAGTAAATAAGTAAGTATGTATTTAATATTTGTTTTCTGACTTCTGATTGTATTTATTTACAGTACAACTGAAATATCTTGTTGCATTGGTTTCCAACTTCCATTAGCTCCGAGGTCTGGGATCAGGATGGAGGGTGATACTTCAGTTTTTTACATGAAAGTATGATAGGACAGTGCTAAATCCTACACATGTTGCAGCCTGCAGGTGATGAATTCCCCACTCCTAATCCTGCATCGATTTGAAAAATAAGGCATTATAATGAAAGGGCACTCTCAGCTCTTGCAGGCAAAGCATGATAAACTAAAATTTCTTACAATATTTTTCACATGAACTAATTGCATATATGTCAGGCTATACCATCGGCACCTTCTCTCAAGCTGTGTAACAAAATTGTTAAATTTACGAGAATGTCTTGGATGCTTGTATTGTTTTGTGATATCTAGATAACTAAAGATTGTATTACTTTATTTTTGTCTTGTTAACTTTTTGATGAAAGGCTGTTTATTGAAACATCATAACTTTTGGCCTTTTACCTTTTCCACATAGATAGCATAAACAGATCATAGATGGGTATTGTTATAGCAGGCGTCTCACATGCTGCCACCGGTTTGGGAAAAGTCGCTAGATTCGTCAGGTCTAGAGATATTTCTACCAACTCGCTATATAGGGTAATCACATAGCGGTGATTTCAAAAACGGAGTCAGTTTTTTCTGAGCTGGCGGGGGGGCGTTTGGGGGGGATTGCCCCCTTGCCGATAGCTCGGGAACGGCTGAACGGAGCCAGGCTTGCAAGGCGGCGTTGGAAAGCGGTCGAGTAGACAAGCCTAATTAGTAATGCAAACTATCATCGGGATACTGGGGGGGCGTAGGGGGGGATTGCCCCCTTGCCGATAGCTCGGGAACGGCTGATCGGAGCCAGGCTTGCAAGGCGGCGTTGGAAAGCGGTCGAGTAGACAAGCCTAATATCGGGATACTGGGGGGGGGCGTAGGGGGAATTGCCCCCCTTGCCGATAGCTCCGGAACGGCTGATCGGAGCCAGGCTTGCAAGGCGGCGTTGGAAAGCGGTCGAGTAGACAAGCCTAATTAGTAATGCAAACTTTCATCGGGATACTGGGGGGGGGGCGTAGGGGGCATTGCCCCCCTTGCCGATAGCTCGGGAACGGCTGATCGGAGCCATGACTCCAGTATCCCGATGATAGTTTGCATTACTAATTAGGCTTGTCTACTCGACCGCTTTCCAACGCCGCCTTGCAAGCCTGGCTCCGATCAGCCGTTCCCGAGCTATCGGCAAGGGGGGCAATCCCCCCCTACGCCCCCCCCTAGTATCCCGATGATAGTTTGCATTACTAATTAGGCTTGTCTACTCGACCGCTTTCCAACGCCGCCTTGCAAGCCTGGCTCCGATCAGCCGTTCCCGAGCTATCGGCAAGGGGGGGTAATCCCCCCCAAGCGCCCCCCCCCCGCCAGCTCAGAAAAAAACTGACTCCGTTTTTGAAATCACCGCTATGTGATTACCCTTTATAGCGGCTTGGTATAAATATCTCTAGACCTGACGAATCTAGCGACTTTTCCCAAACCGGTGGCAGCATGTGAGACGCCTGCTATCATAATACCCATAGATGTAGGTATTTTATTCTTGTATTCAAAAGTACAGCTAACTTGATGTAAACTATGAGAAATATCAGAAACTGAAAGAGAATTGTCAACGATGAATTTTCCAGTTTGTGAGCTTTTGCTCTCAGGTCTCAGGGAGTGTTAGATATATATCAATGCTGGTGATGAATAGAAATAAAATGATAGCATGAATTTGTATGGAACAGAATAAAACTTAGCTATACAATTCAACTTTAATTTCAAAACAAGGTTTAAACATCTTAAATTGATGCCTGTTCTAAACTTCAGGGAAATGAGTGTTAATCCATACTTTTGGAATCATCAATGCTGTTTTACTGTATACATAATTTTGAAGCTATCAATAGTGCTACTGTAACCTGATTTGTTTATGTACTCCTGGTTGTTTATATGTCATGCATCTGTCTGTGTTCTGTGGGCGGCAGCTGGAACTATTTTCTGTTTCAGATTGAGGCTCACCACACACCAGCATGGTGAGGAGTGCGGCTGCTCCTGGCGCCATACGCGGCTCCCGGGGACGGGGCTCGCGCGGCGCCCGCAGCTCTGTCTCCCTGGACTCCACCTCGCCGCCTCGACGGGGCAGACCGCGGCGCGTCCAGCCAGCTGAGGATACCCCCGAGACGCCGGTCAACGTATCAGGAGCATCGTCTCCCGAAACAGCTCGACGGGGCAGGGTGCGGCGCGTCCAGCCGACTGAGGATACCTCCGAGACACCGTACACCGTGCCGCCCCCCGAAACAGCTCGACGGGGCAGACCGCGGCGCAGTGAGTCAGCTGACGCTGCTCCAGAGACACCAGACACCCTGCCGGAACCAACGTCCACCGACGCGGGGCGCCGCGTCTCACGGCGCCAGAGGATGCCCAACAAGCGTTTGATGCCCATCACTAACGGTCGCGTGGAGTCGACGCCCTCCCCGGCTGCGGCGGCGCCATCGGAACCGGCGCCCCCTCCGCCGCCGCCACCGCCGCCGCCGCCGGCGCCGGCGCCTCCCGCTACCACACGCCTGTCGACGCGGGGCGGTCGGCGCACCCGCAGCGCCCCCGCGACCGATCGCGTCAGCCGGGGGCGGCGCAGGTCCGAGCCGCCGCCGGACTCGGCCGACCAGGAACCAGCGGGTCCTGATGTGAACGGTCTGCCAGTCGCCGACTCCAAGGACAAGCTGCAGCACCCCCACTCTCTGTCGCTCTGCACAGTGCGGCTGACCCGCACGGAACTGCCGCTGCCGGCGGCCGTCGTGTCAGACCCGGAGAGTTCCGACATGTCTGCGCCGTCCAGCGTCGGCCCGGTGTCGGAGGAGAACAGTCTGATGTCGGACAGCGTGTCGGCGGACGTGACGGACCGGGGCGCCGCGCCACCCGGCGACCCGGCGGCCGAGCGAGTGGCCGATGGAATTCACTACGAGAGTGAGACATCGAGTCAGCTACCGCCGACTTCAGAACCCGACGCCGAGCTAGACGAGCAGCGAGACGGACAGAAAGTCGGTGACGAAGGTGCTGTCGTAGACGTTGAACATGATGATGATCGAGAGAACAACAGGGAGGGTGAGGAGAGAATGGAACACCCTGGCAGCCGCGCCGACAGCAGAGCCAGTTCTCCTGATTCGCTCGTGCAGTTTCGTGATCCGCACGCGCCCGGACAGTCGCTCGGTGACTCAATGGATTTGGACAGCACTCTGGGAGATAATGATATGAGTTGTGCTAGTGCGTCGGAGCAACGAACTGCAAAGGGAGAGGCACAGGAGAACGATTCTGTCGCGCCGCACGTCTCGGCAGCGCCTTCGGGCTCACCGAGTAGTGTTTTAGAGGACCGACAGGAGCCGATGGACTGTGAAGCGTCACTAAATCAAGCCGAAGGAACAAGCGATCATGAGATGCCGGCGGCGGAGTCGCCTCCTGATGAACTAGAGGTAGACGATCGTGCAACTCCGATTATTGGTGCTGTGAACGGTGGAATTGCGCGTGTGGACGCGATGGACTCGCCGAGTCCGTCACGGAGTCCAGTGATTGATGTGATGAACTCTAGCAGTCCGGCGGTGGACGTGATGGACTCCCAGAGTCCCGTCGTGGATGCTCAGGACTCGTCCAGTCCCGCTGTGGATGTAATGAACTCGCAAAGTCCGACTCCAGTGGTTCCGCATAACCCGGTTGTGAATGTAGTCAACCATCAAAGTCCCGAGGAGCACGACTCGCATAATTCAACAGTCGACCTTTTGGACTCCAGGAGTCCAGCTGTGGAGGTGGTGGACACGCGGAGTCCGTCGTTGGACGTCCAGAACTCAGGTAGTCCGGCTATTGATGTGCTGGATTCTCGAAGTCCGGCAGCTGAGACGCAGGACTCGCACCGTCTCGTAGCTGATGCGCTGGATCGGGCGCTGGACTCTCGGAGTCCGGCAGTGGATGCACTGGACTCTCGCAGTACGGCTGCGGACGCTCTGGACTCTCGGAGTCCGGCAGTGGATGTGCTGGACTCTCGCAGTACGGCTGCAGACGCCCTGGACTCTCGGAGTCCGGCAGTGGATGTGCTGGACGGGGCGCTGGACTCTCGCAGTCCGGCTTTGGATGCACTGGACTCTCGGAGTCCGGCTGTGGATGCGCCGGACTCCCGGAGTCCGCTGCCGTCGCCAGTGCCACCGCCGGATGTCGACGAGAACGCGTGTAGCCTGCCGCCGATGGTGTCCAAGGCGTCTGACTCGGAGGACAGTCGGCCGCCGGCGCCGCTGACAACTCTGGCGGCCCGCCCGGGCGCCGGCACGGACACCCCGGAGCCCATGGAGGCGTCTACAGGCCCTGAGAACGTGGTCAGCTCCGCTCCTGGCGGGACCTCGCCGGTGAGAGAAATGTCACCGGTAGGTGTCGCTGCGAGCGCCGAGCGCGAACCTTCGCCACCTCCAGCAGAAGCGATATCCTTATCGTTGCCATCTCCTGTCGAGCAAACGCCCATGCCGTCCCCGCCGGTGGACCTGGGGAGCGCGCCGTCACCGATGGCGGAAGTGACGCCAATGCCGTCGCCGCCAATCGAGTTGGACCGACCGACGTCGTCGTCTCCGACAGTGGATGTGACGTCACCGCCTTCGCCTCCGACGGCAGAAGTCACGCCGATGCCGTCACCACCGATTGACGTCGGTCAGATACCGTCGCCGCCACCGGAGAAGATGGCGTCGTCGCCTTTGGTGGACGTCGGTAGTGAAACTTCACCTCAGCACAGTGAGGAGCCCAGTTTGTCTTCCGTGCACGCACCGTCCCCAGCTGAGGAGAGTGCAGATGTTGTGTCTCAATCGTCTCTCGCGGAGAAACGCTCTTCTCCGCTTCCGCCTTCTTCAGTTGCTGATCATCCGATGGCGTCTTCAGATCTCTCAATGGATACAGACTGCCCGCCTTCCTCTCCGCCGAAGGAGGATATCACCGCTGTAACGATGGAAGAACCTGAACCACCCCCAGTGCCGACTGATGTGACTACTGTATCTTCGCTACCGCCTGACCGTCGAGACTCTTCTTCACCAGTGCGACAAGAAATGTCCTCCCCGGAGCCGCCAGCCAAGGAGGTAACGGCTTCCTGTCCATCCTGTTCACCACAACCGCCGCCGCCAGACGATCCTTCGTCCCGTACTCTGGTTCTCTCAGACGACCTCCCACCACTGCCATATACTCCGTCTTCCCATTCTCTGTCAGTCTCTAATGACCGTCCACCGGCTCCAGATGCTCAGTCAACGGAGGTCTCCTCGCCGCCGCCGCCGGCTAAAGAGCCTGCCTCGGCGGAGGGAGAGCCAGTGCCGCCGGCTGAAGAGCCAGCCTCGGTGGAGGGCGAGCCAGCGCCGCCGGCTGAAGAGCCTCCCTCGGTGGAGGACGAGCCGGCTCCGTCTCCTATGTCGGAGGACGGCGCCCGCAGTCCCCTGATCGCCTACTCTGACGACGACGACGACCTGTCAGAGTTCTGGCCGCTGCCGCCGAGCCTTGGCCGACCCGTGAAACCGCCGTCCATCGAAGGCGAGTCGGGGTCTGCTGAGAGCGACGCCGTCACGCCGACGCCGACGGAAGATGCCGATAGACCGCCGTCGGGGGGTCGCCGGCTGTCGTCAGCGTCTCTGGATGATATCCCGCGGCCGTCGTCACCGCTGGAGGTGCGTGAGAAGGGTTCAACGTCGCCGACAACGCTGGATAAGAAACTGAAGTCGCTGGAGGTGAGCGACTCGTCGGCGAAGCGCCGCGGCGGCTCGACTAGGCGCGGATCTATTGGTGATACCGGTCTGTATCAGGGTGATGTCGAGATGCGCACCGTGTCGAAAAGTGACGCAGAGCGAGCGGCGGCCGTGTGTGATATCCCGCTGCCTGGGGATTCGGTCGCGCCGCCGCTGCCCTCCGCACCGACGGATATGGAGATATCGACCCCGGACGGCTCGGAAGATGAGGGTACCGGACGCGAGCCGGGGACTCGCGCGCCCGCGCAGAGTGAAGGTGAACCCGCCGCGCGTCGTAACTGCTCAGTTGAGAGTGGTGACCGCGCGTCGCCGTTCATGGGTATGTTTGACGAGGACGAGGGGCCGCCTGCAGAGGCCCAGTCAGGCGGTGAGGTAGCCGACGGCGCCAGCCCGCATCGGCGCGGCTCGACAGACGAGACGGCGGCGCCGTTGCGGCCCGTGATCAGTTACAGCGCTCGGAAGCCGCCGCGGCCGGTCGGTCCGGCGGCGGGCGCCGGCGCGGCGCGGACCGTGCTGGTCGGCCCGGGCCGGACCGTGCTTCTGCCGCCGGGAGGGCTGCAGGCGCTGCGCGGACTCGGCGGCAGGCTGCCCATTGTGGCCCAGTCGCAGCTGGCGGTGGCGTCCCGAGGCGCCGTCATCCGTTCCTCGCAACCTCTGATGGTGCGCTCTGACGCGCTGATCCGCCGGCCCGGCGCGGAGACTGGTGTAGTGTCGGTGGCCGCTGCTGGAACGGGGACGGTCACCAAAGCTGCCGCGCAGCCGGGCAAGAGTCCGCAGAATAAGGTGACCAAGCCGAGACCGAGCAAAGCAGGCAAGGTGACCAAGACTGCGCAAGAGAAGGCCGCGGGAAAGTCCGGAAAGTCACCGGCGGCGAGGGCAAAGTCCGCTGCCGCGGCGGCGCAGCTCGAGTCTCCTTCAGACGGGACCGCTGCTCCGCCTACAGGGAAGGGAGTCAAGTCCGGCGCCACACCGCCGGCCGACAAGGCAGCTGCAGGCACCGCGCGCGCCACCAAACCAAAGACAAAGTTCCTCGAGCGGCTGTCCTCTGGCAGTCCCAGCTCGCCGAAGCGCTCCCCGGCCGGAGGGAAGGCGGCGGCGGCGGCGGCGGGTCAGGCGGACCGGCGCGGACAGTCGGCGGACGACAGTGGCTCAGGGGCGACCGCGCCGGGTCCACTGGACATTCCCCTGCCGCCCGCACAGGGTCCGGACGGCACGCCCGGCCGCCAACAGGCCGCGAAAGGAGACGGGAAAGTGAAGGATAGCAGGGTGGACGCAATCAAAGACAAGGATATCAACAAGCTCAGGAAATTCAAGGTAAGCGCGATTGACAATGAGGAGACTGCATTGCTATGCTAGGAGCCTGTGCTAATTGTACATATGCCTTGACTATCGTCCAAAGTTTTCTTTCTTGTTTGGTTCGTTAAAAAAATGCAACTTTATATGACAGAGCTTTTAAATCTAAAAATGAGATTTCCCGCAGAGTTTCTGATAAATCGTGATTCGGAACATTTATATTCGAGCATGTAACTACATATTACATAAACAATCATCGACTTTGTTTCCGCTATCCGAGTACATGCATGCTGGTCAGGCTGCTCTCACCGCCCTGGGTTCGCCCCGCCGCTCCCTCACAGACGATCTCAGACTCGATCTGGCTGAAGAAGCAGAAGCTGACGAAGCAGCAGAAGGAGGCGCGCCACATGGTGTGCGACTGCTACCTCTCTCCAGAGGAGATAGAGCGGGGCGACATGGGCTGCGGAGAGGACTGCCTGAACCGGCTGCTCATGATCGAATGGTAAGAAATCCGGGAGCGACAAACAACTCAATGCGATTTATAATGGATTGAAATTGACAACCTGTTCAGACGATTATTTCTGTCAAAGTTGGCACTTCTTGCTGACTTATTTGGACTACGAATGACCAATAGTAGCCTAACCGTATGTAATCATTCGTCAGTCTTTCCATATATGAGTAACCTCTTGGTAACGTGTGGAATATGAATGATGAAGCTCCCAAGCCGACTGAGTGACATCTGAATTGCTCCGGCCTGCAGTGGTACCCGCTGTCCGCTGGGCGACCGGTGCTCCAACAAGCGCTTCACCAAGAAGGAGATCCACCCGACCAGCGTGTTCAAGACGGAGCTGAAGGGCTACGGTCTGCGCGCCGATGTGGATATGCCCGAGAACGCCTTCATCTACGAGTACGTCGGAGAGGTGGGTTCAGCTCGGCGGCGGCGCTCGCGATGTTTTTTTTCTCAGATGCCATATTGCTCCGGACTGTGAATTGATTCAATCTCGCCAGGTGCTACATTTGTGCGCTGCATGATTTATCGCCGTGATGTATTTTATGTGTTTTTCTTTTCTTTTGGCATCAGCATCAGCGTGTGATGCGTTAGTGTATCATATTGGGCCTGTTCCATTGGCTCCTCTAACCTCCTCAAAGCTCCTCAAAGCTCATGAAATCGTTCCAGTGGCTCCTCCAACCTCCTCAAAGCTCCTCTGAAACTCGCCTCAAACCTCCTCTAACCTGCTTCGAAATGAAAGGTGGTTTTTCTGAGGAGGCTATGGACGACACAAATGGCGCGGCAAATACAAAACAGAAGCACCGTGCTGCCTAGTTATCGGTGTGCGTAATTATCGGATGAAATTAGGCAAGTTAGCCGATATTCGAACGAATTTTATTCCGAATTTTATTTTTTGTCTACTATGTCAGACGTGAGCTTGAGTGAAATACGCCAGGATTGTAAACATTTTCTTTCCACAAACAGCTGATACCTCCTCCGAACTGCGTTCCAGTGGTCACCGAAATCGGGACGAAATACGGCCTCCTCCAACCTCCTCAAAGCTCCTCTCATCTTTTTTCTGAGGAGCCAAAGGAACAGACCCATTGCCTTTCCGTTTTTTACGTGCTCTTTGTGTGCTAGAACTCGCTGATGCGATGTCATTATTCCTCAGGTGTTGGACTCTGAGGAGTTCAAGCGTCGTACGAAGGAGTACGACCGACTTAAGTACCACCACTACTACTTTATGGCGCTCAAGGCGGATGCCATCATCGACGCCACAGAGAAGGGCAACGCGTCGCGCTTCATCAACCACAGTTGCGATCCAAACTCCGAGACGCAAAAGGTGAGCGAGATCGTAGTTTTTTTATGGATTTTGTCATTGTGCGTTACACGAGGCCTAGAGCTAGCGCTAGGAATGGTGAGTCGTAGCCAGCGTTTGAAATGTAGTTCAAATCGTGATGAAGGCATTCCAACCCAACACCCAACCTCCACGACAAAGTTCCGTGCTTTAGTCGTATCAAATTTCAGATTGAATTATCAGTTGTCCGTGACGTTGTGTGTTTTGGGTCTGACGCGGCGGTGTCCACCGTCAGTGGACGGTCAATGGTGAGTTGCGGATCGGCTTCTTCACCCGGCGGCCGGTCTCGGCGGGGGAGGAGATCACGTTCGACTACCAGCTCCAGAGGTCAGTCAGAGGTCATGGTACTCTGTGTCATCGGTGGGGGTGGTTACCTATAGCTCCAGTGGTCAGTGAGATCATGGTACTCTGTGTCATCGGTAGGGGTGGCTACCTTTAGCTCCAGAGGTCAGTGAGAGTGTTACAGGCGGAGGGGTGGCACACTGATACAGAGGCCGGTCCGACGAACGGTCTGAGTAACCGGTGGATTTGCACCTGCCATGCGTTATGGTCGATTTTAAATTGAATGATTTTTGAGTCAGTAACTCTTAGCCAAATCGTCAAATCTACACACCTAGTCATCCAAATCCGATGCCCATTCCCGATCAGAGCTATCAAGCATTATGGTTTTGGGCCTGCCGAGAAGTTATCGTAATACGATCCGGACATCCATCATCCAAAAACTATCCAGTTTCGTCGCATCCCGTCCCTTCACGTTTCGTTCCGTCTATCCAACCGTTCATGCGTCCATCCAGCCGGCCGTTTGCATGTCCATCCAGCCGTCCATACGTCCCATCTGACCTGCCGTCCATCCGTCCATCCAACTGCATGTTCTGTCTCGGTGTCCCAGGTACGGTAAGGAGGCGCAAAAGTGTTTCTGCGGCTCCGACATCTGCCGCGGCTGGATCGGAGAGAAGACGGACGACACCTCCAGCGAGGAGGAAGAGGAGGAGGAGGAGCCGCGCGAGGAGCCGCTCCCGGGCGCCGAGGACGCCCCTCCGTCCTCTGTGCCGGCTGTGGCGGCCGAGGCGGCGGCGCCCGAGCAGCCGGGCGCGGCCGAGAGCCAGCCGGGCCAGCCGGCGGCCGAGCCGCGTCCTCCCAAGGTCACCAAACAGGCCAAACAGCGCCGCGACGCCGAGCGGCGTGATGTGAGTGACCCGGGGGAGAAGATGGAGGGAGGATGGGGAGGGAGGAGAGAAACGGGAGTGTGGGGAAGAGGAACGGGAGGGCAAGCTGGAAAAGAAATATGCCATTAGGATTATACCAAAAAAAAACTCGGGAAGGTTTGTGGCGTCACGCAATGAGAGCGCACAGAACCGCCTACAGAATCATCCGGTGTAAATTTCTGAAAATTAGAGGGTAATTTATCCGGGCCTGTCGGGGAAGAATATTGATAAAATACAAGGGAACCACGAGGGAAGAGTACCGCGGCAGTGTGACCGTGGACCGTGGCACTGCGACGGCAGCCGACACTGACGCGGGGCTGTAGAGGGCGCGTTGGCGTTGGGTCTGCCGCGTTCCTATCGCGCAGGTGAATACGGCCGGCGTCGCACGATATGGTAATCAAGCGGTGTCATAGGGCGGGGGGGGGGGGGGGGCGAGTGGAGTGGCTGGCTCAGCGACGAACCGCTGTGCTGGTAGATCGGGAATCAGAAGAGTCGGATCGGGATGTTTTAGTTCAATTGAAGCTGAGATGCCTGCGTAATTCAGATGCTTAACCGATGTTTCTCGCATGTTAATGTTGTACCGATAGTACGTAGCTTTTTCGGTAGATTTCCTTATGATCTCTGTTGATAGTTAGTCTACTGGCACCATTACAATGCATTCGCGGCACATATGTGTTATGTTTCTGTGTATGACTTCGTGAGCTCGCCCTGACGTCGTTCTTTCCTCGTCACCCGATAGCTGGAGATCGAGATCAACAAGCTGGTGTCGTCGGGTCTGAAGTCGAAGCAGCACACGCTCGAGCTGTCCCGTCTGATGGTGCGCGCCGAGGGCGAGGCGGAGCGTCTGACGCTGCTGGAACTGATTCGCACCGCCGACCAGCCCTGCAGGTCAGTAGGAACGGAACCGGAACGGAATGGAGCAGAGCGGAGCGGAACGTGTAGGGGTGAGACGGTGCCGCCGAACGGGAGCGGAAGGGACGAGAACGGAAGGAATAGGAGTGGAAGGATGGCGGGTAGGACAGAATTGTTCGAGATCGAGCAGTTTCGATAAATGGAAGAGGATTGGATTGCAAATGGTTATTAGAAGAGAAGAATATGAGGGGGGGGGGGGGGCGAAATGGAAAGGTATGTCGCGATACTGAAACGGTGAACGACAGGAGATCCGCTACCCATCTGGATGCAGTCTCGCCGTACCAATACCCAGCATGTCTGGTTTTCATTGGCGTTTGCCGGTTCACGGAGCGTGGGGCCATAAGGTGCGGGGTCGCCCGCGGAAGGCACGTAATATGACTTGGAATCGACCGTGCCAATGCGGTCTGACGCCAGAGGGACGGAGCTGACGCTGACGGGCGATGGGAGGGGAAGGGGTGAGGTAGTGATCGCTCGGCGCGGGTCAGTGGGGATGGGGCACATGACAGCGTTTTGCTACCATATGATTCAGTGTGTTTATCTTGATTGCTGCTTTGCCACGGAAACGGAAAGAATAAGTGTGCCATAACACGGTAGTGGACGCGCGCATCAATAATTACAAACGCTTTGTTAGATGATGACGTAAGCCTCAGGATTCATTTGCAGGAATAACTCGCCTAACTCTTTCCACACGGCGCCACCCCTCCCCATCACTTGATGTCACAAACGACACTTAACGAAAACGCAAAATCCCTCCGTTAGTCTTAAGCCTCCCGCCCGTCTCGCCCCCACCGCAGACGCCTGTTCCTGGACTACCACGGGCTGCGTCTGCTCTGGAGCTGGATGGCCAGCGCGCCGGCCCCGCAGGGGACCAACGACGACGAGGTCTACAGGTTCCGGCGAAAGGTAACGGGCAATAATGGCGTCGGAATAGAATTACGATTGATCACGAGCTGCGTTTGGGGATTCCTTGCTTAGTTCTATTAGATTCCCCCCCCCCCCAAAAAAAAAATGGGTTTGACAATAGTTTTATACCATCATTCGTCTTCACGCGCTATGATACTGATTTGCTGGTTATCTAGTCACAATCCGCACTAACTACTTGATAGCTCACTATCTGCATTCTACAGCCACTATCTTCACCAGATAGCTCCCCTTCGTCGCACGACCCACACACACTTCATACCCGCGCCGCCCTCGCCGCCAGGTTCTGGAGACGCTCGCCACTCTGCCGATCCCCAACAAGACGTGTCTGACGGACAGCCGCGTGCTGACGGCTGTGGAGCGGTGGGCGGCCGCCGGCCAGCCGGCCACCCCCTGCACTCCCGATCAGGACGGCACTCCGAGTGACACGGCGTCCGGCTCGGACACTCCCGTCTCCGGACCGGTGATGCCGACTGTGACGGGAGGAGCGGACTGCCCGGCGGCCAAAGAGGTGAGGAATGAGATAAGGATGGTCACGGAAAGGTGAGAGAATAAGACGTGGGAAGGTGGAGAGAATGTGGGGAAGGCATGGGGATTGAAGAAGTTATAGAGCATAACGCCGTTCCCTGACTTATAGCGGGTAAGCTCTCTTGTTATCTCGAGTATGTTCATGTTCACAAACTTCAGATAGTGGATAGCCTAAAACGACGCTACCTTACCAAATTTGGTAGGCAGCTGAGTCGTCATAGTGAATGCGCTGGGGTTACCTCGATGATGTTCATCCGTCAGTCTAGCTGCCATTGACTTCATGTATTCTGACTTTCGCAACTGTCCGTTCAGGTGTCCCTCACCATGTTCTGTCCGTCTATCTGACTGTCGCTGACTAGCTGTACCGATGCTGTACAGGTGGCCGAGCTGGCGTCCCGTCTCCTCGAGTCCTGGTCGGGTCTGCAGGAAGTGTTCCGGATACCAAAGAAGGAGCGCGTCGAAATCATGCGCGAACACGAAAAGGAGGCCGGTGAGTGATGTGGCTGGCCGGGGAAACCTGATCGGCATCGGCCTGCGATAGACGGTACTTGTTTTATCCCACGCTTCCGTACCCTGCACCATGCATGCCAGGCAGGGATCGGTAGCGATTGAAAATCCTTTTTTCGTAACGTGAATGTCTCGCATCACTACACCAACTATTTAGGGCGAATCTGTACCTAGTGTGTGCACAACGCATGCTAAATCCGTTACTGCATAATTTATCCGGCTAAATAGTCTTATTGGTTGTGGCATCCATGTCAATATTCTGCGACTGGACAGCGCTCTTTCTGGATCGGCTTTCATGAAACGTGCATTGCCTTACCCTGACATATTGCCGACCCTGTATCTTAGCTGCAATGTGTGCTTACGTCCTCCGATCCTCTGTCCTGTTCTCCCTGTACCCGGTCCGTCCCCTCCTCAGATCAGATCCGGCCGTGTGACCCCCGCACTGTCCGACCTCGTCACTGGCCACCGCCCTACCGCCGTGGTCTGCTCGACCTCCGGCGCGGTCAGTACCTACCTCCGCGCGGCCGGTGCCACTGAGATGTTTGAGACCCCGAGTTTATTTCGGCTATTTCTTGTGAAATGCCGTCCTCTGCCTGTTCTGGACAAAGCCCGGCGGTGGTGGTGGCAGTTTGGGTTTTGGGAGACGACGGAGGGGTAGAACCCGTCATCCTAATGTTTTTTTTTTTCCGCGCCGGTGTTTACGTGTTGCTGTGGTAGGTGTTTATACTGTCTGGCTCTCGCTTGGTGTTGGCTCGGGACTGAGGAATGTTCAAGGGGTAGTAGGTGTTATGGTATATTAATGTTCTGTTTTTTTTTATGTCAGGCTGATTGCATATCGGTTATAGAATCAAAGATGTGTTTTGTAATGTAAAGGTTTTTTCTTGTCTTTCCGAGTACGATTATTTATATACCGTACTTCGGAATATTTCACTAATATTTCTTGCCTTTGGTTTCCTTGCGAACGCTCTCAGTGTAATAGGCACGTGTCGAACCGTTACTGTCACCATCGTTCCATGCTTCCATCCTTCTTACACTCACGCGCGCACGCCTCCCCCCGGCGCGCAGACCGCGGCTACCAGACTTACCTGCAGCAGCAGCCGCGGCCCGGCCTGACCGCCGCCAAGAAGGGCTACGACTGGTCGCCAGAGCGGAGGAAGCGCGCCTGGGACTCGCCGGAGCCCGACGTGCGCGTGAAAAAGTACCGGCCGCTGCTGGACAGCCGGCTGACCAAGGAGGAGCGTCGCCAGCTGTTCATGCTGGAGGTGCAGCGGGAGGAGGAGGAGCGGCGCCAGCGCCAGCAGCAGCAGCAGCTCTGGAGGGGACACGAGAAACGCTGCGCCATGCTCGGCCTGGATCCGCACCTGACGCCCATCTTCGACCCCAGCTACCAGTGAGTACCGGCGGTCCGCCAGGCTGCGGCCGGTGCGTGCAGTGTATCCGTGCAATTCTGAATGAGAAACATTTGGGCTGGAAATGAAGAAACTTAGCATTGCCGTACGAATAGATATCCGTACGATCCGCTTAGTAGCCCTCCATTTTGCGCCATTTTTTTCACAAAACGCTTGTCTTACCCGTCATAAACAGAAATGAAGGGCAATGGAGGGACTCGAACCTGGTTTACCACTCTCAACTCAAATTCCAACGCTGTCGTAGCTGGGGCATTCCACGTCAAATCAAACACCGAAATCCGTCATCCCCTTCGATTTTTCTGAAAATTTGTAGGCAGACTGCGCATGGTTCAAAACTGAGTTACGTATAATATTTTCGAAATTTGATAACGTATCGCTGAGATATAGGTCATCGAATATAGCGAAAAATGCCACACATCAATTTTTTAAATGGCTATAACTCTGGTTCCTTTTCTGGTATCAAAATGATATTGACAGGGTCTTATAGGCAATTGATAAGGCTTTGATTTTTAATTATAAAATTAAACTGAAGTGACCTTGAAATGCATTTGACCTTGAATTAAAACAAAAATTTAAATAGCAAAAAACACGTCACCTTCGATTTGGGTAATTTTTACATATTATGTCCGTCACAATGTTCCTAACCATCTGTGAAAAAATTGGAGTGGGCCATTCATAACTTTCCCGGCAAACGCCGTTTTCATGCATCAACATCACGCAACCGCGCGTGACCTTGAAAGACAGAGTCAAGACATGCTTGCTTGTGTACACTTTCTGAAATGAATGATTGCTGATTAGTGATATCCCAAACTCTGCGAGAATGGAAATGCATAGTCATCGTAGTCAAGCATTCACGTTCCATAGTAAAAGTGTCTCAGGCAAACGGTATTTTGCGGTGAATTTTGAGCCGTGTGGAAATGCATCATGAAGTAAATTCAACGAAAACATTATCACGCAACGATATCTTCACGGCTTTTGATCTTCACTATACGAAAGAACATACATTTTTTTAGTATGTATGGGGAATTTCTAGTTAATCCAATAATAAATATGGCAGTTAGAGGCCTGCTAAGAGTAACATGTCGCCGGCTGAGGCGGGCTCGGCCGATGAGGGAAACGCAGCAATCACAATTTTGTGTTTACACGTTCATATTTCAATTGTTTACCAACCGATTTTCAAAATTCTTTCACCATAAGATTGCCTGTACATTTCTTAGTCTTCTCACAAAATTTGACGCGAATCGAACGTAATCAGCGGTAAGGAGCGCGATGTAAAGACGGAACCGTTCCGTTCCGTCCCGGCACAGTCTACAATTCAGGCGGCGCGTAGCGGTCGGCGCCGGCTGCCGAGTAGCCGCGTCGCTATGGCGACAGGATGTTCACTTTACACCGCTATTACTAGAACAGTTGTGAACCGATTTTCTTATTGCTTGCACGATGAGATGTCCAATTCAATTCTTGACAGGTAGCCATAATTAATTTCGCATTAATCTTATGAGATATTGGCGAAAAACAGGAGGGGTGGGCGAAATTCGCTCTTCCCCCTCCACTGCGCGTGCTAACATACGTTTGCATATGTGCAATTTTCTTCAAAACTTATGAATGGCCCACTCTAATTTTTTCACAGGTTGTTAAGAATATGGTAGGCAATAAAATATATGAAAATAAGCCAAATCGAAGGTGACGTGTTTTTTGCTATTTCAATATTTGTGCTTAAGAACAGAGTTAAGCAAATTTCAAGGTCACATATTTAAGTAGGTGCAATTCTAAACAAATGCTTAAGAAATAACCTAAACAGTAAGGTTTATTTCATTCAAATCAAACAAGTACAACCAAAGTTATGGTCGTTCAAAAATATAAAGATGCAACATTTTGTAAAAATTTGATGCCCTATATTTAGAAGACCTGTGGTCAGAATGTGCAAAAAACATCAATGTAATGTCCGGGGCCACACAGGAACTCGCTCACAAATTTATAATGAAATCGCTGATGGTAAGGTGCAAAACAGCCGATTTTTGTTCGATTTGACGTGGAATGCCCCAGCTATACTCCGACGCGGCTGCCGCCAGCCCTCCGTTCCCACCGCTGTCCCGTGTCGGTGGCGGCGGACAGGCGGGCCGTTATCTGACGCTCTCCCGCCGTCGCAGGTACTACTGGGAGCCGTCGTCTGGCGCTTGGCAGCCGTACACGCCGGGCGACCCAGCCGTGCCGCTGGTGCCGGCGCCCGGCGTCGACCCGCTCCATGTGGCCGCCCTACCGCAGCAGCTGGCCGTCTACCAGGTGAGTCAGCCGGCGCCGGGACGGGGCGGGGCGGGACGCGACGGGACGCGACGGGACGCGACGGGACGGGACGGGGCGGGACGGGACGGGACGGGACGGGACGGGACGGGACGGGACGGGACGGGACGGGACGGGACGGGACGGGACGGGACGGGACGGGGCGGGGCGGGACGGGACGGGACGGGACGGGACGGGACGGGACGGGACGGGACGGGACGGGACGGGACGGGACGGGACGGGACGGGACGGGACGGGACGGGACGGGGCGGGACGCGACGCGACGCGACGCGACGGGACGCGACGCGACGCGACGCGACGGGACAGGACGGGACGGGACAGGACGGGACAGGACGGGACAGGACGGGACGGGACGGGACGGGACGGGACGGGACGGGATGGGATGGGATGGGACGGGACGTATTGAAACGTTACGGGAGAGATGAAAGAGACAGGATGGGTGGGACCTCTTTACTGACTACTGAGTACTGACTGATATACAATTGAGTGTTCGGGACTTTGCCCAGCTGGTCTATCGATTTCCCAGTTTGATGTCACCTCTATAAAAATAAAAATATTTCCCAAAACAGTAAAACCGCCTGGTATGTGACGGAGAATATATAGACCAGGTTATGGCTGTGTGTTGTGGTACTCGTGAACGTTCGTCCGTGCCAGCGTACATCAGGGAGTGTGGGTGGTTGACATTGCCATATTAATTGATTGTTTATCGGGTGTGAGCTGACGTTTATCAGCTCTTTTTTCGTATCAACCCGCACTTTCCTCCGTAATTAGTGAATGGACGATCTTTGCTCGTTTTTCCTTGCGTTTTTCTGTACCGTAAGAGCTTAGCGTCGGGATATGAGCTGACTTTGTTTCGGTATGACACAATGTCCACCATGTATAGGCGTTAGGGCCAGGGGCTCTCTAGTCTCCATATCTCTGGGTCTGCGTGTCAGGTATGTGGGTGTTGTCTAACGTGACGCCTCTCTCAGGGTAGGGCCGCCGGTGGTCGGGGTGTTTTCTGACGCGGCGCCTTTCTCAGGGTATGGCCGCCGTGGACCCGGCCCAGGCCGAACAGTACCTGGAACAGGTGGCTCAGCAGCGCACCGTCCAGACAGCCGGGCCGCTCCTGCTGCCTGTCGTCCCTGCCGTCCCGCAGACGGACGCGAACGGCCTGCCGGTCAGCCGACCCGGACTGCTGGAGCTGCTCCAGGCGCAGCTGCCCGGCAGGTCAGTCACAGTCAGTCACAGTCAGTCGCAGGCACAGACACAGAGACAGCTGCCCGACAGGTCAGTCACAGTCACAGGCACAACCATAGCGCCGTCACAACTCACAAACACAAAGACATGGGATTGCTGATCTTGCGCCCTTAGCATGTCGAGGGGTATGTGCTTTGTTCCATTGCGCTCGAAGCCTTATGACAGTTTCTCTTGTGCAAGATGGAAGATCGGTATCCACTGGAAAGACAGAGTGGGCTCCAGTTTTTGTCTCGTACATCCAGTCAAGCCCTTGGCGCAAAATGACCTCAGTAATCGGAACGTTATAAAGCCTTAACCTGAATGCCTTACGGGTCTCAATCAATAAGCAGACGAGTTCGTTTTAGAAATGTATTTAGCGAAAATCACATAAAGACAAGCATATTGGCTTTTCCTTGTTAGGCATCAAAAGATGCGGATTGTTTTCCTCCGTGAGAGGGTAAGATAGCTGATGGCAGTTCAGCACATGATGAGCCTTCATTAAATGAAGCGACAGTTGTGTTAATGTGTTGTGTTCCGAAGCAGGCTAAGCCTTCTCAGCGGCAGCCTAGTTCCCCGTCTCGAACCAAGTCCTTCCCTAGCTCGGCGTTGCGGGGGTAGGCTGCTAAATCCTCCCAGCATTCAGCTTTGTTAGGCACCAGGGCGCGTTTTGTTCTTCATTCCTCCTCCAGCCAGTCGTCTTTGAAGGGTTCGGCGCCATGGCCTTGGTGCTTCTCTCTGTTGTCGGATATCTCTTTCAGCACTCTTTGGTACATTAGTTCCATGGGTGACACCTGCTTGTCCAGCAGTTTGATGAAGTTTTTCTTCAGCCAAGTTACCTCTCGTGTCGCTAGCCTGCTTAACGAGTCTCTGTGCAGCACGAACTGCCAGTGCTCTTCGATCCCCCCCGACGGGAGGTTGGGATGGGTGACTCCGCTGTCGCCGTACCAAGAGAGGGCGGCTACGACTTCGGCAGCGCCCGTATAGAGATAGTTGATCAGACCTCTCATGGCGACCCGAAGTCTTTTCAGTTCTTTCTCATCTCGCGTAGCCAGCATGTTGATGTCGGACCAGAAGTAGCACGGCAAGTTCCCTTTATGCACATAGTCTTCGAGGCGAGCCAGTACTGTGAACACCATACACCGAAGGCCTGCCTCTTCCCACGTATTTGGATCTGTTTGCTCGCATTCCCAGAGGAGCGCCATCTTTAAGTAGGCGCCCTTGATGGGTCCGTGCGGCTCGAAGAGTACGGCGCAGCAGTATTTGAGCACGACGAGACAGTCGCGCTGGAGCTCCGTCAGCGACTGCAGCAGAATGTACTCGTGTTTGGAGAAGGACAGCCTCCACTGGTCGCGCTCGGTGTCACTTCCTTTGAATCCGACCGCCACCACCATAGCGGCCACGCGACAGAGTCGCTCTACCAGCGCCGGCGCCGGCTGGCCATGGGGCCGCGGTCGATGGCGGAACTCCTCACATGGCCACCGAGGGAGGCTGAAACAGGGCACCAGGTCGGCGTCGATGCCGCCTTCCTTAGAGCCGAGCGACGGACCGGCGCTCGTCAGACGACCAATGGCCGAAGACCGTGTGTCAGCCTTCGACGTGCCCCGGTTTCCGATAAGCTGGATGTTGGTTTTGATGTGGGCCCCCGAGAGCGGCAGCCACTCGCTGTGGCTACAGTCTGCACGGGGACGCACATAGAGGAGCACGAAACCGGGATGGTCGGTCGGCTCCAGCCGAGCGGCGTCGATGTCATCTTCTCTGTTGATTTCTGACGACGACGATGATTCTGCGTCGGTGGTGTCCGGCGCCTGTCGTACTGTGCTGTGAGTCTTGGATGGCGAGGCGTCGACCTCGCCCAAGATTTGGAGTGGTCCGAGACGTATCATGACGTCAATATCTGACCAATCATCTCTTCCGTTCAGTAGTACGTCGTTTCCCTCCCTTTTACTTCCCGATGGATGTATTCCCTGAATGACCAATCTGTCGAGGTCCTGGCAGGGACATTCGCTAAGGGACATAGCAGGTCCCAGCGCTGTGCATGTCGTACCAGGTGGACGATGACGCTCGGGGAACAGCACTCCGCTTCTCAGGTCAGCAGTTCGAGGCAAGATTGTGTCTCCAACCTTGAAATCCCCGATCCATCTCTTCACGACGTCTTCGGCAATCATCTGCCTAAACTCGGCACAGGCGTACTTGTCGTTCCTGCCATGCAGCTGGCGTTGCAGAAGCAGCAGCAGCTCGTCGTTCGGCAGCGGCTCGATCGCCCACGGGTAGCCGAATGTCGACCCCACTTCCTCACTGCAGGCCGAACATTTGTGTTCAGGATCCATGATGGATTGTATCACTTGATTAGTCCATGATAAACTTGTGTCACTCGTGTGATGAAGTTGTGAAGACAGGGGAGTTTTCAGATGGTGTCACACTACACTGACGAACCGCGACTCACTGTATGACCGACGGCTATGGTGGACTGGCTCGCACTAGTCGCACTGTGGTCTGGACGCCGACGCCCGACAGTGCAGTGTATTTGTCGTTTCAGATAACAATCGGGGCTAGCGAGCACGGTCGATATCGCCCCCTCCCCCTCCCCCGCTCTCCTGCGGCTTGCATGAGTGGAGTTTAGTCAGCCTCTTAGGTCAGCCCGAGCCCCCCGGCCGGGCGGCCTCACAGCGTGCGGTACCGTCAACGGGCTGCCCCCCCCCCCCCCTTCCGCCCATCACCGGGCTGGAGTTGAAAATTCAGTCAAAATGTGCTACAGTTATCGCACATTTTTGCTCCTCAAAAAGGCATATTTTACAGAATTTCGACGAACGGCATTATATTTTAGCGATCTTGCATTTGCTCCGAGCAGATGCATTTAGTGACGTCTGTTGGGCTCCTCTACCGCAGACGTGGGGCTCACCACACCTACGAGCTGATATGGCATCAGTGTCAGTCATCATATCGGCAAGAAGCATTCTGTTTCGACATGGCCTCACGCTTTTAGACATTATACATGGATGTTAACGCTGCTCCATGGAGCTGTTAATCCAAATCTACCCAAGCAATTTACAAGTTCCATTGAAGATATGAAACGAGATTTCCCTGAATCAATGGCAAAACCTTCAAGTCAAATGCTGCTCGAAATTTATAGATGGCTACTGTCGAGATTCAATACCCCATTCGAACAGCTCAGAGTGCCTAAGATCGAAAACGAACCTGTGACACACATATTTGATAAAACACTTCGAAATGTGTGAGATATGTCGATGTGGAGGTAGCTTTGCCCCAAATGGCCTTTGTCGCCGAGGCGTCCTAAACCCCATTACCCCCCTCCTCCCAGGTAGCTCTGCTGATACCATATGTGAAGTATCAAAATGTAATGATAATACGGGCTTTCTGATATAAAAGTGTATTATCAGTATCATCTTTTGAATATATACAGATCCATGAACGATTTATGCAGGCTGGTGCAGAAGTGCTACTTGCTTACAGTTCTAAATTTGAGCACAGTCGGTCCAGCCGTTCTTGAGATATGGAAGCGTCAGCCTGCACGTGCGCACGTGCAAACTGGGTCCCATCTGACTTGTGCACGGCACCCTACTCGTCGAGCCCTAACGGTGTGCCAACTTTGAGGACAATCGGCCCAGCCGTTCTCGAGATCTGGAAGCGTCACCCTGCCCGTGTGCACGTGCAGCGGCACCCCAACCGTGACACATGGAAATGCATTGCGGGGCAGGTGCCTACCCCCATGCCAAGGATCAGCGCAATCGGCAAACTAGCTACAGAGTTATTAGACTTGTTACCGAACTGACACCTCTTCGTTTTGCACGTGGCACGTGCATTAGGGGTCACCCATACGCAACGAGAACAGCACACTACGTGTAAGAAAGGAAGAAGCTATCCCACACAAAAGACCGCGAGTGAATCGGTCCAGTGGTTGCAGAGATATAAGGTTTGTAAAGGCACCCCACAGGCGGCCGACTGCTAATGTTTAGCAATAATCAGTGTCGCATCCGCACACGGGAGGTATCCCCGTCACCTGTTCGTATACTCTAATGTGGTTGGGTTCAAGTCACAGTCGAGCCCTGATTGTTTACAGCTTTTCTTAAAAACGGCACATCGTGCAGTGACGTTCTATACATTGTTGGAAAGAGCATCGAAAGTTGTATATTTTATTAACTTTTCACTTTGATACATCTGCAACGTAAAAAGTTATTGAGCAACAAAGACGCTCCCATTGACTTTCCATGTTAAAAATTTTCATTTTCAAACGAACTTTATTAGAAAAAACGATTTCTGCCAGCTTAACGAAGCATACCAGCATGTACTATGCTCCTTTCTCTACAAGATATAAGAGTTTGGGCGAAATCTATCTCTAAAATTTTGTACAAAGATCGAATGAAAATGTCTCTGCAAAGTCTCGACATCGCCGTCCATTGACTTAACATGGGACACAGCAAAATTCCAACTTTGACCTCGTGCAAAGACACGTTCCGAGATTCTGAGGGGTATACAGCGCACACTGGCGTGTACCCAAACGTGTTTGCCATAAAATGCTGGGAAGAAAACCACCTCTTCCTTGGCTCGTTTTCCCGCCATTCGCGATCGCGCAAAAAGTGTCCAAAACCCCGTTGACTTAACATGGGGAAAATGGAATCGCACGTGCCACGAGCAAAAGAATTCTGAGCGAGTAGCGACCGGTGCCATCAGGTAGATCGCCTCCGGGAGCCCATACCCTGAAATTTTTACGAAGATTGAGCGATTCGTTTAGGCCAGACTCAAGATGTCTCGATTCGCTGCCAGACTTGCAAAACATAGCCCGGAGAACGACCGCTCCGGTTGTTTTTCAATAGAAAAACACAATTCTAACGAATAGTGTTTGTCTTTTCAAACAACCTGCGGTTACACCGCTTCGTCCAACATTCATCATGCAGTCATCACTGACGATGATACCGGCATCTGCGATGCCGGGCTCCGCATCGCGGGACCGCAGGTTGTTTGAGCAAGCACCTTTGTAAACGCAGCAAAAACGCCCGCCACCAAACGAGAGGATGAGCCTTGCACGTGCAGACCGGAGTCGGTGTGCTACGGACTGACGTGCACGGCACCCTATTCGTCGGTCTATAGCGGTGTGCCAAATTTGAGTGCAATCGACCCGGCCGTTTTCGAGATCTGGAAGCGACACCCTGCACGTGCGCACGTGCAGCCTAGGCCCCAATTGACTTGTGCACGGCACTCTATTCGCCGGTTTCTAGCGGTGTACCAAATTGAAGCTCAATCGGCCCCGTCAATTTCAAGATCTGGAAGCGACCCCTACACGTGCGCTCGTGGAGCTGCACCCCAACCGTGGCACATGAAAATACATACTAACTGACTTGTGCACGGCACCCTACTAACCAGTCTCTAGCGGTATACCAAATTTGAGCACAGTCGGCCCAGCCGTTCTTGAGATCTGGAAGCGTCAGCCTGCACGTGCGCACGTGCATAACGGGTCCCATCTGACTTGTGCACGGCACCCTACTTACCAGCCTCTAGCGGTGTGCCAACTTTGATCACAATCGGCCCAGCCGTTCTCGAGATCTGGAAGCGTCACCCTGCCCGTGTGCACGTGCAGCGGCACCCCAACCGTGACACATGGAAATGCATTGCCGGGTGCGTGCCAGCATCCATGCAAAGTACCAGCGCAATCGGCAAACTAACTACAGAGTTATTAGACTTGTTACTGAACTGACTTCTCATCGTTTTGCACGTGGCACGTGCATTAGGGGTCACCCATACGCATCGAGAATAGCACACTACGTGTAAGAAAGGAAGAAGCTATCCCACACAAAAGACCGCGAGTGAATTGGTCAAGTAGTTGTGGAGATAGAAGCTTTGCAAGGCGCCCCCAAGGCGGCCGAATGCTAATATTTAGCAATAATCAGTGTCGCATCCGCACACGGGAGGTATCCCCGTCACCTGTTCGTATACTCTAATGTGGTTGGGTTCAAGTCACAGTCGAGCCCTGATTTTTTACAGCTTTTCTTAAAAACGGCACATCGTGCAGTGACGTCCTATGCATCAGTGGAAAGAGCATCAAAAGTTGCATATTATATTAACTTTTCACCTATATATCTTACTAAAGCTAAAAGTTATAGAGGAATAAAGATGCTCCCATTGACTTTCCATGTTAAAAAATTTAAATTTCAAATTAACTTTAAAAGAAAAAATGAGTTTTGCCACCCTAACGAAGCATACCAGCAAGTACTATGCTCTTTCCTCTACATGATATAAGAATTTGGGCGAAATCTATCTCTAAAATTTTGTACAAAGATCGAATGAAAATGTATCTGCAAAGTCTCGACATCGCCGTCCATTGACTTAACATGGGACACAGCAAAATTCCAACTTTGACCTCGTGCAAAGACACGTTCCGAGATTCTGAGGGGTATACAGTGCACACTGGCGTGTACCTGAACGTGTTTGCAATAAAATGTTGGGAAGAAAACCACCTCCTTCTTGGCTCGTTTTCCCGCCATTGGCGATCGGGCAAAAAGTGTCCAAAACCCCGTTCACTTAACATGGGGAAAATGGAATCGCACGTGCCACGTGCCACGAGGTTTTAAGCGAGTAGCGACCGTTGCCATCAGGTAGATCGCCTCCGGGAGCCTATACACTGAACTTTTTACGACGATTGTACATTTCGTCTAGGCCCCGGTCAAGATGTCTCGATTCGCTGCCAGACTTGCAAAACATAGCCCGGAGAAGGACCGCTCCGGTTGTTTTTCAATAGAAAAACACAATTCTAACGAATAGTGTTTGTCTTTTCAAACAACCTGCGGTTACCAGCATCTGCGATGCTGGGCTCCGCATCGCTGGACCGCAGGTTGTTTGAGCAAGCACCTTTGGAAACGCAGCAAAAACGCCCGCCGCCAAACGAGAGGATGAGCCTTGCACGTGCAGACCGGAGTCGGTGTGCTACGGACTGACGTGCACGGCACCCTATTCGCCGGTCTATAGCGGTGTGCCAAATTTGAGTGCAATCGACCCGGCCGTTTTCGAGATCTGGAAGCGTGACCCTGCACGTGCGCACGTGCAGCCTGGGCCCTAATTGACTTGTGCACGGCACTCTATTCGCCGGTTTCTAGCGATGTACCAAATTTAATCTGAATCGGCCCAGCCGTTTCCAAGATCGGGAAACGACCCCTACACGTGCGCACGTGCAGCTGCACCCCAACCGCGGCACATGAAAATACATACTTACTGACTTGTGCACGGCACCCTACTAACTAGTCTCTAGTGGTATGCCAAATTTGAGCACAGTCGGTCCAACCGTTCTTGAGATATGGAAGCGTCAGCCTGCACGTGCGCACGTGCAAACTGGGTCCCATCTGACTTGTGCACGGCACCCTACTCGCCGAGCCCTAACGGTGTGCCAACTTTTATCACAATCGGCCCAGTCGTTCTCGAGATCTGGAAGCGTCACCCTGCCCGTGCGCACGTGCAGCGGCACCCCAACCGTGACACATGGAAATGCATTGCGCGGCGGGTGCCTACAACCATGCCAAGTATCAGCGCAATCGGCAAACTAACTACAGAGTTATTAGACTTGTTACTGAACTGACTTCTTTTCGTTTTGCACGTGGCACGTGCATTAGGGGTCACCCATACGCATCGAGAGTAGCACACTACGTGTAAGAAAGGAAGGAGCTATCCCACACAAAAGACCGCGAGTGAATCGGTCCAGTGGTTGCAGAGATATAAGGTTTGTACAGGCACCCCACAGGCGGCCTACTGCTAATATTTAGCAATAATCAGTGTCGCATCCGCACACGGGAGGTATCGCCGTCACCTATTCGTATACTCTAATGTGGTTGGGTTCAAGTCACAGTCGAGCCCTGCTTTTTTACAACTTTTCTTAAAAACGGCACATCGTGCAGTGACGTTCTATACATTATTGGAAAGAGCATCGAAAGTTGTATGTTTTATTAACTTTTCACTTTGATATATCTGTAACGTAAAAAGTTATTAAGCAACAAAGACGCTCCCATTGACTTTCCATGTTAAAAATTTTCATTTTCAAACGAACTTTATTAGAAAAAACGATTTCTGCCAGCTTAACGAAGCATAACGGCATGTACTATGCTCTTTCCTTTACAAGATATAAGAGTTTGGGCGAAATCTATCTCTAAAATTTTGTACAAAGATCGAATGAAAATGTCTCTGCAAAGTCTCGACATCGCCGTCCATTGACTTAACATGGGACACAGCAAAATTCCAACTTTGACCTCGTGCAAAGACACGTTCCGAGATTCTGAGGGGTATACAGCGCACACTAGCGTGTACCCAAACGTGTTTGCCATAAAATGCTGGGAAGAAAACCACCTCTTCCTTGGCTCGTTTTCCCGCTATTGGCGATCGCGCAAAAAGTGTCCAAAACCCCGTTCACTTAACACGGGGAAAATGGAATCGCACGTGCCACGTGCCACGAGGTTTTAAGCGAGTAGCGACCGATGCCATAAGGTAGATCGCCTCCGGGAGCCCATACACTGAACTTTTTACGAAGATTGTACATTTCGTCTAGGCCCCAATCAAGATGTCTCGATTCGCTGCCAGACTTGCAAAACATAGCCCGGAGAACGACCGCTCCGGTTGTTTTTCAATAGAAAAACACAATTCTAACGAATAGTGTTTGTCTTTTCAAACAACCTGCGGTTAAGGGGAAACGGCCAAAATCCCACGCCCACACACAACGTGTGGCCACTCTCCTGTCCCTGACAACCTGTTGTATCAATACAAAAAAAAATCTAACGAATAGTGCTTGTCTATTTCAAACAACCTACGGTTAGGGCTCCGCATCGCGGGACCGCAGGTTGTTTGAGCAAGCACCTCTGTAACGCCGCAAAAACGCCACCCGCCAAACGAGAGGATGAGCCTTGCACGTGCAGACCGGAGTCGGTGTGCTAAAAACTGACGTGCACGGCACCCTATTCGCCCGTCTAGAGCGGTGTGCAAAATTTGGGTGCAATCGGCCCGGCCGTTTTCGAGATCTTGAAGCGGCACCCTGCACATGCGCACGTGCAAGCTGGGTCCCAACTGACTTGTGCATGGCACTCTACATATTCGCCGGTCTCTAGCGGTGTACCTAATTTAATTGCATTCGGCCCAGCCGTTTCCAAGATCTGGAAACGACCCCTACACGTGCGCACGTGCAGTTGCACCCCAACCGTGGAACATGAAAATACATACTTACTGACTTGCAGTTGCACCCCAACCGTGGCACATGAAAATACATACTTACTGACTTGTGTACGGCACCCTACTAACTAGTCTCTAGTGGTATGCCAAATTTGAGCACAGTCAGCCCAGCCGTTCTTGAGATATGGAAGCGTCAGCCTGCACGTGCGCACGTGCAAACTGGGTCCCATCTGACTTGTGCACGGCACCCTACTCGCCGATCCCTAACGGTGTGCCAACTTTGATCACAATCGGCCCAGCCGTTCTCGAGATCTGGAAGCGTCACCCTGCCCGTGCGCACGTGCAGCGGCACCCCAACCGTGACTCATGGAAATGCATTGCGCGGCGGGTGCCTACATCCATGCCAAGTAACCGCAGGTTGTTTGAAAAGACAAACACTATTCGTTAGAATTGTGTTTTTCTATTGAAAAACAACCGGAGCGGTCGTTCTCCGGGCTATGTTTTGCAAGTCTGGCCGCGAATCAGTACAACTTGACCGGGGCCTAAATAACCGCAGGTTGTTTGAAAAGATGCCCGTGCGCACGTGCAGCGGCACCCCAACCGTGACTCATGGAAATGCATTGCGCGGCGGGTGCCTACATCCATGCCAAGTAACCGCAGGTTGTTTGAAAAGACAAACACTATTCGTTAGAATTGTGTTTTTCTATTGAAAAACAACCGGAGCGGTCGTTCTCCGGGCTATGTTTTGCAAGTCTGGCCGCGAATCAGTACAACTTGACCGGGGCCTAAATAACCGCAGGTTGTTTGAAAAGACAAACACTATTCGTTAGAATTGTGTTTTTCTATTGAAAAACAACCGGAGCGGTCGTTCTCCGGGCTATGTTTTGCAAGTCTGGCCGCGAATCGAGACATCTTGAGCGGGGCCTAGACGAATCGCTCAATCTTCGTAAAAAGTTCAGGGTATGGGCTCCCGGAGGCGATCTACCTGATGGCACCGGTCGCTACTCGCTAAGAAGTCTTTTGCGCGTGGCACGTGCGATTCCATTTTCCCCATGTTAAGTTAACGGGGTTTTGGACACTTTTTGCGCGATCGCTGATAGCGGGGAAACGAGCCAAGAAGGAGGTGGTTTTCTTCCCAGCATTTTATGGCAAACACGTTCAGGTACACGCTCGTGTGCGCCGTATACCCGCCAGAATCTCGTGGCACGTGGCACGTGCGATTCCATTTTCCCCATGTTAAGTGAACGGGGTTTTGGACACTTTTTGCGCGATCGCCAATAGCGGAAAAACGAGCCAAGGAAGAGGTGGTTTTCTTCCCAGCATTTTATAGCAAACACGTTTGGGTACACGTCAGTGTGCGCTGTATACCCCTCAGAATCTCGGAACGTGTCTTTGCACGAGGTCAAAGTTGGAATTTTGCTGTGTCCCATGTTAAGTCAATGGACGGCGATGTCGAGACTTTGCAGAGACATTTTCATTCGATCTTTGTACAAAATTTTAGAGATAGAATTTGCCCAAACTCTTATAGCTTGTACAGGAAAAAGCGTAGTACATGCTGGTATGCTTCGTTAAGCTGGCAGAAATCGTTTTTTCTAATAAAGTTAATTTGAAATTTAAAATTTTTAACATGGAAAGTCAATGGAAGCGTCTTTGTTACTTAATAACTTTTTACGTTGCAGATATATCAAAGTGAAAAGTTAATAAAATATACAACATTCGATGCTCTTTCCAACAATGTATAGAACGTCACTGCACGATGTGCCGTTTTTAAGAAAAGCTGTAAAAAAGCAGGGCTCGACTGTGACTTGAAGCCAACCACATTAGAGTATACGAACAGGTGACGGCGATACCTCCCGTGTGCGGATGCGACACTGATTATTGCTAAATATTAGCAGTAGGCCGCCTGTGGGGTGCCTTTACAAACCTTATATCTCTGCAACCACTGGACCGATTCACTCGCGGTCTTTTGTGTGGGATAGCTTCTTCCTTTCTTACACGTAGTGTGCTGTTCTCGATGCGTATGGGTGACCCCTAATGCACGTGCCACGTGCAAAACGAAGAGGTGTCAGTTCGGTAACAAGTCTAATAACTCTGTAGTTAGTTTGCCGATTGCGCTGATACTTGGCATGGTTGTAGGCACCTGCCGCGCAGTGCATTTCCATGTGTCACGGTTGGGGTGCCGCTGCACGTGCACACGGGCAGGGTGACGCTTCCAGATCTCGAGAACGGCTGGGCCGATTGTGATCAAAGTTGGCACACCGTTAGGGATCGGCGAGTAGGGTGCCGTGCACAAATCAGATGGGACTCATTTTGCACGTGGGCACGTGCAGGACGACGTTTCCAGATCTCGAGAACGGCCGGGCCGATTGCACTCAAATTCGGTACACTTCTAGAGACCGATCAGAAGGGTGCCGTGCACAAGTCAGTTAGTATGTATTTGCATGTGTCACGGTTGGATTGCAACTGCACGTGCGCACGTGCAGGGGTCGCTCCCAGATCTTGAAATTGACTGGGCCGATTGAGTTCAAATTTGGTACACCGCTAGAGACCGGCGAATAGGGTCCCATGCACAAGTCAATTGGACACAGCTTGCACGTGCGCACGTGCAGGATGACGCTTCCAGATCTCAAAAATGGCCGGGCCGATTGCACTCAAATTTGGCACACCGCTATAGACCGGCGAATAGGGTGCCGTGCACGTCAGTCCGTAGCACACCGACTCCGGTCTGCACGTGCAAGGCTCATCCTCTCGTTTGGCGGCGGGCGTTTTTGCTGCATTTACAAAGGTGCTTGCTCAAACAACCTGCGGTCCCGCGATGCGGAGCCCAGCATCGCAGATGCTGGTATCAGTGCAATTGGCAAACTAACTACAGAGTTATTAGACTTGTTACCGAACTAACACCTCTTCGTTTTGCACGTGGCACGTGCATTAGGGGTCACCCATACGCATCGAGAATAGCACACTACGTGTAAGAAAGGAAGAAGCTATCCCACACAAAAGACCACGAGTGAATCGGTCAAGCAGTTGTGGAGATAGAAGCTTTACAAGGCGCCCCCATGGCGGCAGACTGCTAATATTTAGCAATAATCAGCGTCGCGTCCGCACACGGGAGGTATCCCCGTCACCTGTTCGTATACTCTAATGTGGTTGGGTTCAAGTCACAGTCGAGCCCTGATTTTTTACAGCTTTTCTTAAAAACGGCACATCGTGCAGTGACGTTCTATGCACCAGTGGAAAGAGCATCACAAGTTGTATATTATATTAACTTTTCACCTATATATCTTACTAAAGATAAAAGTTATAGAGAAATTAAGACGCTCCCATTGACTTTCCATGTTAAAAATTTTCATTTTCAAACGAACTTTATTAGAAAAAACGATTTCTGCCAGCTTAACGAAGCATACCAGCATGTACTACGCTCTTTCCTGTACAAGCTATAAGAGTTTGGGCAAATTCTATCTCTAAAATTTTGTACAATGAACGAATGAAAATGTCTCTGCAAAGTCTCGGCATCGCCGTCCATTGACTTAACATGGGACACAGCAAAATTCCAACTTTGACCTTGTGCATAGAGGTGTTCCGAGATTCTGGCGGGTATACGGCGCACACTGGCGTGTACCGGAACCTGTTTGCCCTAAAATGCTGGGAAGAAAACAACCTCTTCCTTGGCTCGTTTTCCCGCCATTCGCGATCGCGCAAAAAGTGTCTGAAACCCCGTTGACTTAACATGGGGAAAATGGAATCGCACGTGCCACGTGCCACGAGATTCTGAGGGGTATACAGCGCACACTGGCGTGTACCTGAACGTGTTTGCCATAAAATGCTGGGAAGAAAACCACCTCTTCCTTGGCTCGTTTTCCCGCTATTGGCGATCGCGCAAAAAGTGTCCAAAACCCCGTTGACTTAACATGGGGAAAATGGAATCGCACGTGCCACGCGCAAAAGACTTCTTAGCGAGTAGCGACCGGTGCCATCAGGTAGATCGCCTGCGGGAGCCCATACCCTGAAATTTTTACCAAGATTGAGCGATTCGTCTAGGCTGCGACCAAGTTGCCCCAATTCGCTGCCAGACTTGCAAAACATAGCCCGGAGAACGACCGCTCCGGTTGTTTTTCAATAGAAAAACACAATTCTAACGAATAGTGTTTGTCTTTTCAAACAACCTGCGGTTAAGTTATTAGACTTGTAACCGAACTGACACCTCTTCGTTTTGCACGTGGCACGTGCATTAGGGGTCACCCATACGCATCGAGAATAGCACAATACGTGTCAGAAAGGGAGGAGCTGTCCCACACAAAAGACCGCGAGTGAATCGGTCCAGTGGTTGCAGAGATATAAGGTTTGTAAAGGCACCCCACAGGCGGCCTACTGCTAATATTTAGCAATAATCAGTGTCGCATCCGCACACGGGAGGTATCCCCGTCACCTGTTCGTATCCTCTAATGTGGTTGGGTTCAAGTCACAGTCGAGCCCTGATTTTTTACAGCTTTTCTTAAAAACGGCACATCGTGCAGTGACGTTCTATACATTGTTGGAAAGAGCATCGAAAGTTGTATATTTTATTAACTTTTCACTTTTGTATATCTGCAACGTAAAAAGTTATTAAGCAACAAAGACGCTCCCATTGACTTTCCATGTTAAAAATTTTAAATTTCAAATGAACTTTATAAGAAAAAATGAGTTATGCCAGCTTAACGAAGCATAACGGCATGTACTATGCTCTTTCCTCTACAAGATATAAGAGTTTGGGCGAATTCTATCTCTAAAATTTTGTACAAAGATCGAATGAAAATGTCTCTGCAAAGTCTCGACATCGCCGTCCATTGACTTAACATGGGACACAGCAAAATTCCAACTTTGACCTCGTGCAAAGACACGTTCCGAGATTCTGAGGGGTATACAGCGCACACTGGCGTGTACCGGAACGTGTTTGCCATAAAATGCTCGGAAGAAAACCACCTCTTCCTTGGCTCGTTTTCCCGCCATTGGCGATGGCGCAAAAAGTGTCCAAACCCCGTTGACTTAACATGGGGAAAATGGAATCGCACGTGCCACGCGCAAAAGACTTCTTAGCGAGTAGCGACCGGTGCCATCAGGTAGATCGCCTCCGGGAGCCCATACACTGAACTTTTTACGAAGATTGAACGATTCGTCTAGGCCCCGGTCAAGTTGTACTGATTCGCGGCCAGACTTGCAAAACATAGCCCGGACAACGACCGCTCCGGTTGTTTTCAATAGAAAAACACAATTCTAACGAATAGTGTTTGTCTTTTCAAACAACCTGCGGTTACCAGCATCTGCGATGCTGGGCTCCGCATCGCGGGACCGCAGGTTGTTTGAGCAAGCACCTTGTAAACGCAGCAAAAACGCCCGCCGCCAAACGAGAGGACGAGCTTTGCACGTGCAGACCGGAGTCGGTGTGCTACGGACTGACGTGCACGGCACCCTATTCGCCGGTCTATAGCGGTGTGCCAAATTTGCGTGCAATCGACCCGGCCGTTTTCGAGATCTGGAAGCGACACCCTGCACGTGCGCACGTGCAGCCTGGGTCCCAATTGACTCGTGCACGGCAATCTATTCGCCGGTTTCTAGCGGTGTACCAAATTTGAGCTAAATCAACCCAGCCGTTTTCAAGATCTGGAAGCGACCCCTACACGTGCGCACGTGCAGTTGCACCCCAACCGTGACACATGAATATACATACTAACTGACTTGTGCACAGCACCCTACTAACCGGTCTCTAAAGGTGTGCCGAATTTGAGTGCAATCGGCCCGGCCATTTTCGAGATCTCGAAGCGTCACCCTGCACGTGCGCACGTGCAAGCTGGGTCCCAATTGAGGTGTGCACGGCACCCTATTCACCGGTCTCTAGCGGTGTACCAAATTTGAGCTAAATCAGCCCAGCCGTTTTCAAGATCTGGAAGCGTCACCCTGCCCGTGTGCACGTGCAGCGGCACCCCAACCGTGACACATGGAAATGCATTGCGCGGCAGGTGCCTACAACCATGCCAAGTATCAGCGTAATCGGCAAACTAACTACAGAGTTATTAGACTTGTTACCGAACTGACACCTCTCCGTTTTGCACGTGGCACGTGCATTAGGGGTCACCCATACGCATCGAGAACAGCACACTACGTGTAAGAGAGGAAGAAGCTATCCCACACAAAAGACCGCGAGTGAATCGGTCCAGTGGTTGCAGAGATATAAGGTTTGTAAAGGCACCCCACAGGCGGCCTACTGCTAATATTTAGCAATAATCAGTGTCGCATCCGCACACGGGAGGTATCGCCGTCACCTGTTCGTATACTCTAATGTGGTTGGGTTCAAGTCACAGTCGAGCCCTTTTTTACATCTTTTCTTAAAAACGGCACATCGTGCAGTGACGTTCTATACATTGTTGGAAAGAGCATCGAAAGTTGTACATTTTATTAACTTTTCACTTGGTATATCTGCAACGTAAAAAGTTATTAAGCAACAAAGACGCTCCCATTGACTTTCCATGTTAAAAATTTTAATTTTCAAATGAACTTTATAAGAAAAAATGAGTTCTGCCAGCTTAACGAAGCATAACGGCATGTACTATGCTCTTTCCTCTACAAGATATAAGAGTTTGGGCGAAATCTCTCTCTAAAATTTTGTACAAAGATCGAATGAAAATGTCTCTGCAAAGTCTCGACATCGCCGTCCATTGACTTAACATGGGACACAGCAAAATTCCAACTTTGATCTCGTGCAAAGACACGTTCCGAGATTCTGAGGGGTATACAGCGCACACTGGCGTGTACCCAAACGTGTTTGCCATAAAATGCTGGGAAGAAAACCACCTCTTCCTTGGCTCGTTTTCCCGCCATTGGCGATCGCGCAAAAAGTGTCCAAAACCCCGTTCACTTAACATGGGGAAAATGGAATCGCACGTGCCACGCGCAAAAGACTTCTTAGCGAGTAGCGACCGATGCCATCAGGTAGATCGCCTACGGGAGCCCATACTCTGAACTTTTTACGGAAATTGAGCGATTCGTCTAGGCCCCAATCAAGTTGCCCCAATCTCAGGCCAACTTTGCTAAACATACCCGGAGAACGACCGCTCCGGTTGTTTTTCAATAGAAAAACACAATTCTAACGAATAGTGTTTGTTTTTCAAACAACCTGCGGTTACCAGCATCTGCGATGCTGGGCTCCGCATCGCGGGACCGCAGGTTGTTTGAGCAAGCACCTTTGTAAACGCAGCAAAAACGCCCGCCGCCAAACGAGAGGATGAACCTTGCACGTGCAGACCGGAGTCGGTGTGCTACGAACTGACGTGCACGGCACCCTATTCGCCGGTCTATAGCGGTGTGCCAAATTTGAGTGCAATCGGCCGGCCGTTTTCGAGATCTCGAAGCGGCACCCTGCACGTGCGCACGTGCAGCCTGGGCCCCAATTGACTTGTGCACGGCACTCTATTCGCTGGTTTCTAGCGATGTACCAAATTTAATCTGAATCGGCCCAGCCGTGTCCAAGATCGGGAAACGACCCCTACACGTGCGCACGTGCAGCTGCACCCCAACCGCGGCACATGAAAATACATACTTACTGACTTGTGCACGGCACCTACTAACCAGTCTCTAGTGGTACGCCAAATTTGAGCACAGTCGGTCCAGCCGTTCTTGAGATATGGAAGCGTCAGCCTGCACGTGCGCACGTGCAAACTGGGTCCCATCTGACTTGTGCACGGCACCCTACTCGTCGAGCCCTAACGGTGTGCCAACTTTGAGGACAATCGGCCCAGCCGTTCTCGAGATCTGGAAGCGTCACCCTGCCCGTGTGCACGTGCAGCGGCACCCCAACCGTGACACATGGAAATGCATTGCGGGGCAGGTGCCTACCCCATGCCAAGGATCAGCGCAATCGGCAAACTAGCTACAGAGTTATTAGACTTGTTACCGAACTGACACCTCTTCGTTTTGCACGTGGCACGTGCATTAGGGGTCACCCATACGCAACGAGAACAGCACACTACGTGTAGAAAGGAAGAAGCTATCCCACACAAAAGACCGCGAGTGAATCGGTCCAGTGGTTGCAGAGATATAAGGTTTGTAAAGGCACCCCACAGGCGGCCGACTGCTAATGTTTAGCAATAATCAGTGTCGCATCCGCACACGGGAGGTATCGCCGTCACCTGTTCGTATACTCTAATGTGGTTGGGTTCAAGTCACAGTCGAGCCCTGATTGTTTACAGCTTTTCTTAAAAACGGCACATCGTGCAGTGACGTTCTATACATTGTTGGAAAGAGCATCGAAAGTTGTATATTTATTCACTTTCACTTTGATCATCTGCAACGTAAAAAGTTATTAAGCAACAAAGACGCTCCATTGACTTTCCATGTTAAAATTTTTAATTTTCAAATGAACTTTATAAGAAAAAATGAGTTTTGCCAGCTTAACGAAGCATAAAGGCATGTACTATGCTCTTTCCTCTACAAGATATAAGAGTTTGGGCGAAATCTATCTCTAAAATTTTGTACAATGAACGAATGAAAATGTCTCTGCAAAGTCTCGACATCGCCGTCCATTGACTTAACATGGGACACAGCAAAATTCCAACTTTGACCTCGTGAAAAGCACAGTTCCGAGATTCTGAGGGGTATACGGCGCACACTAGCGTGTACCCAAACGTGTTTGCCATAAAATTCTAGGAAGAAGAAAACCACCTCCTTCTTGGCTCGTTTTTCCGCCATTCCCGATGGCGCAAAAAGTGTCCAAAACCCCGTTGACTTAACATGGGGAAAATGGAATCGCACGTGCCACGTGCCACGAGGTTTTAAGCGAGTAGCGACCGGTTGCCAACAGGTAGATCGCCTGCGGGAGCCCATAACTGAAATCTTTACGAAAATCGAGCCACAAGTTTAGGCCCCAATCAAGATGTCTCGATTCGCGGCCGACTTGCTAAACATACCCCGGAGAACGACCGCTCCGGTTGTTTTTCAATAGAAAAACACAATTCTAACGAATAGTGTTTGTCTTTTCAAACAACCTGCGGTTACACAAGTTTAGGCCCCAATCAAGATGTCTCGATTCGCGGCCAGACTTGCTAAACATACCCCGGAGAACGACCGCTCCGGTTGTTTTTCAATAGAAAAACACAATTCTAACGAATAGTGTTTGTCTTTTCAAACAACCTGCGGTTATTTACAGCACGGCAGCACTCGCGCCGACTGTTCTAGGCACGTCTTGGGTACCAAAGACCGACGTTCACAACCAGTACCCAGCATCTGCGATGCTGGGCTCCGCATCGCGGGACCGCAGGTTGTTTGAGCAAGCACCTCTGTAAACGCAGCAAAAACGCCCGCCGCCAAACGAGGGATGAGCCTTGCACGTGCAGACCGGAGTGGGGTGTGCTAAAAACTGACGTGCACGGCACCTATTCGCCGTCTAGAGCGGTGTGCAAAATTTGGGTGCAATCGGCCGGCCGTTTTCGAGATCTTGAAGCGGCACCTGCACGTGCGCACGTGCAAGCTGGGTCCCAACTGACTTGTGCACGGCACTCTATTCGCCGGTCTCTAGCGGTGTACCAAATTTAATCGCATTCGGCCCAGCCGTTTCCAAGATCTGGAAACGACCCTACACCTGCGCACGTGCAGTTGTACCCCAACCGTGGCACATGAAAATACATACTTACTTGTGCACGGCACCTACTAACCAGTCTCTAGTGGTATGCCAAATTTGAGCACAGTCGGTCCAGCCGTTCTTGAGATATGGAAGCGTCAGCCTGCACGTGCGCACGTGCAAACTGGGCCCCATTGACTTGTGCACGGCACCCTACTCGCCGATCCCTAACGGGTGTGCCAAGTTTGATCACAATCGGCCCAGCCGTTCTCGAGATCTGGAAGCGTCACCCTGCCCGTGCGCACGTGCAGCGGCACCCCAACCGTGGCACATGGAAATGCATTGCCGGGTGCGTGCCAACATCCATGCCAAGTACCAGCGCAATCGGCAAAATAACTACAGAGTTATTAGACTTGCTACGAACTGACACCCCTTCGTTTTGCACGTGGCACGTGCATAGGGGTCACCATACGCATCGAGAATAGCGCACTACGTGTCAGAAAGGAAGAAGCTATCCCTCACAAAAGACCGCAAGTGAATCGGTCAAGCGGTGTGGAGATATAAGCTTTGCAAAGGCGCCCCGCGGCGGCCGACTAACAATAATTAGCAATAATCAGTGTCGCGTCCGTACATGGGAGGTATCCCGTCACTGTCGTATACTCTAATGTGGTTGGGTTCAAGTCACAGTCGAGCCTGATTTTTTACAGCTTTTCTTAAAAAACGGCACATCGTGCAGTGGCGTTCTATGCATCAGTGGAGAGAGCATCAAAATTGTATATTATACTAACTTTTCACCTATATGTCTTACTAATGATAGAAGTTATAGAGGAATAAAGAAGCTCCCATTGACTTTCCATGTTAAAAATTTTCATTTTCAACGAACTTTATTAGAAAAAACGATTTCTGCCAGCTTAACGAAGCATACCAGCATGTACTACGCTCTTTCCTGTACAAGCTATAAGAGTTTGGGCAAATTCTATCTCTAAAATTTTGTACAAAGATCGAATGAAAATGTCTCTGCAAAGTCTCGACATCGCCGTCCATTGACTTAACATGGGACACAGCAAAATTCAAACTTTGACCTCGTGCAAAGACACGTTCCGAGATTCTGAGGGGTATACAGCGCACACTGACGTGTACCCAAACGTGTTTGCTATAAAATGCTGGGAAGAAAACCACCTCTTCCTTGGCTCGTTTTTCCGCTATTGGCGATCGCGCAAAAAGTGTCCGAAACCCCGTTCACTTAACATGGGGAAAATGGAATCGCACGTGCCACGTGCCACGAGATTCTGGCGGGTATACGGCGCACACTGGCGTGTACCCGAACGTGTTTGCCATAAAATGCTGGGAAGAAAACCACCTCCTTCTTGGCTCGTTTTCCCGCTATTGGCGATCGCGCAAAAAGTGTCCAAAACCCCGTTAACTTAACATGGGGAAAATGGAATCGCACGTGCCACGCGCAAAAGACTTCTTAGCGAGTAGCGACCGGTGCCATCAGGTAGATCGCCTGCGGGAGCCCATACCCTGAAATTTTTACCAAGATTGAGCGATTCGTTTAGGCCCCGGTCAAGATGTCTCGATTCGCTGCCAGACTTGCAAAACATAGCCCGGACAACGACCGCTCCGGTTGTTTTTCAATAGAAAACACAATTCTAACGAATAGTGTTTGTCTTTTCAAACAACCTGCGGTTACCGGCATCTGCGATGGGCTCCGCATCGCGGGACCGCAGGTTGTTTGAGCAAGCACCTTTGTAAACGCAGCAAAAACGCCCGCCACCAAACGAGAGGAGAGCCTTGCACGTGCAGACCGGAGTCGGTGTGCTACGGACTGACGTGCACGGCACCCTATTCGTCGGTCTATAGCGGTGTGCCAAATTTGAGTGCAATCGACCCGGCCGTTTTCGAGATCTGGAAGCGATACCCTGCACGTGCGCACGTGCAGCCTAGGCCCCAATTGACTTGTGCAAGGCACTCTATTCGCCGGTTTCTAGCGGTGTACCAAATTGGAGCTCAATCGGCCCCTTCAATTTCAAGATCTGGAAGCGACCCCTACACGTGCGCTCGTGGAGCTGCACCCCAACCGTGGCACATGAAAATACATACTAACTGACTTGTGCACGGCACCCTACTAACCAGTCTCTAGCGGTATACCAAATTTGAGCACAGTCGGCCCCGCCGTTCTTGAGATCTGGAAGCGTCAGCCTGCACGTGCGCACGTGCATAACGGGTCCCATCTGACTTGTGCACGGCACCCTACTTACCAGCCTCTAGCGGTGTGCCAACTTTGATCACAATCGGCCCAGCCGTTCTCGAGATCTGGAAGCGTCACCCTGCCCGTGTGCACGTGCAGCGGCACCCCAACCGTGACACATGGAAATGCATTGCGCGGCAGGTGCCTACAACCATGCCAAGTATCAGCGCAATCGGCAAACTAACTAACCGAACTGACACCTCTTCGTTTTGCACGTGGCACGTGCATTAGGGGTCACCCATACGCATCGAGAACAGCACACTACGTGTAAGAAAGGAAGAAGCTATCCCACACAAAAGACCGCGAGTGAATCGGTCCAGTGGTTGCAGAGATATAAGGTTTGTAAGGCACCCCACGGCGGCCTACTGCTAATATTAGCAATAATCAGTGTCGCATCCGCACACGGGAGGTATCGCCGTACCTGTTCGTATACTCTAATGTGGTTGGGTTCAAGTCACAGTCGAGCCCTGATTTTTTACAGCTTTTCTTAAAAACGGCACATCGTGCAGTGACGTGCTATGCATCAGTGGAAAGAGCATCAAAAGTTGTATATTATATTAACTTTTCACCTATATATCTTACTAAAGCTAAAAGTTATAGAGGAATAAAGACGCTCCCATTGACTTTCCATGTTAAAAAATTTAAATTTCAAATTAACTTTAAAAAAAAAATGAGTTTTGCCACCTTAACGAAGCATACCAGCAAGTACTATGCTCTTTCCTCTACAAGATATATGAGTTTGGGCGAAATCTATCTCTAAAATTTTGTACAAAGATCGAATGAAAATGTCTCTGCAAAGTCTCGGCATCGCCGTCCATTGACTTAACATGGGACACAGCAAAATTCCAACTTTGACCTCGTGCAAAGACACGTTCCGAGATTCTGAGGGTTACAGCGCACACTGGCGTGTACCCAAACGTGTTTGCCATAAAATGCTGGGAAGAAAACCACCTCTTCCTTGGCTCGTTTTCCCGCCATTGGCGATCGCGCAAAAGTGTCCAAAACCCCGTTGACTTACATGGGGAAAATGGAATCGCACGTGCCACGCGCAAAAGACTTCTTAGCGAGTACCGACCGATGCCATCAGGTAGATCGCCTGCGGGAGCCCATACCCTGAAATTTTTACCAAGATTGAGCGATTCGTTTAGGCCCCGGTCAAGATGTCTCGATTCGCTGCCAGACTTGCAAAACATAGCCCGGACAACGACCGCTCCGGTTGTTTTTCAATAGAAAAACACAATTCTAACGAATAGTGTTTGTCTTTTCAAACAACCTGCGGTTACCAGCATCTGCGATGCCGGGCCGCATCGCGGGACCGCAGGTTGTTTGAGCAAGCACCTTTGTAAACGCAGCAAAAAACGCCCGCCACCAAACGAGAGGATGAGCCTTGCACGTGCAGACCGGAGTCGGTGTGCTACGGACTGACGTGCACGGCACCCTTCGCCGGTCTATAGCGGTGTGCCAAATTTGAGTGCAATCGACCCGGCCGTTTTCGAGATCGAAGCGATACCCTGCACGTGCGCACGTGCAGCCTAGGCCCCAATTGACTTTGCAGGCACTCTATTCGCCGGTTTCTAGCGGTGTACCAAATTGGAAATCGGCCCACCGTTTCAAGATCTGGAAGCGACCCCTACACGTGCGCTCGTGGAGCTGCACCCCAACCGTGGCACATGAAAATACATACTAACTGACTTGTGCACGGCACCCTACTAACCAGTCTCTAGCGGTATCCAAATTTGAGCACAGTCGGCCCGCCGTTTGAGATCTGGAAGCGTCAGCCTGCACGTGCGCACGTGCAAACGGGTCCCATGACTTGTGCACGGCACCCTACTTACCAGCCTCTAGCGGTGTGCCAACTTTGATCACAATCGGCCCAGCCGTTCTCGAGATCTGGAAGCGTCACCCTGCCCGTGTGCACGTGCAGCGGCACCCCAACCGTGACACATGGAAATGCATTGGCGGCAGGTGCCTACACCATGCCAAGTATCAGCGCAATCGGCAAACTAAACTAAACTACCGACTGACACCTCTTCGTTTGCACGTGGCACGTGCATTAGGGGTCACCCATACGCATCGAGAGCACACTACGTGGAAGGAAGAAGCTATCCCACACAAAGACCGCGAGTGAATCGGTCCAGTGGTTGCAGAGATATAAGGTTTGTAAAGGCACCCCACAGGCGGCCTACTGCTAATATTTAGCAATAATCAGTGTCGCATCCGCACACGGGAGGTATCGCCGTTACCTGTTCGTATACTCTAATGTGGTTGGGTTCAAGTCACAGTCGAGCCCTGATTTTTTACAGCTTTTCTTAAAAACGGCACATCGTGCAGTGACGTGCTATGCATCAGTGGAAAGAGCATCAAAAGTTGTATATTTTATTAACTTTTCACCTATATATCAACTAAAAGTTATTAATAAAAGACGCTCCCATTGACTTTCCATGTTAAAAATTTAAATTTCAAATTAACTTTAAAGAAAAAATGATTTTGCCACCTTAACGAAGCATACCAGCAAGTACTATGCTCTTTCCTCTACAAGATAAGAGTTTGGGGCGAAATCTATCTCTAAAATTTTGTACAAAGATCGAATGAAAATGTCTCTGCAAAGTCTCGGCATCGCCGTCCATTGACTTAACATGGGACACAGCAAAATTCCAACTTTGACCTCGTGCAAAGACACGTTCCGAGATTCTGAGGGGTATACAGCGCACACTGGCGTGTACCCAAACGTGTTTGCCATAAAATGCTGGGAAGAAAACCACCTCTTCCTTGGCTCGTTTTCCCGCCATTGGCGATCGCGCAAAAAGTGTCCAAAACCCCGTTGACTTTACATGGGGAAAATGGAATCGCACGTGCCACGCGCAAAAGACTTCTTAGCGAGTACCGACCGATGCCATCAGGTAGATCGCCTGCGGGAGCCCATACCCTGAAATTTTACCAAGATTGAGCGATTCGTTTAGGCCCCGGTCAAGATGTCTCGATTCGCTGCCAGACTTGCAAAACATAGCCCGGACAACGACCGCTCCGGTTGTTTTTCAATAGAAAAACACAATTCTAACGAATAGTGTTTGTCTTTTCAAACAACCTGCGGTTATGACGCCTTTTGACAAACGGTACCGCAATAGCATGTGCATTGTGCAGATTGACCCCCTCCCCTCCCCCTTGCACCGTTCAAGAACGGCGTCTAAACTCTCAAGTGAGCACAATCAACCCATTGTTCTTGAGATGTAGAATGTACATCTCAAGAATCTACACCTACATGCAGCCACTGCATTTCCGCATGTGATAATTGGAACCCTAAGCGTTGTCCCTAAAAAGAAACGAAGTCTGGCGCTCAACTAACAGAGCTATCCACTGGCGGATTGGGGGGGGGGGCATTTAGGGCCATGCTTGCCCCCCCCCAAGCCTAAAGTGGCCCGTTTGCCCCCCACCTCCAAACGATAATGAAACATAGTTCAATCAGTGCGTGACCCAGGAGCCGAGTTAGGCAGGGTTTTTTTACCACCTCCCGGCCCGCATAGGTTGCGCCAAGATTGACCGGGAGCGGTACACTGGTCGACTAAAGCAATGTGAAGTGTTTGCAAAGAAATATGTAGGCATGGTTCGGGTGGGCTACCATTTTTTTTTTTCAGATCTCCCTCCAACGTCCCTTGGCGTCCCAATTGTAGGAGGGCTCTCCTCCTCCCGATCCTTGTTCCCACACCTAAATCCGACGAGAACTAAATCCGACGAGCTAAATCCCATGAGAAAACAGGATTTGGGGGTACCCTAGGTTTGGCTCCTGCGTGAGTTGCCCCCCCCCCCTAAAAAAGCAAGTCTGGATCCGCCAGCGCAGCTATAGCCCACTGCTAGCTCCGTTTTGATTTAAACTGTGTTTGTGACAGACCCACGCACACTCACAAACACAGTCACAGTCAGTCACACACAGTCAGTCAGACACACAGTCAGTCACAGCTGCCCAGCAGATCAGTCACAGTGAGTCACAGTCACAGCTGCCCGGCAGGTCAGTCTCAGACACAGGCACAACCATAGCGCAGTCACAGACACGGGATTGCTCATCTTGTGAAAGCATGTACTTTGCTCCATTGCACCTGAAGCCGTATGGTAGCTTCCTTTCAAGTGTAAAATGAAAGATCGGTGTCCACTGGAAAGGCAGAGTTGACTGCAGCTTTTATCTCGTATGTATGTACAGTGGGTCTATTTAAGATCTCAAGAACCACCACGTGGCGCTACGGTCGGGGTAGGGCGAGTTCAAATCCCGAGGGGAGCGAGGTCACCGGTCATTGTGGGGGAAGGGGGGGGGGGGGGGTGACGCGCTGCTATCGCGGCGTGGAGCGTGCGTAGCGCCGGGAGTGGGCCGCCCGCCACTGCGCGCGGCTGAGGGGAGGGGATGCTGGTTGCGGGTGCGCTCCCTCAGGTAGGTATGGTGGTATCCCGGGTGGTGTTTCACCGGTGATATCTGCTGACGTCACACTTGTGGTAGTGTTGGAGCAATGGGCTTGTTGACGTCTCCATGGAAACCCAGTTTGACACGTAGTAATAGCAGCGTCCTGCGATCGCCGGTGAAACACCACCCTGTTCATGTGAAGCCAGCAAGAATGCGACTGAAGGGAATGGCTATCTCAAACAAACGGGCAAGCGAAAGGTAACGCAGCAAACTTGCAGCAAACTTGCAGCAAAAATGTTAACCAATCATAATTGAAATACTATGCTTTTCAGACCCCACGAGACCCTAATTTTCGGCGATAATTTATTTACTATTTGTCCAATTTGCTTCAAATTTTCACAATGCATATTTCAGCTCAAGCGCCAATTTTCGCCAATATGGTCTCTTAACAAAATATCAAATTTTAGGGTACTTGTCTTTGCCTCGTAATGTTAAAATCGGCTCCGTAAATCCGTCAGTGGAGTAGAGGCTATCCGTGCGTAGGTGTGACGTCACAAACACGTGACCATTAAGCTCCGCCCTCCCGGCGGACGGGGTAGTGACCTTGGCCGGTCAGTCGGCTGCGTGGAGCGGGCGGGGCAGTAGATGTCGCACCGGGGCGGCTCGCATGGACCGTAGCTGCCGTGCAGTTGTCGTTGCAGCCGTAATTTCATCGAATGAGCTAAATAGCGCGCATAAGTAACGCACCAGCTGAAGCCCTCGACTAATTGTATCTATGAAAAATGTAAGTACACCTTGTTCAGTCACAAAAAAATATATATTTCCACACAACATTCGGGGCTTGTGAAAAACGCGCATAAAAGACGCTGTTGATTTCAAATGATTGCGTAAGATTATGTATCGCGTCAGACTACGTCAAAATTGCAAAACAGAATCACCATTAACATGATGCAATTTATGTGTTTGATATATGAAATTTGATTAGGAGTGTATGCCGGCGTGATCGGTTTATATCATCCCGGTGCAACTAAGCATTGAACACCTTCAGGACTATGACTTAGGTTGAGGAGGTCGCCAGACTAACTTTGCCCCCAGAGCTTGTGTGTTGAAATGCAGACATGAAAAGTAAAAGCCTAGAGATAGTTTCCTCACCATTGAGGACATACCTACTGTTACTTAAGTTTTAAAAAAAAGATACGAGTTTATTGATGATCGTTCTCGTGTAGTGCCCAACGTCCGCCTGCCACATTGCTTTTTGTGCACGTCTTAACAATATAACACACACATGACACCGCGATAAAGGCCATTTCTACCATACGACACATTACGCTTCTGCCCCACCCGGCGCCCCGCACCGCTTCACGAATCACGAATACGGTCGTTTCGCTGGAGCGACGCCCCAGGCAATCGTCCGTGCCTGAGACTCTTCATCCACTTTGTTGCTTTCTACGCCTTCCTCAGAAACATTTATTGGCACTGCCAAATATATCAATATTTTTGGGTCAAGCAGAGGCTTACACATGATCTTATAGGTAATCGGGTAGTGACCTGACCCAACCTGACGATGAGATAGGTGCAACTCCGGCTTAAATAAATGTTCAGAGTCCAAGAGTCTATCCATCTTTCCTTCTACGGCCGGTTCCGTTCCAATAGATCCTACCTTGATTCTGATCATTCTGAATATTCTGAGCTGGTTCGACGTTTAAATACCAAAATAAGGTGAAGAGGATACCAAATGCCCTCAAACGATATTTTTTTGGCTTTCGTCCGAAACAACTTTGCCAGCTTCACTTGTCTCCAGTATGTGGTCCCGCTCCGACCTCTCCGCGGTGCTGACACCGACTGAAGCGGCATAGACCCATCGCGGTCACGGCCAGTGGGCGGAGTTTAGTTGGGCCCGGCGCAACGTGATTGGCCAGCGCTCCTATCCAATCCGGTGCGGTAGCGAGCGAGCCTCTATCCGGGTGCAAAAACTGATTAACATTACGAGCCAACGACAAGTGCTCTAAATTTTGATATTTTGTTAAGAGACCATATTGGCAAAAATTGGCGCTTGAGCTGAGCTGAAATATCGTCTGCCAAAATTTCAAGCTAATTGGACAAAAATTGAAGAAATAATCGCCGAAAAGCAGGGTCTCATGGGGTCTGAAATGCATAGTAGGACCTTTACATTCAGTCGATCCTTGCATGATGTGTAAGGCTTTTCTAAATTTATATTCAGTTGCATAATTTCTTTCATTATTTGGCACGCTCAGCCTTGATGGGCTTTTATCGGATCGAAAAGAATCACGAGTTGAAATGGGTCCAGAGAAACGACCAAAAATAAAAAAAAAGAAAATTCATTAAACTCAGCAAAACACTAAAATAAATGTATAGGTGCGACAATTTTGACTTTGTTAAGAGGATATCGGGAAAGATAAATCACCGTGCTTGTCAGTATTGCAGCAAAAGGAAAGGATTTGGCTAGTGTCTAGATAAAACCAGAACCGAGTGGGGCTCGAACCCACGATATCGCACTCGGCACACAGATCACCCAGCCCCAACGCTACGAACACCTGTCACCCTGCGCCCCTGCGCAGCTTGCTGGATAGTGTTTCCGCCAAAATTGTTTGTTGAATGTCTGACGTCTGTGAATGTCACGAGGCCAAGCCCGAAGGTAAATGAGGGAGCCGAACCAGCTGAAAATGAGGCCGCTTTCTGGTCCCGGCGTTTTATTCTCCGGGTGGGTTAGCCCCGTTTAGCGCTTAGCCTTTCGGGACCCTCTCAGAGCCGCGGTTGTTTTCGCCGCTCAGCCCATTCGAGATGCAAAGTTGATAGTCACACGAACTTTGTTTGAGGCCCCTGAATATACGACTTCGAAACTAATCGATTCTACAAAACCTTTTTCTTTCATTGCATACATTTAACAGTGACTCCAGACTAGGCTGGTTTGGCTGGCCCTAAATAATCTTCGTGTGACTATTAACTTTGCATCTCGACTGGGGCGCGCGGGGAAAACAACCGCGACCCTGAGTGGGTCTCGAAAGGCTAAACGCTGGACGGGATTAACCCGCCCGGAGAATAAAACGCCGGGACCAGAAAGCGGCCTCATTTCCAGCACCCGTTAGACCGGGTTGAACCAGGCTGGACCGGGGTCTTACACCCAATCATGATCATACAAAACAGAAGTTAGTTTCGGGTCATATATTATTATGAATTTTTTATTGTTTAACTTATTTTGGCTTAGTTTTTTAATTCGAAACCTTATACACAAAAATGCGATACTCGTCCACTTTTCTCATCCCCTTTTAGCGACTTAATTTGACCTTAGTCCGATGTGACCCGTCATACAAAAAAAAAATCGCCGGCCATGACAATTATTTGTCAAAAGGCGCTCTACGCAAGAAACACCAGCCAGTCCTAAACTGGTGAAGGATTTTCTGGTGCTGGAATTATCTTCAATGAAAATTTCAGGCTATATTTAGAATCTTAATCCTGTGAGCTCTTTGGCGCTCAGAGCATTCGCTAGTATTCCACTGCCAGTTGCATTACCAACATCGCAAGCATTACCAACAATAATATCTTATCTATTATCTACCATATCATCATGCATTACCAAAATCACATATGCAGTACTTTGAGTGCGTCATATAGGTGACAATAGATGAACCGGTCACGGCAAACCCATGCCTTTATCCTTTCCTTCCAAGCAGCCAGGCTACCGGCCGCCAGGCCCACCACCGCGATATGGAACAGCGAGCCGGCTGGAATGCGTCCTTTGCCTACGGCAGCGCGTAGCTGCGCCGGGGCTGTTTGACAGGTCACCCGCACCGTGACCTCGCCCCTCCCCACCTCCCCACCGGGCCCAGCTCGGTACTGACCTCCCCTTGGATTTGACACGGACTCGACTAAGGCTCAACGCCATCTAGTTACGTCTGGAGATCCTAACTAGATCCACTGTACATCCTGTCATTTAGCCCTGGGCGCAAAATGTCATCGCTAGTCGGCGCGTGATAAACCCTCAGTCAAGGCTGTCAGTCCTCAATCAACAACCAGACGAGCTGTTTTTAAGAATGTATTGAATGAAAAGCAAAAAAGGCATATCGGCTTTCCGTTATGCGTCAAAAGAATACACACATTCGGACAAGTCATGCATTGAGGGTAAGATAGCTGTTGACAGTTCAGCACCTCGTCCACAATTTTGAAGCGACATGAAGCGACCGACAATTTTGCCAATGTGTTGCTCCGAAGCAGTCTCAGCCTTCTCAGCGGCAGCTCAGTTCCTCGTCTTGAATGGAGTCCTTTCTTAAGGCCGCCCCATACTGGACCTCGCATGCGGGTTGCGGGTTTTTGGGTTTTCGGGTTTCTTCAAAATCAAATAATACAATCTAAGCTGAGTGACCCACACTACCATCTAACAAGCGAGTCTGCATGTTTTTAGCTTGCGAGCGACCTTGCATTGCATTCCAAAAGTTGATTTTGAGACAACTTTCGATTTTCCTCGCTGCGAGGTCTGCGAGTTCTGCGAGGTTTGCGGGTTTTCGTTGGAGTCGAATTTTGGTTCGTTGCGCTGGTATTGCGACAATATGTAACTTTCTGAAGGTGTACCGACTTCACTGCATTCATGGAGTGGCCATAAGGGAACGGTGCAATCACTCAATGAATTAGTATTATGCCCGCGAACTCAAAACCCGCAAACCCGCAACCCGCATGCGAGTTCCAGTGTGGGGCGGCCTTTAGCTCGGCGTTGCGGAAGTGGGCTGCTAAATCCTCCCAGCATTCAGCTTTGGTAGGCACCAGGGCGCGTTGTGTTCTTCAGTCCTCCTCCAGCCAGTCGTCTTTGAAGGGCTCGGCGCCAAGGCCTTGGTCCTTCGCTTTGTTGTCAGTCATCTCTTTCAGTACTCTTTGGTACATTAGTTCCACGGCTGACTCCTGATTGTCCATCATTGTGTGGAAGTTTCGCTCCAGCTCGGTTCTTTCATATGTCGTTGGTAGGCGTTGGAGGGCTCTGTGCATCACGAACTGCCAGTGCTCTTCGATCCCCCCCGACGGGAGGTTGGGATGGGTGACTCCGCTGTCACCGTACCATGAGAAGGCGGCCACGACGGCGGCGGCTGCCGCATCCAGATTCATCATCACATGTGCGAGGATTTTGCCGAGTTTCGCCAGGTCGTTTTCATCGTGCTTGGCCAGCATGTTGATGTCGCGCCAGAAGTAGCACGGCAAGTTCTTTTTCTGCACATAGTCTCTGAGGCGAGCCAGTACTTTGAACGTCATTTTCCGAAGGCCTTTGTCTTCCCATGTCTTTGGATCGGTTTCCTCACATTCCCAGAGGAGCGCCATCTTTAAGTAGGCGCCCTTGATGGGTCCGTGCGGTCCGAAGAGCACGGCGCAGCAGTATTTGAGCACGACGAGACAGTCGCGCTGGAGCTCCGTCAGCGACTGCAGCAGAATGTACTCGTGTTGGGAGAAGGACAATCTCCACTGGTAGCACTCTTTGTCACTTCCTTTGAATCCGACCGCCACCAGCATAGCGGCCACGCGACAGAGTCGCTGCACCAGCGCTGGCGCCGGCTGGCCATGGGGCCGCGGTCGATTGCGGAACTCCTCACATGGCCACCGAGGGAGGCTGAAACAGGGCACCAGGTCGGCGTCGATGCCGCCTTCCTTAGAGCCGAGCGACGGACCGGTTTTCATCAGACGACCAATAAGCCAAGACCGTGTGTCAGCCTTCGCCGCGCCTTGGTTTCCGATAATCTGGATGTTGGTTTTGACGCGCACCCCCGAGAGCGGCAGCCACTCGCTGTGTTTACAGTGTGCACGGGGACGGACGTAGAGGAGCACGAAACCGGGGTGGTCGGTCGGCTCCAGCCGAGCGGCGTCGATGTCGTCTTCTCTGTTGATTTCTGACGACGACGATGATGATTCTGCGTCGGTGGTGTCCGGCGCCGGTTGTGCTGTGCCATCGGCCGGGGACGGCGAGGCGTCGACCGCGTTCAAGATTTGGATTGGTCCGAGACGTAGCATGACGTCAATATCTGACCAATCACTTCTGCCGTTCAGTCTTACGTCGTTGCCCTCCCTTTTACTTCCCGATAGATGTATTCCTTGAATGACCAATCTGTCGACGTCCTGGCAGGAACATTCGCTCATCGAGATGCTCTCACTGATCGGTTTCTGCTTTGTGCGCTTAACATCTGGACCGGAGACCCATTGGGTCAGTCCATATTTTGTCGGACCAACAGATTGGGGTAGGATTGGAACCAGCAGTCCATTTGATGAATCAGTAGAACTGGGTAAGATTGTGTCTCCTACCTTGAAATCCCCGATCCTTGTCTTTATGGCGTCTTCGGCAATCCTCTGCTTGAACTCGGCACTGGAGTACTTGTCGTTCCTGCCATGTAGCTGGCGTCGCAAAAGCGCCAGCAACTCGTCGTTTGGCAGCGGCTCGGTAAACGAAATGATGGATCCCCTCCTCATCATCTCAGGGCAGGCTGAGCATTGATGTATGGACCGGTCCATGATAGGCTTGTATCACTCCTGTGCTGAACTTGTGGTGCCCGGGGAGTTTTCAGACGATGTCACACTACACCGACGAACCGCGACTCACTGTATGACCCATGGCTATGGCGGACTGGCGTGCACTGTGGTCGGACCGCCGCCGCCGCCCGCCACTGCAGCCAGTGTGCTTATTATTTCAGCTCACGGTGTGGATGCACGATCACGGTCGGTAATTCCCCCTCACTCGCCTCTGCGGCTTGCATTGCAGTCCATTCATGAGTCAGCCCCTTAGGTCATCCCGAGCGCCCCCGCCAGTCGGCCCCACAGCGTGCGGTACCGTCAACGGGCTGCCCCCCCCCCCGGCCCCCCCCCCCGCCCATCACCGGGCTGCAGTTGAAAATTCAGTCAAAATGTGCTACAGTTATTGCACATTTTTTGCTCCTCAAAAAGGCATATTTTACAGAATTTCGACGAACGGCATTATATTTTAGCGATCTTGCATTTGCTCCGAGCAGATGCATTTAGTGACGTCTGTTGGGCTCCTCTACCGCAGACGTGGGGCTCACCACACCTACGAGCTGATATGATATCAGTGTTAGTCATCATATCGGCAAGGGGCATTCTGTTTCGACATGGCCTCACGCTTTTAGACATGATACATGGATGTCAACGCTGCTCCATGGAGCTGTTAATCCAAATCTACCCAAGCAATTTACAAATTTCATTGAAGTTCCATTCCATTGAAGATATGAAACAAGATTTCCCTGAATCAATGGCAAAACCTTCAAGTCAAATGCTGCTCGAAATTTATAGATGGCTGCTGTCGAGATTCAATGCCCCATTCGAACAGCTCTGACTCTGAGTGTCTTAGATCGAAAACGAACCTGTAACACACATATTTGATAAAACACTTCGAAATGTGTGAGATATGTCGATGTGGAGGTAGCTCTGGCCCCAATGGCCTTTGTTGCCGAGGCGTCCTAAACGGCCATTTCCCCCTCCCCCTAGGTAGCTCTGCTGATGGCATATGTAAAGTATCAAAATGTTATGATTATACGGGCTTTGTGGTATAAAAAGTGTATTACTGTATGCCTGGCCTATTCAAATACATTAGCCAGAGGGGTGTGGTAATAACTGGTGTAATGCCCGGTTCCGACTACGGTCACTTCAGGCCCAATCAGGCCAGATCAGGCCCAATCATCCCCAAAAAAGGCTGGAAAAGGCTTACGGCCTGACGGCATGCTAGTGCGAACCGGAGCAACTGATCCGGCCTGAACTGGCCTGATCAGACCTTCAGGCCAGATCAGGCCGAAGTTAACTTCAAGTCAACTTTTTGCGCCTGATCCGGCCTGATCTGGCCGGACGCTGCGCCCGCCATTTTGAATTTGCATTGGCGCATTTGCGACGTGACAATGCGTGGTATTCGAAATCGTGCCCTTTTTGACACTCTGCAAAATACATAAAAGTGCCTATTTATATAAATGCACACAAAAAAACAGACCCAGTATGAATTAGGCACGAGACGTTGCGCATGGTTCTTTTTTATTTGATTTTTATTGTGGCCTAATTTGTGTCATTTCGGGCTTTGAAGGATGAATAACTCCCATGGTTGCTACTGATTGCTGTTTTGTTTAAATTAATTATGAACGTTGGTTTCGACAAGTCCAACATTATTTCAACCAAATTAGCGTTTCTTTTAAAATTGATTCCAAAAAATAATGTGCTACTCATCAATATCGTAGCAAGATAACCATTCAAGCTTACGAGAAATAAATCGGGCTATGGTGGAAGATCCAGGTTCAAGACAGCCTTTACAGCCGTCTGACCTGTCAAGCATCAGAAATCCAGCTCGTCCACCTTCCCCGTCTGAGCTCCCGGGCCGGGAGACCTAGCTTAGAACAGTAACGGATGGCTGCGCCTGATATGAGCCGCTCCAGCAAACACCAGGGAGGGATGAAAGTAAACTTTTGGAAGTTTTGCTCGAGAAGGACACTCGCTCCCGGTCGCCCTCGATGCCACGAACCTCTGCCGAGCTGTTGCGGTGTCTTCTGCGGCAACTAAACTCATCGTCGCCGGCACCGAACAGGCTCCCGCTACCTCTCCTAGATCCCATGACTCTGTCATGACTCGGACTGAATGGAACCAACCGCTACTCCATTCGCCCCGCTGGACCCCACGGCACAAAAGGACCTATCCTATATCGAACGGCAGCTTGGCCGGGGAGACTCATTTCCAGACCAAAGAAATTTGACGGGAAGACAAGAAACTAAACTCTTAAGTCGACATGTTCCATGTGCAAGATAAATTTGTGGCGGGAAACCACGGCGGGTACCTATGTGTGAGCAAAAAGCAAACCTTGTTTAGGTCAAGCTAATCGAGACCCTAAACGTGCATGATGACATGAAAAGAGTCATAAACAACGGGCTCTTATTTCTCGGAGTTGAGTTGCGTCAATGCTTATATCTTTGTTAGTGTGGTAATTGTCTGCAAAGCACATAAGAACCTACAACATAGAACATGCATGTCTTTTCTGTTTTCTTTTAGCCACTTCTTAGATTTTCGATAAAAATCATGTTTTTATTACTTAAAACCACATTAAAACATGTTACGCAGTATGATTAAGATTATCGGTTTAAGGTTTTCATTATATAGAGCGATTATACCAGTAAAACGTCTTTGGAGCTGACAAACGAGCGAGCACGAGAGTTGAGCTCATCAAGCGAGGAAGTGCGAAACAATACCTATTCCAACTGACTTGTGCGGGACACGCTACTAACCAGTCCGTAACAGTGTACTTTAAATTTGAGCGCAATCGGACCACCCGTTCTCGAGATGTAGAAGCAGCAGTCTGCACGTGCGCACGTGCATACTGGACCCCAACTGACTTGTGTGGGACACCCTTCTAGTCGATCTCTAACGGTGTACCAAAGTTGAGAGCAATCGGCCCAGCCGTTCTTGAGATGTGGAAGCGGTCCCTGCACGACGCACGTGCGCACGTGCAGTAGGACCCCAAATGTGAAACGTTGAAATGCATTGTCCGGTGGACGCCTACCGCCTACCGACATATGAAGCTCCAGCGCAATCGGCCCAGCATTTACCTAGTCGTTGTAATGAGAGCGAATCTGACACCTCTTCATTTTGCACGTGGCACGTGCAGGGGAAGGGGCAACAAACATGCATCGAGAGTACATAGTCTGGTATGGGAAGAAGATACCAAAAAAGACTATGGGTCGATCGCCACAGATTTGGCTGAGATATGAGCCTATCAAAATCGTTACTTTGACCGAGCGAAACAACTATGAAACCCTTGACTTCACACGTGCCACGACAGTCACCTCGATGCATCATGAGTAGTCAATTTCGAGCTGGAAGGGATGGGGATGAGGCTATACCTAACAAAAAAAGACCATAGGTCAATCGGCCCAGCGGCTGCTGAGATAAAAGCCTCGCATAAGCGTTACGAGCTGCGCCAAACCGGGCCGGGCTGCTCATGCTCAGACTTGTAAGCTATTTAGAAAATCGCAATTCGCTCTCGCTGGTAAAAAAAAAACACGCACACATTTAAAAGATATTTGGTGAGGCAGACCGACGGCCTGACGCCTGACGTCTGGCGTCTGGCGTCCCATACGGTCTGATCAGGCCGAGCGTCCGACGTTCAACTTTGGCCTGAACGCCTGATTGGGCCTGATCTGGCCTGATGTGGCCTGATGTGGCCTGAAGCAACCTCATAGTCGGAACCGGGCTTAAGCAAATTGACCACGGTAAAAAATGCATTACCAGAATGCACTTAAGCCGACATTTTGGGATGGTCTCGTTTCTAAGTCGGCTAAGAGCTTCGGTCCAGAAAATAAATTTATCGTTGGCATACAGTAAAATGCATACCAAACTCGGCCGGTGATAAATTTTGAAGACCTCAGTCCTTACTGATTTTTGAACTCGGCCTTCGGCCTCGTTCAAAAATCCAGTAAGGACCTCGGTCTTGAAAATTTATTTACACCGGCCTCGTTCAGTATTATATACCAGTAAAACGCCTTTTGGGCGAAGAACGAGCGAGCGAGATAGTGAGCCCTGCACGTGCGGAAGGGCGAGAGGGTGCTTCCAACGGGCTTGCGCAAAGCACCCTTCTAACTGGTCGCTAGCGGTGTGCCAAATTTGAACGCAATCGGCCCAGCCGTTCCTGAGATCTGGAAGCGGCATTCTGCACGTGCGCACGTGCAAACGGGGTCCAAAATGACTTTCGCACGGCACCCTACTAACTGGTCCCCAACCGTGTACCAAATTTGAGCGCAATCGGCCCAGCCGCTCTCGAGATCTGAAAACGCCCCCTGCACGTGCGCACGTGCAGTAGCACCCTAACCGCAACACATGGGAATGCATTGCCTGGTGGATGCCTACCTGTATGCCAAGTTTCAGCGAAATCGCCCCAGTGATTACCGAGTTACTGAAATGGGAACAAATTTGGCACCTCTTATTGTTGTATTTTGCACGTGCACTGGGGGTGACCCACATGCATCGAGAGTATCCTATTTTGGGTAGAAGGGATGCTGCTACCCTATAAAAATTACCGCAAGTCAATCGCCCAAGCGGCTGCTGAGATATGAGCCTCTCAAAATCACTACTTTTGCAAAACAGCTTGAACACCCTTGACTTTTCACGTGGCACGTGCCACGACGGTCACTGAGATGTATCAAAAGTAGTCAATTACGGGGTAGAAGGGATGGGGCTACCCAACAAAAAAGACCGCAGGCCAATCGGTCCAGCGCTTGCTGAGATATAAGCCTCTCAAAAGCGTTACAGGCCGGGCCGGGTGGGGCCGCTCATACTGAGATTTTTCCGTTATATTGAAAAGACTCACTTCGCTCGCTGCGCTCGCTCGCTCGTAATTACCAGTTAAACGCCTTTTGGGCGAAGAACGAGCGAGCAAGATAGTGAGCCCTGCACGTGCAGAAGGGCGAGAGGGTACTTCCAACAGGCTTGCGCAAAGCACCCTTCTAACCGGTCGCTAGCGGTGTACCAAATTTGAACGCAATCGGCCCAGCCGTTCCTGAGATCTGAAAGCGGCATTCTGCACGTGCGCACGTGCAAACGGGGTCCAAACTGACTTTTGCACGGCACCCTACTAACTGGTCCCCAACCGTGTACCAAATTCGAGCGCAATCGGCCCAGCCGTTCTCGAGATCTGGAAGCGCCCCCTGCACGTGCGCACGTGCAGTAGCACCTCAACCGCAACACATGGGAATGCATTGCCTGGTGGGTGCCCACCAGTATGCCAAGTTTCAGCGAAATCGCCCCAGTAATTACCGAGTTATTAAAATAGGAACAAATTTGACACCTCTTATTGTTGTATTTTGCACGTGCAATGGGGGTGACCGACATGCATCGAGAGTATCCTATTTTTGGTAGAAGGGATGCTGCTACCCTACAAAAATTACCGCAAGTCAATCGCCCAAGCAGTTGCTGAGATATGAGCCTCTCAAAATCACTACTTTTGCAAAACAGCTTGAACACCCTTGACTTTTCACGTGGCACGTGCCACGACGGTCACTGAGATATATCAAAAGTAGTCAATTACGAGGTAGAAGGGATGGGGCTACCCAGCAAAAAAGACCGCAGGCCAATCGGTCCAGCGGTTGCTGAGATATAAGCCTCTCAAAAGCGTTACAGGCCGGGCCGGGTCGCTCATACTGAGATTTTTCCGTTATATTGAAAAGACTCGCTTCGCTCGCTGCGCTCGCTCGCTCGTAATCAGTATCATCTTTTGAATATGTACAGATCCATGAACGATTTATGCAGGCTGGTGCAGAAGTGCTACTTGCTTACAGTTCTACACCGCTTCGTCCAACATTCATCAAGCAGTCATCACTGACGATGATAAGGGGAAACGGCCAAAATCCCACGCCCACACACAACGTGTGGCCACTCCCCTGTCCCTGACAACCTGTTGCATCAATAAAAAAAAAAACAATTCTAACGAATAGTGCTTGTCTATTTCAAACAACCTACGGTTATTTACAGAACGGTAGCTTTCGCGCCGACTTGTTCTAGGCACGTCCTGTGTACCGAAGACCGACGTTCACAACCAGTATGACGCCTTTTGACAAACGGCGACCGCAATAGCATGTGCATTGTGCAGAGTGGCCCCCTCCCCCTGCACCGTTCTAGAACGGAACGGTGTCTCAACTGAGCGCAATCAACCCATTGTTCTTGAGATGTAAAATCTACATCTCAAGAATCTACAACTACATCTACTTTGTAGATGCAGCCCCTGCATTTCCGTATATAAGCAAAGTGGGCCTGAAGTGTTGTCACTAAAAAACAAGTCTGGCGCTCAACTAAGAGCTATCGCTCACTACTAGCTCCGTTTTGTTTTAGCAGCTTTTATCGACAGCTATTTCGTCAGTTCATCGCCATTCTCTACGTCTGATCAGCCGGTGATCTCCCCGTGGGTTTCGCCTTTCCCCTCTAACCCCATCACCCTCTCGCTGCTGCAGGTTTCTGGGCGAGGACGGCCGCGAGATAGCGCTCTCCTCGGTCCCCCAGCCGGACAGCGGCGCCGCCTACCGGCTGGCCAGCTACAACGACCCCAGTCAGCCGAACGTCAGCCTGGGCAACATCCCGCTGCCGGACCGGGCGGCGCCCGGCCAGCCGCCGCCGCCGCCGCCGCCCCCGCCCGAGCCCGTCATCACGCTGCCGCCACGCTGGAGGATAGCCAAGGACGACAACGACCGTATTTACTTTTACCATCAGGTGGGAGGACCATGGCGGGCGGAGTGACGCGGGGCGAATCAATGGGTATCGAAAATGTGGCTTTGACGATAGTTACTTTGCCGTTTTGTCACACGTTGTCATTTTTTATTACAGATTACCCGTCAAACATATTGGTCAAACCCCCTCTCGCTGTACTATAACCTCTCTCCGCTCTCTCCCAGGTGACCCGTCAGACGCAGTGGAGCTCCCTCTCTCTCTCTCTCTCTCTCTCTCTCTCTCTCTCTCTCTCTCTCTCTCTCTCTCTCTCTCTCTCTCTCTCTCTCTCTCTCTCTCTCTCTCTCTCTCTCTCTCTCTCTCTCTCTCTCTCTCTCTCCTCTCCTCTCCTCTCCCCGCTCGCCCTCTCCCAGGTGACCCGTCAGACGCAGTGATCAGACCCCCAGCTCTCGCTGTACTCTAACCTCCCTCCGCTCTCTCCCAGGTGACCCGTCAGACGCATTGATCAGACCCCCAGCTCTCGCTGTACTCTAACCTCCCTCCGCTCTCTCCCAGGTGACCCGTCAGACGCATTGATCAGACCCCCAGCTCTCGCTGTACTCTAACCTCTCTCCGCTCTCTCCCAGGTGACCCGTCAGACGCAGTGGTCAGACCCCTCTCTCGCTGTTACCTCTAACCTCCTCTCCCCGCTCGCCCTCTCCCAGGTGACCCGTCAGACGCAGTGGACGCCGCCGGTTAGCGCCGACTGGATCCCCCCGCCTGGTGCCGTCACCGTCCAGCAGTCGCTATGGACGGCCGGCGGCTCCAGTGCCGACTCGTCACCCACTGACGGCGGCAGCTCCAGTGATAGCTCCAGTGACAGTAGCTCCAGCAGCGAGGATGAGGTTAGACCGCGCCGGCAGACAGCGCTGGGTGGGGTGGGCGGCCGAGGGCGGGTTTTGGTGGAGATGATTGGAACGATCGCGCCTGCGTTTACACCATTTGCGATATTCATAGTGACTGGTAAGAAGTGTCCCAGATAAGCTGTTATTTGTATAGCGGGATATTCACAAGTTCGCGTGCGTGCCTGTTCGTTACTTTAGAAAGATGTGAAATATGGAAAACGTAGTATTCGCTCGCGCTCTTTTCTCTCCCTTGTTTTCATAAAACTTATCATGGCATTCTCAATCTTCGGAATCGCTCTGGTTTCGTTTTAAGAACCACCGGGGCGCCGTCTCGCCGCGCGCTGACCGGTGCTGTCCTCCCGCCCCCCTCCCTCAGAGTAAGCCCGGCGATGAGGAGGACGAGCCCGTGGCCAACGAGCTTCCCGAGGACATGGCCAAAGAGGAGGATATTGACCGGCGGCGGATGGTCGACCAGCACCGACGGCGGCGCGGCAAACGGCGTGACCGGCTCGTCCAGGAGCGGATCATCAGTGTGAGTGGGGAGCGAGGGGCTCGGAGGGCTGGGCCGACTCGGCGGTGTGGGCTCCTCTGCCTGTTCCTGGGCTTGTGAGATTTTTTGCGTAAGTGAGATTCCGTGCATGCGTGCTTTTTGTTGATGATTGTAATTACGGATGCTAGCGTGTGTACCTATTTATGACCGAACTTTTGTTTCAATCTCCCATGTGTTGTACGTCTGCGATCGATTGATCGCCCTTCCTAAGAGTATTATCTCTTTCTCTTTGAAATTATCTAGACTGTTTTGTTGTCGCCTCATCCTCTCGCAACGCTGTCCGTCTCTAACCACCTCTGCCCCCGTCCCGTCCCTGCTCACAGCCGGTGCCGGAGATGAGTAAACAGGAGATGCGCCGGGAGCGACACCGACTGAAACGGGAGGCCAAGGCCGAGGCGCGGAGAGAGCGCCGGCTGGACCCCGAGTCGGCGCCGCGCGGCCCGCGGCCCCGGCGCCGGCGGCCGGCCCCGCCGCCGGTCGACTCGCCCACCGGTGACCCGGAGCCGCCCGACGCCGCCGAGGGAGCCGACCCGGAGACGGAGCCGGAGCCGGCCGCAGCGGAGCCGCCGGAGCCGGCCGCCGCCGAGAACACCCCGCCGGGCGACACGGAGCAGCCGCCGGACCAGAGCCGCAGGGAGAAGGAGGAGCGGATACGCCGCTTCAAGGCCAAGGAGGAGGCGCTGCGGAAACACCAGGCCAAGAAACAGGAGGCGTGAGTATGACGGGGAGGGGAACAGGGTTGAGAGATGAGCTCCGATTCACCAGATGACGTGCGATGTGCGCCTGAAAGACATTGCAAAAATGGCTTGGATGATGGTCTATGTAGTCTGGATTGCTTTGGAGCCGTTTGGAAATAGGCCGCGCACTCACTGGTAAAGCGCTATGCTTGAATACTCAGTTTGTCCTCAGCCTGCTAAGAGTATTTTCCCATTGATTCTGGCTTAGGACGATAAGTAACATAAAACTCTCCCGCTCCGCCCTCACAGCAGGGCGCGGAGAAAGCGCAAGGCGGCCGCCGCTGCTGCCGCGGCAGCCGCTGCCAGCTCCTCAAAGAAGCGCAAAATAGAGGTGAAGCGAGTATCGAGCTCGGCGGCGGTGTCCGGGTCGTCGTCGTCGGTGGCAGCCTCTTCCTCGTCGTCGTCGTCCTCTTCGAGCCGGAAGGAGAAGCCGACGACGGCAGCGGCGGACACCAGCTCCGAGGTGGCGCGGAAGGTAAGCGGCTAAGCGCAGAGGGGGCGAGCAGCTCGATCTCTGCAGCTGAGTGACTGGACACCTGCCTGCTGGACAGGTGGCGGTACATTGCCCACATTGTTGCTCACCGTTTTAAAACTTGATTTGGTTTTCGAAAACTTGTGCAGCTCGAGCACCTTGTTTTGTGTGTGGGTAGAAGGCGTTCTGATGGAAATTTGATTTTCTAATGGTGTTTTTGTTCGGATGTGGGACTCTGTTGACCTGGATGCGTCTCCTAACTTTGGCCTGCTCTGCATTGAGATGTTTCTAAGTTAGCTCGTAAGTCAATTGAACGAAGTAAATGATTAGATTGTGTACCTTATGGGCGAAGTAGTAGGCAAACATTGTATTTTCGACTCGGTACTTGTTCGTAGTTACATCCAATCAGCGAGAACTCGACAACTTGGAGTCACATTCTGGAGTTTCTGATAAAACTTTTGTGTGTTTATTGACTGTGTTGGGTTTCGCGACGCATGCGAGTATCTTCATGTCCGCTACTTCGGATATTGTTGCTAATTTGAACCCAGCGTCTGTGAAAATGTCGGAAAGCTTACCGACACTTGCTGCAAATTGATAACATACATTTTGGCAAAAGTACCTGTTAGGCTCCAGGCAGTTAACATTTCTGTCAAACAGAATCTACAACCATTTCCTCTCACCGTGGAAAATTGTGTTGTCGAGATCAATGCGACATCTATGTGTGTCACGACGGTTGCCGTCGAGGTTAACCGAATGATATTTAAACCTGGCTGGGTCTTGAGGATCGTACGGTCCGCCACAGCAACGTACGTTAGCAACGCCGTGTTTCGCTTTACTCAGGGATCCGTCAACCGCATCTGGACTTTTGTAACACTCAGCGTGTCTCATTCGATTTGTTAGCACTTCCTGCGACTGAGAAAGCCGGGCTCAGCACAGCTCAGATCGAATCAGTTTTACTTTTATACCTATTACCTACCTTAGCAGAGTGACGCGGGCTGGATCCAGCGATACTTGTATCCCTTCTATCATGGGGTCGGGAACGGCCCTGTAGGTTCTCTGCTCTGGGGTCGTTTTTCGATCGGAGCTCTAAGTATCGACCTCTGGCTCGATCTCTGGATCAGTCGCCGGCTGATGCGGTGACCGAGCGGCGCGGCGCTGGTTTGGCAGCTCCGTCGGCCGCTGGGTAGGCGCCTATCGGCTCGGTCAACCCCACCAGACCAATAACTGTCAGCCAGGCTGTGATGGACGCGACAACACTATCGGTCGGAGGCCGGAGCGGCCCACTAGGGTGTGTGGCTGGTGCCACTTCGGGGGTATTTTCGTTACATTTTTGACGAACACCTCTCTGGTGATTCGTAAATTGTGGGGATGTGTCGGGGAAACGGCAGGCTGCTCGTCAGTTAGGGCTCCGGTCTGACTACAGCAGTGAGTCAGTAGACTGCCGACTGGCGCCGGGGGGGGGGGGGGAACGCTGAAATGGCTTGTATCTGACAGTTCGTCATGCATGTAACTAGCGCAGCTCCTCTCCTCCTCATTGCCCTCTTTCCCTCCTTGTGCCAATCTGCCGGGGAATTGACACCGTCTCCATCGCCTTGTTGCAGATCAAGGATAAGTTCCTAGCTCAGATGTCTGGCGTGATCGTGTCGGCTCTGAACGCCTTCCGCAAGTCGGGCTGCAAGCAGGGCCGCATCACCTGCAACGAGGACTTCAAGTTCCTGGCCAAAAAGGTACGAGCGTGACGATAAAGTTTGAACAAATGGACATAATCTGGATTTATAGGGCTAAAGATGTAAGATCTAATGCTATCCGATAGCATATTTGCTCTTGTTTCATTTCGGTTTGTGGGAACAATGCTGACATCTATATTACTATTTGTGGTGACGTAGTTTCTGTCTGTTACCGAGGTCGCGACTTGGTGTTACGTAGCGCGGGTTTCAGGTCAGACTGTTGCACCTGGCACGCTGAAATTTGCGCAACTTATAGAACAAGGATGGACAACGTGCCTTTGAGCGGTCTCAGCTCGATCGGATCGATAGCGAGCGCGTGGCGCGTGCCCAAAAAGTGCAAATTCGCGTCATAGACTTTACATGTATAAATCGGCTTGCAAAATCGGGTGAAAATGGCTAAATTTGCCCGACACGGGTCCGGTTTCCGTGCAATATCTCGGTAACCGTGCGCCCGATCGTCACGGGGAAAACAGCATCGTGTAGAGAATCAAACGGACTATCGAATGGTGTGCGGTGCAGTGCATGGCACGTGCCACGTGCACATGTGAGGGCAATTTCATTTCAAAAAGTGCCGTTTTAAATGGATTTTGGATTTTATTTTATTTTCACCCGACCGTCAGACTGAGAGAGTTAAAACAATTTCTATTGGCTAGAGAAATGTACCACCTTTCATGGAAAAATTGTGAAAAGCTAAATGATCAAAATCAATGTGGAACAAATTGCTGGAGAAAATGACATTTGTCCATAATGTGCCACCAAATAATTACACGGGGTTTGCTGCTTAACCTGATACGTTTGGCAATTGAAAATGCTATCATTAGAAAGAGCATTCAATTCTCTCCAAGATCCAATCATCACGTTTGCATGACAAGCAACAGTACTCTTAAAAATATAAATGTTTAAAACCTCTGCAAAACTAATTTTAGCGAAAATTATCTACGCCTTTCATTTGTCATAAAACTACGCACCTAAATTATAAAACACATTTGACAGGTTTTGAAGTAGAAAGCATGCTTATCAGACACGGGCACCTCCATGCGATGGATATTTTTTTCCAAACCAAAACGTTTAGCCACCAAAAAGCAATCGACCGAAATGGATAGATAACCCAACCGACACAAAACAACCAAACACCCGCCGATCGTAAATACCCCTTTTCGCGTTGCGGAGCACGCGGGTCACCCTAGTTATCATCTAGTTTTATGGTATGACTGGAAACCTAGTTACTTTTATTAAATCGACAGTGGGACTTTCCGATGTTGGCGTTCTCTGGCATCCATCCGTGAGAATTATTCGTCTTTGCTGGAATGTCTGTGGAATCTGGGCCTCTGTGAGGCGTGATGGGAGTATCGTGCCGGGCTTCTGACCCGGGGTTTGTGGTCAGAGCAGAGCGTTGAGTGGTGGCTTTGTGGTGTGGCGTTAGGAAACGGTAGCGCTACTTTCGCCTACTCATGTGGAACAAAACGAGTGGCGTGACGTGAATAATCTGCGTGTCACTCGTGCCGAACTTGATGTCTGTCTATCTGCATGTCACTTGATGATTGTTTTCTTAACTGTGTTCTCGGCATGACTTGTATCCGATATGACTCTCCTACAAAAACTGCCCCATTCAACTCAGGTCGTACAGAGTCGGTCGCTTCGACGACTTGTCTCGGCTGCCACTGGCGCTGACAGGCCGGACGTGCCCCGGAGTGGGACCAGTGGCGGGCCTTCGAGCCCATAGGCGGGTCTTTATATCGGGCGTACGGGGGGATTTCATTGCTGAAGGCCCAGATTGCTGTGAGAGACCGGCCAAATAAGCGGTAGTGTGGACGGAAGAAGTAAGGGATTGACGAGGCTTTTAGCTCGGATCTGATGACGAACAGAATCGGAGGCATGAAAGGAAGCTCAGTTGATCCTCAGCCCAAGTTTTTCCTCAGTCGATACGGTAGATTCAGCTCGGTCCCACGAACTGAGAACTCGTTATATCCCAATCAGCGCCACCTATTCACGCCTGGCTGACGGTATCTGCAGCGTCTCCTCGCGTCCTTTTCTCGCTATGGCTGCCCTCACAAAGGCAGCGACCTTCGGCGCTGACACTGCTGGCTCGCAGAGGTGATATTGTGCAGGCGCGCTACTGGCCGCGACAGGGCAGATTAGCGCGTGGAGCACACATCAGACGGCTCTTTGTGACCGGGACGCGTGCTACCGGGCGTGACAGAGGCCAGTGGTGATAGACTGGAGCGACCCGCCCTGCAGAGAAAGGAGCGGCTGGTCAAGTGTAAAATGGAGAGGATATATGTGAGGGCTCTTTTGTGTGGTGTAGAAGGCTGGCGACTCGGAAGTTGTTTATTTTAATTGAGTGCCAAAGCTGTCGTTTGAAGCTGTCCAAGCCGTATAGTAGCAGTCGGGGCTTCATTATTTTTACGTCCAATATTTTTAGTGAAGCGCAAGTCCCCTGCTCGGAAGGCGTGAAATTTGTCATACGATAGTCAACGACGCCGTGTTCCAAGATAACTTCTTGGGACGTTAAGATGATTTCGTGAAGATTGCGTGTTGGCCAGAAAGCCATTTTTGGCCCAGCTTTCTGATAGAGATCGCTGCACCAGTTCTCCACTAATTGCGCCGCCTGCGCCGCCTGTATCCCGATAAAAACGTGCGGGTAACTCCAGCTATTTGACGGCTTAATGAGTGCGCTGGCAAAAACCGGGGCCCCGCCTACAAATACTGGATTAATGGGAGCTGTATCTACTGCTGTGTAGTTGTCGTTCGGGGTCCCGATACGAGCCAGCGATACTGCCTTGTACTGATCCCTGTTGGGAGTTGTCACGGGCGAGTGACACGCACTCGCCCTACTGTTGCTCCTGTTAATTAATGGAGCGACGGTGGTCGGGCTCGCTCTCCTGCAGGTCCCCCCCCCCACGCCCCATCCCCACCCGTATCCCCACAACTCTAGATACTGGAGGTGGGGAATGAGCTTGACCAACTTTCGCTATTCAACATTCGCTATGAGCGACCAGAAAATAAAATGTGCCGCCTTGTGTGAGAAGTTCGCATCGGTTGTTATTTTCGTACCGTCTTTGGTGGCGACTGGTCTGTTCAAACAAAGAACAATGGGCTCTCGATTAGTCATCGTAATGCCCATTGTTCGGTTCAAATATGACATTATCGCGATAAAATTGGCCAATGAATTCAGACTTCCGCGCTGCCAGTGCCGGCCACACGCGCTGGCTGAAATTATCCAGTATGATTTCATCGCGATCGCAAACCCCGGCTGTGGCCACTGTGAGTTGAGCGACCTTCTCAGCAGTCAGCATGCGTCTGGACTCAAGTGACCGCCTCGACCGTTCGGCCAGTCGTTTCGGGCGGCGTTCGGTCAGTCGTTTAGTCAGAGCGGTCACCGTCCTAGCGCTCGGCTCCTGACCGGCCACCGGACAAAAAGTGAGGCACCTCACCGGACATTCCAGTGAGCGCGTGCTGTCACCTCTGACGGGGACACTGCGGGCCGGGTGGAATGTGCGCGCTGTCCGGGGCGCTGCGGGGAAGGAGATGCCGGGTGACGGGTGTGCGGCGAGTGATATGTCCGATTGGGGCACTGCTGGATTGTGACATGGTTAGGACTCTGGACTGGTGTGGGGAGTGATGTGATCGATTTTGGACACTGCTAGGTTGTGAGAGGGGCTGGTGTTGTGGATGTGTTCGATCGGGCACGGTGCTGGACTGTGACTGGCTGGCTGGAGTGGTGTTATGACGGATTTGGGCGTGGCGTGTGAAGGGCTAGGCATGCTGCGAGATTTTACGCGGCTGTGTCAGGTGTTGAGAGCTGGTGTTTTACTGGTCATCGAATAGCGAATCTGACTTTCAGATTGGGAGTCTTCTGTCTTAGATTACCACAAGGAGATAATGAATTCCGTCTTTATGCAGTGGCATTTTATTCTCTGAACGCTAATTAGGATCTCGCAGGGATCAGGCGTGTCTGGCTCCTGTAACGGTGGTGTCGGCCCTGTCGCCCGCCGTGCGATACGATCTCGCGTCGCTACCTGTCCCTGTCAGCTCCGTTTGCGACTGGCCATTAATCAAGACGTCGCACAGCGCGGCATACCTGGCTGTTGACAGGCGTCCATCACCATATCAGAGAGCCTGGTCGGGTCAGACCATGTCCGCCTATCCCGGCCCACTGAGTGTGTTAATTCGTGCGCTTGGCTATGACTGTCAGCTGTTGTCTGACCACATTCCTCTTCCCACAGCTGACCCACCACGTCATGGTGAAGGAGTTGAAGAACGTACAACAGGTTGAGGAACTGTCCGCCAGCGAGAGCGTCAAGCACAAGGCCAAGTACTATGTGAAGAAGTACATGGGACGCTTCGGCGAGACGTACTCGAAGGAGTCGCTCCTGATGGAGGATGACGCGGCCGAGGCGGCCCACTGACCCCTGTGACGTGTAGGCGGCGGCCCTGGAGGGTGGGAGGGTGTTCCAGAGGGAGCTGGGTGGAGCACAGGTCGCCGGGATAGGTGAGAGGATGAAGTCATGATCGGTGTGTCCTGTGACAGTCGGCAGTCGTTTGGTGGATCTGTTGACGGCCTGTCAATGTGTCAGGCGTGACGGATGTGACGGAAGTCAGGGTGACTAACAAGGTCTCGGGATGTGTGGTAGGTTTGGTCACGCAGCTGGCTCTGAGAAGCCACCTGAGCTGGTGTCTGGTTTAGGGCGGCCCGCGGCCTCCCTCTATCTAAAACACCAGCTCCGTCAGTCAGCGGCTGTCGATCAGCTGATGATACTTCCTCACAAACGACAAAAGAACGACGCTGGGGCCTGAGAACGCGACCTAGTGGTTTTGTTTCACACTTGATAGTTCTATGATTGTATGATGATACTTTTATATCGTGTACATACCAGTGTATGCTCGGCGGTGCATCGCCCCACAACTCGGTAGGCCGATGAAATGGTTTATCAGCGTTGCCCCGGCTGTGTGTGCGGAGGGCCGGCGGCGGAGGCTAGTGTCGTTACCTCTCCCCGAGTCCCGCCCCGTGCCGTGCCGTGCCGTGCCGTGCCGTGCCGTGCCCTGTAGTCCGTGACTGTTGGTTTGTGCCGTTACCGGCACTGCCAACAGTCAGTCGGTCAGAGGCAGTGGCAGCGGCACGGATGGCGCGCGCGTGTGAGACCCACTCAAATGTGTCGGTGCTGTGGAATTGATCCAATCAAGTGCCGCTCGACCAGTACAATAAACACATAGACACCTGGCACGGCCTCTGCTGGGGGAATGGATTGGGTTGATGAGAAACGCGGAGCTCGCTAAACGTAGCGTTAGAAGCTAACTGAGTTCTAGAGGGCCCAAGGGTGATTCAGATATTTGCTCCTGATTCGAGGAACGAATCATAGAGGTTTCGAATCTTACGGCTGTCGGCAATCTAATGCTGGTTGTTTTGTCCATAGTTGTTTGAAGTACTCTTCATGATATTAATCAAATCAGCGAGTGGCTCATCTCATTTTCGGCTCTCTGCTGGGCTGAATACTGTCCGTGGGAAGGGTTGCAGTGCGGTACGATTGACGACATGACCCTATCCTCTCAACAACACCGCATAACTCGGTGCCACTGCCACCGCGGGGCGGAACGACTTGGCGTGCCAGCTGAGCGCATCTCTGTTGGCCCTATAGGTAAATAAACAGACGGTGATGGGCGCAAAGGTCGGGCGTCTCCCCCCCCCCCCCCTCCGCCGTGGCCGTACACACTCTGCCAAACTCCGCAAACACTCACTGATAGACGTCAGCTAGGGATGCCAGTGATTCGGCATGCGCACTGTATCAGTGGGCAAAATATTTTCCTCCGGGAGAGTGTATGCGCGCGCACCGTTGTTTTCCACCTGCGTTCTCTGAAGGGGAAACGTCTGGTGGGGAAAGAGAGGGGGAGAGGAGAGAGGGGAGGCGTAATCCGCTCCTTTATCCCGGGCGCGATCGGAGCGCGCACAGGTAAGCAGCCATTGTGTCGAGCGTGAAAATCCGTCCGGTAAGCGGGCGGGGTGCGAGCGCTGCCCGACCGGGGCTGGCCGGTGCGACGGGACGGTGTTGTGGGGTGAGCTGAATGGGCGGGGAGCGGGACAGCGTCCTCGGAGACCGGTGAGGGACCGGATACCGGTCCCAGGGTCCTACTCAGAGCCTATGGTGCCACTGAGATCGCCATGGATTTCCCTGTCAATGGAGAGTAAGGGGCTGAAGTTTATCGTGCCTTCTCTTCTCGGCTTTCGGGGCCACAGGTTTTAGGTGTGGGGATCTGTTCTGGTAGGCCCATCGATATTTCTTTATCGGTCTACAATCCAGCTCTCTCTCTCTCTCTCTCTCTCTCTCTCTCTCTCTCTCTCTCTCTCTCTCTCTCTCTCTCTCTCTCTCTCTCTCTCTCTCTCTCTCTCTCTCTCTCTCTCTCTCTCTCTCTCTCTCTCTCTCCCTCTCTCTCTCTCCCTCTCTCCGTTCCTTCCCTCCCTCCCTCTCTCCTCTCTTCTCTCCTAGTCCTTTCCATGGTTATCCAAGGCCATTTCTTCCTCCAGCATGTCTCTTCTGTTCCAGCGCTAGATAATCCTGATTCCTGAACCTGACACGCGAAACCTCGGGCACAACTGCCGCCGTTTTTACTTTTATGCGGCTGTCTGTGCTGAGTGTGACACACCGATGACAACTTCAGCGCACGTCAGCGCCACCTAATGAGCCACGAAACTGGCGCGTCAGCGACGAACCGTGGCGAGCACGCGGAGCGCGCGAGCGACAGCTGTCGAGAGGTGTTGGCCGGGATTCTATGACCGTATGTCAGCTCGACACGGCGTATGTCGGAAGTGTCACTTCGACATGACTGATGTCCCAGAGTGGGCCGCTGATGAAATTGTGATGATGATAATTAGAAGGTTGCCGTTTTGAATTTTGCATCATTAACGCCCATTGCCCAAGATGCTTCATGCCGATTGTGAAGTTAGACACGTGAGGTGCTGGATTCCTCCTGTATGCATTTGAACTTTAAATGAGCCTGGAAATGCACATTGCACATTGGTATAGACCGCACTCATGTGTGAAGCGGTTATAGATAATGCCTTTGTGGTAAACGGTTTCATATCCTTTCGTCGACCGTATGTTTGTCTTTGCCACAGTGACGGTTCTTATCGCTACAGATGGCCGACGTCTGGAATGTTTATCTCACAGTCTGAAGTGGACATCGGTTGTCTGGCGGCCCATCGCCACCAATGTGACAGCGAACCCATCTTTGCTCTACCGCATACACAGTGTCCGTCTCATCTATGTAGGACGTAAAGGTAGCGTATAGGTAATGCCTTCGGTAGGCCATACATGACCTGTGGAAGCTATGGTGTACCTAGCTCAGCGCCCCAATTTTGCACTATCCACCGCCTGAGCAAGCATTGAGCTCATGCGCTGGACGTTTTCCCATCCGGAGCTGCGCTGCTCGCCTTGGACCATTATCGTACGCCCCGGATGCGCCTCGTGCAGAGTCGTGCGCAGGAGTCACGATCAACGGATCATGGGCACGGTCAGACCCCGGGGCGATGAGAGGATGAGGCGGGTATCGACATGAGGGTGGACGGAGCGAATAGTTCCTCGCTTCACTTGGTGGAGATTCTGGTGGGAACTGGAAAGGCACGGCATAAGGCGTGCACTGTGTGTTGAGATGCTGGCTCTGCAGTGTTGCAAGCTCTGGTCGATGTCGACAGTCAATCTTCTCCATTCTAACCTCCTCGATTGACAAGCGACGCCACTATTGACGACAGAACCCTTCACGATCTATTAGCGCAGGAGGCGCCGTTGTCGCCGCTGGCAACACTCGTCGACAGACGTCGGTATGATGAATGAGCGCCGCTGGAGCCGGGGAGGCGGCGGCGGCTCTGGACGCCTGCCCGGCCGTTACGTTGTGTTCGCCGTCTGCATTGGAGCATGGCGGTCGACCGGGAGGCGACTGAGCGGCGACGTAGCGGTCTGCACGTGCAGCAGCGGTCCTCTGTTTGCCCACAGAGCAAACAGAGCACGGCTGGCGCACAGGCGCCCGCCCGCACACACACACACACCAGACCAGACACGCATACGCGAACGGTGTAATATGCGAGCACACGCTCACGTTCTGTAGTCTGTACCCGTCTCTTCGGTGCTCTATGCACTAAGCTGAGTAGCATACGACTCGGGCAGGCTGCAAACTAATCTCACAAGCTAGATGATTTTTACAGCCTATATGTAAGCTAAGCTCACGGTAAACTACTAAAGCAATTGTTGTTCCCCAGGCGGCTTTCAGTTTGCTTTGACATACAGCGGCGCCTAAGCAGATAAATGGTCAACGTAAGCCTGGCTTAAGTTGCAGGGGCCAGGGACTCTAATATTAGCCTCTCATTTTTACTGGCTGCTCTGCATAATCTGCCGTCCCTGGACCCTGGCCGTGCGAGCTCGACTAGTTTCGACTTCTCGACTCTCGAGCCTGCAGAGCGTGCTGGTCCGTGATCACTGACCTTTGACCTCTGCGCGCAGTCTACATGCGCACCGGCTTTGAACGTATATCCAGTACACAAACCCGAGACCAGTTTCTGATCTGTTCCTATCGTTCTACTCCTAATACAGAACGGAACAAAATAGAAGCTCCCGAATAGTTGATGGTGGAAGCCAATAGCGAGTTACCCGTCTTCCCGGTCTGGCTCCGCTCTTCATCTTCTTTATCACCAGCAGCGGCACGCCTGGTGAGGACTCTAAATGGCTCGATTGACTTATCCTTCCCTACACATACCCCAGCCGATGTCAGTGCTCAGTCCCACCCTCTGGCTCTCCAGTGTTCATGTTCCATCCATGTCCGTCCGCTTCATCACAGAGGCCTGCTGGGCTGTACAGACCTGTGTATTTGCCTTGTGTTCCAGACCAATACAGTCAACACACTATTGGCATTAGAACGACACTCGAGACTCGGTAGAAAGCGGTAAGAACCGCAGCACACGAACACATACGTCTTCATCCGTCCAAACGCACATCAAACAAATACGCATCCATTCCAATGTCTCAAGCACACGCATACATAACCCAGGCGAGCGCCCCATACGCAAATACACAACATTCTAGAGCAATAATTAACACACATCCATCGCTCACACACAAAAACTAGGAGATTCTGTCACAAATTAAATATGTACATAAATACAGATGGGGTTTGTCGGCGCCTAAAACCCGGTGTCAGACATTACGGTATCGAACGGGCTAACGCCCATCACCGCCGAGAATTGTCGGACGTCGACGGCCCAGTCCAGCGCATAAATAACACTCAGTCCAGGCTATATATTCAGGATTCCGGATACCGGCGGGATGTAGGTACCAGATACCCCGCAGCGGGTAGAGGACGAGAGAGGGAGAGAGTGGAGGATGACGGGAGAGTGAGGAGCCGTATATGGTACGACAAGCGGTCCACCACGTCCGATTGCTCTCCCATATGCACACGTATACACGTATACAAGCATACATCGACCTCGCACGTGCGTCGTCCAGCGCAGTTGCGACGCGCACTCACGTATACTGCACGCGCACATATGCGCCCGTAAAAACAAACATTTCGGACGCTGGGGCGAGGCAAAAAGAAACGACAAAACAACGGCGAAATCGACAACGATGAACAATAGTACAAACGACTGGTATAAAACGTGAAAATCGGCACACTTAGCCGAGCACTGGTGGGTCTAGTGACCCTTTTGACTCGGCCTATAACCGACATAGCCTTGTAGGTCATTCAATGGCCTGAAGGAGGCCCACCACAGTCCAAATGGACCTCGAAGGATTCCACTCGGATTCACCAGACAGTGGACCCCGCGGATCCCACAGCAGGTCACACGGCGGGCGTGAATAAGTCACAACACTCTGTCCTCCCGGCCGCGACGCTTGGGCGCCGTGAGAGGTGACGGCGGCACACCAATGGTGACGCTGCAGTCACCAGTGTCCGATGACCAGTGACCAGTGAACAGGTGACCCATGGTAACACCAGACCCGAGAGTGTCTCATCAGGAGCACAACGCTATGAGAACAGGGGCGCAGGAGACAACTTCCAGCGGCGATACAGCATATGCACCACGTTTACGTCTGACCAGAGTTTGGCCTAGACGTTCAGGTCCGCAGGCAGCGTCTCCTGCTTCGTCTGTGAGGCTGACACTGCCGTGGCCTTGGTACTGGGCGGTCGAAGATCCAGCAGTCTGGAGTCAGACCGGATACAGGCGTCCTCCAGCCGTGGTAGATAATGCCTGAAAAACACAGAAGAGCACGCGTAAGTAACCGCAAGTTCCTTCACTTGGTTCCGACAGCGCAAACACAGCCACATTCAAAACATCAATATTTCATCGTCTTTGTGTTTTCGGTACACCACTTAACTGGGTTCACTACACGCATTTCGTGGTAATGCGAGAATCCACTACACGGTCACGTTTCTCGTACATTGCTGGCTCTGAAACAAAGCCCGCCTGCGAGCTCAGCCCTGCTGCAGGGCGGGGTCAGCGGCCGGCCAACAGCGGGTGACAGCGGCTCCGGACAGGACGACACGGAGAAGGCCGTGTTCGGACCGCGACGACATCCCCCGCGCCGGCCGTCCGCGTCCGACGCTCCCCGGCCGCTGCCGTCGGGTGAAGGCTATAAAACGAACCATCCGGCGCTCCGTACCGCAGGGAGCCTATCATCGATCGGCCTGTGCGGGACGGTTCGGCGCAACTCGGCGGGGTGCCGGGGGTGACTCAGAACTCGGCTCCGTGCAGGGCCCAACAACATATGACCCAGCGTCAGCTCATAGGAGTGCAACTGACAACTCAATCATTTCACAGCGGGGGAGGGAGACATGCAATTCAGTCCCTTCTGTGGAGTGTGAAGACTGGGACAACTTTACTGATTATCTAAGGGATAGGACTAAACTTAAGTGCTGAGGGTTCCTTCAAAGTTCAACCGAAGATGCTGCGAGACGTCAACGAATTGATGTCCTATATCTTGGATCTCAGCAAACGCAAACTCATCGATTTATTTCGCCCATTCCCGAATCAAACTACATCGACGCGAATGCAGCGGACGGGCGCGGACTTTGTCCCGCAAACAGCGTAGCGTTTTTATCGAGCTCGATTTCGCCCGTTTTTACAGTAGAGCGCGACAAAGCCGAGCGATTACAAAGGTCCTCGAGATGTCACGCAGCCCGGTGGGTGTCACGGCAACGCTGCTCGGAGTGTCCGCATCGGTCAGAGCTGGTCTGTCACATCGACCGAGGGATGGAACAAAAAGCGCCACCCTGTCACCCTCAGCACAGATAAAATACCGGACAACCGACAAACGACTCTGAGACTGAGACTGAGGAGTCACGCTGAACGGTAGGAAGGAAGCATCCGAGGGGAACGGTAGGAAGCATCCGCTCGCCTTCACAAGCACAACCCCTTCGTAACTCCGAACGATGTTGCACGGCCAGCGTGCTACTGCAACACCCCGTCACGCGTGAGAGGGTCTGAACAAGCTGTGACTGCGCAAACAACACCTCAGCAGCTCCTCAGCTCCGCGCTGACCCTGCGTCAGATCAGATTCCGGTGCACTGGGACAGGCTTCACTGCGCAAACACCACAGCATCGTCCGGCCGCACAACAGCGGCCCTCTATCGTATCAGATCCCAGTGAGGCGATCAGATAGAACCCTTTCTGCAACACAACAGCGCCGTGACGTCAGCAAAACCTGCCGTGACGTCATTAGGGGGCCGTCAGATGAATAGAGGAGAAGCAGGCTGCAAACGGCAAGATGGGGCCTGTAAGCCGCCGGCTAAGCGATGTCCATTCAGCAGTAAACAGTCGGATGATCAGCCGTCGTTTAGATTGCAGTCAAGATAGGACGGCGTTCAGTCAATTAGGACTGGTCCGGCGAAGAACGTGGCAGAAACCGGATGTTTTTTGGACAAAGACGGACCTTGGAACCCGGCAAGTGCTATTGTACAAGCGAGTTCGTTGGACGATCACAGCCCAAAAGTCCAGACCCCGTCATATCGTACTTCGACAGTCATCAGATAACATACTCCCTCCAGTCACACATCCTCCAGTCCACGCCGTCCCAAACTAACACTTCACACGATGATACCAAAACAGAGTGCGGGGCCACTCTGGGGCCCGTTGGTTCCGGAGGCCGGCGGCCAACACCAACAGAGCTGTGACGTAGGAAAGTGACGTGAGAGGACCGGCGGGCGTGGCCCCGGCCCCGCGGGACGGGGGCCAACAGGAGGTGTCGGCACGGGGCACAAAGACGATCGCCAATCACACTCGGCTTCAAAAGAGAGCAAATGTGATTGAAACGTGCACGGCGAAAGTTTTATTGAAGGGAGAGGGTCAGCTGGCCATTTGGTCAATATAAATAATACCAAACGCACTCTTCTATTGTTTCAAAACGAGTCATTTGACTTATCCTGGCACACTGTTGTAAGTTGTTAAAACTGTTATTAAAACTGCGAGATCCACTTAAGCCCGCACCGTCTCTCGTCCTCGATCACCATCGGTTCAAGTCACATCGCCCTGCCAGGCCAACAACAATGGCTCCGTCCGTTCTCGGCGACACCGACACGGTTCGGCCTGTCGCCCTCATCCTGCTCCGCTCGCCAGTCTCATCAGATAGCGCCGCTCAACACGGCCGCTCAGAGACAAAAACAGCAGCGCGCGCTGCCGGGGGCAGTAGGGAGGTCCGGCCGACCACACGAGCACGCCGAAACGCCAGTCATTCCGAGCGCTAGGCGAGCTCGAAGGACGCACACGATGTCCGCACAGCGATCACAACAGGCGCCGCCGGCGCGGTGGAGGGGTGGAGAGTCAGAGAGACGTCATCTCCTTCGGCGTCGGCAGCTCCCAGTGCAGAGGAGTCTGCTTTTTACGCCATGTCGAGAGACGGCCGACAGCTGAGAGTCGAAGAAAGCGCCGTCGGCAGCGGCAGCCCGGGGCGTGCACGGCGTGCAGCAGCCTTGGGCGAGTCGGGAGGCGGCCGGCGGGAGAAAAAGGTGTGAAAAGGCGCGAGAGACCCACGCTGCAGGCGCTGACAGGCGCCCTCGGCGCGGGCACAGCTGCATCAAAACCTCCCTCCCGAGCGCCGAAACCAAAGAAATGCCGTCCTGCACCACCAAAGATCCAGCTGCTGGTTAAAAATAAACAACTGGCATGATATCCCATCATAAAATGGAACATTTCATCCGCTAATCGAATTCCCCAGATTTATTTATAGGAAATGCCCAATGGAATCCCATACCTACACATATTTGCTAAGGAAACCTATCGAATGTAAGCAATCTCGCATACCGGCTTAATCGGAGTCGATGATGGCCGTTGGGTACAACACATTGACCCATGGGGCGCGCATTATCAATTGCAGTGGCAGACCATCTAAACATATCGGCACTGCTTGAAGGCAAGCCCCCATTAGCATACCATATTCGCCAATGCATTCCGTACTTACGTCGTAATCATTATCTCATAGATTTATGGTGATGAACAAATTGGCAACAGAAAATATACCCACGTAAATTGTGAGTGACGCGCTGAAGAATAAAGCTACACGGGAGAACGGTATTCAATGTTCGCCATTTTATCATGCTTGTCACTTCACTGCCTCATGCTAACATCCCTTTTCGTCCGCTGCCAACTCACTTTCTTCCATCCAATTTCTGCATACATTTTCTGCACTCAGACGGCGTAATTCAAGCGTTAATGGTCCTAATGACAGCTGGAGGCGCGCTGCCTTTTACAGGATTGAATGGTGGCCCGTTTGGCTCCGGGTAATTTCCTTGATTGGGAGCTGTGCGGTGGTCGGACGGGCCCCACACAGTGGTGGGTGGTGCCACGGACGGGCGGCGCCCTCCGCTGCACGGCGAGCAGAAAATGGAACGGGTTTGTAGATGATCAGACTTATATTCCCGCTCATCAGCCTCATATGTCGGCTCATCAGCGAGCCGCGATAGCATCGCACGACCGAGCCGTAAAAATGAAATGGAAAATCAGAACTCCGTGTGAAGAAAAGGCGCAGCCAAAGAGAATCCTGAGGCCAGGGTAGCCGAACAGAACACTTGGAACTTGCGAGCTAGCTACACCTCCTACAAAGTCAAATATCAGTCCAAAAGTCTAGCCAATACCCGAAATATCCCAATCGTCACTACACCCATTATTCCAGTCATCACCTGTTCCCAGGGACCCGATCTATTCGTTCTCCAGGGATCCAATCCGTCTGTCACACCGAACCTATGGTCTGCGGTCCGGGGATTCATTACGTGTGGTTTGCGGTCCGCCGGCCGACCGGCCAGTGGCACCGTTCACCACCCACTGCTGGCCGTGACAGGGGTGCCCAAGATAGACCAGTCGAGCCATGTGACGCACCACGGGGCTGACGCCGGGCGGTAACACGGGCACCGAGGGACTGTGGTGAACGGGACCCGACCGAGCGTGACCGAAATACCGTGACGGGAGGGAGGGGTGTGACGCGTCACGGCTCGATTTTCGGGCAAAGGAGGGTAGGGAGAGAACTGTTGAGCAGGGACAAACAGTGACCGTAGAACAGCAAGCAGGGACACCAAGTTACTTATAAGTGTCCAATGGCCATCTACAGCATACAGGTCAATGTAATAGGTGTCCATAGTCAGTTGGCCCCCACTGCATCATTTCAAAACAGAACTCTCCCAATCCCACTCTTTCTTCTTGACCATGAGGCTATCAGCCGCTCAAGCCAGCCTTCTGACCCGCCTACCGTCATATTCATGTCCCTGAAGCATCGACAATAGGGGATACCTGGAACTCGTGCCCATTGAGAGGCGGCGCCCGCTCCTGACACGACCATCAATCAGCCTGCAATATGGAGATGTTTCGACGAAGTAGCAGTGGCGAACGGTACGATAAACATGAACGTTGCGCAATACATAATGCCTCCACCTGGATGGATACCAGTGGCGGCGGATTCGATTTTGGCGTGGGGGGGGGGGCAAGATCCCAGTCGAGATGATGTCATAGACGGATCCAGAAAGGCGTTTTCGACGCTGTAGGGGACATACCCCCCAAAAAAGTGTCTTAAAATCCAAAAACTACTCGGATTTCGATTCCTTTATACTGCTGATTGCTGAACAGTATAAAGCAAAAACATTCCTGATAAAAGTTTTATTTTTAGGAAACATAAGGTAGGTACATACATTTTGTCTATTTCGGGCGATGCAGGGGAAGGGGGAGTAGAGTACATATTTGCTTTAAATGCCCGCTCCCTGGATTCGCCAGTGGACAATTTCTATTTTTTTTTCGTATTGCTATATCAGAAAAAAGCTTCAATGGGAAATATAGTGTCATAACCCGATCGCATATCAGATGTTGAAGAACAGTGCCAAACCTTTTGAAGTAGGCGAGCGCTTTTCTTCAATGAGGTAACTCGTTACCATTTCCTCTGTTCATTTTACGTTCGATTTCCGTTTAACCTTCCTTTAAAAAGTATTTCTGAGACAGATATCAACTGAAAAGTGAAACTAGCTCACAGCGGGAGGAGACCGCTCAAACATTCAGAGACAGTCGGTCGCATCTAAACCTATTGGGACAGCGATCCGCTAGAAACCCACCCCAAGGCAGTAGTTCGCCAACTAAGCTCACCGAGACGAGCTGTCTCGATGGGTTTATACAGTAAGCCTACAGCAAGGCCTAAGGCCCAAACGCTCGTCAAGCTGGGAGCGGACGTCTGAGGTGAGGGAGCGCGGCGGCAGGCTAGGGTGAAGGAGCGGTGGACTGGAGCGAGAATCCAGAAGCTCTGGGTGGGGCGTTTCTTTATTAGCGCTTTAGTGCGCAGCGCTGACTGCGGTATAAGGTCCAAATAATCACACCAAATTTTGCCACATCTACCGGTTCAGGCACTCGAGAATCAGCGGCCAGTGATATCTGCAAAGACAAAGCATTTGCAACCCAGCTTCAGCCCGGTGTCAGGGCGTCCCAGGTGGCTTTAATTACAGTTACACATACCAAACGGCCTCAGTGCAGCCAGTCTGTGGCCGAAACCATTCGGAACAGAATTCAACGAAAAGTGAGACAAGGTTAGTGCTATCGTTAGTGCCATTATAGACTTGGACCCCGTTGGCTTGACCCACTGGAAGGTGTTAGTTATCGGACGCTGCGGGGCATACTCATTTTTCCAAAATGCCTTAGATTTTCCTTTCGTGTTCGATGCTATGTATTCTATAGCCAGCCTTTAGCCAGAGGGGGCCCACTAATGATCAGTGCCCTAACCCTCAAAAGTTTCCAACATTAATTTTTACTTATTTAATAGTGAAAACTGAAATAAAGCGGATACTGAACTGTATACATCCAGTTTTTACACTGGCCCCACACAAGCCTCCGAATGCCCAAAGCAGATCTCTGATGACTGCCGACTGGCCTTTGGGTGTCATACCGTGCATTGGTCAATGTGTTCAATGTGTACGACCTCGGCGTTACCATTTTATGCACTGGAAACTGTTGCGCTAAAAAAAATCAGGGGAGTGGCTTATTACGAGCGCTCATCAGTCAACTACCCGCAAGCGAATGGCTAGCCCTTCCGTTTCCGCTCGCTTGCGATTTGGCATTTATGTACAAAAATAGCTGCAAACGACCACTGAAAGTATGAGTTGCGTCTCTTGCGCACTTAAAATATCTCTAAATCGAATCTGAAAAGACAAAAAAGCTATAAAGCGGAAATGGTTAGCATATTCAAAAGGCACCGTTGGACAAACTGTAGGAGCGCATAGCTGCAATATCAGGTTATGGAAAATTTCCTCATGTTCAGGGCACAAATTATGGAGGGGCAAGAATACTACGTTTGCCCCTCCTCCAAAAGTTTCTTAGGGAACGATGCCTCCTCTGCCGCCCCGTATCCGTCGCCCCTGTAAGCGGTCACTGAAGGCCTGGGTTGCCGCTGCGTCACGTTGACGCTTATAATGTCTCCAAAACTAGGTTGAAGAGAGGAAAACTTCAATTGAACGCGAACGCTTGTCATTTAAGAAAGGCAACGTATGATTAAGTATAGTTAATCTGGTTACATCTTCAGATGATCGAACAGAATAATCAGGTATATGGTTTCTTGCAGGGATGCGGAGCCGGAGCCGGAGTCGGAGCCGGAGCCGCCGGAGCCGGCATATTTTGCCCGGAGCCGGAGCCGGAGCCGGAGCCGTGAAACAAAATAGCCCGGAGCCGGAGCCGGAGCCGGAGCCGCCAAAAAAGGGGGCGACTCCGGCTCCTTTTTATTTTTTTGAAGAGGAAAAAAAATAATAATTGACCTAGTTCGGTTTGACAGTACAAGGCAGTAAAACATATGGTACTTACGTCATGGGCCATCAAGTGAATGAAAAAATCCGAATATCCCCAGTATCCCACAGTACGCAAACAACTTCCTGTTTGCTCTTCCCCCCCCCCCACGTCTACTGCATCCCCTGAACATGAGGACCAGTCATCAGGTGACGGCCATTGTTTTCAAACCAGTGCAGTGGACTGCGACTCCCAGCACCGTCTCATCCCACACACCCCCCACCTCTCACCCCCCAATGCAGCCGAGACGGGTGTCAGCTTACGATGGTTCACTGAACTCCGATTCGCGGCGACTGCGTTTCCAATGCCATCGCTTCCTAGCCCTTTGTTCTGCCAGTTCTCTCCGAGGTGCGTTTGCGCGGGGACGCGGTGAGCCGGTCATGGCAAAGAGTAACGCGTATAACCAATCCAATTTTTCTTCCACCCGTATTTAATTGATTGCGTACGGGATGTACTGAGTCGGAGCCGGAGCCGCCGGAGCCGGAGCCGCCGGAGCCGGACCATTTTACTCGGAGCCGGAGCCGGAGCCGGAGCCGCCATAACATTTCACCCGGAGCCGGAGCCGGAGCCGGAGCCGATTTTTTTCTCCGGAGCCGGAGCCGGAGCCGGAGCCGTCTGAAATTTCCACGGCTCCGCATCCCTGGACTTTCTTGTCTAAGTTTAGTCACAAATTATGGGGGGGGGGGGGCAAAAAGATACTTTTTGCCCCCCCCCACGAGTTTGCCAGGGGGGGCAGCTGCCCCCCCTGCCCCCCCGAATCCGCCGCCCCTGATGGATACCGTGTGGGAACTTCTTAGAAGTTTGATCAACCTCGAAATTAATTCTCGAGAGTGAACCTAATTAAAGTTTGAGAGGAGCCAAGTTGACGACAGTGAAGAAGGTTCAGAGCGTCACAGACAACAATGAGCAAAATGTGATAGAAAGTAACCAAGAAAGGCAACAAAAACGTGGAGAAGAAAACGTGGACAGGTCGCACAATGGCCGTGCGGCCTGTTCCAGCGGTGTTCCATGACACAGCGTGCCCGTCCAGCTGAAAGTTGGTCGATCGATCCTTCGACCAGCCACCGGTCAAACGGAGGCAAGGTCACCCGGTCCCGATCACGCCGTCGGTCAGTCAGTCACGCTGGTTAGTCGAACGATCGACGACCGGCGATAAACGATTGGCGATCAGATAGATCGGTGATCGGATAAATTGGTGATCGGTCAGACCGGTGACCAGATCGCCACTGGAGGTCACAGCAGGCGGCGGCGCTCGCACGGTCACCGGCCCGACCTCACAGCGGGAGAGCCGTCCGCTCCGCTATCCCGCCCCATCTCCTCTCTTCTGACGGTCGTCCGACGCACTACATCTGCTGGCGACGCTCTCCACACGGCTGAGACGCTCCACAAAGGCCGGCGCGTCGGCTCATTTCCATCAGAGTCGGCGCCGGCGCCGGTGATGGATTCCGGACCGAGTCTGAGCCTCTGCGGGGCGCCGGGCGGGGCCAGACGCGCCCCGTGCTGGTATGACCCGAACACTGTGCTGGGAGAGGCAGCCAGTGAGCGATCACCTCCGACTGCGCCCGACCTGAGGCTACCGACTGGGGGTGGATGCTTGGGAGACCGTTCACAAGACGCATCAAGAAGCGATGGCCAATCTCTGTGCATACGGACACACGACGCAAGTCTGGATTTTGATTCACCCCAGGCTTCATCGTAATGTTGTCATATAACCATCAACCAGACTGCAAGTAAATAAATAAGCCAATGTTTTCAATCATCAAAATACCTAAACGAAATGTGAGCGCCAAACAGTGTGCACCACTGTTGTTTCAGCATTCCTTGCCAAATATCAAATAATATGACACCGAACGGCATGCATTCGGCTGTGTCGGACTTGCTGGTTGCGACGTGCCTTATCGAACAGGACGAATCTTGGAACAGGACGTGCCCTGCCGTGCTGGAGCGTGACGTGCGGCCACAACACGTGGCACGTGGCACACGTGTCTCACGTGGGCGCGAGTTCCTCCGGTCAGCCTACTTTTCACAAATACTGTGAGTCACATATGTCCCGCCTTCCAGCCTTTTTTTCCAATACCTGCAAGTCACATATGGAAGCCTCACCCTGAAACGTCAGCAAAATTATGGGGAGAATCCGGCGGACCGACCTCACGTCTCGAGAAATTCAGTCAGCGCAGCTGTGACGATCATAAATAGGTACGCCACAGGTGCGAGCCGCATATTCAGTGCTGTGAAATATGGCCGTAAAAATGAAAGGTGGCAGTCGCCGGCGGGGCTCCGGAAAGGGAACGGGACCGAGGAGCGCCGGTTCTGAATGTATTCATGATAGAGATTGACTGTCGAAATTATTCAGCAATCCAACCAACAGCGGTATCCAATGCTGTGGGTGACACTGCATTGTAATGCAATTTTATGGACAAGAAAAGCAATTAAGCTGATTACAGAACACACTAGGATAATTTTTACCTAGACAGGATGAACACAGTGTGAGCCAAAATGTCATTAACCGAAACAACTCAACGAGACTCGCAATAAAACGGTACAAGTTTGGACCGTAAATCCTGCATTATATAACGCAGCCGTGCTATTTTCGAATTCTCCCGACTCCCTGGATCAGTGACCGGCTGCGCCACACCTCTGTGTCTCTCGTCTGCCACCCAACTGTCCGCGATTTACACCGGCACTGGTAAACAGACGCCGGCGGCGGTGACAGTGGGAGTCCCGACGGCGCCGAGCGGTCGGAAACAGCCGTCACCACTCCAGAGGGAGGGTGCACAGTGCACGGACCGGGTGTTGTGCTGACCTGGCGACAGCCGGCTCCGGACCCGTCGGCGCCGACACAGAGACACAGAGCGCTGACTTTAGATCAACAAATGGAGGATCAATTGATGACGGCTCGATCTAAACTCAGTGTGCTGCAGCGTGCAATAACCCGGCAGTTGCTGGGGTATTTCGCCACCCACCGTTTGCTGGGGGGGGCGTTAAACGCCCCCAGCCGATAACTCGAGAACCAATAGGCGCAGCGAAACGCACGAGGCGGCAAACGAAAGAGCGCGACGAGACGCTTCAGATGAGTACTTTAAAGTTGAATTTTGAGGTCACAGGTCGGGTCAAGGTCAGGTCAAACACCTGAAATCGGGCTTTCAGTAGCATGGACTTCAGGACTTGGCAATGGGCGCCTCTCGCCATAAACTCTGTCAAAACGGTGCATAATCCATCTTATAAGGCTTACAAGAGTGTCAGCTCCATATAGGGGTCAGTCAAGCATAGGTCAGGGTCAAGGTCAGGTCAACCGGGTAGGCACATATCCCCGAAAATCAAAACTGATATTCGCAGCCTGTGACACATGTTTTATAGGTAATTTGGGGCGTAGAACACGATGGTGACATTCATTTTATCATATGTGTACGTGTTTGGCTCAAAAAGTTCAATTTAAGAAATTCATGTATCATGGTCGTGAAGTAGTCACGAAAAATTGCTAAGATTCAGTTCAAGATTTTGGAAAATGCGGAACGATAATCAATAATCGAAGATAGCCATTTGATTGATCATGGTATTGGCAGTCTAATGGCGTTTACGGCATGTCTGTATGTCTATTCTGTGATTTTATATGATTTTTTGAACATATGCCGTTTTTGGTCGAAAACTCAGAAATCATGACGTCACTAAAACCTCAATATCTCAAAAATTTTCCGACCGATTTTTTTGAAACTTTGTCACAATAAACTTCAATCAATTCCCTACAGGTACCCAAAATTTGGCGCGCCTGCGGCGCGCCGTTTTTATGCTATGACCCAGCGAAAAAAGTGGGGGCGTTTAACGCCCCCCCCCAGCAACTCGCGGGATAAGATCCGCTTGTGTAGACATGGGAATCAGTTCCAGGCCGTCTACCTGATAGCTGAAGCAGACACAAACACGAGCCCGAAAGTCAGCACAAAGCGACTTTGAACCAAAAACAGCCTTGCGTGAAAGGCTCGTATCCGTCCCGCCTTACGGAAATTCCTACCGCTAGATGACACTAGTGAAAACGCCTGAAGGTATGCTGTGCCGCAAGGCTTGTGAGCGAGGAAGTCTCTGAAGTCTGAGCGTTTTTTTTAACCAAAACTCGTCAATTGTTCGTCGTGCCCGCCACGAAAAGGCCCAACGAGTGGACCAGGGCGGACAGGGGACCGTTTGGGGTGTCATTGCGATCACCGGTCCCGTGCGGAAAACAGATCACAGCCTCGTCTGGAGTGTTATCCCAGCTGCCAGAGGTGCGTAGCAGACACGGTCTGGGGGGTAAGGACGGACGAGAGAGATGAAAAGGTCGACGAGCGACGGATGTGGGCACAACAGGCGGAGACCGTGGGACGGTGATGGATGAGCTGAGAAAAAAATCGGGCGGACTGCTCTCACAATTAGAAGCGGAAGAAGATAAATATGTCAACCGGTTAGCTGTACAAACAAAAGTGATCCATCACTTTGATGATGCATCAGGATTTTTCTCAGGAATGATTCGCGAACGACGGTGTCTCATAACATCATCTCAATGATCGCTTCCTAGTTCCTAATCAACATATCGTAGAAACCGCCTGCCAATGGCTAAGACTGATATAATGTCATGACTGTAATCCACAATAATCTTTTGTTTTATATATCTGATCTTCAGCCGCCAAGGTATGCTGTCAGTGTCATGGAGTACCTATATGTTGCGGGCCAAGTGCGAAGGCTAGTCCATTCGCGAATGGCCTAGTCCAAGTGCGATAACGCACTTGGACTAGGCCGTTTGCGAATGGACTAGTCCATGTGCGTTATTGCAGTTGGCCTAGGACGTTTGCGAATGGACGGGCGTTTATGCTCCCAGTCCAAGTGCGAAGTCAGGCCAAGTGCGAAATATCCAGCAAAGTGACGTCAACTTGGCAAGTCAACTTCGCATGTGCAAAGTCCCGTGTGAAATGATGCGTGCAAAGTATTGGTAACTCAACCGGCGTCACTTAACCTGGCCTGGTGACCTGACCTTAGGTCATCTGGAGTCAGCATTTTCACACAATGTGCGCAGAATATGGGAGAAAAGGTATACAAAATTTGGCTTTGCTGCGCGCCGCCGTTTTCTCGTGATCTGTGAAAAACCACAGGGGGGTTGAAAGCAACCCCCCCTGCAGTGCGCGTATTGTTAAATGCAATGCAACACAACAGTTTTTCGAACACTCACCGCACCGCACTCACCACACACAAGCCGCACCGCCCCGGTACACCACACCAGAGCAGAATGAATCGAGCGCCACAAACTCGACCAAGGTCAGGTCGGGTCATCAGCGGGGAGCCCGGAGCACGGTACTAATGGTCTCCGCACACCACGCGACTCTCCGCTGTTCGAAGGTCACGGGGATATTCGACCTCCCCAGATCCAGATCAGTGGCCGAAGCCTGGCCAGCGGCAACACGTTGCTATAATTTCCGCGTTGTGCAGGGTTCAGCGGAAAGTCGCATCCCGAATGGACCAGGCGTGTGGAGACCTTAACCCAGAGTTGCGCCAGCTCGCAGATCTGCTCCGGAGAACAAACTAAACATATAGACGCAGTGGCGTCGCCACGGATTTTCGACTAGGGGATCTGGTCGGACGGTCAGTCAAAGTTATCCCCACCAAATACTGAAAACTCCTCGGATTTAGACAATTTTATTTTGAGAATGCACCAAAATCGTTTTAAAATATTTTATTTTATTCTTGATCGATTTTCGTGGCCAAAAGTGTGTGTGTGTGTGGGGGGGGGGGGGCGTCGGACCGGCATATTTTCAAGAATGTGTGTGTGTGTGTGGGGGGGGGGTCCGGACCCCTCCGACCCCCCCCCGTCGGCGACGCCCCTGCATCGACCAGCGGTCCCCCATTCATTCGGAATCGTACCCCAATCCGAGGATCCATGCTTCCGGCGGCTAAGTGCAACGCCACAAACCCGTCCGTTCGCAAACGGCCTAGGCCATTCGCGAATGGCCGGCCATTCGCAAACGGACTAGTCCGTTTGCGAACGGACCGCCATTCGCAAACGGCCTAGTCCATTCGCGAATGGACTAGTCCGTTCGCAAACGGACTAGCCTTCGCACTTGGCCCGTAACATATATAAGGTCATTGGCTGAGTGGGGGAACAGGAAAAAAACCCTGGTCTGGCGAGAAGATGAGGGCGGGGATGAAGGGGGAGGGCGGCTCACCAGCCCAGCCGGCCCGCCGCTCAACCAGCCAGCTGTTTGGCTCATCATCAGCGTTAGCATTCCTGCGTTCGAGGAACTCTCCCTCCCCGCTCACCCCTCTATCCCCAAGTCTCCGCCGCTAGCGGGAACTGCCACCACCTCTGTGAACCCCTCGCGCCGAGTTCGTCGCCGCCTTTCTTACAGCGCGCCAGTTCCGCCGCGCTGCGCCGTGTCGGTAGCCATGACAGCGCTGTTTGGACTAGGTATTGATCTGCAACACGAGCCCGCCCCCGCCCCCGCCCGCCGCCCCCGGATGACTCGAATGAAGGGCCGCCCCGCCCCCGCCCGTCGGATGGGTTCCGGGAATTGGTGCTGGAATGCGGCGAGATGGGTCGGCGGGGCGGCGCAGGCCGTCGCGCAGTCCCAGGTGAGCAGCTGAAGGGCCGGCTGCTGCGAAAACCTGGCCACATTTCGCCAGACAGCGCTGCTAAACTGGACAGGAAATGGTGCGCTGTCCGTTAGTTTAGGAAAAGTATCTCCAGTTCGTTGAAACTTGGCCAAATTACCCTTAGGTCGTTCTCAAAATGAGCATTACAAAGGGTAGCAGGCTAGAGACGTGAGAGTCACGAGTTTTCTACAAAGAATCACGGACTGATGGCTGGAAGTTAACGACCAAGACGGATTCTCTGAGCCCGACTGGAGATCTCTGGGCCAGTTTCAGCTCGACAGTGGCCCAAATTAACCAGGAATGAGCCATCTCCCATTTCTCGCTCGGTTCAGAAGGCACTGGCCGCTGGGACGGCTCATCAAACGAACGAGAGGCGGCTGCCAGCATGGACAGCTCATTAATCCGAATTAATCATGGCCTAGTTATCGCCATCATCAGCACGTCGCGTCAAACAGACGCCGCCGACATCACGTGACCCGTGAAATCCCCGGTCAGTCGGTCACGTGGTCGATATAAGCACCGCAACCTAGACAGTCACGTGACCCAAGATGGTTACCATTGAATAGTCACGTGAGGTGGCGAAAGGTATCTTCGTGAAGTTTTCTGTGGTCCCGTGAGATAGCACGGTGAACGACACCAGTGAACGATGTGACATTCAAACATTATTCATGTAAAGGTCACCTTCCCAGGAGGAAGATAACCCCAAACAGATACCGGTGACCTCTCACAAGCCACCTCTCACGGAATACCTCTCACGAGATACCTATAACACGGATGCAAGATACCGTCACCACGAGCCGCCCTGTGACCCCGCGCGGCTGGCCTGCAGGTGACCTCGGAGACTTCCATACACCCATCGCCGATATCCCGTCTCTACTGCGCAGATTCCAGCGGCCGGCCTGTCACGTGATCAGTGACGCCGCCCAATCAGCTGTCCGTCAGGAATGCCTTTGATCGTGCCGCCCCGCGACGACCGGCCATCTCTGAGCTCGTGACAAGTTGACAGCGCCGTCTTCGCTGCGGAGAGACGCGCATCGTAGCTAACTAATGGCTTGGCGTTTCAGGACAGCCTCGTTCAGCCTTCCAAACTTCTGAACAAGACTGTAATGTTGAATGGCAAGTCGGGTATCCCCGCCCCAAACCGCTATCGGCTCCACTGCGGCACCCAGCGTGTGTTTGTTATTTAAGGTCATGCAGCGTTCGATCTGATGTCTGGCGTGCCTCCCTAAAAGACCACCCACGACCCGGCTGGATCCGAAGCCAAGCCACGAACGTATACGGGAGTAGGTGAGAGGATTATGACAGCGCTCCATACGAGGAACCTAAGACCACCCGTGAAGCTCAGTCACTTCGATTGGCTGACAATCACGGTATAAATCAGGAATGGCCAGGTGGGGCTAAGAGTGAGCTGAATAAAACCAATAGAACGGATAGCCTGACTATGTGCAATGTGCATATGCTGTGATCGAAGGATTGGCTTCATTTTTCTCAGATAGCCCGTTAAGTCCGATTATGACCAATAGAGCAAAGACAGAGATTTGCGAGCCCCAGCCCCCAGCTAACATCTCGCATGCAAATTTAGTTCACCGGCGATCCGAGCTTCTCCAGGCGTGTCTGTGACTGCCCGCGAACAATGATGAGCAGTCTGTTCGCGACTGTCCACAGCTCGGTGTGGGGCTGCTAGGGGATGGACGATGCTAGTCGCAGACCACGTGGCCTTTAGAGCGGCGGCACGGAGCTGACACCTAACTGACGCATGTATGACACTGAAAGCACAGACGTTTTACGTTACGGGGTACCGAGCAGCATTAAGATATGCATTTAAAAAAAAAAAATCGGTGTGCTTCATTGCCCGTGGTCGCAATTCGCTTCGCCCAGCATAGGCTTGCAAGCAATCGTGACAAAGCAGGCAATGCCGTGACATCTGACGGAAACGGGGACTCCATTCTCACATTATTATTGCCAAATGCATGATTAGGATGGTAATTCGTGAACAAACAACACTAGTACGCCAGCGATCCTAGTTCCTCCCACCATTATAATTGCACGGAAAACAGGGACTATTACTAAACGAAAATATATTTGACAACATCATGGAACGCAACAAATCGCAGTTTATCCTTAATAACGACCTCGCTGCGAGCGTGCATTCCCAGACAGGCACTTCGTGGCCTGTCGGTCGTACACCAGTCACGACATTGGCCATTCATTTTTTGCCGCGGCGCAAAACCGACCGTGTACGAGGAGCATCCGTGATGTTGCGAGCGGCAATTACCAGTCGATGGGAGTGGTGACAGCCTTGTAAACAGGGGTATTAGTGACATCGATTTCCCGGAGGTGCCCCGATCCATGTCCGAGGGAGCACACCCGCCCGGCGACACGGGTGACCGATATGGAGGGCAGTCAGCGACTTCCGTCGTCGGTGCTATTCAACAGGTTTATCAACATTTATATAATGTCCATTAGGTAAATTGTGTCTATTGCAACTCATGAGGCAAATGAATGAAACTTTATTTGATCATCATTCCACGGTATTATTTAACCTTGAGCTGAAAAAAACATTGCACAACCTTACACATGAGAGCACAGCAAGAATTGCTTATTTGCCTGGATGGAAAAGTAAGATATAATACTTCAAGTCCTTCTGATCAAATATCATGATTAAAGCCCATCATCCGATAACTCAGATCTGATACTTTTCACCTTATGTAACCCGTTATCAGTGATTGCCAAGATATTCGGGAGTAGATGTTTCTTTTTGACACAAACACGGAAACGCCATGAAAACACCAGCAGGGAGCCCTGTCCCACCTCACCCACCTCCCGCCGTGCACGCTCCCACCCACGGCACAGCGATTCCCGTCACGATAAATCACCGCATCGATACATCACCGGCGAGCGGTGCCGGCAGAACCCAGCGGGAGCCGCGCGCACGGCGACGCAGAGGTTAAACAGCGGTGCCAGGGTCACCAGAGGTCACCGTGCGCAGATGATGGATCAGCCGCCGTGTCTGATCAGGTGGCAGCGGTGACCGACCCTCACGCAGCGCCCAGAGGTGACACCAGAGGTCAGACCGGGTCAGAGGAGAGTAACACTCGGGTCAACAACTCGAGCGGCGCGGAAAGAGGAGACACTGGAGAGACAGTCTATGGAAGGAAGCGAAACGTTCGTAGAGGGGGTTTACGCTGAGCGACATACCTATTACTCACGTCCGACCGCACCCATTTACGTTAGAGTTTGAAAGATCTCGGGGCGGTTCTGACAAATGCCCGCAGCGATCCACATGTCTGAGCAGACCACCACGGCTGCTGACGCCGGGTAATTACTGCCATCATCCGGACGCATCTGCCGCTCTCTCGAGAACGCGCCTACTCCAGGGCACACTCTGAGGAGCTGCTCTTCTGTAATTGCTCCCGCAGCCGCCTGTCGAGTATGGCTCGAGACTCGAGCTGTGTGACTCACGGAGTTCGAGCGCACCGTATCAACTGATTTTGCGCCGCAAATTTCCCAGTTCATGGCAACCATGCAAGCCGAGTCAATAAAACCGACTACAGGACATAGTTTGGCGTCAAGTATGGCACATGCCACGCGCTGTATCAACAAATAAATACCGACAAATTGGGACGGGGCTGCTGCCCAAGGCCAATAACAACACCAACAGCTGACGCGCAGCCGGCACGGCAGCCGCGAGACGACGTCTACTGACCGAGCCAACTGAGAGGCCCGGAGAGCTTTTGGGGGTAAGCTCGAAGGATCGTGATAGGTGGGAGTTACGTGGTGGGAGTTGCGGCACAAGGACTAAACGCTCGAGGGCGAGCGGTTGAAGAGCGCTCAAACATGCGATCTGCAGGTCTCCATGACGTTCACGCGATGGAAATAATTGCTCCCAAACATTTCAGGGGTTATACCAGCAGCTGGCCATTATAATTAATCGTCTGTCCCATGAAACGAGCAGAATTTCAGCCATTAACGGCGGGACGGCGACCACAGCTGGGCCAATTCAAGCCATTTCCGACTGAAAGGGAGCGCAGCTGCGGCGGACGATACAGCTCCGTGGGACTGCCTCAGTGGCCGTGTTATGGGCAGCTAATGGTCTGGGCCGGCTGAGCTCACACGCCACCAGAGTGTGACAAGGACGATCTTAACAACCGTGCGGCGTTCGTGCTCGGAGTCTCAGATATGCCAAAAATGCCGCTCCAGCCAATCCATGTAGCCTCACCACGAAAAATGTCAACAGCGGCTATTATAGAATGACAAATTGGACGTCCAATCACCAAGGAAAATCTGTCTTGGAGCTGGCAAAAGTGGTGCTGTCGTGTTAAACTATGTAGGCAGTCACTCCCAAGTCCAAGGTGTCAGGCGCCAAGACGAATTGATGTCTCGGGAAAACGTCACGCCATCAAGGACAAATATAGACGGACCATCGTGCTGGCTATGAGGCCCAGCCAAAGGCCACTCCCTCGAGGGGGACGGAACTGGTTGATGTTGCAAGAATGTAATTGGCGAGCTTGCAGGACATATAATCTCTTGTATCGAATCGGTTACCTGTCTATTTAATCAAACAATGGAGGAGACATTATAACGGAAGGTAAACCCGAAATATCGACACCACCTGCAGGCATTCTACACTACAACTGCCGGTGTTTGGGCGACTTATCCAGATCCGTACAAGTTTCGGAAACAGACTACACTTGCACGGACACTAGAAACGTGAGAGACTAGACAGGTGAGCACACATACCACCATATGTCGCCACGGACGTGGGATCCGGCGTACTAAAACTCACCTGGCGCGCTGGATGACAGTTGTTCTCGGCTGCTGCTGCTGCTGCTGCTGTTGCTGGTAGTGGTGTTGTGCAGGTTGTTTGCGCTGTCTAATGAGCCACTGTTTTCTTGTTGCTACTCCCGATGACGATGAATCTGATAGGTGGAAACTCCATAGTGGACTTGATAGAAGTCGTCCACTCTCGCAGCTGTTCGAGAGACACCAAGGGTTTCTGTCCAGTCGTGACTCCACTGCGGTCCACTGGATGGCTACATCCACTTGGGGTGTCTCAATAGCCTCTCATCGCTGGTGCCCGGCCCACCTGAACCGACCACTGTCCACCGCCCACGCTTGCCGCTTGACCTGCAGCGCGCAGGTGTCGCTTAACTGGCCTTCAGTGTATGTGGTGTGGGGGCGAGCCTCGTGATGATAGTTGGTAGAGTCCCTGGCCCTGAGCTAGGCTGGGGTTGCTCTAGCTACGTGAGCTGGGCCGGTAAACCGCTATGGCTGTGACCTCTGTGTGACCCGGTCAGGTCATTTGAGAAAGAGCTCCATACTGAGCAGTGCGTCCTCCTGGGACGGTCTTTCGACAGTTCCCAGTGCGTCCCATACCACGTGAGTCCGGGGTTCGCGTCTCTCTGCTATCACACTTTACTCGGAGGGCAAATGAGTGTCCCATCCGTCCCAGTAACACTGCTGAGTCTCGGAAACTCCATAAGTGTCCTAACCCCTCGCGGAGTCATCCCGCCCTCCCCAGAAGTCTCTTCACAACACTCTTACCCCTCACACGTGATTCGGCTGCACAATGCGGCCATCGGGAGTCCTGTACACCACGGCTGGCCTTCCTCGGCCGCAGAGCCGACCCCACGTCTGCAGGGTCTTCCGCGACCACACCCAGAAGCCGCTGGTGATGCCGACAATCAGCAACATCACGTACTTGATCATGAAGAACTCAAAGTGCGGCTGCGGCAGCGGGCCGACGGTGGCGCGCGGCGGACAGGGGATGGCGTACTTGGACCAGGCCGGGTCGCGCTGGCCGCAGTGGCGCTCCTGCCAGCCGAGCGTCCACTGGTCGAGGAATGCCTGCTCGTAGAACAGACAGGCGATGACGAGTGTGGCGGGCAGCGTGTACAGCACCGAGAACACGCCGATACGGATCATCAGCTTCTCCAGCTTGTCCGTGCGCGTGCCGTCGTGCTTCATGATGGTGCGGATCTTGAAGAGGGACACGAAGCCGGCTAGCAGAAAGACGGTGCCCAGTGCGAGGTAGACGACCAGTGGTGCCAGGACGAAGCCGCGCAGGGCCGGCACGTTCATGACACCCACGTAGCAGACTCCGCTGAGCACATCACCTAGAAATGCAAGAGAAGATGACATCAGACATGAAAAGTATGGCGTCAGGTGCGGTCAGACAGACGACAAACGGTGCTGGGTGGGTCAATGTACAGCTGTCTTGGGTGGACACCGAAGGGGAGGCATACAATCACAAATATCATGGCGGTACATCATCATGATTCAGGATTGAGCCGCCAATGTCGTGGTGGTGTCAGGCGCGGGGTGCACTGGGGACAGACACAAGCATATGGATGCTGTAGAGTGCAGATATTACAAACACATTCACGATCAGACACCACAGAGCGGGGCACATCTCTGACACCGCAGCCTCACGACAATGCCATCCTCGTATCCATCACTGTCGAATGAACAGCGAAAACAGCGGTGCAGAGCACCAAGCTCCCCCAGCTTTCACTCCGAAATGATTACGTTTCTAACCTCGCTCGTCCTTGCAGGCCCAGGGCGTGTTTTATCGCATGACAATGGCCTATTTGCACACCGCTTGATATGAACATCTATCACCTATAGGGAATATTGCCATGCAGAACAACACAGCTCCGCCCTTCCTGCAGTCAGTCGGGCTGTGAGAGCCCATCACGGGCCGTGCACCGCTCATGTAGACAGAGGTGAGAGGAAGAGAGAGCGCTGCCACGGCGCTAATTGTCGAGCTCCGGCGGCAGGGGTCAGTCTCAAGACTGCTGAGAACCACTTGAAACTGTCACAGAGGCACTCGAGGTCGATCAGTTCAAGATTAGATGCTGGTCAGTTTGAGTGACACTGTTAGGTGAGTTTGAGCGATACGATCGAGTGATATCGCTCGCTACTGCGACGGTCATCTCGATAGGTGACATGTCGAAACAGCGAGGCCAGCCACGATACACACTTCACGGACCCAAGTGTGAAGCGCTGACTCAGGAGTTCGCGTTTCATGGGCGATACGACTCGCCACAACTTCGATAAGCAGCGGGGCTACTGAAAACTTCTGAATTCCGCCCATGTAGACCCGGAAGAAAATTAAATTTACGGCTGAACTTTGCGAGCGCAGTGGGCCCGAGATGTCCCCCGACACCTCCATTTCACATCGTCCCGCGGTGACGGCCAATTCCAGGCCGTGTCAATCAGCCATTCGGGGGATAGAGCGCCGACCGAGACGGCCGATGGCGACAATCCGCCACGAGCTATGGGTCGCGCGGCAGTTCCGGCCGTGAGCTATGGGTGGGTCGCAGTTGCAGGCCGCTCAGAGCACCACTAGTGCCGCCCGTATGTCCCTCTGGCCGCCATTGCCACCAGTATGGCGACCGGGCCCGCTATCACAGCCACTGAACCCGCCGTCAAAGGCGCCATCAAAGACGTATTCAGGGGCGTTTTGAAAGACGCCCCTAAAACCGTCATCAAAACACATCTGAAGGCGTCATCAGGCGTCATTAGAGGCGCCATCAAAGGCGTCACCGAACGCCCACAAACATTATAGACGTCATCACGACCGTTATCAAATCCGTCATCCGTCACGGCAAGAACTGTCACCAAGCAGTCATCAGATGACTATTGGACACGAACAACATCATCTATCGCCACGACCGGGGTCCGGGCAATGTGATCCAGTTTAACATCGCCGGCTCCCTGCTGTGCAGTCACGACACACGACACACGACACACCGGTCATATCAGGCACAAACGAGCACCGGCGTGGGTTGGAGCACGAGCGTGACCTGCCCGCGTGCACCGGGGTGTCGCATCTCTCCCGGTCAGGTGGACTTTCCAGCGATAACAGCGGAGGCAAGCACACGAACGACGCTGGTCTGGTCAGGTGAGGTGAGGTGATCACGATTGGTGGGGCGGGTTTATAGGTGGAGGTGGGAGGAAGGGCGGGGCTGGAATACGGCGTGATAGGGCATAGGTGATAGGGAATATGTCCAGGAGGAAGAGGAGAGAGAAGAGCGGGGGAGGAAAGGGGCAGGAATGTTCTGCGATAAACAGCTCGGAAACTTGGACTATATGCAAACAGGAAGGGAGGCGAGACCGTTAGGAGAGGGTAGATCGGGGAGACAAGAGGGAGAGAAGTGATGAGCGGAGGGGAATGATAAGAAGAAAGAAATGAGTTAGGGTGGAGGAATGGCAAAGCTATGAGTAAACAGCGCAGCCGCACTCAAAGCGCAGCGGGAGGAGGAAGGTAATTGAATATGAGGAGGGCGTGACGCAGAACGGTGCACTGTGGGCAAATATCGGGCACTCCGGGAGAGCAGGGGAGGCGGAGGAGCGAAATGAAAGGAAAATACCGGAGGCCAGGAGGAGGCAGCGGGACGGGGCGCGGCGACGGGGCGTGCTCGGTTGTTTTTCTCAATGCGTGCCGGGAATGCCATGTCGTTGTTGACAGAGGCCTGCGTGCCGCGGCAGGAGAGGGGAAGTCAGAGGAGGGAGCGAGGACCGACAGCGCACAAATCGGGAACGGAGGAGGGCTCTGACGACTGAGGGAGGAGGCAAACATTTATAGCTCGGCCGCCGCCACCAGTCCTACACCAAGTGCGATCGATATTCTGGCCGTGGGAAGCGCAAACATCTGAATGTTCCACACCGATAGGACAACTTGACACCCTTGAGTTTTTGACACTCAGCATGGCCTCTTGAAGCAGCCCGTCAATCAAAGCAGTGTCCACCATGACAGGAGCCCAAACATCTCGTCCAACTGTGGTCAGAGCACGTAAGGGCCGAAGCAGGACGCTGTTTCGGCCGATGCTGCCCGACAGGGGGTCGGAGCGCAGGTGATGCAGAGCCGGTGCTCCACCCCACCGCGTGGGTGGAGCTCAATCAGACAGTTTAGCGAGGAGAGTGACTTGGCACCCCGGGGTCTTTGATCGTCCCGCGCCTGCACGGCAGACCACGCCCCGTGGGCGGAGCATAGCACCGGACCGGCCTGCAGCGGCGGCCCTAACTCACGAGTCGTCTACCGCTTAACGACCGGTCCCCGTCCCGTGACGAATTAAAATGTCACTTTAACTTGTCGTATATTCTACTAAACCCTCCTCAGCTGCTTTCGGTACCAAACGAATGGCTTAGTAAATACAGTAAATTCAATGTGTCACGTTTATGCTGAGGAAAGTTAAATTAACGATCGTCGGAAACGGGTCATCATTTCACGCCCCTTGCTCAGCCACCGATCAATCTAGGTCCGATGGGCCGACCTGGTACCCACTCGTCCACAAATATTCAGATTAGCCGCTGTCCAAACAGGCGCCGCTTCGTTCCAGCACGGCCCAGAAATATTGATCAGGCTGAGTCAGCCTTTCCGGGAAAATGTTCGTTCGCCAGCCGGCCCCTACATAACTCGTACAGCGCCAGACCTGGCCGCCGCAACCACAATGAAAACAAGCCGCACGGTAACGAAGCTAATTAGAACATTAATTTGGCACATAATCAGCAGGGGGCAGTTTCTTTATCCCCAACATAGCTCGGTTTTATCCAGGCAACGGCTGTTCGGACATGAAGAGACACCACGCGCCTCCACGTGGGACAAAGACAGCACTGATTGAATTGGCCCATCCACAGGAAAAGACGGTGATGATATCACCATCAAAGACATCACGGAGGAGTCTACACCGTGCGCGGCCGAGCGCTCACACGGACCTGCGCTCCACCGCAACAGACGGCCCGTGACGCCAGTGTGGACTCTGACCTCGCCACACACGACACAATGCCCTTATCGGCGGCGAGTTATCCTCAGAACCAACACAGTCACGTCACCAATCGACGGCTATTGGCGGCGGGCAGACGACGGAAGGTAGACGGTAGACGTCACTGGTTCGACCAACGTCACGCCACGGCGGGCAGGTGGGCACGGGACTGGATTTGAGACGGACATAGACGGCATCGGGAGTCATCAGAAGTCATCGAATGGCGCTGAGTGTCAATGCGTGACGATAGTGATGTCACGGCAGCACGTCAGCAATGTGAAGGTCAGCAGTCTGCGTAACCATATTTAGCCACCGGAGAACGAATTCATGCCTAGTATAGGTACACGCTCCATACAAAGTCATTCACAGAGTCTGAGCGTTTTCGTTGAAAATACAAAATCATCCCAAGAAAGTGCTTAAAAGAAGATTGAGGAAGATTTAGAGCAGATAGGAATATATCTGAAGGTCAACTATGAATGATGAAAAACGTCCGCGAACAGTTGGGCAATCGGACAGCGGACAATGTCCGCGAGGTGACGGAGGGCGTTGTCCAGGCGCCACCCCGCCGGACAGCTATGCACATCCAACCGTGCAAACCGGGGGACGAGGGGGGGGGGAGGCGGCCGAGGGAGACAGTCGGACACGACCACCCAGGCCGTCCACCAATCAAACCATCACCGGAGCGGTGGCTGCAGCAGAGGCGGACCCTGCAGAGCCGCGGCGTCCCACAGGGCGGCGCCGGGTCGGGCGGTGGCGACGATCAAAGTCCCCGCCGCCGCCCCCGCCGCTCCAGCGAACGGCATCAAACAATCCGCCCCCGCCCGATTGTCTATCTCGCCCCGTATACGCACCGCTCCAGAGAAGAAATGAAAGAAAATAATCAGCATGTGAATTAGCGGCAGCCACCTGCGTCTCTCCCATATACAGAGAACAGACGGCGCCATCCCACGCCTGCAAAGAACCGTTCAAAGACAAGGAGAGGGCCGCGCCGGGCGGTGTCAGCCTCTCGCGCAGAGGCTGACGAGGACAGAAGGGCCGCGTCTCCTTATCCGGTGGCGACGTTCAGTCGGACACAAAGCGACGGAGCCTCTTCAGACATCAAAGGAGCCGCGGCGGCATGGGACGCCCTTTTACGGGCGGCTACCCGTTCAGGAGAGGCAGTTTCAGCGCAGTAGTGCCACGCAGTCTCATGGGGTTCAACTGCGCCGCGTCGCACCGTTTGTCTGAAGCCAACAGAGAGATGGATGGATGAGCGGAAGTCCTCTGATGTTGGCGGCACTCTACAGAGGATCTTAATGTCTGGCTGGAAACGGGGTCCAGACTCCAGCGTATAGTATCTACGCCTACGCCTGAGCAATGCAACGTGCGCAGAGAACCAAGGTGAGGGAGTGTTCAAACTTGTTAGAAACGGTTTAATGCTAAAAGACACCTGTGGTGTCAGAATGTGGCGCATGATGGACACTACCTTTACTTTCTGAATAGTTTTCACCAATCAGGTAGGCAAACTAGTAGACGGATCGGGGCACCACCAGCATCAACATTCAACAGCCTGGCACTGACAGCAATGTAAATCGCTCTTCTCCCATGCTCTCTCATTTGTGACTAATCACCTCCGCACGTCACGCAGCGTCACACAGCGTCACAGATGACGTCACATCACCAGGAGTGTTCACGGCCGGCTGGCGTCGGATAATACCGCCTCCAGTCTCAGCTGGGCCCTGTCAGCCGCGTTATTTATGTTTCTACACACGGTACCGCCTCTGGTGGCTGTTGGTGACGATTCTGGCGACGAAGGCGTTGTGTTGTCGCAAGGACAGCAGCAGGCATAGAAGAGCTGGCAGTGGGTAGTGCTAATGGCGAACAGCGCCTGGTGTGATCACAATGTGAGACGGCACACCGAGGCTAGTTAGTTGACAGGCGGACGTGTTGGTGGGTCACTGCTACCGGAATCACAAACGTTACACAAATGCACATAGTATCGTCGTGTGTGCTAGACGCTCCTTCACGAGCTCAACCCCTGCGTGAAACGTTCAACTAACTCCGTTACGTTTAGTTGATTGGATTTCATTTGGTTGTCACACGCCTGCTTAGTGTCGAGGAGGCTGTTCGCAAAAACAGCTCAGGAGCGCGCACGACTCCATCGTCGTTATTTCAGTAAATCCAACGCCAGGCTCCCGTCTGCGCCCACACGTTCACTCATCTGCCTCCGACCCAGCCATTCTCATCCATTCTTCCTCGGCGTGATTCGCCGGCGAGTTCTCAATTCGTGACGATGACTGGGTGTTTCTGGCGGCGCCCGCCGAACGCCGGCTCATTCCCGGTCCGTTTGTGTCGGCTCCGACCACTCATCGCGGCCGTTTGAGTCTCACAGAGCGGCCTCCTGGCGTCCTTCGGCACGTCCACATCCCAAGCCGCGCCGGTGGGCCGTTTAATTACCTGTCAGGGTGGGGATGCCGCCGGGGATTCTTGAAGAGCTCCATTTTCAGTCTTCTTAGGACAGTGGGTCGATAGTCAAGGCCAAGAGCGAGTCACCAGCCGGCTCAACGGCTGATTTAGAGAGGAAAAGGGAAAATAAACGTTAAGATTACATACTTCAGGACACTGGTTTGGCCACAAGTATCCGCGATCGTAAGCAAGATGGAGTTTTCATCGCGTACTGACGTTTTGTCACTTACGTCGCTTTGGTCGCTTACGTTTAGTCACCAACTCATGTTAGATTATACTCCATCTCTAATACAATACCCTCAAGGCATTATCCTCGCCCCACTGAAAATCGTGCCGGGCTCCACTAACTCAGCATCAGTGATCTTGAGTCGGGCTCTTCATAAAGATTCTCGTCGGACGGTTCATAAAAGCCGCCAGGCTATAAATAATAGAGCCAGTTCAGGCCGAGTGCCGGCGGCGAGCGGCGAGCGTGGCTCGATGAGCATTGAGCAGTGTGATCACATCTGAAGCCATTTAGATGCGGCAAACGCGGCAGCATGAGACATGGCCACGGTGTTATACACTAGGGGATTGCGTGATAAGAGAAACGCCAGTGCGCCTGGTGGAATTTCGACGTCGTTAGCCATGAACTTAGGCCGCAAAACCAGCCGGTCTGCCAGCTAATCAAGTTCTCAAATGTCTGACGGTGGCTGGCGCACGCCAGATAGGCTTATAACTAACCACATGCAGCCCATCGCGGTCTTACTAATCCAATAAGGCCAATGTTGAATAAGGCGCCAGAGACCAGGAATGCGAAGCTGTCAAACATTTGCGAGTTAATGTCATTCGCGACATTAAGTTACGTTTCCATGAATTCGCCATTGCTCTATTGATAATAATCCAGGAGATAAGTCGGCAGAGCTTTACATTTCAGTACGATTGTAGATCAGCAGCAATTGCTAATGCCCACCGACCGGACATAGCCAATCGTCTCACCGAAGGAACAATACAGGCGGAAAGGCAATTTACTCAGCCTAATCAAACGTCTTTCACTTCAGTTCACAATGGCCAAGTAATGGTTCCCGTTCCCGGATGTAGCAGCCTGCTCGACACCCTCCGTCCCGGGAAATGACTCGTCACAACACGGAAGCCAAACAACGTCCCATTTTGCCCACTCCATCCTGCATACTGAGCCGTAACGTCTCTCATACGGCTTCTACACAGCCCTGTCCGCCTCATCATATGACCAACGACGCCCAGCGCGCTCACTCCTCTCAGTGTGTATCATTAGCACCTCAGCCGACCACCCTGCACTCAACACGCCCGCCCCGCCCCTACTTGTCATGCACACACAGATGCACCCGAGGCGCCCGCGCCGCCGAGGCGTGTCAACGTTCCGGGAATGAGAGCGCCCGGGGGCAGACAGGTCACGTGACTAGTGACCAGTCAGCTGGCGGCGTGCCCCGTGGCGGCTCTGCAGCACGTGCCTACAAGGGTGGCCGATGCAACATTCCACGCGGCGTATACAGACGCGGACGGGTGAGTGGCCTTGGATTGGACCGGAGTAGACGGTACGGCTAGGCCAAGCCGTAGACGAATCGCATGTGATAACCGATACCGAGACGGTTTGATCGTAAACATACACAGGCAACATTTCAGACATTCAGATCTCGTTTTCAGGATAACCCCCATTCCATCCACTTGTCAAGTCAAGGTTAATCCCGAGTCGTGATAGACCATATATCGGTTGTTGAGACATTTCCGGAGTCTCTCAGGACAAAATTCTCCAGACAACTAACTCTCCCGCGACTCCAGACAGCGTCCCTGAGGAGACAGTCCCACACAGCTGGATAGACAACTTTCCACTGGCTTTGTTTGGCTTCGTTTCGTGCTCGTTCGAGAAGCACTTGCCCCGGGGACTCTCAAGTGACGCCACGAAAACAACTGAACTCTCCAGAGGCTGCCAACGCTGTTCAGATCCACAGATAAACGTTGGGACGAGGACAAGTCGACAAACAACGCGCGATATTCACTTACGGAGTTTTAAGCGCTTCACAAAGGGTATCTGCTGGGAGGTAGATAGAAGTGCTTTTCAAAAAGCGATAAAACACCCAATGTGTTTATAAACAAGCACATCGAAACAGCGAGAAACACTGTTTGAACTAACAAAACCTGCTCATCTGAGAGCCAGGCCAGACAGACCCGTTTCGTAACTTTTATCAGTGAGGAGCACTCGACTGAAATTCCTCCTACTCCACGCTGACCGGCCGCCCTCCCTAGACCCTATCTTGCCAATCAACCTGCTTTGTAGTGGTGCCAATTTCATGAAATTTCAATTCCAATTCCGATCCAATTCCAAGAAATTGCCAAGTAAATTTCCAATTTTGTCCAAAGCGGGGGCTATTCCAATTTTTAACGATTTTTGCATTTTTTGCGTAAATTTTAAGTGTTTAAAAGCGTTTTAAAGGCCTCCGTTTTAAAATTTTAAATTTTAAAGGCCTTGTGTTCCGATTAATTTCCAAAAAATGTTAAGAATTCCGTCCAAATTCCAAATTGGAATTGGACAAAAATTGGAATTCCAAGAAAAGAAATTCCGATTGGCACCAATACTGCTTTGACAGTGACTGACGGACCACCTGTGTTCCGAGCTACCGCTGCACTAGCTACACATAACAGCCGCAGTAGCTGCACATAACTCGCTGCGTTGGCCAGCATTTGCCGGCGCCGCCGGCGGCTCCTCTCGGCTGCAACAAAGGCGCCGCGCCGGCGTCCGCTGTTGGCGCCGGGCGGCGCGCGCCTCGGCCCGACTTCAAACGGCGCCGCCGTTTCGTCAATGGGCCCGCCGGGCAGGTCCTGTCAGGGGCTACACCGCGCCGCCGCTGCGTCTTCAATCACTACGCTCTCCGAAAGCTCATGGTCGCCGGGTCCGCCAGTCTGAATGGATCCAGCATCAGCACGCGAAATGCACATCTCATTACTGAGTCGATCAGGTCCGGCCATAACTCGAGAAATAGATGGCTGGACGGTAGTAAATCAGATGCAGTTTGTATACATTCCGCATGCACATTTGCATGTCAAAGGGAGCTCTGGGGCTGGGCGGCAATCTAGATGAGGCGAGAGAGTCGCATCGGCGTGGCCACGGTTGGCTTTTATGTCCTCCGTGATCATGAACGAGAATAACCGAGTCCACACCCGTGATGGTATAAACTATAAAGATATCATGTGTCGCATTATCTAACTCATCCGTACAGTGACACGCAGACGAACAAAATTCAGAGCATGCTCATTGTCAAGCTCTGCATTTAATTACACTTCCAGCCCACTCCCTGTCCGGTGTTTTGTGTAGGACCGCTTGTCCAGAGACGGGAGGTATAAATATAGCCCGTTCCAAGACCACTTGAGGATGGTGTCGCCCGATAAAAAGCGTCTGCCTCTGGCGTCGCACGGTAGGTCTCCCACAGATCTCTGGATAGTGTTACTGACCTGGCCTGGCAGCGATTGCATCGAGGCGTAAAAACAAACCAGACATGACACCGAGAACAGGCATGTTTACTCTCTGGGAGCTGGCCTAAGACGGATTATTTAACACCGCGGTAGCCGGCAGCGGCCACCTGCAACAAACGCCGCACTAAGTGCACTTAGCCAACCACAAGCGCGCGCCAGTTTACGCAAAAGCGCATCTGGAACGAGTTTAACAGAACGGCATTAGGCACGAGTGAGTGCAAAGTTGAGCGAGCCACAGCAGTCACATTCACAAAGGTGTGCAGCATAGGCCAACCAGCAACTCGTTAGCTTTGCAGAAGTGCTGCAGAGTTGAACTAATTCATTCAATTCATCCATCATCCGATTCATTCATTCTCATTCACAATTCCTCTCCAGAGTCCCCACAGTGCATTGTCCCTAATTTGCCGCTTAAGCCGCCCACATTTCACACAGTGCAGCGTTCCGATCGGGCCTGAGGAGTCACTGGACGGCCCGTGGCCTGTGGCATCTGTCATACCGCTGTCAGAGGCAGGCAGGCGGCTCCTTCCCTGGGACTGCTCTCCCCCTCTGTCTCCGTCTCTTTATCTTCAGCGACGGCTGAAGGTGGAAGTAAGACAAACTACTGCCAATGCGTTATCCGACCACGGAATAAATCAATTGAAGTCCACTACTTCGAGTCAGAAGTCAGGAAAGTTACGAGGTGATTTCAATTCAGTTGAAGTTTCTAACCCTAAGAGCAGTCGGTCTTTCTTCCTCATACCTCTAACCCGCTCAGTCACACACTCATCACAAGAAAATGACTCACACATGACAAATGACTCACAAACAGCCCCCGAATGACCCCAATTTTTCACCTGGGCGGCCACGGGTCAGGCCCCGCGCGCAGCAAACACCTCCCGCTCTCCCCGTCACCGTCCCGATGGAGTTATCGACAGCCAATCCGGCTGTTTGTGCGCCCGTTCGCCAGCCGTCGCCCACGGGGACAGCACGTCACGGAGAGTGAGGTTCCCCAGGCGCCCCTACCGAGAGCGCCCATTGGCGCCGTGGGTCGGCCCACCTGCGCATCGCCGGTCTGTTGGGAGACGCGCCCTGAAATGGTGGCTAATTGCTCCAGCCACCGGGTGGGGAGGGGAGGGGAGCGGAGGGGAGGAGAGGGGGTTCGGAGCGGGCGCCGGGTGCGCGGCAGGGGGCAGAGGGGACGGGGGACAGAGGGGATCAGAGGGAGGCCAAGGGCACCCGTGGCCCACGGGCCGTGGGGAGCGTCCGCCAACTGACGGCGGCCGGCGCCGTGGGATTTAGAGCCCGGCGCGGATTATGGGTGACTAATCCATGATTCCAGTGATTGCTTTTGCTGACACTGGCAGACGCTTCCTATATGAGCGTTGCGCAACCAGCTGTATAAACATACAACACCATTGGGCCGGTTCAATGTATGTTTGGCGAGTGAACAGACCAGCAGTGTCACAGCCCCTGCTCAACACCCGATGACCTAACCACCTCGCTGTACCCAGATACGACTCGTAGCGTAGGTACTCGTTTTCCCGAAAGCGACGTCTCCTGGGACCCGACACGTAAATGTTTCGCTTCGCGGCGCCGCTGCGTGTTGATACGGACCAGTACGCAGTGATAAACTCTGTCGAGTGGCTGTGACCGGGTCCAAACTGTGACACGTGTAACGGCGCGTGGGCTATGAGCTGGAATAGGTGGGCGGGGCACGATAGTTACGGGCCGGGGGAAGGGTAGAGAATATAGCGGTTGTGGCCCTGAGCCGTCCTTTTTCTAATTGCCCCACTGAACGGTTATTTTATTAGGCATCTGAGCTATCCTGCCATCCATGGCTTACAAACCTCCCTTCTAAAATATGAACTGACCCTGAGCACTGACCCTCCACCCCTCCGCCAGTATGAAGCACTGGCCAGAGCCGGCGCGCGCACAGAGGCGGCGGCAGCCGGGTGGTCTGGCCACCACTCGCCAGCAATATTTATGACCGACACACCCGGCACCTCTCCGTCACTTGAACAGTTGACAAAGTGCGGCGCACGCTGAGAGACCTTGGTCTGGTACGCAGACCCTGGCGGCGCACTGGGGGTCCCGACAGTGAGCGCCTGGCATCCGCCTCTGGTGCCTCGCCGGCGCCATTAAAATGCCGAGGAAGATCTTGCTGTCGGTACTCGAGAGCCGACAAGCTCCGACGTTTTGTTAGGAGGCAGTTTGTAGGTTTTGTGGAGCCAGTGAACATGCCGCCCAGTGGACGTAGCTCCTGCGACGTCGCCTTGCGCCTCCAAACCCGGAGAAGCCGCGAAACCCGACCGGGTCACCTGTCAGATCGGCGCCGAGATAGGCCCGCGAGCCAAAAGGACAGCGCCGTGTCCGGGCCAGCGCGCCGTCCGGCCGTCGGTGGGCGAGATAGGCCCGGCAGATAGGCTTTGTTAGTGCACAATATCTCGGCGCGGCCGCGCGGCGCTTTCTAACGAGGCCCAGGGCGCCGTTGGGGCCGACAGCGCAGCGGCGGCGCCCTTTGAACGCGTCGGCCGCGCGCGCTTTGAAGCCCCGCCGGCGGGCGCGCGATAAAACAAACCGCGGCGCGCCGGCGCTGGCTGCCAACGGTGGACGCGGGCCATCTCGGTCCCAGGGCGCCCGCCACACTTACAGAGCGCCCTCAGAAGGTGTCGAGTCGCCGCGTCGACGGCCCCCGACTCTGTATTTACTCCGCGCGGTAAGCAGTCTGCCTGGTCGGACGGCCCGGTGACAGGGAGCGCGACGGGGCCGGCCGGCCCCGGGCAGTCGATGCGTCACCGACACACGGATCTGCGTCCGATCGTCTCCGGCGGGAAGGGCGCCAGAGGGAGACTCATCTCCCTGTCTAGGGGAAGATGAGTCAGACGCCGGGGGCGGCCGCCGCCACCACCGCCGACGACGACGGGCAGCTCTCAGCTCCGTCGGCAGGCTCGCTTCCCGGCGCCGGCCACCGGGTCGCGGACAGTGCAAATCCGTGTCATTCCATAAACAGATGGGCCGGTGGCGATCGGCGGGCAGTGTAAACAGCTCCGACACGGCAGTGTAAACAGGCTGCCGACGCCACTGCCAACGCCCGCACCGGCGGCGGCGGCCGGCGGCGCACCGGCGACTAAAGATAGCCGACGCCGCCGGCCGACGCGCTCGGCAGCGGCGGCGCGATGGCGACGCGCCGGTGACTAGGTTAGGGTGCCGTCGGTCTTCGACGATCACCCTTAATCTCGATGCAGTCGTACCCCGCATGGCCAGCGCCTCTCAACGCCCCTGCGCCACCACTAACACTGAGCAGCGATTGTTTATATTGCAAAATAAAATTCACCATGTTGTGCGGACTGCAAATATTGGCAAAGAAACCGTAAAATTACCCCAGAAAAACGTTTCTCATAGAACATGGCCTGCAGTGCACAGGGGCTTCACGGCTAGAACACGAAGAGCAAAGTAATATCACTGTAAAAAACGTGGTCAATAAAATGCACCTAATAAAATTCGGTGTAGCAGGTCGACCCATGGGTAAACCAGGTTCCAATTCGTCCCGCTGACCCTTCCCATGCCAACAGAGACTGGACCCAGTCCCATTCTCTTACAACCCCGGTCCCGGCAACTAATTGGATCTGGGCAATGCCGCCCGTCAGCGCGCAGCGGCCCAGCTACGTCTGATGACGGCCCGTTTTACGACCGTAACCTTACGACCGTACGATCGTACGACTCCGAACGACGCCGCGTACGACGGTGAGGACGGCAATGCGTGGTTGTATATGAGACTGTTCGTTAGCCCAAATAGAATACCATGCTGGTGGTTGAAGCGAGGAGGAGATTCTGAGCAGCATTTTGGATTCAGCAGCGCGTGCGCCATGTGAGGATCCGTGTGAATCGTTTTACCGAGCGTGTCGGTCGTATGTCGGTTTGGATGAGTCAGTCAAAGGATCTCTGGCAAGTTGGGTCCGTCTGTCAGCTCCTGCGTTATCAAGAATCTACCATCACCAAGCCAATTTCCCGCCATCGTCGCCGAAACCCGCCGACGCAGCCACCTCAGCTGTGGTTTAAATCGACTCGAATCGCAATCTAGGGCGGTCACAGACGCGTTGGCGGGGGCGGCGGCGGCGGCGGCGGGGGCGGGCGGCCGTCTCCCCCCGTATTGATCGCTGAAGCCGCGATCATCGGGCAGTGCAGGCACACCGCTCAACGGTCAACATGCGGCCAACATCCGGCCGGGGCGGGGCGGGGCGGGGTGATAGAGTTTTGAACGAGAAACCTCGTGCGGCAGCCTACACTGTCATATTTCTTTCATGTAGCTGTCATATTTCCCCTGCCCACCCCGAGCTCCCCGAGCGTTCCAGCGTATTATTCGGGACAAATTCAAACAGAGCCCTCCACTAAATTCAATTTGCCCGGTAGACGGGTAATGAAAACCAGGCGGCGATTCGTTAGAAATAAATGATCGGGCCACAACTCAGCCAGATAAATCACGCTCGGAAAGAGGGGGAAAGAGGGCATGCGGGCGGCGAGGAACAGAAGAGAGAATTGGGCAGATAAGCAGGCACCGATATCTTATGGAAGCAACAATGGTCTGAATGGGAAGCGGGCACAAAAAAGAGAGATCGCATACGATAAGTCGGAGAATGGTGGGGAGCAGAGTCAGCGGGAGGGAAATCAGAACTGACGCGGGCCGCCGCGGAGATATATGGCCGCGTTCAGATCAGATCTAGATAGAGCGCAACAGTGTGTGGCGGATGAAGGGAGAGGCGAGAAGAGGGACAGGCCCCAGGGACACCGGGCGAGCTGGAGAGATCAGCTGTCTCTCTAGTCTCTGCTGGTGAATAGCACCGGAGCGGTTCTGGGCTAGTACTGTCAACTGGACACTTGGACAGTGGACGGGGCATAGCCGTCTTAGCAGGGCTGAGGTATGGATAAAGGCTTCAGGGCCGTGCACGGCCCTGAAGCCTTTATCCAAGCCTTTATCCTTATTCCACGGCCGGGGCATTCCACGTCAAATCAAACACCGAAATCCGTCATCCCCTTCGATTTTTCTAAAAATTTGTAGGCAGACTGGGCATGGTTCAAAACTGAGTTACGTATAATATTTTCGAAATTTGATAACGTATCGCTGAGATATAGGTCATCGAATATAGCGAAAAATGCCACACATCAATTTTTTAAATGGCTGTAACTCTGGTTCCCTTTCTGGTATCAAAATGATATTAACAGGGTCTTATAGGCAATTGATAAGGCTTTGATTTTTAATTACAAAATTAAATTGAAGTGACCTTGAAAAGCATTGGACCTTGAATTAAAACAGAAAAATTAAAATAGCAAAAAACACGTCACCTTCGATTTGCGTAATTTTTACATATTATGTCCGTCACAACGTTCCTAACCATCTGTGAAAAAATTGGAGTGGGCCATTCATAACTTTCGCAGCAAACGCCGTTTTCATGCATCAACATCACGCAACCGCGCGTGACCTTGAAAGACAGAGTCAAGACATGCTTGCTTGTGTACACTTTCTGAAATGAATGATTGCTGATTATTGATATCCCAAACTCTGCGAGAATGGAAATGCATAGTCATCGTAGTCAAGCATTCATGTTCCATAGTAAAAGTGTCTCAGGCTAACGGTATTTTGCGGTGAATTTTGAGCCGTGTGGAAATGCATCATGAAGTAAATTTAACGAAAACATTATCACGCAACGATATCTTCACGTCTTTTGATCTTCACTATACGAAAGAACATACATTTTTTTTAGTATGCATGGGGAATTTCTAGTTAATCCAATAATAAATATGGCAGTTAGAGGCCTGCTAAGAGTAACATGTCGCCGGCTGAGGCGGGCTCGGCCGATGCGGGAAACGCAGCAATCATAATTTTGTGTTTACACGTTCATATTTCAATTGTTTACCAACCGATTTTTAAAATTATATCACCATAAGATTGCCTGTACATTTCTTAGTCATCTCACAAAATTTGACGCGAATCGAACGTAAGCGGTAGGGAGCGCGATGTAAAGACGGAACCGTTCCGTTCCGTCCCGGCACAGTCTACAATTCAGGCGGCGCGTAGCGGTCGGCGCCGGCTGCCGAGTCGCCGGGTCGCTGCGGCGACAGGATGTTCACTTTACACCGCTATTACTAGAACAGTTGTGAACCGATTTTCTTGTTGCTTGCACGATGAGATGTCCAATTCAATTCTTGACAGGTAGCCATAATTAATTTCGCATTAATCTTATGAGATATTGGCGAAAAACAGGAGGGGTGGGCGAAATTCGCTCTTCCCCCTCCACTGCGCGTGCTAACATGCGTTTGCATATGTGCAATTTTCTTCAAAACTTATGAATGGCCCACTCTAATTTTTTCACAGGTTGTTAAGAATATGGTAGGCAATAAAATATATGAAAATGAGCCAAATCGAAGGTGACGTGTTTTTTGCTACTTCAATATTTGTGCTTAAGAACAGAGTTAAGCAAATTTCAAGGTCATATATTTAAGTAGGTGCAATTCTAAACAAATGCTTAAGAAATTACCTAAACAGTAAGGTTTATTTCATTCAAATCAAACAAGTACAACCAAAGTTATGGTCGTTCAAAAATATAAAGATGCAACATTTTGTAAAAATTTGATGCACTATATTTAGAAGACCTGTGGTCAGAATGTGCAAAAAACATCAATGTAATGTCCGGAGCCACACAGGAACTCGCTCACAAATTTATAATGAAATCGCTGATGGTAAGGTGCAAAACAGCCGATTTTTGTTCGATTTGACGTGGAATGCCCCGGCCGTGGAATAAAACTCCCGTGGAAAGTACTTCATTGGAACTGGCCACACACGCCGCAATGAATACAGAGCGATCGTTACGTAAATGTTTACAATACTATCGAATCACCCTCACGCCTTCCTGATCCAATACTGACACTTGAATAGTCGTTGATTACGTTGTCTAAGACACCGAAGCTGCACCGGCCGTTCCGCACAAGGCCGTGGCCCGGCCCCCGGCTCGGCTGCCCGGAGCAGTGACCGTCCTCTGTCCACGTGCGGGCCACTGAACCGTAACCAGACGGTCTTCGTGCGTGACTACCATCCCCTCCTCCTCCTCCCCCGCCGTCCGCCACGACAAGTCAGCCTGGAGACCGACCAGCCCCTCGGGCCAGCGACCGCCGGGTTAGTTCGCCACCCTGCCGCCAAGCGGCGCTATAGTGCGGCGCGGGCCGTCCCCGCGGCGAGCACCATCCATCAGGCGCCAAGCATGGCTTTGTTGGGCCCGGCTGGGCGCCGCCGGCCGGGCCGGAGGAGACCGCCCGCCGGACCGCGCCGGACCGCGCTGGACCGCGCCGAACCGCCGGGTCCTGGTCAGTGGATGGGGAAGGCCGCGCTCGAGGCGAGTCCTGTCGCGATCCGCGGCCCTGGTGACCGTGCTTCTTTGTCATGACAGGTCGGTAGTTGACCCAAACGTGTGCGTGACTGTCAGGGAGTAGATAGAGGCGCGCCCCACGCACTTTCGGCAAATGCTGAAACGTCACAGCCGAATCGCCTCATAACGATACATGGGCCAAACCAGGAAGATGCCACCGAATTAGCGACATCATGTCGGTCAGATGGGACCATTTGTGCTAACTTTTCCGCGTCACACCTGATGTGACCCACCATCAGGGCAGCCCTATCAGCGGGCACGCACCATTAGCCCCATTCGGCACATTACACCAGGATGAGCCGCGCGTGCCCCGCCGCCGGCGTCTGACTCGCGGCGACTCGAGTCATCGAGTCGGGCAGGCGGCCGGGACCACATCCGGCCCTGTCGGGCAGAGGCCGCAGCTGGTCCGACCCGAGCAGCAGCCGTGGATAATGAGAGGCGTCGGAGCGCGGAACGAGAGCCGGGATCAGAGCCGCCGCCGTATCAGAGAGCCGGAGAGAGGAGGACACCTGATCGTGATGGGATGCTACATGAGCAGCGTGACCCCAAACTACCCCAGCACCAGCCTATTACGCACCAGTAGTTCCCCAAACACCACACCATCACCACCTGTGCCGGTGAGGCTCGAGTGGTCGCCCAGCGCACGAGCGCGCGATGGCGCAGCGGGAGTGGGGCGGGCAGGTCGCACTGTCCAGTCAGGCGTGTCCGAACATCGTCCCACCACCGTCCAATGGCTGCTCCTCGCCCGCCGAGCCCCAGATGGGCCCGGAGCCATCGCCACCTGAGGCTCGGGCGCTAACAGGCTAAAAGCCCCGTGGGCGACAGGAAAGCAACATAGGAGCGCACAGGAAAACGCATTAGCGGACAGGCCGTCATTGACGGCAAATGGTGGACAAATGAGGGTAAATGTGGGTAAATGTGCACACATGTAAGCGAAGTGGTATGTAGGGCAGCCGTGGGCATTAGGAAAACAGCCACACATCCATCGTATGCTAACATCTATTGCACACGTGGGCTCCTCCTTGATTCATTGTCGTCCAGTAACCACATACACTACAGCCACCCGCCTCGTCGCCATGAGAATAACGCCCCATCCCCGCCGGGCGTATCGCCCGCAGCAGCCCCCATTGCGTGCTGTGAGAGGGCGAGGGGCGGCACGAGCTGTCGATACCGGCACCGACGACCGCCGTCCAGCGGAGCCGCTAAATTGTCCACTCTGAACGCAGTGACCGAGCGGCGTGCTGACCGTGCGCCGTTACGAGCACGGTCGGTACAGCGCGTGTTCCATATAGAGAGCCGAGTGGTGCCTTGGTCACGCCCGGTGATCGTTTACTGCTACTCCGCTATGGAGTATGGTGCTCGGGAAATGGTTACTGGTCAGGCCGCTGGGGAACGATATAGACAGGCCCGAGTGTCGAGACGGCAGTTGCAGGCTGAGGATGTTGGTGCATCACTGCAATTCCAGTGCTGTACGTGACTGTTTGACCACGAAGGGATCTCGTCGCCGGAACACTGCTGCCTGAGGCGTTATTGCGTCTCCTGATCCCCCCGGGGCCCGTTTGTGGCTGCGCCGCGGCCGGCGGGGCCTGCGGTGGGGGCTGCAGTGGGAGCTGGGAGGGGAGTGGGGATCTCTAATCTCACTCGGTGTGGGCTCCGCACGTCCCGGCTCAGGCGACCACGCCGACGGCTGACGCCTTTAAAGCTTTCAATTACGGACGCAAAGCCGTACCGACGAATTCAGTCGACTTGTAGGAATTTCAATTAGCCTTTCGGCCGTAGGAGATTCAGCTGGATCAATGCAGAGCAGGATAGGACACCCACTTGCCTTTAAAGTGGACATTAGCTGCCCAGAACTAATGCATCCAAGTCGAAAGGACGACATTTCGGCAATGAAATTGTGGCCTGAAACGAATTCCAACAATCTATCGCAGCGGGAGCCCTGAGAAGTTAATGCTTGGCTCGGAATACATGCATCCATGAACTGAATTGATCAACTCTGGTCGGGAAACCAATTCAAACACTAATCTGAGGCAGCGAGCAGTCCCATGAGATCCGTTCAAGCACGACTGAACCGAAGCGCAATGGATTTTGCCATGTCAAGAAGCCGACACCCAGAAGGGCAACAACTCTACGAGCCCACTGACGGCGTGAGCGAGAGGAGCTCTCGCTCGTCAGCCTAGCTCGTCAGCTTGGCTTGTCAGCTTCGCTCGCTACGGGGCGCAGACTGCAGTCTGAATGCTGATCTAAGCTCGACACGATCGCTGGAGAGGCACGTACCAGGCATCACTTCGTCGAACCCCGACCCCCTGAGTCAGCACCCGACTTTCTCCCGCTCAACACTCGCTCTGAATCTGTCACGGTCTGCCTGCATCCAGTATGCACATTAACCGACACACAGACAGTCAATCAATGTCTACGTCGAAACAACAACAGCGCAGCAGGCACCATCGGTCACTGCACTGCCATGACCGCGGCGGGGGCGGAGGCGGGGCGGGGGCGGGGGCGGCGGCGGGCGAGGAGGCGCGCAGTCCTCAACAAGGCGACGTCCGTGAACCAAGAACCACCAGCCACCAACCATGGTTGTCCCAGCGAGACAACGCCATCATTAATCGTGATGTCAGACTTTCGGTGCGGGTCCGCTCGCTGCCTCGTCTCTGCTGGTTCGACCCTGTGTGGGTTACCACCAGTTCCCCACGGCCCGCCGGCGACCCAGCAGTCATTAGAACCGCCCAGGAGTCCTCCGAAATACCGGGTCGAATAACGACCAGGAAGGACGACATGACCATTACTCAAAGACGCAGCGGGTCCGAGTTCCGATGTGACGTCTCATGAGCAAGTAATTATGAGGCGGGACGCACAGGCTAAACAAAGGAAGCATTCACTCCAAGTAGCAGGTGATAATTTCTGAGCGAGATTCTGAGCCTCGCCACCGATACGGCTATTTACTGACCCATCTTCCACGGCTAAACGACTCATCTCATCATCAATCCACGTCGAGTTAACAGCGACGTAGCCTCTCAGGCCTGCCAGTTCTCAATACATCTCTGTCCGCACATAGAACCCGGCTTCGCAAACTTCAAAGGCCATGCGCTAATGTCCCGCCGCCCACCGGGCTTCAAACTTCAGTGACCTCCATGACCTTTGACCTTGGTCCATCAGCGATGGCGGAGCGGCGTGGGGCGGTCAATATTCAGATCCAGTGCGCTGACCTCCCGTCCGCCGGCCGGCGGCCATTCTAATCAGCCGCGCAGATATGATAATCAGCTGGGGGTCATTATTTAACATGGAGCGGCCGCAGGTGCGGCGACGGCGGGCACGGAAGAACGCGATCCGACCGCCGTCAGCAGCAGCGAGCAGCCAGGAACGAACGGCCCGAGAGGAAATTACTTAGCGTACCAGGTGGCACACGCAGACCATAAACACAAACAGCTGTGCCAACCGGGAAACAAGGCTACCAAAACAACACTGGATATGAGCAATGGCGGACCTGACTGCCAGGATGACCCACAAATGAATCCGTAATAGCGCACAATATACAGCTAACGAGCGGGTATAACCACCCAGGTAGTGAGCTGCCCTTGTCGCGAAGACAACGGCGTAATTTGAAGCTCGCAAAAGGATGAAAATATGGTCATTGAGAACAATCGTCCGGCTAAACGCCATAATAACCGAGAATTCGGCAAAAATACAGGCTAGCGGGATTAAGTTTATAGTACAGGTGCAATTAACTTTACCATTAACTAGCTCCATAAACTAACAAATCTAGTAAAAATTGACCTTGCGGCATAGAAAACGTCTCTCACGGTAAGCTCCGACTCACTGCCGACGAGTCAGCGTTCACATCCCGACTCTAGAGGCCCAGTTGAGACCCATCATCCCCATCCGTTTACCCCGATTACGAACTCTTGCCCCAGGCGTAGGGACCGCCCCGTGGATGGTTTCAGGGCGGGTAGGCACGTCAGGTAAGCATCGTCCCTTGCCGGCGGGGAGGACCGAGACAGGGGCAGGCACAGGACAGAGAGGGGTAAGGCTAAAGCTGTTTATCACGGGTAACGAGCTCAAGGTACCCGCAAACTCGGGCTAACGGGATAGAAGGAAACACACGAAATGCGATCGTATAGGGAAGGAAAAGAGTGCGCGCTAAGATGAACATCACCCAGGTAGATACAGGTGAACTGGCTATAGATATGAAGAAAGGAAGCACTATCCCGGGTCTGCATGGCAAGTAAATCGCTGCCACCACAACCGGCTCACCGCTACCGCCACCACCAGGCTGAACCGGGCAGCTGCGGCCTGCGCTATGCTCATTATCGCTGACTACATTATCGCTGGTCGACCGGTTTGCCGTGCGCCAGCCATGGTCTCGGCGGACTAATTAGCCTCTAAACGTCCACGGTGAATCGGTTCACCTCTCTCCCCCGGGGGGAGGGGAAGGGGTAATTGTCCCAGCCAGGAGCGGTGGTGGTGGCGGCGGGGAGGGCTGGTGTTCGCTCTGGGATGGTAGTTATCTGAGGAGTTTCTGCTGTGAAGCCGGGCAGACTCATAGCGTGTAATATGCGGCAGGCTGGATTTATACTCGTGCCTTGGTTTATAGAAGGTAACGCGTGGTGACTATAGAAGGTAACGCGTGGTGACAAGCCAGAGAACAGACGCGAAATTCTGCTACGAGGCATGACTACTTCTCTCTGTAAGGTTGACCGCGCCGTCATCGTTTTCTGGCCGTTTTCGTGAGTCACCATCAGTGTGGATTTTCAGCGAACAAGAATGTCAGATCAGAAGCAAAATCGGCGCACACCGCCGAGCAGCGAAATGCGCCTCGTGGTGCGAGGCGAACGGTGGCGCACCAGAGATGATCATGAATGATCGCACCGCGTGTTAAGCGGTGGGGAAACAGGCGTGAGCCGACAGATACTGAAACTACGACAAGAAACCCTGTTGCAACACATCAGATAAGTAACACTCCCCGCTTTATCCTGCCATAACCACAGCGACATCCTTCCGTGTCCTGTATCACGCCGCCACGATCCATCAAACCGTAACGAGGCCGTTACGCTGCGGTCACGGAATCACGTTACGACGTCACGGGGTCACGTCACGCCCGGCGCCGGACGCCGCCCGGCCCCTGCGGCCGACTTCCGACCGGGAGACCTTGTTTCCGGCCGGGCGGAAGTCAGACAACGTCCGTCCGCTCTGCCTCCGGGGCCGGTGCGCCCGAATGCACACCGCATACATTGTGCAGCGGGGATCATGACCCTGCTGCTCACGTTATTGCCACCAACGAGGACGGTTGAACTTTCAAAGACATACTAAAGCTGGGTCTGGTCTGGGATGATGCTTCGAAGCTAGCTTCCGCTTTCTCAGAAATGCTCGTTCATGATGAGTAAAGCCGGAGGCAACTGTCACCAATCCAGATAAGTCGTTTTGCTCGTTCGTCCACATTGCAACTCTGAGAGTTGAGACTGAGCAACATGAAGAGAGCATATACGAAAATTGTGTGAGACGACCAAATCCAACGTGACAAACAGGCATACAAAAATAACGTAGACAGGTAAGAGTTCAGTGTGGCCAAATTGGCAATGTTGCGGGTATGAGCTACTATTACGCAGTACGCACACGCCATCGACTTATTTTCGGATGACTGCGACAGTCAGGGGCCAGGACGGGGACAAAGATGGGTGCGATTAGGGGTCGGGTCGGGGGGACGGGACGCTCCCCCACGCCGGCCACCTGCCGGTCAGGACAGAGGGACGAGCGGACGGGACGGGCCCGGAATAGGACAGAAAGGCTGCGTGGGGACAGCGACGCCAGCGAACAGTGAAACGTCAGGGACCACGCACAAAGGACACTTGAAAGGGTTGACGGAGGACTTCCTGACCCTACCAAACATTATTCTTTGCTATTGACGTAGCTTGGTGAGAGCGAGGGCTAAGAACGCGTTATTGGGTCTAAAAACACTTCGGCCGACGATCCTTCCGGTCGAAAATTTTGGCCGTGCGTGCTGTATGCTATGGATACTGAATGCATGAAATAAGCGTATCAGTGCAAATAAATGCTGCTATGACGACCAAAAACCAAACTTTACCTATCTGCACTACGTGACAATATGCCCTCAATAAGCAACATGCTTCGTCTTCCTCGTTATCGTCCAGCCCACTATCCTACCCCTCCTGTTGCCTTTGAACCCATACTGACTGGCTATTCCCCTCGTGGGCCGGTGGCCAGAGACCACTGAAGGCCGTTGGGAGCCTCCCGCTCCCTCCCGTAACCCGTTCGGGCGGCTACCAATCGGTGGACCCCGAACATCGGGACTCACAAATGGCTATGTTTAATGCATAGCCCGGTGAGGAGCCCGCCGCGGGCAGGGGTGAGGCGCCCGGCCCAGGCTGGGGTGTGAGGAGGCTGAGAGGTATGGGTCGAGAGCCGGGGGCGGCGCGGCACGGCGCGGCGGGCACGGGGCCAGCGCGGCGCGCACGGAACGAGCAGCGGCGCAGCACCGTGTGATAAATACGGCTTTCCAGGCGCGCGCCAAGATGGCGCCGATGCGCGTCCGGCGGCGATTACGGCGCACCGGGGGCTATTACGGCGCACAGGCGGCGCCAGGCGACAGCACCATTAATAAGAGGCACATTTCTAGCCCGTAATGGGTGCGCACGAGCTAACGCCCGGACGTGTGTACTGAGAAGTGTGTACGCCGTGCGGCCCTCTGTACTTGACTGAAAGACAAAAGCAGAACGAAGCGCATGCTGTTTGGAAAGGTACGATACCCTCGCTCGTCCCTAGGTAGGTACTGTCTCGTATCACCACAGCACAACTGTCTCTACGAGACGAATAAGTGTTTAAGCAACACTAGATACTGCGAGACGAATAAGTGTTTAAGCAACACGTAGACACTGCACGGATCATATCATGAATGGACTGACATGACAGGAGTCAGGACCCGTGAATGGGTCCATCACTTCAGACATCCAAACTCTCAGACAAACCACACCGCTGGCAGGCACGAAGCTCGCAGTTCACAATAACAACCACAGGTCTCGGTCAACAGCAATGGAACAAAACAGATCACCCCTTCTGTCCCGCATAAAACTCACCTTCGACGTTTCCCATGGCGAGGATGGCGATGGTCTTGACGGCCGGGACGGCCCAGGCGGCTAGATGGAAGTACTGAGAGTTGGCCTCGATCGCCTCCTGGCCCCACTTCAGACCGGCCGCCAGGAACCAGGTGAGCGTCAGGATCACCCACCAGATGCACGAGGCCATGTTGAAGAAGTAGAGGGTCATGAAGACGAACGTGCAGCCCTGGCGCTTGGTGCCCTGCGCGATGGTCGACACCATGTCCAGTTTGGGATACTCTGGCGGCGGCTCAAACGGCTCGTTGCACGAGATGGTGTCGCCCATGGCGAAGGCGATGACGTACGTCAGGGAGACCATGAAGTAGCAGACGCTGAGGAAGATAATGGGACGCTCCGGGTAGCGGAAGCGAGACGTGTCCAGGATGAAGGTGAAGATGGTGAAGGCACACGAGGCCAGGCAGAGTACCGACCAGACGCCCACCCAGCGGCGCGCAAAGTCGCGCTGCCAGTCCGAGAAGAACATGCCGCGGCAGGGCGCGCCGCAGTCGGGCGTCTCGCGCTCGCCCACCCGCAGCCGGTACGACAGGCCCTTGGGCACGCGGAACTGCACCGGGCACACAAAGTCCTTGCCGTCGTGCGGCGGCTGCAGGCTGGTCGGAGGGGTGGCAGCGGGGCTGGAGCTCTCGTTCTGAGCGGCGCACAGCACGTTCGGGCCGGCCTCCGGAAACTTGGAACACTCGAGCTTCTCAGGCCACTTGAAGCCGAACTTGTTCATGAGACTCTCACAGCCGTTGCGAGCCGACAGACAGAGCGAACGGCACGGCGGCAGCGGCTTCTCCAGCTGGGTGCAGACGGGCGCGTACATCAGGCAGAGGAACAGCTGCAGATCGGCGCTGCACTTGACCTTCACCAGCGGGAAGAACTGGTGGACCTCGAGGCCGGCCTCGTCCTGCGTGGCGTGGCCCAGCAGGTTGGGCAGGATGGTCTTGTTGTACTGGATGTCCTTGCAGAGCGGGATGTCGATGTCCTCGCAGCGGTCGTGGTGCGGCAGCTGGTCGCCCTCCACCACCTCAGGTCTCTGAGCGGCCGCCGCCGCCGCCAGCACCAGGCACAGGCTCAGAGTGAGCGCCGCCATCACTGCAGCCAGTCCACCGGAGCACACACAGACACGGGCTCGGCACAGCGGAAAGGGAACCGAGGCGGGGACACTCACAGGGAACAGCGGCGCATTCTGTGAGAGGAAACCGCGAGGAGCCGCCGACGAGTCACCGCTGACGCACACCACACCCTTCCGCTCACACTCCCTTGTCTGCCGACCGGCCGGCACCCGGCGCCGCCGCCGGCCGCCCTCGAGAGCCGAACGCTGATTGGTCGGCTGAGCCACCGGTAGCCAATCATATGAAGTGGTGCATCCGAAGCAGGCTGTGACGTCTAGCCTGATTGGCTGACGGTGGACACTGAGGGATGGGATGCCTCACACAGCGGGGGGGGGGAGACAGAGGTGCAAATTTGACCTTTAACTGGATGTGCAAACTTCGGGGTATCTTTCGCCACCAGTTTCTTTGCGCGTATTAAGAAAAGAGTGGTTTGTGACGAGATGAATCTTATGATATAAAAGAAAACGCCAAAGCTACTGCAGGAAAAATGTTTCAGCAAAATCTGTCTATTGGTTTTCGCCATTAGCAGGCCAAACCGCTGACCTTACGTCAAATCAATTAGCAAAAGAACCTTCAAAAAGCCTCTATGAAATTTGTTTTCTGCGACGCTCTAGCTCTTGGTTTACGAATTATACGACGATAAGTTGAAACCTGTTAAATCAGGAAAATTTAACGTCAAACCTAAATTTACCTTTGGTGGCATCCATGCAGGGACCTGAGGGAAGACGTGATTGATAAATTATTTAAATGGTTTGGAAAAATAGCGATTAATGTTGATAATAGCTGTTTTCACGACGGGCTACCTGGCGAATGCACAAAATTTGACCAAATCTGCACCAAATGTCTTTTACAACAAATAGGTATCTTCATATCATAAATTTATTTCAGTGTTTTAATAACCAAAAAAATGTCTGATAATTCAAAGAAATAAGGTCTATAAGCATCTGTGCAACCCAAACTGACAACTTTTAAGTAACAAAATAAACCTAATTTGACCAAATCTGCACCAAATCTCCACCTAATCTGTACCAAATGTGTACCAGATGGCCGTCGTGAAAACGGCTTTCGTTTACTTTTACCTGATCTGTGATTGCATAGCTGACCTCGAGACCAATTAAGTCAGGTTTCCTGCCACAGTTATCACTGGTCAGTGGTCGGAAATGCCGTTTATCTTCTAAACGTTTATTGTCTAGAAATGTGTTTTGATGTGAAGCTGGTATGTTTTTCTCATAATCGTGTTTTTCTTGTTTAGGCGTGCAAATCATCTATTATTTGAACTTAAATGGCTAACCTAAAACTATAATCTTAAACCTTATGATCTTATACCTTATCGTCGAAAAAATAAACTGATAATGAACGCTTCATACCGAACATGACCTGGGAGGTATAATGTAGGGTCACGAGAGCGATTTTACAAATCAATATTTATTAGACACCTAAAAGACATAAAAACGGCGATGCTCTAAGGTTTTGAATAAAAAAACTTTCTTAAAGAAGGGTTTCTTTATCTTAGCCCATTTGCCTGTAAAAGCAAGGTCGAAAGAGCGAATTTTTTTCTGCTTCAAATACAGTAAAATTCAGTGGTCTTTAAATGCATCCTGTTACGCATAACCAGTACATATGTATATGGAAGTTTTCCAATATGCTTGCTCAGTCAATGTGGCTAGAGCGAGTAGATGCTTTTTAAATGAAATCATTGTTTTCTTATTGAATGAAAAGTAATACATTTCATTGCTCTTTTGCTTTTTTGAAATTGCGTCTCTAAGATTCTACACTAAAAATTGTGCTCGATTCCTTAAATAAGTTATCGTGTAGAGCGTGAAGCTACTCAGTCGCAACCCTTTCCGTTGCCCGATTCAGTGGAGCATAACTTGGAGTCTTAACTAGTGGCTCGGCCTTATAATAATCTGTCTGGTATTCTGCTTTGGTCCGGATTGTGCCACTATTTTATTCTTTGGGAGTTCATACACATTATTATGAGTAGAATGATTAGGCCCCGGGACGAAATACAGCTGAAACGACACAGAGCTGTGGCAGAAACAGACGAATATCATAGGTATATTTTATTTAACACATTGTTGCTGCATCGGTTTACAAAGTGAAGGGCATCCACAAATGAAACAACAATAATACCCATCTATAACAGATAAACGGCTATCTGTAGCCCGTTGTTCATTACATAAATGCTTGGAGTATATATAGTTTTAAGTTTTAACATCAGCAGATAAATAGTAAATTTTGTACCTCGTGTTTACTGACAATTTTAAAAGTTGAAGACTGCTCGAAAAACTGAATGCCCAGCCTCTATAGAAAACAATTGCACATAAACATAGCCGTACCTACGAAGAAACGCGCCCTTACTCCTCACAGAAACACCATAATTAATTTGACAAATACAACTTGCGGTCAGCCGCCCGTCAGTAGCACATAAGTTACACCCAAACACACTCAATCCTAGCGTTGGCCTATGCGGGTGACATTGGTCTCTTCTCGTCTATGGTCAGCAGGGGTCTATTATTTGCCGCTGATCCGGCGGATGGCCATGTCGAATTTGTCCGTCTCGTGGGCTCTCCGCAGCGCCTGCAGACAGCCTTTGAAGTACTCGGTGGTGAAGCACTCGGACCTGAAACGAACACGGCGCTGAGTTCAACCGTTCTGCGGTCGTTTGTTTGTCGCAACAACGCCTTTTACGTGATAAAATCGGCTGTGAGGCGAGTCGGAAGAACTGAGAACAGTGTATGAATAAGAGATAAGTATTTATCTTCATTTTGGCAAAAGTTATCTTCTATATTTCATATCGCCTCCAAAGAACATTTTAGATACTGTGGCATCCAAATGTAAACCATCCGAGTTCCGACTCCTACAAACTTATTTCATTCCGATAGCAACTTTAGCACCGTTCACAATCAACTCTGACGTCACTACAGGGTGTCCCAGAATTACCCGGACATTTATTTTCTGGCTAAAAGTACGACTGCGCTCGCTTCTAATGATATACAAGCATCATACTTTTATAAGATATCCCTTAGCTATCGAGATTGAGGACTGTGTGCTTTTGGTGGCCGGTAACGACTCGAATCAATTTTTATCCAGAGTCAAGTAAGAGTAGTCCTTTTCCGTTTTCAGCTTAAGCCATTAATAGGCAACCATGGTGAATCAACTCCCGTTCTCAACTTTGTAAACGGACTTTCGGCATGGTTTTTGCTGGAGAGCTTCAGCAGCTCATCTGCAAGCAGTTAGGATTGAGCAAAGCGCAATTATATCAGCTAACGAAGCCAGAGAGAGCAAGAGATAAACCTGATTGACAAGCTTGGGCTCGGCCAAAAAGGGCCATGCACCAGTTGTCAAACAAGTGGTTGCTTGTCATAGACAACAAACGTCACCGATCTAGCTAAAAACTAGCTAAACAATAGATCAGGATTATCTACAAAACATCAGTCTACTTTGCACCACTATCTTCGACAAAATTTTGGAATTTGGGGTCCTTCTCCAGAAAAATATGCGAACACTACGGGAAAAGCAGCGCAAATCACTACAATTCATTCCAAAAACATAACATATACAGCAAAACAGTATATTGAGGCACACTTTGTGGTCTAACGAAGGTATTATGTCATTTGAACCGCCCGAAAAAGGCTTGTGTGAACGTCAGATGGCTACAACGCCCCAACAGCAGAGACGGCCAGGCACCCGTCGAAAATCAAATTGTGAGACATTTTGAGCCACCGTGCACTCATTGGGCTTGATATGATGGCCCAAAGACAACCGTTAGCGCAGGGTACTACTGCGGTAATATTCTATACCAGTGCGAAAACTGGATGCCGTGAACCAAATGGCCATGAACGTGTTTGTTTTGGAAACCAAATCTGTTGGAAGTCAAAGGTTGCGCAATGTTCAGACATGGAGCTTCTCCACCCCAGATGTACCTAAAAAAAACGCAGCAAAAGTGGCGTAGGCAGAAATTTTTATTTTGGGGGATAATACCTTATGGCCTGGGAACACTTTGATGTCAAGTTTACCTTATATGATCGTATTATCCTCCGGCAAGAGGTCAAAGAAAACAGGCCTACACCCAGTTTCGGGAGACCCGTAAAACAACTGAGACCAGCAATGGCTGGCATTTTCCCTCATTGTCGGCTGATCTTGTAACAAGCGTATCTATTGCATGTGCTATTTCACAGCCACCCTAGTTGACTATATAGGACGGTAAAAAGAAAAAAGCGCAATCATGTTTGCCTTATTTTATACGCTAATTAACAATGTCCGGGTAATTATGGGACACCCTGTACATAGTACATACGACGTCACTCTGAGGACCATGTCATACGCACCGGCAGAGGCCATGCAGCTCGGGCTCCTGATAGAGTCCGTAGCACTCCTTGCAGACGGCGTTCAGCTCGTGAAAGGTGACCTTGTCAAACACTCCGCGACACTGCAGGCCGAGGAAGGAGCGCTTGTTCTGCAGTGGGTGACCGAGCTCCGGGTCAGCTTCCATCAGCTGCGCCCGGCCGCCGGCTGGGAGGGTGACGAGAAGCGCGACAGCGGCCACGACGAGCGTCGGAACGTAGGTGTGTGAGAGCAGCATCCTGGGGGCGGGGGCGGGCGTCAGGGGCGCTCAGAAGAGGGGGGCGGGGGGTCACACGGTACAAGTCGGACCCGATACAGTTCGGCAGCGTGTTGCAAAGTAGATGCATCAAAATGTGTCGTTGGAACTTTATATCTTGCTTGGTAATAGGTACGTTACAGAATCCGGAATATGGATGAATAATGAGTGTGACATGTGAAAACCGAGACGACCAGTTGCAGGCCCAGTACCTACCTATACCTACCTTTGATATCAGTTATCACACTCCGATTTGTGGATCTGGAAAGGTGGCATAAATACCTACTTATACTTTTGGGATATAAGTTTCATCATTACTTTGGAGTTTGCTTCCTTCTGTGAAGTTAATTCAGGACAACTTTTTATGATAAAAATTGATAGGTTTGATGGCTCATGTTTACGTTATGTTTTACAGGCCTCGTTTCTTCGCCAATCGGTGGGCAGATGGCGCACCGCCGCTCCTTGGGTGCAGGCCTAGCTTACCGTAGATGTCGCTGTCAACCCGCTCTCGGTCAAACTGCGTTCCCTGTCCTCGCCTCATATTCCACCTCACCATGGTATTCGGGACGGAGTGCATTTGTAATGGCGATTCCGTTCCATTACGTGCCAATTACATCAGGAGCCCTGCTATTCTTTGACACCTCATCGATGGTTATCAGAAAGCCTTTTCAAAACTGCCGTCTTTATGAGGTTTTCTTTAATGTCCACTTACATTCGACAACAAAAGCCACTTCACGCAATGGATAGATTTTTCCGTCCTCTCACGCAGACCAGCCTATCGACACTTTTTGTTTGCTATGAACTGCTCGGATTGATCGCTATCTCACTGCAGACAGCCGGTGAAAAGTCAAATATAATAAAAGTACACCTCGCTGGGGCATACTGTTTGGATGACTGGGTTATTCAGTGAGAGTTATTTAGTTGTGTGTCAGATAATGAAGATTGATTTAAAAACTTTAATGGAAGCTAATCAAAGCGTCGACTCCTGAATTCTGGAGCCGCCTCTGAGTCCTTCTCTAAACACAAAACTGGACAGGACCGACTATCTCTATGCCAGCTCGGTATTAAATACAAACAAAACTGGTCTGCTGAAGCCAACTGAAGCGACTACCTCAACACGCCGCCCGTCAATTCTGGTTTAGAGATGACAGTCTTGTCTGTATAAATATTTGGGCCGCACAGTGCAGTTTCTACTTTCTAGCCATTGTTTCATAATATCCCATCAGATTTATCACTGGATTACGCGCAATGCGTGGGAGCTATCGAGTGACACGTAACTTTTAAAGCCTTTTTTTAACGTCTAAAAGATATCCAATGATTTGTCAAACCTCAAACGTTGCTTGTTCAATTCATTCAGCCATTCGATATAAATGTGGAACAAGAGATTCAGTATATTTGATCTAAATAACTAGATAATTTTCATCTAAGTTACAGTTAAACTAGGGGAGAGTGGGGCAAAGCGGCCACCCGGGGCAAAGCGGCCACCCATCGTTTTAGCCCTCCACATCTGGCGTCAGTTCCAATTTATGGTTTCTAATTATACTTCTCTTCGCGGCCGTTCGAATGAGCCAGACCGTGGTTTCACGCCCATCACCATTGTTCTGTGGAAAACAGAAAAGCATTTCTTGCCAGGTTACCAACTATGTTTACAGTTTTTAAATGTTATTTTATTCAATAACCATTTGGAATTTTTATAAGCGTTCTTGTCCATGCATTGTGTGGTTATCGTACATGACTCCTACCATTTTTAATGCTTTTTGCTCCACTTATAGCTGAGCTGGAATATTTTTGCCTGGGACGGTATGCGCGGGGCAAAGTGGCCAGCCCCCAATTGGCCATAACTTGTTTCCATCTGGATAAAAACACTATTTATATTCAAATGTGTCGTCAGGCATTCAGTTTGGCCATTTTTCGGTTACAAGAGTTACCAAATAATGCAGTTAAATGTTTTTCCATGAAAATCCTTTATTTGTTTATCTACAGGTGGGAAGATTTAAACATCCATCCTCGGTTAAACTTTGTCACCATCAAATACCCTAGTCATATATGAGGCAACTATTCATTTTCTCATATCGGGACTTCAGAAGTCGCCGGTGGCCGCTTTGCCTCAGGGATGGGGCAAAGTGGCCAATATGCTATAGGTTTAAAGTTTTGTCAATATCTCCCATATGTGAACGCCTTTGGAAATGAAACGCAGTTGGAATAAAAGGCAATTTAATAGAGATCACATTGGTATAGAAAGAATCTTTCCAAGTTAAGAAATCAAGCGTCGGCATCGTAATAAGCGTTAGGGTGGCCGCTTTGCCCCACTCTCCCCTACATTTCATAAGAAAACACCTCAAACTATGTCCTGACATTCTTCAAAAGACACGAAAATGACATTCACCGAAAGAAAAGTCATTTTCGTGTGAAAAGTGTAACACCGCTATATGGTAGGTAATTACCAATGGGACGTCATGACGGTATGTGATAAAACAATGAAATCGCTTGTATGTTGAATTAAATATCTTAGTTAAACGCCTCGCTCACCGTTCTGACGTTTCAGTTAAATATGAAATATTATATTTCTAAGGGCCGGTTCGTAAACTCACCTTAAACTGTGAGACTGTATGGGGTAGGCTTGAAGTCTGATCCTCTCCCAAGCAGTTCAGCAGGAAGCTCTCGAAGACCTCTCGAAGCTCCCCGCTGCTTTCTTGCAGCTCGCTCGAACGGTGGGACTGTGTGTGTGCCATTTGATACGGCGCCCGAGGCACTTATATACACCTGCGCCCCGGCACTGAAGCCCACTCGAAGCTGGTGCGCGGATACTTCCAACCGTTTCCCTGCATCCCGGAGGGACTTGAGATGCATTCGTGTCATCAATACATAAATTGAGATTTTGATCACCGAGTCATAGGGTTGCACACTTATACGGTGAAATAAACGTTTATCAATGAATATCAACTCGGAGTGTTGCGACGCAGACGATTGCTACGCTGTTTTGACACTTCTTTTGGATTTGGTTGCTAGTTGAGCTGGTTTGACATTCATGGGCTATTGGGCTCATATGCACTCTGCAGTCATTAGGATATTTTAGCTGCTACTGGAGCAGTTTTCCTCTATACCTATCCTCGTACCTACTTTGTACAAAACTCAGACCAATTGCATCACCACTGGGCACTGGGTTATGTATGCACACTATTTGTTTCAATTCGAAAAAGACATTCGTTTTAAGCGATGGGTTATCTGCAGGCTCCAAATCTGCCACGGCGAATTTATTAAAGGTTACCAATGCCTTGATAGCGCCCGGGGGGGAGGGGTCTCCACCAACTTCGCCATGGGGGACAATGGACGTAGGTATTTGGCCAAACCCGATTATATAAAATAAAACTAAGATAGCTATAACGCCGCGAAAAAGCAATAACTCGCATATAAGATTTTTTCGGAATTAAAAAGCTGATTTTTCGATCAGGTCATTGCTGAGGAGTCTGAGGTCACTGGAGGTCACCGAAGACAAAATTATCAGAAAAAAAAATCCCCGATTTGACAACTTTTCACAAATCGGCGAACAACTCATGAACCAAATGAGGTAATGTTTGCTGCTGTTTTTTATGTTTCTGTAAATATCTTGTGGGTTAGACATATCTGTTCAAAACCAGGAGGCACTTGCACTTTTCTACCATTTGTGTAAAGGTGAGGTCACATATCTGCCCTGACCCCAAGTTACAGACATGGACAATACGAGATAAAAAAATTAGTTGGTATTGCTATCCTCATACTGTTCACCGACTTTCCAAATTTTTGAACATAAACTGTAGGAATAACAGAATCTTTTTAGAGGCATGGCCACTTAACTTGGCCTGGTGACCTGATCTTAGGTGGCTTGAGTTTTAAGTTTATAGACATGATGCAAACCCGATGCATGATTAACTTTTCCAGGTTTTGCGGCTCAGCGCGCCGGAGTTTTTTTCTTACATACGCAAAAAAGGCTGGAGAATATGGCCAAAACGCCCCCTTCCCCGGACGCTGAAGCAGTGTCGAGTCCGCTGGTTCTGCCATCGGCCTGCGCAGGGTGTCGCCGTCCGACACCCTGATCCCCACCGAGACGGAGGTTAACATCATAGGCGGCGGAACGGGGGGGGGGGGCACCGGGGCACCGTGCCCCCTTGATTTTGCCATTTTAACGTTAGCCCTATAGGCATTGTATGGAAAGAATGAGACCAAAAGTCGGCAGTGCCCCCCCCCGCCTAATTGAAGGTGTTCCGCCGCTACTGGTTAACCCGGCACCGCCTGGGCTATTTCCGTACCCACGACAGCCTGGGGGGGGGGGTCGGATCCGACCCCCCCCCCTGTTATCTCGAGAACCAATGGTCGTATCGAGCCCCGCGAGGCGGCGTTCGAAAGGTCTCTACGAGACCTTCCCAAAGCACTCTTAAGATTTTAAGATTGAGGTCATGTTTCGGGTCAAGGTCAGGTCAAAGGTCAAATTCAGGGGTTTTGCATGAATCGGCTTACGGACAGCGGAATCGATAGCTGCTGCTCGAAACTCACCAAAAATGACCTCAAAGGCCTAGTGAAGGTACCATGTGCGTATAGGGGTCATACTAGGTACAGGTCAAGGTCAGGTCAGGTCACGAAAGGTCACGGTTTTCACTTTCTGCTACATGGGCGTGCGACACATGTTTTATGGCTTATTTTTCACGCCGAATCCGATGGTAATGGTTATATGTGACCCCAAGTCACTGTGCTGGTGATAAGTGTGCATTGAAAGCATAAAAAATCGTTTATACTATGCATAACTAAACGAGGGCTAAGAAAAAAGGTCAATTTTTCAACTTTTTATTTTTGACATAAAAATGCACTTTTCTAGACGAACTTTGTCCCAGGAATCTAGTGGTGCCATTTGTTTTCACATGCGATGTTCAGAAGTGCCTCTAATTCACGAAAATGCTTATGACGTCACCATGCCCTATGCATGTTGGAGCTATTTTTTACAATTTGGGGGTCAAAAAATCAAGATAGAAAGTTGAAATGTGGGGTATCTAATTTTCTAATAGAGCTCTATAACATATATTCCGGTTTTTTGGAAATTCCCAAAATTTTGGATTTTATTAGCTGTTTTCCAAAAAATATAGTTTTTTGAATTTTTAGGGGTGAAAAACGCATTTTATGGAAAATCCGAGATAGCCATTTTAAAGAACTCGTTAAACTGCGTCTTTTGATGTCCTTAATTTGCAATTTGCTTCAAACCCTGATTTTTGGCGATTTTTTAAACATTTACCACTTTTTGACTAAAAACGCCATGTAGTTACATCACTAAAATCGATATATCTCAAAATTTTTTGGAAATTTTTTCTTAAAAATTGCACAGGAGACGTCAAATTGATGGGGGAGAAGGTATGACAAGTTTCAAGTAGATAGCGAAAGTGGTTCATGAGTTATTCAAGAAAAACGGAGGGGGGGTCGGATCCGACCCCCCCCCCAGGCGGTCGCGGGTTAACATGTCGCATAATTAGCAACATCTGCTAATAGAGTAGCTCCGGGTAATAGTCCATTTAATTACGTCTCCAAATCTCTGCAACATTTTTCATTATTCTCGAGATTCAAAGATCTCGGAACTTTTTAGATACCATCTCAGGATTGCTTATATAAGAGTATGATATCTATAATAACACACCAGGATGCAGCCCATAAAACTGAAACTGAGGATGTCTTATTTATGTCTATATCAATTACACCAATGGAGCATGGCTGGATGTTCTCAGCATTCTAAGCCATGTGTGTTACCTAAAGATTCGCCGCAGGCAATGGCCCCGTCCCCCAAGGCAGCCTTCTATGTGATTGGGCTGCATTATTCTATGAAGATATACCTATCTACCAAGCTTCAATTTCATTTCCTTATGCAACAATGCCATCAATCAAATATATACTGTGGCAATATGTAGGGTAGACCGGGGCAAGTCGCCCCGCCGAGGTAAAACGCCTCGCCGATGTTTCTCGGAACTGGCAGAGTTCTGGGGAAAACATCCTCTCTTCTATAAAACGTGCACTATATGATCATTATATGAGCAGACTGGAAAGAAATTGTGATGACTCTTTCGGGAGACATAGCCAAAAATGTGTTTTTTGAGTGATTTTTATGTTTTGTTGTCAGATTATGCATCATGGCGTTCTTTTATGGGCCACATCAGGTTCACGACTTTTATGTATTTTGAACAACTATTGTCTAACGCTTATCATGCCGGGTTGGTTCGTGTTCAATTATGTCTTGCTGGAGTGCAAAGCGTTGTTCTCTGACCCAACTACGTGATGGGGTAAAACGCCCCAGTAGGTCGCGGGGCAAAAAGCCCATGGGGCGTTTTACCTCATGTGTTGTTCGGGCTACCCACTTTCTAATGTTCGGTAGCTGGCGAACAGTAAGTTTCTATGCCTTTATGTGTATTTTTCCCAGCAACTGGATGGCAAAGGAAGTATTCTGTAAACATTTGCATTGCAATTTGCAATAATTTATTATTTGGTCTTATGAGGCAGGTGAAAACCTGCTCATACAATAGTGTCATAGCTGAACACCTGACAGGATGGAAAGTGGTAACTTCAGCGCCGTGCCCTCAGAGGTGTAACGGACCTCTCACATAAGATTTAGCCAACTACCACGTTAAATCTGTAATCTAAAGCTACTTGCCCCATGCCGTGGGGCGTTTTGCCCTGGGGTTGGGGCAAAATGCCCCATTTGCAGTTGCTTCACAAATCACTTCCTAGCTTGGAGTCCGATCACAAGTGAATGAATTTGAGGGGTGCAATTTAAAGTAAAATGTCCAAAGAACGCATTGAGCACAAATTTGGCCTTCCAGGTGATTTGGGACAAAATTTATGCGGCAAAATGAATTATCTGGGGCGTCTTGCCCCAGGCTACCCTACATGAAATTAGTGCATAACGGTTCCATTTCGTTTATTACGGAGTGAGCGAAGCGAGCGGAGTCTCATACTGAATTAAGGGAAAATCCTGAGTATGAGCGGCCGGCCGTGGGGACGCTCTTCAAAAGCTAATATCTTAGGAACGGGACATCCGATTGACAAGCGGTCTTCTTTACTGAATGTCACTTGGACGTAAAAGTTCTGTGGTGTGATGGCCACCATGCGTTCTTGCCAACCACCGCACGTGGCGCGTGGTAAAGTTGGACATTTTTTTAAGAACCCCCAAAATTGCAACCTCAATAACGGCACAACGGTTGGGCCGATTGAATTGAAACTCGGTACACAGTTAGGTCTCCATCAGACAATTCATCTGCATGTGTTAAGGTTGGGGTGCTACAGCACGTGCGCACGTGCAGGGGGCGCTCCCAGATCTCGAGAACGGCTGGGCCGATTGCGCTCAAATTTGGTACACGGTTGGGGACCAGTTAGTAGGGTGCCGTGCAAAAGTCAGTTTGGACCCCGCTTGCACGTGCGCACGTGCAGTGTGCCGCTTCCAGATCTCGAGAACGGCTAGGCCGATTGCGCTGAAATTTGGCACATCGCTAAAGACCGGTTAGTAGGGTGCAGTGCACTAGTTAGTTGGAGGTACCCCCTCGCAATTTCGCATGTGCGAGGCCCATCGTCTCGCTCGCTCCGTTGGTCGCCCAAAAGGCGTTTTACTGGTTCTACATTTAGTAAATGTCTACATTTTCGGGGTAACACCGCCCATTGGGTAACACCGCCCAAGCTCATCAGGTAACGAAATTTGCAGGTTGTTGAACTATTAATTTTTTTTTAAAGAACATTAATTTTTTTGAACTATTTAATGGCAGCACGACAAAAATGGCGCCCGAGCATTGAGCAAAAGCACGAAATGTTTGGATAGGTCCTAATTATAGCAAAAAATACTACTTCAGGACTATGGTCTATCGAATAAGACAAGTTTTCTGCTGCTAAATATGGCAGAAAAAGTATAAAACGTATTCACGAAACGTAAACTTCGGAATTTCTCGCAAATCACCTAAAACAATGCGGTGCACTGCCCATACCTGCACTTCTGTTGAAGTCACGCTGCCAAAAGACAGTCAGCTGTCACCCTAGACCTTTTCATATTTCTGATATCAGGGTAAGCGGTGTTCCCCAAAGGGCGGTGTTCCCCCGTCTTCCCCTAGAATATTTCTTTCTTTCTGGCCCTTCAGCTTTCTTAGGATCACAAACAATCCGCTTTGTGTAATGCTCAATTGACGTGCGTCCACGAACCGCCCCGATCCGCTCTGAGCTGGAGGGAGTATACGGGGCTCAATACCGTCAGCGACCACTTCTGCTGGAGCCGCCGTGGGGACAGGATGTCGGTGGGAAACGGTCGGAATGGGTCACCGGACGGAGCTCTGCCAGCCGGTGGTGGTCCGACAGAGCTGCTGCCGGGTCCGACAGACCTGCTGCCGGGGGGTCCAGTGGACCTCCTCTCCGACGACCTGCCGCCCGGCCTGGTGCCCAACCTATCCTCGGAGTGTCTGCTCAAGATCGCCGAGTTCCTCGAGTGTCACGAGCGGCGGGGCGCGGCGGACCACTCGGAGCTGGTCTGCACACCGCACTCGGGTCAGGAGGGCGGCATCAGCACGCGGTCGGCGCACGCCATCTTTGTGGCAGTCATCGCCGTCACGGTAGCGCTGACGGTAGTGCTGAACTCGGCCGTCATCGTCACCATCGCCGTCAACCGGCGGCTGCACACGCTGGTCAACTACCTGGTGTCGCTGCTGTGCGCCAACCAGCTCGCCTGGATCGTGTTCCCGATAGCCGAGTCCAGCCTCAACGTGCACCTGTACGACAGCTTGTGCCTGCTACGGTACATAGTCATGCAAAGCACCACCTCGATGAACTTTGGCTTGATCGTGACCATCACACTGCTGCGCTACCTTATCGTGGTGAGGAACCACAGCTACCCGGGCGGAAAGCAGAACATGCTCGTGTTCACCGTTCTTGCCGGCCTTCCGTGCACGTTCCGCTGGCTTCTGTTCAGGGCCGACGACAACGGACGGTGCGGCACCCTCTTCGCTTCCACCCCGGAAGGCTATGACATCAACCAGCCGGCCGAACGTCACGAGCCGCTGCGCACCTTCATCATCATCCTGATCGAGTACATCATCGGCCTGACCATCGTCGGCTTCTGCTACTACAAGATCCTGGCCAAGGCTCTGGCCAGTCGGCGGCGTCTGCGGCGGCACTCGAACCGCAGCCAGGGTCACCCTCGTATGTCCGTCAGAGCTCTGATCGCCGTGACTTGGCGCCGCGCCACGGGTCGGGTCACGATCGGGACTGGTGGGGAAGAGGACGCTGCGGCGGCGTCATCCGCGACCGCCGGAGCAGGCCAGAGCGCGAGACCAACCAAGGAGGTAGTCCTGGCGCCCAAGGAGCTGGAGCTCGCCAGCGCCTCCTTCGCGGTGCCGCTGGCAGCCAACAGCTCGCTGACACGACCACGCTCGCCAGCGGCCATACCCAGCGTGATGACCACCGCCCTGACACCGGCTACGATCTCTATGGTCAGCCTGGGGACCTCTGCTACCTCTGGCTTTGGTCCTTCCCGAGCCCCCACCTCAGCCGCCACCCCTGAGAGTATGGCAGACACCACTCAAAGACGACGGACCATTCTCCCTGCAGAGCAGCGCCCGCCGGTCCGGCAGACGGGCAGAATTGACGTCGTGGCTACCGTATCCACCGTCATCTTTCTACTGACATTCTTTATGTCTTTTACGCCATATGTGGCAATAGTGCATTATGAGAAGTCCATCGTTCTTGATTGTTTACTGATGCCCAAGAAACGCATCTATCTGTTTCTGTGTTTAGTAATAAGTGGAGGAATTAACGCTATCTTTAACCCGCTTGTTTGTGTCGTTTTTAGTCGTGGTTTTCGCGACACTTTTCAGCAAACGTGCACAAATTTTAACCGTCGTGTTAAACAGTGTTGTGGTTATTAAAATAAATGCTTAGACTTTCCCCTAACTGCGTAGGTGTCATGAATCTATCGAATAGTTAGTATGTTAATTATGTATTGTGTGTTTCATGTTGTGTTACATTTAATATTTACTAGGAGAGGCCTAAGCTGTTTTTTCAGGCTGTTAAGACAAAGACTCGATCGATTTTACGCAAAGATGTTATAAAACTTTGATACGCATAGAAAGGCACTTATTATTTTGTAGCAAGGTAAAAGAGAAAGGGAGGGCGTGGTAAGCACTGCTGCATCGTTGCGGATAATCAAACACCGCTGTCCACTGTTGTTCAGCTGGTTTAGCAGAAGAGAGAGAACAATTTGCGGCTGTAATGACTCGATAGTAGAACTTGTGATACAGGGGAGCTTGAGAGTCGTTGAAGAGATCCCGAGAGGGATCTTCAGAGAGAGGTCCAGATATGGATGAGATCCTGAGATAGATGTTGAGATCCACCTGAGGGAGATGTAGGTATAGATCCTCCTTGCGTACACATGGGAGAGATGTAGATCCAGCTGAGGAAGATGTAAGTCTAGAATGATCCACCTTGCATACAAATACATCTGATGGAAGATGCTTTTTAATTTAGAGGCTTGATGATTCTGTTCATTGTATAGACCATGATGCACGAGATGCTTCTTCACTGCTCGGATTAGGGATAGAGGGATCCGATCAGCTGGGTTTGCGGCACAGTTGGGCAGGTGAAGGACAGGGCATTCGAAGTCCCGATGACCACTGCCAAACTTATGGGTGGTAATTACATTGATTAATTGAATGTGATCATTCGTCCAGTCACCCATTCCTATATCACTGGCCTCCCCATTACGAAAATTGCCCACTTAATTCGTATTAGCGTTGCTATAGTTTAGTTGCCCTCGAGGGTTGCTAGCTCGACTGCCGTAACCGAATTCTACGCAATTCCTATCGGCCTTATTCTAAGATTCATCCTTCAACATTCTCACACCCTTGCTCGCGTTGGGTGAAGTTGGGGAAAAGTGCTGAATGGGGATGGCGGGCCTGGTGAGGGGGGGGGGGGGTAGTGAATAATGAGAGGGGAGGAGAGCGCAGCAGCAGCGCTCCGCTCAGCTGTGCGTCACCCGGTAGCAGCGATGGGTGTGTGAATGGAGGGCTAGGCCTGTGACCGGACTGCGAGGGGGGGGGGGGGGACTGCCGGACCGAGCCGTGCCGAAAAGATATTACGTTAAATGTTCAAGATGTAGCGTGCTACAATTTGCAGTGACTAAGTAGTTCCTTCTCGGAATATGCAATAAGAAAGACAATGACAAGGGCTGCTCATTGGAACGTAAAACAAACGCCACCTCGGCCCTCCCGGCTCGATGCGTTATAACACGATCGAACCACCGTAAACATATATACGGACTTGTCGGCGCCAGGGCGGCGAACGGTCCTGACACGGGTCAACAGGTACATTTGGCCTGAAACGGTCACTCTCCAGACGGACAGATAACTTATCGGTATGTGCATGCTTACCTTCATGTGATGGTGACACTGACAACACATGAACAGGAAGACGTGAATTTCCGGCAAGATGAGCAGAATTTTCATTCGCCATGAGGCATAGTCCTATTTAGCTATTAGCACCTATAGGACACTATAGGTGATAACTCGTGCTTTCGGTAAATAATGGGCTTGTACATAAATGCCGTACCTACATGGATCAGAACCTGTATGAATCAGAGATGACGTGTTAGACTCAAATATAATGCTTAATTAACTAAATTTAGTGCATTTAAGATCAGTGACCACACTCCGCATTTTTATGTAAAATACGTGTAAATGCTAGTGATGCCAAAGCATTAACTTCCCCAAAACATGCATCGTTCAGAACTACCAGCCGATAGCGGTTCGTATGGTAGTACCATTCGGAATTACAATCAACAGTTTTAAATACGGCTTCAAATGTCTCAAATCGGTTCGAAAATGCCGGGAAAATTGTGTAGCTTGACCACAAATAACATGAACTAAATAGATAAATGAGCAAGAGCGTAAGCTAATAATAAGAGAGTACCTAATCTTCTCGATATAATTATTGTAATCGTTTATTAATATAGTGGACGCTGGGCTGCTGCTATGCTACGCATTCAACGTGTATGTACATTGATTTTCCCGATTGTCCGGTCAACTAGGGCTGACAGTACCCACTAACCAATTTATGTTAGAGTACCTACCTAATCAACATGATAGCCCGCTTTTATTACATTTAGATGCCCTTACGGAACATCTTATTCGCATTTTGCGTGGGTAGCTGCAGTTTTTTTCCTGTATACATGTATAAATGACGACTCGTCATATCCCTATCCAGGATCAGGAGGTCACGAAGTGATTGCTTGTATTTTTACTGCAATTGTGTTTGGACCTTAACCCGCGCCGTGCTGGGGGGGGGGGGCGTTTTTACGCCCCCCCTCAGGTTTTTCGCAAATATCTCAAAAACGACGGCGCGCAGCGCCGCCGTTTTTGGTACAGGTGTTCCTACATCATTTCCGCACATGTTGTGAAAATTTCAGACCTAGGCCGTTCAAGGTCAGGTCACCAGGTCACGTCAAGTGACCTTACCTCAGAAAAAGTTCAAAGGCTCGCTATAGCTACACCGACTGAACGATCACTTTGAAACTTTCAGCGATTGATATGAGTAACAGTATGTATAAAATGTATATCTCGGATTTTTGATATCTGTGACCTAAGGTCAGGTCAATTTTGCGACCTCTCCATTATAAGTCAATGGGAGAAAATTGAAATGCGCCTCTTTTGGACGAATATCGTTCAAAACGCTCTCAAACATCGGTTCATAGGTAAACATGACACACTGAATAGGAAAAAATGCACCTGTGACCCCTCTGTGTGCCCCTGAGGTCATCTCAGGTCATGAACGGTCGCCAGCAGTTTTTTGGCTATAACTTTTGATAGAGACGTGCTAGAGCGGTGAAAACACGTCAGATGTGTTCAGCTCGACGATACGGATCGACTGATATGCAACATGACCCTTTTCGGTCAGGTCATGACCTTGACCTGAGGTCAAATTTTCAAAATGACCTTTCAAGGTCAACGAATAGTTCATTCGACGCGTCTCGACGAGAGAAACACGATGCTGGCAAAAGTAATGTCATGGCGCTTATGAGTCAAAAGTTATTGACGAAAAAACGTTTTTCGTAAAAACGGCTATTTTTGGAGTTTTTGCCCTCTGGAGGCTAAACCGTTGACCTGAGGTCAAATCTGAGAACATTACTCAGAAAGGTCTGTAAAAGGGCTATCGAATGCGCTTTTCCGCGGCGCTGTAGCTCTATCGGTTCCCGAGATAGCCGTTGGCAGTTTCCAAAATGTTGAAATAGTCAACATTTTACCTTTGGTGACCTCTGGTGACCTGACCTTTGACCTGACCCAAAAAATGACCGAAGTGTTTTCGTCCTTATTTTTGACGCTCTTTCGATTGCCGCTTACCGCGTGTCGCTACGTGGCCCAGGAGCCGAGTTAGACGGGGGGGGCGTGAAAACGCCCCCCCCCCCCCCAGCACTCGGCGGAAAGTTCAGGCCACCAGCACGGCGCGGGTTAATGCAAAGGATTGGTGGTACGAGACAATCTGTGTAATGGAAAATAAATAAAGGAGATCTGCAGAGCCCCCCTTCAAGTCAAAAGCAGGGTCGAGTGTACATAAGTACAGGTCTCGCGGGTTTTAGCGGTAGGTTTTGCACCTAGAAAATTTAGTGTATTTCTGGCTATATCTTCGTCGTCTTAAGCTTTTAAGTGTTGAAGATGCGATCGACTTGTTGGGTAACAAGCCGGCCATGATCGTGTAAAATGGCTTCATCGTACATCGATTAGTTTCTGAGATATAACCGGAAATGTAAAAGTGCAAAACCTACCGCTTAATCTCGCGAGACCTGTATGTACCTAATACCACAGCAGACATATCGGACTCAAACCGGCAGTCGAGAATCGATTGTTTATAAAGTGAATACGAATAGATCCGTATATTTTTTGCAAGTCACAAACAAATAGAAATAGCTTTCGTTAAGAGAATCGTTCGCTCAGTGTGATAACGCCCGAGGCCAACGGAGGACACAGAGGTGGCGTAAGCCCCGAGCCCCACAGGTGAACAGGACGAATAGCGCTCTGTCACCTGGGCTGAGCGCATCCCTAGCACCGGAGTTTGATCTGGCAGACGAAGGGGGCCGTGAGCACGCAGCGCTCGTCGGCCCAGCCCTGCGTCCAGCCGCCGTAGCGCGCCGAGTTGTCGTACATGACGCACCTCTCTCCGCCGTTGTCGTCCGGCTGGCCGCGCAGCCAGTCGCTGTCGCCGCTCTCCAGCACGTGGCCGTCGCTCCAGATCCAGCCGTCCTCCTCCAGACGCAGGCCGATCCAGGCCCGGTGGTGCTGGCTGGCGTCCACCAGGCCGTGCACATGCGGCCGAGAGACGTTGTCGGCGGAGGCCAGCCGGGCGCGCCGGTCGTGCACGCGGCACGCCTCGGCGGCCCCATCGGCAGTCAGCTCCTCGTCGAACAGCCGGAAACAGTTGCCGTCGTGCTCGTGCCAGCCGGCAGGGCAGGCGCCCAGCGCCGCGCGCACCGCGTCCACGCCCTGCTGCAGCACCTTCAGCTGCTGCTGCAGCGCCTTCTGTCCCTGCTCGAGCACCTCCTGGCCACGGAGCAGCCTCTCTGTCTGCAGGTCGGCCAGCGCGGCCGGCAGCAGCAGCGCCGCACAGATCACCGTCAGCGAGATAGGGGTGAACATGGCGGAGACGGGAGCGGCTCTGGTGGCCCGGCCAGCCGCCGGAACACTTTATACACCGTCCAGACGCGGTGGACAGACGCGGCCTTGGCGAGCTCCCGGTAACGCCAGCTACCAGAGACGCAGCAGGTATGCTAACTGACAAACCGACGGCTAACAGATGTCTCGCAGACGTAAAGACGCCACATTCCGGGGCAGCTCTGAACTCAGTAGTCAGTTCCCGGCGCTTATCACCCAGACGTGGTCAATAATTCGATCCGAGAACCATTCAGCCAACCATCGTCCTCTATTGGCAATCAGTTCGAGAGAGCCTATAGCAACAGAGCCACTGGGATCCGGGACGATGCCTCGCTAACCTCGGGGTGCTTTGTGTAACATTGAACCGTGGCTGCAGGCAGTGGGAGGGAATCGGTCAGCACTAAAACGTAACCAAATAGCAGAGTCGAGCCGGTGACAAGAATGGTGCACGATAGGGTTTGTGAGCAGCAATATATGAAAATAAGGGCATTAACCCGCGCCCCAGTGGCGGTCTCAGCCAACTTCGCCCTAGTGGGGGGGGGGGGGGGGGAAGGGGCATACCTAAGTATGTTACCACCCACCTCAACTCAAAAACTAAGAGGGCTAGAAAGACGCGGTAAAAAGCAGTCGATAGCTCTCATTTTCAGCTCTCATTTCAGTTCAGTCATTTTCACCTTAGAACCATATTGGGGTCACTGGAGGTCATCAAAGGTCAAAATTTGCCAAATGTCATTACCTATAGGTATTTTTCAGAAACCTGCATTTATCTCAGGAACTATATGATAGCTAGAAAAACGCATGGAAAAGCAATCGATCTAGCTTTTGAGCTCTTCTTTTGATAAGGTCATCATCAAAAATTGGTCATCATCAAAAAAAGTTGACCTCAGGTCAAGGACCAAGGTCATGACCTGACCGGAAAAGATCATGTTGCATATCAGTCGATCCGCGACGTCGAACCGAACACATCTAAAGCGTTTTCAGCGCTCTAGCACGCCTCTATCAGAATTTATTAGCGAAAAACTGTTAGATTCTGTTCGTGACCTGAGATGACCTTGGGGACATAACAAGGCATGGTGTGTCAAAAGTGGAAATAGCCGCCCGGCTTTAGTTCGCCAGCCTTGTCAATAGATGGCAGTACCACAATATGGGCAGCGGATCGTGCAATTGACGTCAAATTTTCGTTATCTGATAAGAATTGAATGGCGGATCTTTTCATGCAAGAATCATGTAAATCGGTCCACAACTTTTCTAGCAACAGAGATATGAAGTCAAACACCCTGCCAGAGCGGCGGCGCGCGGCCGGCGGCGGCCGTTACGCGCCGCCTGGGAGACTGGCGGCGCTGAACGGCTCCGACTTGGCACTGCACTAAAACCTGTTAACTGCTTGGAATGGTTATTATAGCAAAATTTTCACTCAAGTGAGGGATAACCAAGGGCAGGAAGTATGTATGCTTGTGTGCGTACTGTGTAAGCCAAGAAACTGCATTAGCAGATACTCGCTAATATTAGATCCAGCCAAGTCCAAACGCATTCCAGGGGATGTGTTCCTGATGGGTCAACAATATTTATCGTTCGAGGGCGGATACAGTTTTAACAATACAAAAAATATTTTTGCACAACTCTATTCCTTGAATAATTCTCTTCAACGCCTCATTCCTAGTTAAGCGAATTAGCCCACCCTGGTTGAATAAATAAGGCGATTTCGCCACAAGGTCGCGGAAAACCGACCAAAAACGGCCGCGCTCAGCGTTAATTTGGGCATGCAGACCATAGGCGCGGGAGCCGGGGGGGCAGTGGGGGCAACTTGCCCCCCCAACTCTGGGGCCGTGGGGGCGGTGCCCCCACAGCTTTGAGACGGAATACCACACTTTGTTTGCAAATGTTTTCTTTTTTTGTTGAAAAAGCCGAGGGGTGAAAAATAAGTGGCCTAAAACCGGTGAGAAAACTAGATTTGGGGGTACCCTAGGTTAATCTCTATTATGGTGTGCCCCCCCCCCCAGTCGGAAAGTAGTTCCCGCGCCCCTGATGCAGACTCTTAAATACTCGCATTGGGCGGGTAGGGTTTCCCAGGTATTGGCTCCAAAACACCGTATTCGGCTCCCGAATACGTCCAAGTGACCCGCCTCGTTCCTAGTTAAGCTCTAATTAGATCAAGTGACTCATAAGGAGCGAAAAAGCGACAAAAGCATGAATTTCCCTATGGCGGCGGGCTGCCATGCCGGGTTGCCAGACGGCGCACCGGCTATTTCCACTTTTGACACACCATGGGGTGTACTTGGAGCCAGAGTCCTTTTGAAAAAAAACGAACTATAGAAAAAAAAATGTTGTTCTAATAAATCGCTGAAAGTTTTAAGGCAATCGATTAGTCGGTGTAGCTATGACGAGCATTCTTATTTTTTCTGAGGTGAGGTCACTTGGCGTGACCTGGTGACCTGACCTAAGGCGACCTGGGTCTGAAATTTTCACAACATGTGCGGGAAAGATGCACGAACAGGTGTGCCAAAAACGGCGGCGCTATCTGCGAAAAACCGCAGGGGGGGGGGTGTTCAAACACCCCTCGCGGCCCGGCGCGGGTTAAAGGGACCCTCCCACTTTCAAAATAGTTAATGAATTGGCATGAAAGTGATGTCGCTCGGTTCAGAAAGAGCAAAAACGAATATCTACCAAATTTCATCAAAAAATATTCACCGGTTTTCAAGATATTAGACTTTTACTTTTGTTTACTTTTTGGGATCCCCGCTGTTCCTAGCTACTTTATTTGAAAGTGCGGCATTTGTTGCGCGCAAAGCAGCATATACCACCGCGTGCTACAAAACGTTTTAGTCAAACATTTAAAAATCGTTAGATATCTGCGATGACGTCACACATTCAGAGGGGTATTCTTATGCATTAGCCCCTCTGAATCAAAATGCTGCAATTTTGAAATTCAATCTTTCCGATTTAAGGCATTTCTCGATGTTGTGAGTGCCGAAACCGGTAATTGTGAGCCAGGGACCCCATTTCGGCTATCTCAACTCAAATCTAATGTTAAGGTGGGAGGGTCCCTTTAATGTGAAACGAACGGGTGCTGTTTGCATACCTAGGTATAGGCCCCCCGACGGGCTATCGCAGTTTTGAAGAAGTGTTGCGTATTTTTACACATTTGGCCGCGTAAACTGGTAGCAGATGCACCCACACTCCTGAGTTATGCCCCCACAATAATGAAAATGCACCCACAAGTCTTTTACAAGCGTCTTTTCGAGAGCACGGCGCTCTTCGGATGCCCTAACGACATTCTCCTAAGTCCTAACCGTCTTGTGTTCCCGAATAATATAGCCTTTTCAATAACTTGGCGCCCTTTTGGGAGAATGACGCCCTTTTGACAGCACCGCGCCATTCTCATGGTCTAACGGCGCCCTCCTGACCGTCTCGCGCCCTTAGGTCTCTGTCCACCGTGCATCCCTCTACTGTAATTCGGCGCGCTTCTGGCCTCTCAGCGCCCCTGGATAACATAGCGCTTTCAATCACTCGGCGCCCTTTTCATGGTCTCACGGCGCCCTCGTACCTAACCGTCTGGCGCCCCTACGTCCCTACCAACTTAGCCTTCCTGACTGTGCGGCGCCCTTCTGGCCTCTGAGCGTCCGGCCTGGATCACATAGCGTTTTCAATCACTCGGCGCCCTCCTAAGAGAATGGTGCCCTTTTCATGGTCCCACGGCGCGCTCGTAACCGTCTGGCGCCCCTACGTCCCCACCAACTTTGCATTACTGACCTTGCAGCGCCCTTCTGACCTCTGAGCGCCCCTCTGCCACATAGCGTTTTCAATCACTCTTTTTCCTTTTCATGGTCTCACTGCGCCCTCGTAACCGTCTGGCGCCCCTACGTCCCCCACTAACTTAGCGCTACTGACTGTTCGGCGCCCTTCCGGTCTCCCAGTGCTCCTGGACCATATACATATAGTTTTCAATCACTCGGCGCCCTTCTAGGACAATGGCGCCCTTTCCATGGTTTCATGGCGCCCTCGTAACCGTCTGGCGCCCCTACATTTGACGTCCCTCTACATTTGTTTACGCCCTTCCGGTCACTTTACACTTTTAAGCGTGTATTTTCTTAGTCAGACATGTCACTTGAAGCGCCCTTCGGCTAGCAATGTTATCAAATCCGGTGTTAATTTAGGCTCCCACATAAAGAATATCCATTGCGCCCCAAAAAGGCCGGCGCCCCTACAGCTGGGCACCCACAAACATTTTAGGAAAATTACACCCCTGAATTCCTACTTGTACTCATAACATTGGCTTCTCTTACCAAAGATTTCTTAACCTTGGCCCCAGTGGGGGGGGGGGGGGCATATGTAGGTATGTTACCACCCTATCGCGTTTTTTGCGTGTGAATAAAAAAAAACGCGCGCGTAGCGCCGCGCCGCTTGGAGTAGCTTTTTGTACATCAGTTTTGGACAATGTGTGAAATTTTTGACCCTAAGTCATGTCAGGTCAGTTTACCAGGTCAAGTTAACTGACTAAGCCTAAAAAAGTTTGCAATCATGTCCAGCCTGCAGTGTTTGTCAGAAAGGTTTTAAACTTGGTGGATTGCATGATGTTATGGGCGCCTATAATTTGTATATCTCGGATTTTTTATATACGTGACCTAAGGTCAGGCCAGTGGCGTGACCTTACCATTATAAGTTAATGGAGAAAAATGAAAATGCCTCTAGATCCGTGTTTACGCATAGGAACAGTCCAAATATTTCAGAATCACAATAATTTGGACCACCCGTGACGACCAAGGTGTCTTTTTTGCTGATAGCCTCTGGAAAGGTCATCTGAGGTCATTTTTTTAATAAATTTAGCTCGAATGTTTGAATGGACGGATTGACAGAGCCGGAGCCCACGCTAAGCAGAGCTTGTTGCGTAGACCCCGACCCCTACCGTCCGATCGCGCAATTCCGGGTATCGGGAGAATTTAGATGCCAAAGTTTAACGTGCCCTTCAAAGCCGGACACGGCCTGCCCCACTCAACTGACTTCAACTGGCTGCGGCTGCTCCCACCAACCGCAGACCATCCCCGTCAGGAGTCTCAAATATCGAGCGCCGGGGCGTCTCGAACCCGGGCTCTCACTACCGGGAGTCCAATGCTCTACCAACTGAGCTACGGGACATTTGAGGCTACAAACAGATTTTTGCCAATAACTCTCGATTAGAAAGAGATGGGACGCTGGGGATGGCCTCATTGTGTTTGTCTTGTTGAGACGCATCGAATGATATGCAACATGACCCTTTCCGGTCAGGTCATGACCTTGACCTGAGGTCAAATTTTCAAGTTGACCTTTCAAGGTCAAGTAATAGTTCTTTCGACGCGTCTCGGCGAGAGGAACACGATTCTGGCAATAGAAATGTCGTGGCTTTTTTTAATCAAATGTTATTGTCGAAAAACACTTTTCATAAAAACAGCTACCTACCTATTTTTGGAGTTTTTGCCCTCTGGAGGCTAAACCGTTAACCTGAGGTCAAATCTGAGAGCAATACTAAGAAAGGTCTGTAAAAGGGTTATCGAATGCCCTTTTCCACGGCGCTGTAGCTCTATCGGTTCCCGAGATAGCCGTCGGCAGTTTCCAAAATGTTGAAATAGTCAACATTTTACCTTTGGTGACCTCTGGTGACCCGACCTTTGACCTGACCCAAGAAATGAACAAGTGTTTTCGTCCTTATTTTGGACGTTCTTTCGATTGCCGCTTACTGCGTGTCGCTACGTGGCCCAGGAGCCGAGTTAGAAGGAGGTGGGTGTTCAGACACCCCCCGGCCCGGCGCGGAATCTCGGAGCACCGGCCCGGCGCGGGTTAAATTTCGGGCACTTTTGAACAATGCAGGCAAGTATCATAGGATCTAAACTTCGCAATTCTTACATTCATATCGGTTTCCTACGCGAGTCATAGGCGAGTGGTCAGTGACCTGATATGATCTTGAAAATACAGCTAACGTCAGATGCGGATTGAATACGAGGTAAAGTAGGTATGACTAATTAAAACCCTCTAACGCATTCCTAACAATCACGACAAAACTGGAGATTGCACTCCCCTCGTTCGGCGAGGAATTATGTCACGCTATACCTACCGTTTGCGTAATTATTCAGCGCAATTAAGCAAAACCACACACCTGTCACATGACCATAGCTCAGTGGCGGATCCAGGATTTCGTCAAGGGGGGGGGCATACGGTGTTATATGGTGCCCCCCAAAAAATCCACGGATTTCGGCCACTTACTCAGGGGGATGGTGCCCTGAGACCTCGGGATGGTGCCCATCCAGACCGCGGATTTCGGAATGGTGCCCCTGGAATGGTGCCCCCGGAGACAGACTTCGGGATGGTGCCCCCTCTGCCATCAGACCTCGGGATGGTGCCTCCAGACCTCGCGATGGTGCCAGCGGAGACCTCGGGATGGTGCCCCCGGACCCTCGAGATGGTACCCCCTCCGACCTTGGGATGGTGCTCACGTAGAACTCGGGATAGTGCCCTCGGAGAACTCGGGATGGTGCCCCCACGGACCTCGGGATAAAAATAGCCTCACCCGAGTCGAGGGACAGAAATGGGCATCCGGGAGACCCCGAAAACGGTACCTTACCTATTCCGATAGGCCTTCTGGATGGTGCCCCCTTAGGAGACCTCTGGGTTGAAGCTCCCGTCGGTGACCTCCGTGATGAATTATAAAAAAAAAACACCGTGGTGGTGCCCCCGGGAGGCCCAAGGCGGGCCATGGCCCCCTCTGGATCCGCCACTGCCCTAGCTACGGAAACCAATGTCTGTATCTACTGGAAGGCTTTAGCGAGTGTATCATTGCGGCCTGCGGGAACAAATCACTGCTCAGGAGCTGATACCTACCCTTGTATTGTCGATACATCATCTGATTGGTCTTTTTGATATCGATAAAACGGCTCTTATCCAAGTAAACGGAATACGCACGGCTGCCTGCTGGTACTTCGCCAGGTGATTTCCAGCCTTATTTTGTCAAATAGCACAAGCCCGAATAACAGCCAGATGCAATGAGCTAAATACCTAACGCTGGAAAGACATCATTAGAAGTCCATCCTTGATCCAGTCGCACAGTTCGTCATAAAACATAGATAGGAAGGGCCGAAGGGATTTCAGCGTTCCATTTGACAGCTGTAAACAATCTGGTTTTAACCCGCGCACCGACGGGGGTCTGCGCCAACTTCGCACCGACGGGGGGGGGGGCGGATGACCGCCCCCCCCTGAGATCTCGAGAACGAAGCAAGATAGCGACAAGCGGTAAACGTCATCGGATACGCACGGTCAAGATCTACAATTTTTACAAAGGTCATTTTCAGGTCAGGTCAAAGATGACGTCACAGGGGTCGAAAAAGTCAAAATGGCGGCGCTGGATATGGAGAGTTTTTCTCGAATAACTTTCGAATTAGTCAAGATAGGAACAAACTAAGGGCAGCATCGTGATCATCTCGTCAATCCGCATCGAATGATATATATGTTGACCTCGAAAGGTCAAGGTCAAAGGTTGACCTCAGGTCACGTGACCTCGAGGTCATCATGTATATCATTCGATGCGCCTTGACGAGCTGAACACAATGAGACCATCCACGCGTCTGTATCTTGTTCCTGTACGGAGTTATTGGCCAAAAACCTTTGGTGACCTTTGATGACGTCACATGACCTCACAACTGCCCAACAGCAAAACAGACCTCAAGGTAGTGAAGGTTGATCGTATATGAAGTCATGTATGGTATATGGGGCCATTCCGACCCGTTTTAGTGGTAAAAACAGGGAGTTGATTTTTCCGCTATTGACTTATAATGGGGAGGTCGCGAAATTGACCTGACCTTAGGTCACCGATATCAAAATTCCGAGATAAACAAATTGTAGCTACTAATGACCTAATAACATCCTGCGACTTTCAAAGGCCTCCGACATCTACTGTAGCTCTGGCACGGTGACAAAGTTGCAAAAAAGTGACTTGAGGTTGGGTCATTCAAAGTGACCTGGTGACCTGACCTTGAAAGGTAGGAGGTTCAAACTTGCACACCATGTGTAAAATTGATGAGGGAATAGTCATACCAAATTTCGCGGCGCGTAGCGCCGCGGTTTTTCCGCTATTCGCGAAAAACCTCAGGGGGGGGGGGGCGGATATCCGCCCCCCCGTCGGTGCGCGGGTTAACTAAACGCTCACAGTAACCGTGACGTCAGTGTCATTAAATTTACAGCTGCTCGCCAGTCACAATCCGTCACAGATAACGTGAAACAGACAACCGATCAGATAACTACAACCGAAGATGTGACCAAACACAATGTATTTGCTTTCACAGTGTGCATTAAGGTAATAACGGTTCAGTTCGATGCTTTCACAGCTAATCAAAGGCAGGGCCCACCGGACGTGATTGGTTGGAATCGTTACACAATACATGATATGCTAATCGGTGTTCAATGGTACATTTAAAATCAACTGTGCGTCATACAATCCGTTGTTAAATGCATACAAGACAAGCTACTAGCTAGAACTTCTTACACGAATAACGCTTTGAAGTTCGCCTCACACTGAATCGCAAAACGTTCCTTATATTTAGGTCACTCTTAAGCGTCTCTCTAAGGCACGTGATCAATCAAGGAATCAATGTCACTTTCACTCCTAAGCAACAGCTTTGAAAGACCGAACGACGGCAGGCGGAGACACATGAAGCCCCGACAACCAATTGTGGCAGCATGGAGAGCACAGTTGGCCATAAGCTCAGCGTCAGGCGCTTTCCATCAACGAGTGCGCCTGAATCAGATGCGCCGTCAGAGCGCTCCTCGGTCCGACGATCCGAGCCGGACACCGGCTGCACTGCCAGTCCGTGGCCGGGTCGTGCTGCCCGCTGTGCTCCATCAGGCGGTCCGCTGTGCCAAAGGAGCGCGGACAGAGGTGGCAGCAGTAGGGGCCGCTCTCGGCGCGACACTGTTGGAGTATGTGCTGCAGTAGCAGCTCCTTAGACGCCACGTCAATGCCGCACTGCGGGCAGATCCCCTCCCGGGCGACTGCGCCGACATTGCTTTCCACCAGTTCAGCACTGCACCGCCACGGCGAGACCGGCGTGGTTTCGCCGCCGGGGCCCTCCCGATGCGCTTCCCGCGAGTACATCGCACTCGATCGTGAGCCCGAGCCCGAGTGTGACTTCATGACGTGCTGACGGAGGTGGTTTTTGGTTTTCAATACCCGCGGGCACATAGAACACGCGAAGGCGACTGGACGCGGAGCCCCGCTGTGGTTTCCTGTGGCCTCTGCGAGTGCCGACGAGGACGACAGCAGCGAAGCTGTTGCCGTTCTCTGTACTGGCAGCACTTGCCGATCACGAGATGTCGGTGCCGCTGGCATCGGCGAATCTGGCTTGTCTGCACCACGACTACCAACAGCCGCTTGCGGCCCATCTGGGCACGCTTGTATTTTGACAAGCTTGTTTTTTGACACGCTTTGGGGGTTATGCACTTTCATGTGCTCGATCAGAAAGTGCAAGTCAACCACTGTGATGCTACAAATTCCGCAGCGGTAGAGAGTGGTGGCCACTGCGCGCGGAACAGAGCTATCGTTACCCTTCGGTGCTGTGACGATCCTTGCATGGTGAGTCCTAAATTGATCAACGTCTACAGCCTTATTTACATTTGTGACGTCGCCAGCAGCTCGCCTGATACTTGGCTGCGGCCGAGACGAGTCCTTCTTTGGCTTTTGCTGGGCGGTAGCACGGCCCGTCCGGCACCTCTTCCGGTCAAATTTGTGAACATGGGGAATGCAAACAGGACACTTCGGAAACGATAGTGTGCCGAAAATAGTGCCATGTAAGCCACGCGGCGTGCACTGGCAATGCAGTGTCTTGTAGCTAGTTCGACGTGAACAGTCTGAAAAGGAAACATTTGGTTACTTCAGACAACCAGAAGAGGCTTATCCCCCATCACATCTGCGGAATCAACAGTTGGATCGAAAAAAATGCAAATGGCATTCGAAAGGACTCAAGACGCACAAGATCGAGTATCCGTCAATTTTGACCTGTGATGTTACAGGGAGGTCAAAGAAGGTCAAATCTGTCAAATTTACAATAACGAGCAGCATTTCATTAAGACAAATATGGGTTTCTTAAATGAGTCTGGATATTATGTTTATCATAGATCTGACACGAGGGTAGTCATCTGAATGGATGATGACCTGTGATGTCACAATAGAGATCAGCCTCATCCAATCAAGACACTTTCGTGAATCGTTCGAAAGCCCTGTCAAATTTGTCGAAGGAAACCCAATTTCATTGACCTCGGGGTTACCGATGACGTCACAGGTCAAGTCAAATATAAATTATTTTGCCGTTCACGGGTCTTCTTGGGAATGCGCTATAACATCGAGTAAAACACATTTTATCGACAGTCAGCGATAGGGCGTCAGTTGCCTAGAACGTATGCTGCTATTAGAGGTCACTGATAATACCAGGTCAGGTTACAGGTCAGGTCACCAAGGGTCAGGACATTAACCCAATTTTACTGTGGCTGTGCGATGCATGTTTTATAGTCAATTTTTCATTTCCAACTCAATAGTATTGGTTATATGACCATCAGAAACGGTTTAGGTCACTTCCTGGTGGTCAGGTCAATGTCAGGTCAAATTTCAAAGTTGATATTTTGCATAAAATGGGTATCAATTCGATGCAGCTCGTCACGGCGAGTCTAATAGTGGTCTGTGTTTTGCGCTACGTGGACTAGAATTGCCAAAAGTTTAATTTTAGAAACTTTGACGTAATCATTTTTGAACGGTTTTTCGCTAAACTTGGCCAAAAAAAGAGATATTGATCTGAAATTTGGTATGTATATAGAACACGGTAGGTACTATAATATATATTCCGGTTTTTCCAAAATTCGAAAAAAAATTTTGGATTTTTTTGGCAAATATATCCAAAAAATAGTTTTTTCATTTTTGGGGTCAAAACTCAAAAATTTCAAAAATCCAAGATTGCAGTTTTGTAGCCCTGTCAATTTTACCGCCTTTATGTCTTTACCATTTTTCTGTATCGTCAAAGCTATAGGCCTGACAGCTCTTCCCGCGAAACCCTTTTTTGGGGTCGAAAACGGCAGAACGTGAAGTCACTCTGACGTCATTTCCGGCCAACCAATCATAGCCTTTGGAATTTCTTTTTGGTCACAATATGTAAAATTGATGCCCGGGAGGGTACTGAAAATTTGGTGACGATCAGCGCAGCGGTTCTGGAGATATATCGAAAAGTCTGGAGGAGGGGGGGGGGGGTCAAAAATAGCCCCCCCCCACTATGGAGCGGGTTAAAGAATACATATAACCATCGCCGGACCTATTGGTTTTCTACATACGCACCGGGCGAGGGGGGGGGGGCGGGTACGACCCCCCTCGCCGTTTCGCCCCTGGTGGAGCTAGCGTGTCGCGGAATAACAGGCGTATTCGCCGTTACGAAACGCAGAGATTGATACCCGATTTTAAGGTCCTAGGTCAACCGGTGACCTCTGAGGTCAGATCAAGTGCCTCAATGTACGGTTTCGTTTTTGGTAAATAACTTCGCAAAAAAGGCCGCAGAGCCGCGATTTTGGCAGTATCGTGTTCGCATCGCTCAGGCGCGTCGAATGATATACTTTTTGTTTGGGTGAGGTCAACTTAGGGTGTTGACCTCGAGTCACGGTCACGTCAGCGCCACTAGGTCACGAAGTTGGTCGAAAGAGGTCATGTCGCATATCATTCGATTCGGCAGGTCTTCCTGAGTCCATTGGTGGCTTCCCCGACTCGCTAGCTGTATTTGATCGGGAGTTATTGACGAAAAACTAATATGAACCTAATGACGTCATAAATGACGTCACGCAAGGTCAGCATGGCAAAAGTGACGCATCAAACCTTGCAAGGAGTGCATGAAATCACGATTTTGTGTTCTTGAGATAGTTGGAGATCGTTCACGGCGCCAGAATAGCAGTTTTCATTTTCCCCCATTGACATACCCTTCCAGGCGATGGGGGCATTTTTGCCCCCCTTTAGTTTTTTTTTCGATATATCTCCAGAACCGCTGCGCCGATCGTCACCAAACTTTCAGTACCCTGCCGTGAATAGCTTTTACACATTGTGACCAAAATTTTTACCAAAATCTATGATAGGTTGGCCGCTAATACGTCGGAGTGACGTCATTTCTGCCATTCTCGACCCAAAAAAGGTTTCGCGGGAAGAGCTGTCAGGCCTACAGCTTTAGAGATACAGAAAAATGTTTCGACATTTTAGGTGTACCTAGAATTAACAGGGCTACAATACTGCTATCTCGGATTTTTAAAACTTTTGGATTTGACCCCCAAAAAATAAAAAAAAAGATTTTTTGAATATAATAGCCGAAAAATCCAAAAACTTTTTTGAATTTCGAAAAAACGGAATATACCTATGTGATAGTCACTACCACCTTTTATCCACATGCCAAATTTGAGATCGATACCCCTGTTTTTGGCCAATTTATAGCGAAAAAAAAAAACTGTTTAACCCGCGCCCCAGTGGCGGTCTCCGCCAACTTCGCCCTAGTGGGGGGGGGGGGATATGTTACCACCCACCTCTAACTCAAAAACTAAGAGGGCTAGAAAGACGCGGTAAAAAGCAGTCGATAGCTCTCAATGCGTACGTTTGAAAGTACTTCAGTCATTTTTCATCTTAGAGCAATATTGGGGTCACCAGAGGTCATCAAAGGTCAAAATTTGCCAATGGTCATTATATTTTTCAAAAAACATGCCGTTATCTCAGGAACTATGGTAGCTAGAAAAACGCATGGAAAAGCAATCGATAGCTCTTGAGCTCTTCTTTTGAAAAGGTCATTATCAAAATTGATCTCAGGTCACGGGTTTAGCCTCCAGAGGGCAAAAACTCCAAAAATAGCTGTTTTTACGAAAAGTGTTTTTCGACAATAACTTTCGACAACAAAAAGCCACGACATTTCTATTGCCAGAATCGTGTTCCTCTCGCCGAGACGCGTTGAATGAACTATAATTTGACCTTGAAAGGTCAACTTGAAAATTTGACCTCAGGTCAAGGTCATGACCTGACCGGAAAAGGTCATGTTGCATATCAGTCGATGCGTCTCGGGAAGACAAACACAATGAGACCATCCCCAGCGTTCTATCTCTTTCCAACCGCGAGTTATTGGCAAAAATTCGTTTGTAGCCTCAAATGACCTCGGATGACCTTTCTAGAGGCTATCAGCAAAAATGACACCCTGGTCATCACAGGTGGTCCAAATCATTGTGATTCTGAAATATTTGGACTGTTCCTATGCGTACACACGGATCTAGAGGCATTTTCATTTTTCTCCATTGACTTGTAATGGAAAGGTCACGCCACTGACCTGACCTTAGGTCACAGATATAAAAAATCCGAGATATACAAATTGTAGCCGCCCGTAACATCATGCAATCCACCAAGTTTAAAACCTTTCTGACAAACACTGCAGGCTGGACATGATTGCAAACTTTTTTTAGGCTTGGTCAGTTAACTTGACCTGGTGACCTGACCTGACATGACCTGGGGTCAAAAATTTCACACATTGTCCAAAATTGATGTACCAAAAGCTACCCCAAGCGGCGCGCGCGGTTTTTTATTTACACGCAAAAAACGCTACAGGGTGGTAACATATGCCCCCCCCCCCCCACTGGTAACGATGAAGTCAAAATATTCAAACACAATTTCTAGCAATTCTAGACCACGTAGCGCAAAACAAAGAGCACCATTAAACTCCCCGTGACGAGCTGCATCGAATCAATACCCATTTTATGCAAAAAGTTATCAACTTTGAAATTTGACCTTTTTTACCCGACCTTGACCTGACCTCTACCAGAAAGTGACCACCTTAACCGTACCTGATGGTCTTATAACCAACACCATTGAGTTGAAAATGAAAAAATGGCCATAAAACATGCATCGCCACAACCTTAGTAAAGTTGGGATCATGTGCTGACCCTTGGTGACCGGACCTGTGACCTGACCTGGTATTATCAGTGACCTCTAATAGCAACATATGTACTAGGCAACTGACGCGCTATCGCTGATTTTCGACAAAATGCGTTTTACTCGATGTTATAGCGCATTCTCTAGAAGACCCGGAACGGTAAAACATTTGATCTTTGACCTGACCTGTGACGTCATCGGTGACCCCGAGGTCAATGAAATTTGTTTTTCTTCGACAAATTTGACAGGGCTATCGAACGCCGTTTGAATTTTACGGATCCGTCCAGCAGTTGCGGAGATACGGGGGGGGGGGGGCAAAAAATGCCCCCTTCCCCCCACCGCGCGGAAGGTGGCCGGGAGGCCCACCGCCTGCCGGATTAAAATGGCGAGGCCACGAAAATGATCTGACCTCATATGACCTTTAGGAGAAATCCGAGAGATAGAAGTTGTGAGACTCCTAATGGATACTAAGTCATTCAAGTTTTATTTCCCCATGAAAGCTTCTCTGGCAGTGAGGACGTTGCTAATTTGCTACATCTGAAGACCGTGCAGAGGTTCACTTATGACATCATAGGTCAGTGACCTGACCTGACCCGAAAATGCGGTTGGTGTCCGAAGATCCGGCTTGAATCAAAGGTCAGGTACGCCAAGTTTCAGCTCTCTATCGCCAGCGTGTTCGGAGCTATCGCGAAAAAAAAACCCTATGCGGAGGAAGGGGGAGGGGCGGCACCCCTCCGCGAGGTGTTTCCCTTCGGCCGGCGAGGGAAACACCAAAATAATTTGACAGACTTGGGGTTACATATTTGCAAACCCAGAGATCAATCTGAAAAATGACCATCCATATATAAAACAATTGCTTAGACAAAATACTTTCTATCATATCTTTTACGGAACAGCATAGGTAGGAAAACTATGTGATGTCAATTCAAAACAAAACGAAAACACAGGATACTTACTACTAAGACTGTCAGGCATCCGAGAGTGAATCTTGCTGGTCTGAAATAAAAAAAGAGCTGGTAAATCGTAAGTGAACATGACGTGTAATTACAAAAAAAAAACATAAAAACGAAGAAGTGAGAGGAAGGAAAGGAGTGACCGAGACCATCGGCGCCACGAGATGCCACCATCGGCGACCCCTTCACGTGGGGGTGGCGTCTCCCTCGGGAGCCAAGTTCGCCGACACACATCCACACCCTCGAAGAAGACGACTACCACCGCCTGCCTCGCCGGACCGGCGCGGGCGGGTTTTTGGCGGCGGGACGAGGGCTGGCCCACCTCGCCCTGCTACTGATGCGGGCCGGGGACGTGGAGTCGAATCCAGGCCCCCCTCCGCGCTACCCGTGCGGAGTATGCGGCCGGGGAGTCGGCGGCTCATCGGTGCGCTGCGGCGGGTGCGCCCTCTGGCACCATGGTCGATGCGCCGGACTGAGGCCAACGGACATTACCCGACTCGCGCGCACACGCGACCTCTGGTGGTGCCCGAGCTGCATCGCGCCGCCGCCGCCGCCGCCGCCTCGGACGCCGCCGTCGGCGCCGCCGGCCCCGCCTGCGCCTGTCACGGTGCCGCCACCGCCCGCTCCTCCGCGGGCTGTGAGACCGGCGCCGGGAACCCCGCGCACCGGGCGGAACCCAAACCAGACAGGACCCACAGCCATCAGCGGCCTCCTCAAGATCCTGCAGTTCAACTGCAACAGTCTGAAGGCCAGGAAAACCGAACTGGACAAGAGAATTGAAGACGAGAAACCCGACGTCATCCTACTCCAAGAAACCAGACTCCTGGAAAGCGATGAAAACCCACGCTTCCCAGGCTACAACATAGCAGCGAGGCAAGACAGGCCACACCAGGCAAACCCGAGCCCGGCAACCACCGGAGCAGCCCGCCCCGCTGACAGTGGGCAGGGAGCACCGCCTGGACCGAGCTGGACCTGCAAGCGCCGCGGCCCGTCGGACCGCAACTCCTGGTGCGCGGGCTGCAAGAGCCGTAAGAAGTGTACGGCACGCGCCCCACCAGCGAGCGGGACCGGGCAGGCGGCCACCCAGCCCCAGCCCCCGACCGGCAACGACGGGACCCGCGGCGTGAAGGGTAAGGGAGGAGTCATGACCCTAGTGCGGGACCAACTACCGTACTCGCGGACCACGCCTCGGTATGCGCCAACTGAACCAGACGAAGAGACCTACATCACGGCCACAGAGCTTCACCCGCAGGGAACACCGTCAATAACCGTTATCAACCTGTACTCACCTCCAGCAAGGTGGGTGGCAGGGCAAGGCACCCAAGCTCAACCGTTCCAGCCTGCCCGCATCTCCCTTCCTCCGAGATGCGTCATCGCAGGCGACCTCAACGCTCACGCCCACGTATGGGACCCACACCAACCAGAAGACGCGATGGGCCACGAGGTCGAGGACTGGTCGATCGACGCCTCACTGACCATCCTGAACGACGGCTCGGCCACGCGCATCAACCCAGCCACGGGCGGCCTGTCGACGCCGGATGTTACCCTGGCGACCGCTGCCGTGGCGAGAGGAACAACCTGGGAGATCGGCGAGACGATGGGATCGGACCACCTCCCGATCACGACGAGCATCCCTGTAGCTCCACCGAAGCCGCAGCGCCGAGGGAGAGGCCGCCTGTCCCTGAGGAAGGCAGACTGGCAGGAGTACCGCAGGACCTTCGACGACATCACAGGCCGCTGGAACGACCACGGAGACCTGACGGCGAGAGAACTCGACAAACGACTCACCGCAGCCATCACCCGCGCCGCGCGCCGCACCATCCCACACGGAAACGGCGGAAGGACCAGGGAGCCGTTCTGGAGCGAGGCGTGCGACGAAGCAATCGCGATCAGGAAAGAAGCTCGCGCTAAGGTGGCCGCGCCAAACCACACCGCCGAAGACGTCCGGGAATATCAACAAGCAAAGAAGAACGCGGACACGGTCCTGCGCGAGGAAAAGACAAGTTTCCTGCGCAAGCGCATCGCGGAACTGGGGCCCAACACCGACCTCTGGAGCCTCATCCGCACCCTGGACGGACGCAAACCACCGGCGAAACCAGCAGAGCCCCTCAACCGCGCTGGCCCACCTGGCCGCCCAGCTCGACCAGCAGTGACAGATAGGGAGAAGGCCAACGCCCTATGCCAGGCATATGCGGCAGTATCCCGGATCCCACACAACAAACAAGAGGATCGCGACATCAAGCTGGAGGCGCGCGCTGCAGTGAGTGCATGCGCATGCGACGCCCAACGCAGTGGACCGTGCGCGCCATTCACACCCGCCGAACTCGACGCAGCCCTGGACAAGCTCCAGAACGGGAAGAGCCCGGGACCGGACGGCGTACCCAACGAGCTGCTGAAGCAGATAAGCCCAACAGGCAAGACTCTCCTCCTGGCCCTGATCAACAAGTCCTGGACAGCAGCGGACGTCCCAGCCAGCTGGAGAACAGCAGAAATCGTAGCCATCCCCAAGAAAGGCAAGCCGCCGTCAGAGCTGTCCAGTTATCGCCCGATCAGCCTGCTCTCCACCACAAGCAAGCTCGCAGAGCGGATGATCCAGGCCCGGCTGCAGCACTGGCTCGAGACGAGAGGGAAGCTCAACCCCAACCAAGCCGGTTTCCGCAGAGGTCGCTCCACCATGGACCAGCTCGGCCGAATATCCCAACAGATATTCGACGCGTTCGAGGAGAAGAAACCTCACCGGGCGGTCATGGTACTGCTGGACTTCGCGAGAGCCTACGACCGAGTCTGGAGGGCCGCCCTGCTCTGCAAGATGGCTCGGCTGGGAGTCCCCGGCTGCTTCATCAAGTGGCTGAGGGCCTTCCTGTCGGACAGGCGCGCCCGCGTCCGCTGGGGCGCTGCCCGCTCAGACCTCAGGGTCTTCCAGGAGGGCCTCCCCAGGGCAGCGTGCTGGCGCCGCTCCTATGGCTGGTCTACGTCAATGACATCGACGTAGCAATGCCGGAGCACGTCTCGCGGTCCCTGTTCGCGGACGACGTGGCGCTGCTGGCATGCGCCCCCACTGCCAGAGAGTGCGACGCCCTCCTCCAGCCCTGCCTGGACGCGGTGGACACGTGGCTGCGACGCTGGAAAGTCATGCCCAGCGTGACGAAGTGCACCGCCACCCTGTTCACTCTCGACCCAAGAGAGAGCGGAGGGAAGGTCAAGCCGCACCTGACGCTGCGCGGAGAGGAGCTGCCCTACTCCCGCAACCCGACCTTCCTGGGCATTAAGTTTGACCCCCAACTCACCTTCGCGGACCACATCGACGACCTGAAAGCCAAGATGTCTCGACGGAGGCGATGCCTACAGGCACTGGCCGGAAAGACCTGGGGAAGCCACCGCCGAACCATCAGAGCGGCCTACATCGGCTATATCCGGGCCCTATTCGACTACGGCGCCGCCGTCTTCGGGACATACGCCGCCCCGTCGGTAAGAGGACGCCTCGAAGCCGAGCAAAACAAGTGCGCCCGCGTCATCACCGGCTGCCTACGTGCGACCCGGAAGGACGCCCTCCTGGCCGAGGCTGGCCTCCCGACACTCTCGCTTCGGGCCCTACAGCTGGCAGGCACGGAGTACCAGCGTGTAATCCGGCTGCCCCCGAGCGACCCGGGCAAGTCCCTCTTCCGAAAGGAGGTACAGCCGCGCCTCCAACACCGAGCCTACAAGGCATGGCAAAGAACATGCAACGACGCCACCGCCGCGGGAAGACCACCGCCCAAGCCTCCAGACGAGACTGCAGCACTCCCTCACCGACCGTGCCTCAGGAGGGTCGGCAAGTGGCTCGCCGAGGAGGCAGGAATCGAGGAGCTCCCGGTGGAGCCCATGGCGTTCTACAGCTGCGACCCGCCATGGCTGGGCCACCGCGGCGGCACCACCTTCAGGGTAGACCTGCCCGTGGCCACCCGCCGGTCGGACCCGCCTGCAGTCCGCAGGGAAGCTGCCCTGCGAGCCATTGCAGAGCTCCCGCAACCGGATATTACTATCTGGTCGGACGGCTCGGCTCGCGGCGGGATGGAACAGGGCGGCGCAGGCGCGCTGATCCAGTTTCACCACCTCAACAATGAAGAAACCGTGCGCGCTCCTGCAGGGGCGGTCTGCTCCAGCTTGAGAGCAGAGCTGACCGCCATGCGCGAGGCGCTCGCGGCTGTGGCCGGTCTGGAGGAAGGGGAGCTGGCATCAATCAAGTCGGTCCGCCTCCTCACCGACTCAAGGTCTGGGCTACAACTACTCGGCCGCGGCCCAGCTAGCCAGACCATGGCTCTGGCCGCCGAGGTCTGGAGGCTGCTGAACACCCTCGCCGAGAACGGCACCGAGACGGTGCTCCAGTGGGTGCCAGGCCATGCCGGGCTGGACGGCAACGAGACCGCCGACCGCCTGGCTGCCGAGGCCGCGGCGGGCGACCAAGATAGCGCACCAATTGACCTATCGAGTGCGCGGGCCGCCGTCACGCGCCATGTCCGGGAGCTGTCGCGACGGAGGACAACCGCTGCCCACCCGCACCCGGACCCCACGCCTGGCCACGACTCCCTGGCGCGCTGGGGGTCGGTGACGCTGTCCCAGCTGAGGACCGGCACATCACCGCTGACGCGCGACACGCTCTACAAGATTGGCCTGGCAGCCAACGACGAATGCCCCGCGTGCGGGGAGCCCGACAGCGTGACGCACCTGCTGACCGATTGTCCGGCCTATGAGGCGGCCCGCCGCCGCCGCTGGGGTGTCGACCCTCGCCTGGTCGACGTCCTCGGCGGCCCGGCGGCGAGGGTCGTCGACTTCATCGAGGGTGTCGGGCGGACCGAGCCGCCGCTCGACCCGCCTGCGCCGCCGCCCCCCTGAGCGGGCTGGCGGCGGGATGCAGAAGAAGAAGAAGAAGAAGAAGAAGTGACCGAGAGAGCGAGAGGAAGCTGCAAAGATAATTTTAAAATGGAGCATATCACAGACATTTTAAATTAAACCTGCATAGAGGCATGAAGCTAGAAAATACATAACACATATATTAAGGCCAGTGCATTCCATGGCGCCTTCTCGAAATGTCACACACCTGAAAATCACATGGATCTTACAGGATTAAGTGACGTCGATTGCAGCACGGTGCCCCATTGCCTACCTGTGGGCTGCTGGCCGATGAAGGACGACTAGCGAACGCATCATCCAGCTGCTGCCTCACGTTGTGGTAGGCGTCCATGACACGGTTTTGGTCCTGGCACCCGGCGCAGCAGATGCGGCAGTTCCAGCCGCGGCGCCGGTACTGACGCCGAGTCGGGCCCGGTCCCGGTGTCTGCGCCGCCTCCCCCGTCCTCCTCACTTGCTCCGACATGCCGATGGTTACATGCCGCGCCGCGGTGGTGGTGCCGTTGCGGGGGTCGGAGCTGGCGGCGCCCGCGGGCCGACTGTCGGCGGCCGGCGGGGGCGCGGGCAGCACGCGCGCCGCCCACTGGTCCAGCTCCGTCTCGGCGGCCGACAGCAGGGTGGCGTTGAGCAGCCGCTCGCGGCGCGCCAGCAGCGCGGCGCAGTTGGAACAGAGCCGGTTCTGGTCGCCGGGGCGCAGCGGACGCTCATGGTGCACGACCGCCGCCGCCAGATGACCGCCCAGCAGCCGCACGTCAAACAGGTCGGCGCGCTCCAGGCCAGAGCCGACGGCCACGGCGCCGCCGCACACCACGCACGGGCTCTGCGACATCGCCCACTGTCTGAAACGGAACCCGGCAGTGATACTCGAGGCACTCATGATAGGTGGGTGCTTTCTGGCAGCAAAGCATTGCAATTGATAAGCCACTAGCATTGGCAATTTACTGCTGATATGATACAACTTTGCAGCAGAAGCCTATTTATAGTCACCATGCGCAAGCCTTTGACATCAGAACAAAATAAAGAAACAGGCTGATTATTTCATTAGTTATCAAACCAAGTGCACTAATGAACAGTGAACACTTAATTAGGCCTAACCACAGCACTGGCCACTGCCATTTAACATGACAAGAGGCTTTCATTTAATCATGACATATTGACACAAGGGAGGTTTGACATTCCTTCCCTATTGCACAGCTTTTGAAACATAAAAACACAGGTAAGTAATTTCATTCTTTTATTTACCAAGGCCCCTTTTAATAGGTATAAAAATGCTGAATGCCATCATTTCATTTCTTAAAGTCTATCATAAATTTATCAAACCACATGGCTGGCAAAATTATGGATTAAATTTGTTATAAAAATAACCACAGTCCACAGCCAGACATATTCCTGTTACAGACGTAGTCAGTCAGTTGTAACTTGTAAGAGATATATTTTGTGATTCTGACATTGACATTCTTTGTCAGATTAGCTGATTGCATTTGCAAGTGATTGCATGGATATACATAAAAATGAGACAGCTTTATTCAATGCATAATTTGAGGATGAGTTCCAATTTATTTCAGCCCTCACCAGTGTTCACACTTCACATTGCAACATCCGACATCACAATTGGTTGGCACTGAGGTTCAACCATGCCACTTGGTATTTTGTTGCCTTACCTCAGACATATTCAAATTAGATATTACAGCATGTCCTTAAAAAAGGCTAATCCAAGTTGCAACCTTTGCATTTTATTTGCGTGTGTGTCAGGTGTGTATCATTATGATAGGTAGGTACCCACTTAACAACCATCGTCACATCTTATTTCCTTCAACCATACATGTTGATGTGCCTCATAGCATGAAATAAATGGAATGAAAAAATGAAAAGAAGGTTAATTAAAGATGCACTGACTTAACTAGCGACTTAACTCCAGAAGCCAAGGCATCGCACGCTTAAACGAAATATGCTTTTTTTCATCAAGAGTCATTTAACAGTGGAACAAGTTGCCCGAAGAAGTCGTTACCAGTAATAATAATAATAATAATAATAATAATCCATTTATTTCGCACCGATATTTCACGGTACATATCGCCCCGATCGCCGAACACCAAAGGGACCGCCTTCTGCTCGAAGCCAACCAATTCGACCGCGCTCGTATCCTAGGCGCAGCGACGCCTGAAAGCGGAGCATGGCTCAGAGCTCTCCCGTCTTCTAGTCTGGGAACCCACCTGGACAACGAGACAGTGAGAATCGCAGTCGCTCTACGTGTCGGCGCCGATGTTTGCAGCGGCGTCCACGCCTGCAGGTGCGGCTCGCCTGCCGACGTCAAGGGACACCACGCTCTCACCTGTCAGTTCAGTGCTGGAAGATTACCGCGCCACACAGCACTGAACAACATAGTCAGACGTGCTCTGTCGACTGCAGGCATACCAGCTCAGCTCGAGCCGTATGGTGTAGACCGGGGCGACGGAAAGAGGCCAGACGGCATGACCATCTACCCATTCTCGCATGGCCGTTGCCTAGTTTGGGATGCGACATGCGTCAATACATTCGCAGGCTCAAGACTGGGAGGTGCCGCGCTGAAGCCTGGGGCGGCGGCCAAGAAAGCAGAAGACGAGAAGCGCCGAAAGTACGCCCAGCTCACCCAGCGTTTCAGGTTCGAGCCAGTTGCATTTGAAACAGTGGTCCTACGAAACAGTGCCTGTGGTCCTACGACCAAAGCCTTCCTCCAAGAACTTGGTGCTAAAATGGCGGCGGTCAGCGGCGACCAGCGAGAGATGGAGTGGCTTTGGCAGCGACTCTCCATCGCCATTGTGAGAGGTAACGCCGCTTCAGTTCTCTTGGAGTGTGCCACTGACCCGTCCCAACAACACCTCAGCGCCGAGCGCCCCAACAGGGAGAGCGCTGAGCAACAGCTGGCGACGGCGGCCGGCTCGAGGCGGTCTGGCTGCTCGGGTGGTTCCCGGTTAGTGGCAAGCCAGCACAGGTGGTCGCCGCCGTCGCCGAAGAAGTTGGAGGAGGAGAGCAGGGCGCTGCAGCTGTACGGCGGCAAGGCGCACACGGCTGTTGTTGTTGTTGTTGGTCTCCCCGGGTCGGCTCACGGCCGACCGTAGCCCAACGGCTCTTGGTGACTGAGGTAGCCGCGGCTCAAGGCCGCCACGGCCCCGCCGTCCCGAAGCTGCGTAGGGTCCGGTCTGATATTGCCGAGTAGGCGGAGCCTCGCGCCAGCCAAGCACGGGCACCTCAGCAGCACGTGCTCCGGCGTGTCTGGGCCCTCGCGACACACCAGGCAGCGCGCCGCCGGGCAGGCCAGATCACTGCACTGTGGGCAGTCGCGCTCGGGGCGGCGTCCGATTCTGTGAAGGTAGCTCTGCGAGCGGCTCCAGTGTCCCGCCCGCAGCTGGTGGACGTTGACCGCCTCGTCGCGAGACTCCAGGAGCACCGGCATCGGCATCCGGTCTCCCATGATGGTTTTGAAGAAGCTGTCTGGCCAGCTGCGACGCCATGCCTTGGTGGCGGAGCGGCCGACTGCCTTCACCATCGAGCGGACGTCCGTTGGGACGGCGTCTTGCGACAGGCTGGATGCCTCTTTAGCCAGCACGTCCGCTCTCTCATTGCCGGGTATTCCGCAGTGCGCTGGGATCCACTGCATGAAGACTCGACGTCCTCCGTCCGTGAGCGCCAGGAGCAGTCGCCATACGGCGGCGCCGAGTGCTGTCGCCTGGCTCCCAGCCCCACTCGCCAGTGTGGCGAGCGCCGCTGCGAGTCGGCGCAGACGATGACCGGGCTCTCCGCCAGGCCGCCCTCCAGCCGCAGCAGCATCTCCAGTGCCCCGCGGATCGCCACCAATTCGGCGCGGGTGCTGCTGCATATCCTGCCCGCAGGGGCTCGGAGCTCGTGTTCCTCGCCTGAGGGGAGGATTATCAGCGCTCCACTCCCTCCGGCTGAGACACCTCCCTCCGCCGAGCCGTCGCTCCACACCCATACGGCGTCGTCTGGGAGGGTGGCCAGATGCTCCTCCGCTCTCTCCCGCCGGACGTCGGGTGGTGCTGTGCGGCTGATGTGGTTGCCGATGTCAAGTCTAAACTGGACCCTGGTGTCATCGATCCACGGCGGGATGGTGACGTGCAGGCGCTCCTCCACAGGTACATCTCGCACGCCCGCGCTCACCAGGGCGCGCGCTCCCGTGTCGCGCCAGCCGGTGGTGGTGCGGAGCCGCCGTGGGGCCGTTGCTTCGGCCACCGCGCGCAGTGGGTCGCCGCTTCTTTGTGAGGCTGCCAGACAGCTCAGTCTGGCAGCGAGCAGGTCCCGGCGTGCTCTCACGGGAACCAGACCGGCTTCCGCGAGGAGCGGGTCCCTCGGCGTGCTCACGGGGCACCCGGTGATAACGCGGGCTGCGGCGCGCATCTCAATCTCCAGTAGCTCTACGTGGGACTCGGACGCCGCAGGGAGCCATGCAGCCGCCGCGTATTCCAGGGCACCGCGGATGTAGCCGTTGGCTACTACTCGCAGCTGTGGCTCCCGCAGACCCCAGGAACGCCCGGTCATCTTACGGAGCTGTGCGATCCTCGGCTTGGTCTTCTTCCGGACGCGCGCGCAGTGCTCGCCCATGTGAAGTTGCCGGTCCAGGGTTACACCGAGAAGGTGAAGGTGTCTCCCAGCGTCCACTCGTGCCCCGTCTACGTGGATGTACTGGTCCCGGGCGTCGACGTAGTGCTGCGACAGGGCTAAAACTTGCGTCTTGCTTCCTGCCAGCCGCATCTTCCAGTCGCGGGCCCATTTCGCTATGGCATCCGCCGCTTGTTGAGCCCGGTCCCTGGCTTCCGCTATCGTACCGCCGGAACACAGTGTTGCGGTGTCATCGGCGTACAGGAAGACAGAGGTGCCCGGGATCCGCTTCAGCGCCGCCACGAGGTCCGCCGACCACAGCGTGAACAGGGTCGGTGCGAGGACGGACCCCTGCGGCAGGCCAGCTCGGAATGGGCGGTTCCGGCTCCGTGACCCATTGACCTCCGCGCAGGCGCGTCGGTCTCGGAGGAAGTGGTGAATCCACGTGACAAGGCACCGTGGAAGGTGATGGGACATCTTCAGTCGCAGCATTTGATGGTCAATTACATCGTAGGCGCGGGAGAAGTCATAGGCCGTCAACACGAACCTGGCGGCGGTCTTGCCGTCAGACGGGCGTCCCTTCGGTGGCGGCCGGTTCCACCCGTCCTGGACTTCTTGTATGAGTCGTCCCAGGTTCTCCTCTGCAGAGCGGCCGCGGCGAAAACCGACCTGCTCTGCGGGGATAATGTTGTCTCGCTCCAGTAGGTGCGTGAGCCTAGCTGCCACCATCCGCTCCATCAGCTTGGCGACGTGGCTGGTGAGCGATATCGGACGGTAGCTAGTGACCTCTTGAGGGTCCTTCCCGGCCTTAGGGATCGGTATGATGATTGCTCTCCTCCATACCGAGGGGACTTCAGCGGAGCTCCACGACTTGTTGATGACGTGCAGTAGCGCGGCCTGGGCCACCGGCCCGAGGTGCTTGAGGTGTTCCGCACATACATCGTCAGCGCCGGGAGCCTTCTTCATTTTCAGCTTGCTCAGCTGGGTCCTCATCTCTTGTCTGGAGAAGGGCTGGCAGGCACCATCGCGCTGTCCAGCACATGAGCAGGGGCGCGTCTTCACCACCCTCAGATCAGCCTTCACTGATCGATCACGCCTCCTGTGACGGGTGTGGCTGCTGACGTTTGCGTAGGTGCGGACAAACGCCTCGGCCTTGGCCCGGTCCTCCGCGACGAGTTGGCCGCGGTCCCCGTTGATGGCCTGGCCGGGGCAGGTGTCCGTCACCGCACCCTCCATCTTGCGCAGGATCTTTGTGACGCGGCCCAAGGCCGCGCGGCGGTTCAATTCGGTAGACGCGAAGTCCTGGAACGCGCGGCGCCTGGCGTCAGCCTCGACATCTGCAGCGTGCCTCTTCTTCTCTTTCCAGCGCGTCTGGTTTTCCGGGGACGGGTCCTCTTGGACGGCTGCTCTTGCCGCTTTCCGTTCCTCCACCGCACGCACCAGCTCCGGGTCGAGCGCCCACGGCTTGGGGTCCGCCCGGGCGCCCCGGGGAACGCACCGCACGCTCGCCTCGATGATAGCATCGTTGAAACGCGCGGCGAGTCTCTCCACCGAGGTCTCTCCCAGCGTCAGGTCAGCCATCGTCTCCTCGCAGCGGGCCGTGAAAGCCGTCCAATCGGCTTTATGGAAGGCCCAGCGCGTCTTCCTGATGCGACGAGGCCGGTGTCCCGAGGTGGTGACCGCGACCAGCTGCGGGAGGTGGTCGCTCCCCAGATCGGTGCCGACCTCCCACGTGCAGCGCCGGGCCAGGTCACTGTGCGCCAGAGTGACGTCAGGAGCTGAGAGGCGGGCGTCCTCCCCGTAGCCGGCCCGTGTGGGGGTCCCGGAGTTGAGCACCTGCCAGTCGTGGCGGGCCGTCCACTCATAGATGGAGTCACCGACCCTGTCCGGGTTTGAACAAGAAACATCCCAGACAGGGTGGTGGCTGTTGAGATCTCCCGTGATGATAGTGGCATCATTGCTCGGGAATGCATCCAGGCTGAAGAAGTCGACCCGCTCGTCCTGGGCGGATGTTCGGATGGGCGGGCGGTACACATTGTAGATGTCGAGGTGTCTGGAGTGTTGTCTTGCTGTGCTCAAGATGACACGGATGGCACAGCACTCGGTGGTGTCGTCTTGAGGCTGAAGGGGGAGCTCCTGACGGCTCGCGAGCTACAGCTGACCACAGCCGCAGACCCCGACAAACACGGCAACGATCCGCTCTACACCGGACTTCCCAATTACGGTAACTCGTGTTACCAGAACGCCACAATGTACGTTGTGTCTCACCGCTCACTGCCCGGCAACCCCAGCGAAGACGGCGGCGGGACTGGCAGTCAATCTGACGGCAGACCGCTCGGTCTCACCGGCCTCAGGAACACGGGCAACACCTGCTTCCTGAACACAGTCGTCCAGTGCCTGAGCAACACACGCGCTCTCCACGATTACATCCTGCGCGATGGACGCTCCTCAGATGCCAGCATGCCTGCCGCCGCTACGAAGGGGTCCCTCATGAACACATTCTGCGCTCTGATACGCGACATGTGGACATCCTCGGGCGAAACGGAGCGGGTGCTCACCACCGCACCACTCAAGTCGATGATCCAACGGCTCGCGCCGCGCTTCATGGGCTCCCAGCAGCAGGACGCGCAGGAATTCCTCAAATATCTGCTGGAGGGACTTCACGAGGACGTGAACCGGGTGACGAGCCGGCCAAAGCCGATCACGACCGACATCGACGACTCAATGAACGCCAGTCAAAAGTCAATGGAGGCCTGGAAACGTTTCTTGCGCCTGGAAAACTCCAAGTTTGTTGACCTGTTCGTGGGCCAGCTCAAGGCTACCCTGCGGTGCACGGCATGTGGCCACGAATCGGTTACCTTCGACCCGTTCTGGGATCTGAGTCTGCCAATCCCGTCACGAAGTGGCCAGGTGCGCCTACAGGCCTGTTTTGACCTGTTCACCAAAGAGGAGGTGCTCGATGGCGACGAAAAACCGACCTGCTCAAAGTGCCAGAAGCGCCAAAAGTGCACCAGGAGCCTCTCGATCCAGAAGTTCCCGCGCATCCTCGTGGTGCACCTGAAGCGGTTCTCGCATCAGGAGAGGTTCGGCGGAAAGCTGAACACCACTGTCGACTTTTCGATGAACGGTCTGGACCTGTCGCCCTACTCGGCCGGACAGACGCCCTGCCGGTACAGCCTATACGGCGTGGCGAACCACTCTGGCACGCTGCTCTCAGGACATTACACCGCTTACTGCCGACACCCGTACACGGCAGAGTGGTACGAGTACAACGACTCGCGGGTCCACGTGATGGATCAGAGAAACGTCAACAGCGGAAAGGCATACGTGCTGTTCTTTGAGCTGGCCGGCTCGAAACACCGCTCCGGCTCGACCCACGTCTAGTCATCCAGTCACGGGAGAGGAGCCTGCGATCGTCACCCGCTCGGGCCCTGTGTAGTCACACCGGCCGGCGCACATTCTGCTCGGACAACTCTAGCTGGCCAGCGGCCTATCGTGATTTGTGATATTGGGTGTAAGGTGTTGTTAAAAACCAGAACGGTCTATTTTATCAGAACTGTTAACTGTCTCGCATAGCAATATACGCAAACACTTCAACACATAACAATACACACCAACACAACACATGAGCATGCAGACATAGCACAGCTACGTTTTACCCATTAAGTCAGACATCTGGGTCATAAGATCTAGGTGGTCCCGCCTTGGTCCCGCCTCATCATGCGTTCATTGACTATACGCTCAATGTTCGACATAAATATGTTTTGTAAGTCAATTGGAGTTATGACGCTGAAATCCAAGCCTAGTAGGTCGTAGGTAGCGTCTCCGAATTGCGAGGCTAGCTTTCGCAGATAATCCATTACGGCCTATTACACTATTTCTAATACACTGGACAATACCATTACATTACTGCTTTGATTGATGCGACGGTGAAACATGAGCTGTCTTTTAGCCAGAAGCATAGGACAAGTAAGTAATTGGACTCGATGACACAGTTCATGATTTCTGGTTCCAAGGGGCAAATTCATAAGCTTTTTGTTAATGTTAACAAAAAGCTAACAAAAGTTAACAAAAATGTTAACATATTCAAGAACAAAGACGACAAGCACATCAAGAAGACTACGGAGAGAGGCAGCATCCTATGAGCATCCTGCTCCCTTGCCTCTTGCAGATCTACTTGGTAAGACCTTTGGGTCAGGTCACCAACCTGTTTGTGTTGGCCGTTGCAAGGCCGTTGGATTTTGCTTTTGTCCCAATGTCTAATGGTCCAAAATTCACAGTACAACGTGGTACAACGAGTACAACTACTACTCGTAAGGTGCTCGTAAGACCGTGCGCTCGTAAGTTGCTCGTAAGTACACACGGCAAAATATGTGTTCAGATTGCTGCTTGCAAAAGGATATTATAAAGTTTGATGACGTTAAGCAATTACTCAAAGCCTTTTTCGCTTGTGCTCACTTACGAAGGCATCAGCTACTGAACACAGTTCCAAGTAAAGAATTACCCATTCCTTTGCCACGGCTGTGATCGAAAGTGCTGCTCAGCTGATAGCCTTTGTAAGATTCGTAAGATTGAACACAACTTTGAAAAATGATTGTTTTTTATTATTAAATAGTCAGCTAATCGATAGAACAGATATCAAACTTTTGTATTAATGTGCTTGGTACCAAATATGAAGAGCTTGTTGCTGAGAATAACTTTTTACAGTGGTTTTGGTTAAATAGCCAAACGGTTGTCATTCATCAGCTGTATGCGTGCCTTTGTTTACATTCCATAAATAAAGCAGTTTTTGACCTTCTCTTACGCTTGACGTGGGGCTGTTGTCGCCCCTACCTCGATTCATATTTTGATTTAGGCCCGTTTCTTACCTATTTTCGGAAAATCGGAAGTAAGGTTAGCTTTGCATAGCGTGTCGTCGTTTCCTGATAAATGTTTTTGTCCTTCGCTAAGCTTAAAAAGCTCATTTATGCATGAACAAGTAAATGCACTGTTTTCAATTTTTTTTTAAAATAAATTTAGTCCAAACCTTTTGATAGGAGGGATTCACAAGGACAGAGCCACGGCTAAGCGAAGCTTGTTGCGGTGGCCCTGCCCTCTACCCTCCAATTGCGGAATTCCAGTTCTATGACAGAATTTAGAGTCCAAAGTTAAACGTGCGCTCACAGCCGCGCACGGCCAGTCCTGAGTCCCGTCACTGACTTTGCCTGGCTATGGCCTGCCACCGACTGCAACCATACCTGTCAGGACAGGAGGGCAATGTCAAGCGCCTGTTGTGCTTCAAACCTGGACTGTTATAACCGGGAGTGCATGCTCTCGCCACGCAGAGTCCAATGCTCTACCATACCAACTGAGCTATGGGACCGGCGTTTAAATGGAACTCATATTGAGAATCAGCCACTAATCCATCTCCATTTGTTATTTGCTTTGCTGTGTATTTGTAGGTAATTATGACCAGTAGCAGTCTATGCCTTTGCTGCTAAAACCAAGTCCAATTGTGTGACACCAGGAATATTATGAGCTGCTCTAGGGTGCTGACTGCTGGCCACTGGGTGCATGAGTTATTTTGGGATATTTGCAGTTTGCTAGTATTAAAGGGACCCTCCCACCTTAACATTAGTTTTGAGTTGAGATAGCCAAGTTTGCGGCCAGGCTCAGAAACCACCATTTATCCTGGTCGCAACCCCCGCAGCTTTATGGTGTTCAAGAAATTTCTTCCCTTTACTTGCAGGGTGGGACCAGCGTGGTCCCTATCTCTTAACCATTACGGGAGTCTGATGACGTCATCAGGCTTTCGAACGTCCGTTAAATGTTTGACTAAAACGTTTTGTAGCACGCGGTGGTAAAGGTATGCTGCTTTGCGCGCAACAAATGCCGCACTTTCAAATAAAGTCGCTAGGAACAGCGGAAATCCCAAAAAGTAAACAAAAGTAAAAGGCTAATATCTTGAAAACCGGTGAATATTTTTCGATGAAATTTGGTAGATATTCGTTTTTGCTCTTTCTGAACCGAGCGACATCACTTTCATGCCAATTCATTAACTTTTTTGAAGGTGGGAGGGTCCCTTTAAGATCATGTATTAACACCTACTTGAATGCTGGTATATTATATACCCATGCATTTCTAGTTTTTATTATTTACAGCAGACTTTAAGTTCCAAAATGGTACAAACATAATATTGCTGAGCTAAAACTGTTTTATTCTAACACATTCTTAAATAAGGTTATTAGGAAGTAGGAATTTTACCATAGCTCTCTGGAAAATGCCTCATCCTGATCCTATTCCTACATACCTTTTTGATGCAAAAGTACATAAGAATGCTGTTCAATGCAGCCATCCTTTTAGTTTTAGTTTGTGGGCAGTTTCATACACACCACTGTTTGTCTTTTCAGGCTGTGAACGACACGATGCCACGAGCGTTTATCCGAAGCGTGTCTCCGTCAATGCTGGTGTGCCATGGCCGCAAATCGGGCTCACCCAGTGTGCAACTGAGGGATAGCGGTCAGCAGACGGAGCGACCCGGAGACCTGAGCGGTACGTACAGAGGGGTGGGGTGGGGCCTGGGAGAGGGGGTGAAGCTTAGGGACAGCGGTCAGGAAACGGAGGGCCCCGGCGACTCGGGCGGTACGCAGGGTGGAGAAGGAGCGGGGAGGAGGTATACTATCGTCACCAGCCGAACGGGACAATGACTGGGGATGAAATGGTGGCGAATCTGTCGTGTGGAAGTTTTGGTGACTGTTCTTTGTTCTTCAAAAGGATCGACACGATTGCCTTTGCTGTTTTAAGTAGCTTGATTGCCTGTTCTCATTTCGTGAAGTGTACACCTCTACAGTGATGATATAGTTGAAAGTGTTATTTCTTATCAAGTATGTTTTGGTACACTCACGACAACTGTCAGCCGCTTCCCCATCCGTATCGTCAGTCCGTATGTTTGTTCTATCGACACTCACCACTGGCACCCGTCGCTCTGCAGCGGCGACGGGCGGCGCTCTGTCTCCCACCCAGCCGGGGGCCACCGTGCCCATCCGCCGGGCTCTCTCGCTGGACGCTATCTACCTGCTGGGACAGTGGCCCCGCGAGCGGCTGACGGCACCCAGCGCCGGAGCAGCCGGGGCAGGGGCAGACAAGGCGACGCAGGTGATCCGCGCCCAGCGGCTGGCTATAGGCCGCACTGAGTGGCATGGTAGTACGCTAGTTATGTTTGAGCTGTATGCTTATTTCCTGGTCAATCAGATCGCAGCCTGAATTTTGCTAGAGATATAGGGTGTTCCCAAAGACATATATTCAATGTAATGGACTGTTAGATGTATCTTTGCCTTTATATTTTTTCAAGCGCTTTCTACCATAGTACCATAAAGCAACTAATTTGACAACCTTACCCTGCTCGTCTGCATTATATTTTGCGTTCTCTGAGCATTGTTCAAGCTGGAACATCCTACGCTAACACTCTCTGCCGCTGACAGACCCCGGACGAGTGGGTGCCTCTGCGGTCTCACACCAGTCCCCTGGCCTGGGGCTCCGGTCTGGTGTCACCGGTCGGCTCCGGACCCGGCACCGCCGACTGCCTCGAGAAGAAACTCATCCGACAGAGGTGGGCGGGATGTTTTCTTATCATTTCACATTTTTTATTGCAGAATATCATGCAGAGATGATGCAGAGGTGAATATGCAGAGATCACGCAGAGATAGAGGTCATGGTCAACTGGTGTGGTTAAATTTGGCAAGCAGTACCTCGAAATCAATGTTTATGTCAATTGAACAGAAATGATATCCAGTCTGATACACACATGGCAGACCTTATAATCAAGGATGAGTGCTGACAGCTGTGCTCTCGCGGCCTATGCTGGGACAGACGGTCGTTCCCTCTCCACTCAGCGTTATCTAGGACGGTGGTGTAGTCACCTCACTCCCGGTGACCTCTCGCCCACCGCTGTCCACCACAGACTGCAGAGGAACACCAAGGAGCTCTCGTCTGCCCGCGGCTGGGGTCCGGGCGCGGTGCGGCAGTCACCGGTGCCGGCCGACCACTCGCTACTGGTACCGACCGGTGCGGCGCGTCCCATCACCATCCCGACGTCTGCGGCGGGCCGGCCGCCCACTACACCGCCCCGGTCGCGCAGCTCCGTGGAGGGACTGAACCAGGAGATTGAGAGACTGGTGCAGCAGCGCGTGCTCGCCTTCAGTCAGGTGAGAGGGCGGGGCAGACTAGGCAGAGGGAACAGAGGATATGTGCGGAGGGGAGGGAGTGCAAAGGTATGGAGACAGAGGGGGACGAGGCGCAGAGGGAGGAGTTGATGGGAGGAAGGGATGCAACGGGTGAGGGAGAGAGAAAGGAATGGCTTTAATCGCTCATCCCTCGAGAATAGTAGGTGGAGGTAGAACGTAGCAAGATGGGCTGTGTCGCTGGGAAACGGGACTAGTATGTAGTTGGCCTCTTTTGATGTATACCTGTCTTACATATGATGTAGCTTGAGTATTTATTTTGAAGGAAAATGACAGACCGTAGTACGTAAGTGGGTTATAGACGTTACTTGTGGCTATTCTGCTTATGATACCATCTCATGCTTCGCCGCGGTGGGCAGCTGATCCACGGGGCCGCTTCTATCCACTTATCTACTCTTGTGTCCACCTATTCCACCGCCCCGTTCCACCGCCAGTGTCCGGTGGACGGCCACCTGGCGCCGGTGGACGAACTTCTGCTCCGCTCGCGCCGCTCCGTCAACACCCAGACCCCGCTCGACGATCAGCTACTCTCGCCGACATTCTCCGGAGATATGGAGGCGCTCGGACTGGCAGGTACGGGGGCGGGACGGTGTGTGGGGACCGAGGATTGGATCCACGTCTAGTGATTGTGTTTATATAGCTCTGAGGGTTCAGGTGTGTTATTTGAGTCTCATCTATTTTGATGGTGTACGATATGCCATGGAAGATTATCCCACCATAAATAGTTGCCTTTAAATGCTTTGAATCAAGTTCCTTGGATGTTGTGTAGCTACTACAGTGAGGAGAATATCTAGTGATTTTTTTGTGTGTTTTAAGAAAGCTAGGCGCACACTCCGTTTCTCTTAACCTACCTCGACTGTCTCCTTTCTCGACAGACGACATCAGCAAGAGCTCCACGCCGGACCTGGAGCTCAGTCGGCTGGGCTCGTCGCCGCAGATTAACCGGTTCCTGGCGCGTGCGCCGCCAGATGGCTGTGAGCGCGTCTGCCTGAAGACGGTGGAGACGGTCAGGTGAGGTGGAGACGGTGCGGTAGAAAAGGAGGGAGGTGGGAGTGTCTGTGTGTTACAAGATTATGAGCAGGGCGTTAGCATGCTCGGTGTCGGTGGGACTGGTTTGTATGGTTTGTATGGTGTGGAATAACTCAGCCACGCCCAGGTAAAACAGCTCACATGCACAACAAGCTATGTATCGAGGAGCTGTGCGTTTCGACCCTTGACCACCGCACGGCTGACCCGTTTGCGCGACGTCTGTCCACAGGAAGAGCACTCCACCGGACCCGATCATCAAACCAGCCGTGTTCGAGTTGAAGCCCAGTCTCGGGTCCGCCTTCACGCGGCCCGCCTTCCGTAAGCGGGCTGACGATGCCTCAGGAAGTGTGCCAACGCCGACTAAGCCCGCCCTGCTCAAGGCTCCGCCCGTGCCGCTGTGAGGTCCGACGCAAGGTGATGTCACAAGCGGCTGATCTCAGCACAGACGAGTGTAGTATAGACGGCGCTAGGAGCGGTGTATAGATATCGCAGCGGGCGCCAAAGCTGCAATGCCGTGGGAGAGAAGTTAAGTCCATTGTGATAGTTAGAGTGAGTTGATGTGCATGTGTGCGATGTTTCACGTCATTTGACGCCTTATCTTTCGTTTCTGGGCTGTTGGAGGGTCGGCAGGTCTTTGTTGTTTTCTGAGTTGGGAGTGGGAGGGGGCAGAGGTGTTGCTGTTGTTCATAGACTGTGCCGTGCTCTGGGCCGTGTTCTGTTGGTGGTACGGACGGCACGGGTCTGGCGTTCGCCGCTGGGTCTTTCTCTCCTACTCTGCTCGGTGTGGACCGTGCTGTGAGGTTTCTGGTGTACAAAAGACGCCACACGGGAAGGTGCCGGCGAGATATAACGGTGATATCTACCTGAGAAAGAGATAGAGACATAAGAGGATAACTGCTGCTGACGCAGTAGAGGTGCCAAGACAGCTACCAGACGGGAAACAGTGCCATCACTCGTAAATGCTGCGCATGGCCGCACGGAAGCCAAGTGTTTGGCTGCAGGTGGTGCTGGCTTTTTCCAGTTGGTACATTGATTGCCGGAGAGTGTGCACTGGGCGATGCGCACGTGCACGACCGATTGAGAAAATGAGCCGATGATTTTAGGGGACGCCGGAGAGCGGAAAGACATTGAAGGAGGTTAAGAGTACTGAATCTGAGACTAGCAGCGCTTTTCTTTTAGTCCAGTTTGGAGATGTAGCAGTTTGAAGGTTTGAGACGGTTTGAATCAGCAATGGTGGTGAGAAGCTCTAACAGTGAAGTCGCACAGGA